>NC_052070.1:36348648-37050877 GCF_015852505.1 Tachyglossus aculeatus | reverse complement strand
GTGGATAGAAATAAGAGGCTGGGCGCAGGTAGCCTCTTCTGGGTGTCCAGGGGAGTGGCTAGCAGGTGAGGTCAACTGTCAAGGAGCCAGGCCAGTGTGGAGAGACCAGCTGGGGACCTATGTGAGCTGGAGGCGGGGGTGCCCAGAGGAGGAGGGTGGGGAGCAGAGACCTGCCATGCTTGGGCAAGAGGCTGGTTCTGGTGTAGTGGCTGGCACAAGAGTGCTTTGAGATCCCCCCAAGGCAAGCACTGGGAAGTGGGGGTGAGAGGAAGGGCCCCCTGCCTGCTCCATCCCCCCGTGGTGGGCCCTAGAGGGGAGAGGAGCTGGACTCCTTCCAGGTCTGGCACTACTAGCCCCAGTGGGGCCACAGCTCCCTGGAGCCGGAAGTTGGCACCAACCCACTGGACCCCGGGGTCGGGCCAAGCAAGCGATGTCCGCTGCCTTCAGGAAGTGGGGCTGGGCGGAGGGGCCGCAACTGCACGGCACCTCGGGCCCTTAGCCATCCTAGGACCACTGGAAGAGGTAGCGGGGGGGTGGGGCGAGGCGGCGTGGGAGATTGGAGGGTGGGGGAGGAGGGGGAGAACTGGCCCCAGGAGGCAGCCGGGGGCCATTTCTGTCCTGCCGGTGGGTTCTCATAATTCTCCGGTCCGCTGAGGGCCCAGGCTAGTGGCCCTAGCCTGACAGAGCCCCGAAGCCCTGGTGGCCCGGGATGCCCGCAGTCCCCAGGCCTCTCTCGGCCGGGGCTAGCCTCTGCCCTCCTTCCTTCCCCTTTGTGGGGGCTAGGCAGGGCATGGTGGGGCCGGCAGCAGCCCCTCAACCCACCCACGCCCCTCCGGCCCAGGCCACCTCTCCGGCAGGGGCAGGTAGCAGCAAAGCACCACTGTATCTTGGTTTCTTACAAAAAAATTCATCATCATCATCAACATCACCGAAGTAATAATAGAGTAATCGGGGGCGCTGTGAAGAGTCCAGGGGCGGGCTGGGGAAGGACCCTAGGGCGGGCAGGGGCGGACGGGGCCTTTGCCGCCCTGGGCGCGGTGCTGTAGGTCCAGGGGCTGCGGCGGCACGGCTCCCAGGTGGGCGCTGTGCAGCACCAGGTTCTTGATGCAGCCGGTGATGCCCCCTTGGAATCTGCCCCCAGTCAGGGTGGCAGCCGCTGGGGCACCTCCTGCCGATGGAGGGAGAGCAGCCCGTGTCAGCCCCTGGCCCTCAGGCTCGCTCCTCCGCTGCCCCCCCAAAATCGCACCCACTCCCCTACCTGCCTGCCCTCCATTGCGGGCTCTCACCCAGTTTCCCCCACCATTCCTGACATGCTGATTCCCCCTGCCGCCCTCTGCCCCAGGCACGGGGGCCCCAGAAGTACCCATCTCACCGAGGTAGATGCTGCCCTTGGTGTTGACCGCCATGTGGGGGCCCGGAGACTGACCGCTCACCAGCTCCTCCCCGTCTACCTGGATGGAGCCTCTCCGGCCCTTCCTGCGGGGGCGTGGGCGTCAAGGTGCCATCTCCCGCCCGGACCCCTTCCCTCCTCGCCAGGGCCCGGGAGGTAGCGCAGCCTCCACACTCCTTTCTCCCCCATCCCCTGCCCCACCACCATCTCCGTCGCCGAGAGGAAGCCGGCCGCCCTGCCGCGCCCAGCTGGGAACCGCGGCAGAGCTTGTGGGCAGCAGGATGGATGGGGGATTCGGAAGGAAAGGCAGAGGGGTGACCCCAGGCAGGTGGGCAAGGCCGTGCTCCCACAGGCAGCCGTGGCGGCCTCGCCCGATCCCTTGGCTCCTCAGGATGCCGCAAGTTAGATCCTTTTGCTTCCCCAGAAACGCTTCTTCCCGGTCCCTCCCTTCCTTCCTTCTCTCCCCCCAGTGGGAGATGGAGGTCCACGGCCTCCATGGCTCCTGTGCTCGGGCTCCTGGTTCCCAGCCACAGGTGCCCAGAGGGCAGGGGCACCGGACAGCTTAACTCAAGGCGGCCCTGCTCAGGGAGAGCTTACTGAGCGAGCACAGAGAGCTTCAGACCCCTGAGGCCCCCGTCCCTCCCTGCCTTTCTCCCTGCTCCCGTTCAGGCCCCAGGCCGGCCCCCGATGACGGTGCCCCTTACCGGATAGCCGTCACTTTGTGCCACTCTCCATCGTTGATGGGGTCCTCAGAGGTGATGCTGGCTTCCCCGCTGCCCAGCTGGTAACTGCAGGTAGGACCCGCGGGCAGCATGCACGTGAAGGATGGGCAGGGAGGGGCTTGGGGCCGGGAAAGGTGGGGGAAGTGCAGGAAGCAGTCCAAGCATGGGAAGGGGAGGGAAAGGGAAAGAAGGGAAGGGGAAGGGGCAGCCCAGTCCAGAAACCTGCTGGGCCCCATAGGAACCTGGGACTTCGTCAGCAGCCTTAGTTTCCAGCGCTTAGAACAGTGCTCCAGCACTTAGAACAGTGCTTGGCACATAGTAAGCGCTTAACAAATACCAAAATTATCATTATTATTACTGGGGGAGGACACAAGGTCCATGGAGGCTGAGGGTGGGAGACTGGAGGGAAGGGCTGGGGTAAAACGAGGGCGGGGAGTCTCACCTGAAAACAAGATGCCCCTGCCGCAATCCCAGGCTGATGAAGTCCCTGCCCTGACCGTCCTCTCCAGCCTCCTGTCAGAGAAGCCACAGGGAGCTCAGCCTCCTCCAATCCTCTCCACCCCAATGGTGCTGCCCCCATCTCTCAGCTTCCAGCAGCAGCTGCTTCCCCTCCGTCCCCTCCCCGCCTCATCTCGAACCCCAGTAACGGAGGACCCGGCCCCCACTCACCACGCCCTGCCACAGGAGGAGGCCGCTGGAAGAGCTGGTCCGGACTTCCAACTCGATGGTCTCTGGCACCTCGGGCAGGCTGGGCACGGGGGAAGGGCGGGAGAACAGCAGGAGAAGTCAGGGGAGGAGAGCGGGAGAAGGAGGAGGGACAGGAAGGGAAGAAGCGGAGAAGGGGGCTTCCTGTCTCCATCCTGGGTGCTCAGCCTGGCCCAAGAAACAAATCCCTTGCCCCACCACCCCTGGCCACAGGTTCTTCTCCTCTGTAGAGCTTCCACCAGTCCCTCCCTCTCTGCCCCCCACCTCCCACCAGCTCCTCCCTCCCTGAAACCCCTCCCCAGCCCCTCACCTCCTTGGGAACACCTGTCCTGGGAGCACCAGGTAACTGCCATCTTGGAAATGGGCGCCATACTGCCCAGGGGCATCTGGAGGAGGAGGGGGATTGGCTGAGGGCATGGTGGGGAGGGGGCAGGGGACGAACAGCTGGACCCTGGGCCCCAGATACCACAAGGGGCTAGGTGCCTCATGTGGTAGGGAGGTGCCCAGGCCCAGCAGACACCCCGAGTTCTAGCCATGCCCCATCCTAAAACAGGGCTCCAGGAGTGAAGGCAGCCTCCCACTGGCTTCTCCAGAATAATAATAATGGCATTTATTAAGCGCTTACTATGTGCAAAGCACTGTTCTATGCGCTGCAGAGGTTACAAGGTGATCAGGTTGTCCCACAGGGGGCTCACAGTCTTCATCCCCATTTTACAGTTGAGGTAACTGAGGCCCAGAGAAGTTAAGTGACTTGCCCAAGGTCACACAGCTGCCAATTGGCAGAGTGGGGATTTGAACCTATAATAATAATAATGATGGCATTTATTAAGCGCTTACTATGTGCAAAGCACTGTTCTAAGCGCTGGGGATGTTACAAGGTGATCAGATTGTCCCACGGGGGGCTCACAGTCAATCCCCATTTTACAGATGAGGTAACTAAGGCACAGAGAAGTTAAGTGACTTGCCCAAGGTCTCACAGCTGACAAGTGGCAGAGCCGGCATTTGAACCCATGACCTCTGACTCCAAAGCCCGGGATCTTTCCACTGTTCTCTAAGAAGCTGGCCACATCGGCCAAGCCACACAGTTTTGGTCAGACTGGGGCTCGGAGAAACCTGGAATAAAGCAGCTTCTCTGACCGGCCCACCAGGAACTGGCACCGGCCCGCAGCAGGCCTGGTATGGACTGGCCCCCGGGCACAGAACCGGTGCCCCTGCTTGAAAAGCCTTGGGCTCTGTTCCCTCCCCACCCAAACTGCCCGCTGCTCTCAGGACGTAGTCGGTAGGCGGGCCGCAAGGCTGACCAGCTCGGAGCTGGGGGCAATTCCAAGGGCAAGAAGGGGGTGGGATCAGGTTGGGGGTACGTACCATTGCCACCGCTGCCCTCTTGGTGCCACTCTGACCCGCCGCCTCTCTGGCCGGAGCCTGTGAGGAGGAGAGGTGGCCCGGTCAGCACGGCTCAGAGAGGTGGGTGAGAGGGAGCGTGATGGGGAGAGGGGAAAGGCTGGGTTGGGGGCTGAGAGGGGCTGGGAGATGACTTGTACTTCCCAAGCGCTCAGTACAGTGCTCTGCACACAGTAAGCGCTCAGTAAAAACGATGGAGTGAACGAACGAATGAATGACGACCTTGTTGGCAGCGTGGGCCGGAGAAGCCGGGGGCACAGAGGCAGCGAGTGCCCTGGCAGGTGCCGCCGTGCAGACAGGGCTCCCGGAGCAGGCAGGGGTGTTCAGCATGCTCACAGCGATCTCCTGGGGGCAAACGGCAGCGTTGGCCTGGGCCGTCCTAGGGTGCCAGCTTCCCTGGGCCCTGGGTGCTGGCACTGACCAGGGGCTGAGCCGTACTGGAGCCCAGTCAGAGAGGCAGGCCTATGCAGGAAGACGGTGTTGCCCTCCTCTGCGGTGCCAGCGCGGGAGGGACCAAGCACCCTTCTCCCTCAGAGCCCGGAGAGGTGCCCACGGGCGGGGATCCCACAGCAGGACAGCCTACGACGCGGGGAGCTCTCAGCAAGGGAGACCACAGCAGATGTGCCCACCTTTGAAGCCTTCCTGGCACAGGCACTGGAACTCAAACTCCCTGGCGGGCATACAAGTGGCCCCGTGCAGGCAGGGCTGGTGCTCACAGGGAGAGCTGTCACGGCACTGCCCCACGCCCCGGCTACTCAGGAAGCTGTAGGTCATATCCAGTCGCTTTCCGTTCACTGAAACCTGCGGGGAGAGGAGACTGGGATCTGCAGGGAGCAGGGGAAAGGGGGACCCGGGGACCCCTGGGGGGCACAGGGAGGGAGAGACACGATCCCCAGGACACGGGAGGCCTCTCACCTCCCCGATGCAGCCGCGGAAGTGGGTGGTGACGTTGGCGGCGGGGGGGCAGGGACACCGTGGGCTCTACACCCCCGAGATAGAGGGGCGTGCGCAGGTTGAGGCCCTGGCTCTTGCCCGGGGAGGACCGCTGCACGGGGCGCCCGCCGTCCACCCTGAGGCTGCCGTCCTTGTTCAGTCGTTCCGCCGATACCCGGTGCCAGTGACCCAGGGTCAGCGGCTCGGCGCTCCGCAAGACGGCCGTCCCTGCAATGGCCGTCGGCTGGACTGAGCCCGTGCAGGGCCTAGACCTGGGGGACGGTGCCCGTCCCACAGCAGGGGCACCGAGGAGGGGCACGAGGGCACTCGCATCCTGCCCGGGTCAGCTGGTCTGCTCCCCGCCCTCCACCCCACCCCACAGACTTCATTTCCCCTGCCCAGTCAGACCCTGACCCGCCCCGCTGCCCAGCCCGGGACCAGACGTGGGAGATTCCGGCAGGACAGTGGGCACCGCCCCAGGGGGCCAGTGATGAGAACACCAGGCTGGCCCCACCGCTGAGCACCACCGACCTGAACCCAGCTCGAAGCGGAACTCCAGGTGCCCGGCGGACATGGCCAGGGACACGAAGTCCTCCACGGGGCCCGCCTTGCCCCCGCTGAACAGCAGCAGCCCGTCGGGTGCCAGGGGCTTGAACTCGGCATCCAGGCGCAGCTCGTGGTGGGTGTTGGTGAGGGCCGGCAGGGCCAGGAACGAGCCCTGGCCCGACAGGGCCGGGGTGGTCACGGTGACACCTGCGGCCGGAGAGGCCTCGGCTCACACACGGGGCCCGGGTCCTCTGGCCTTCTCCCTCTTCCCTCCCGCCGGCTGCCCCGTGGCTTCCTCCCTTGTGGCTCCTCCCCGCCAAGCCAAGGGACGGGCCGCTCACCCACCTGCCATGCACTTCTCCCCTGAGCGCCCCAGATGACAACGGCAAGAGTAGCCCCGGCCATCGGGCCTGTTCACGCAGGTGGCATCGGGCCCACAGGCCTCTGCAGGGGAGAAGGTGGGTGAGGGGCAGCGGGAGCTGAGGGGGCTGCACGGTCTAGGGGATTAAGGTCCTTCCCCAGGGGC
Organism: Tachyglossus aculeatus; assembly: GCF_015852505.1. Taxonomy (NCBI): domain Eukaryota; kingdom Metazoa; phylum Chordata; class Mammalia; order Monotremata; family Tachyglossidae; genus Tachyglossus; species Tachyglossus aculeatus. The sequence goes on along the minus strand of NC_052070.1, from coordinate 37,044,654 downwards.
TGCCATCCCCTCTCCATTTTCCCATGTAGGTCCACCGGATGTCAGCTCCTCCACTATTCATTCAATCATATTTATTGAGCGCTTACTGTGTGCAGAGCACTGTACTAAGCGCTTGGGAAGTCCAAGTTGGCAACATATAGAGACGGTCCCTACCCAACAGTGCGCTCACAGTCTAGAAGGGGGAGACAGACAACAAAACAAAACAAGTAGACAGGTGATAATCAGCATTCTCATCATCCATTCATTCATTCAATCATATTTATTGAGCGCTTACTGTATGCAGAGCACTGTACTAAGCACTTGGAAAGTACAAGTTGGCAACATATAGAGACGGTCCCTACCCAACAGTGGGCTCACAGTCTAGAAGGGGGAGACAGACAACAAAACAAAACAAGTAGACAGGTGATAATCAGCATCATCATCATTCATTCATTCAATCGTATTTACTGAGCGCTTACTGTGTGCAGAGCACTGTACTAAGCGCTTGGGAAGTACAAGTTGGCAACATATAGGGACAGTCCCTACCCAACAGTGGGCTCACAGTCTAGATACAGAAACGGCTTAGAGAAGCAGTGTGGCTCAGTGGAACGAGCGCAGGCTTTGGAGTCAGAGCTCATGGGTTCAAATCCCGCTCCGCCAATTGTCAGCTGTGTGACTTTGGGCAAGTCACTTAACTTCTCTGGGCCTCAGTTCCCTCATCTGTAAAATGGGGATTAAGACTGTGAGCCCCCCGTGGGACAACCTGATCACCCTGTAACCTCCCCAGCGCTTAGAACAGTGCTTTGCACATAGTAAGCGCTTAATAAATGCCATTAAAAAAAACGGCCATTGCAGGGACGGCCGTTTTACGGAGTGCAGAGCCGCTGACCCTGGGTCACTGGCACCGGATAGCGGCGAAATGACTGAACAAGGACAGCAGCCTCAGGGTGAACTAGACTGTAAACTCTTTGAGGTCAGGTATAACAATGGTATTTGTTAAGTGCTTACTACGTGCCAGGCACTGCACTAAGCGCTGGGGTGGATACAAGTAAATCAAGTTGGACACAGTCCCTGTTCCACACGGGGCTCACAGTCATAATCCCCATTTACAGATGAGGTGACTGAGGCACAGAGAAGTGAAGTGATGATGATGATGATGGTATTTGTTAAGCGCTGGGGGGATACAAGGGAATCAGGTTGTTCCACATGGGGGGCTCACAGTCTTCATCCCCATTTTACAGATGAGGGAACTGAGGCCCAGAAAAGTTAAGTGACTTGCCCAAAGTCAAACAGCTGACAAAGTGGCGGAGCTGGGACTAGAACCCATGACCCTTGATTCCCAAGTCCAGTGTGGCTCAGTGGAAAGAGCCCGGGCTTTGGAGACAGAGGTCATGGGTTCAAATCCCAGCTCTGCCAATTGTCAGCTGTGTGACTTTGGGCAAGTCACTTCACTTCTCTGAGCCTCAGTTATCTTATCTGTAAAATGGGGATTAATACTGTGAGCCCCACGTGGAACAACCTGATCACCTTGTAACCTCCCCAGCGCTTAGAGCAGTGCTTTGCACATATTAAGCGATTAATAAATGCCATTCTTCTTCTTATTATTATTATTTCCATTGAGCCACGCATGTCACCCAGCAGACAAGCGGTAGAGCCAGGATTTGAACCCATGACTCCTGAGTCCCAGGCCCATGCTCTATCCACTACACCACACTGTTTTTCATGTCCATCAACCCCCTCCCTAGCACTTAACCCAGTGCTCTGCACACAGTAAGCACTTAATCAATGGCCTTGCTTGATGAGGAAAGGGCAGCGACTTAGTGTGGAGGAGTAGGGGTGGGTGCGGTGTCCAGACAGGACAACCCACACCGGTTGTGGTTCCCAGGTCACAGTAATAATAATGATGGCATTTATTAAGTGCTTACTATGTGCAAAGCACTGTTCTAAGCGCTGGGGAGGTTACAAAGTGATCAGGTTGTCCCATTGAGGGCTCACAGTCTTAATCCCCATTTTACAGATGAGGTAACTGAGGCACAGAGAAGTTAAGTGACTTGCCCAAAGTCACACAGCTAATTGGCGGAGCCGGGATTTGAACCCATGACCTCTGTCTCCAAAGCCTGTGCTCTTTCCACTGAGCCACGCTGCTTCTCCATAGCAGTGGAAGGGTCTGGAGGGATACCTGGATTCATTCATTCATTGATTCAATCGTATTTATTGACCGCTTACTGTGTGGAGAGCACTGGACTAAGCACTTGGGAAGTACAAGTTGGCAACATATAGAGACAGTCCCTACCCAACAGCAGGCTCACAGTCTAGAAGGGGGAGACAGAGAACGAAACAAAACATATTAACAAAATAAAATAAATAGAATTTTATGGCAATGCAAGGGTCCGGAGGGGGTCAGGGGAGCGTCTGGCTGGCAGTGTAGGGGTCAGGGGTCGGAGGGAAGTGACAGGTGCCAGTGCAGAGGGCGGGGATCAGAGGTGGGGGCAGTTCGGTGCAGGGGTCAAGGGTTGGAGGGGGTACCTGGGTGGCAGTGCAGGGCCTGGGAGTGCTCACAGCGACTTCCCGTAAAGCCGGCAGGGCAGGTGCACACGTAGCTGCTGCTCTCAGAGTCTTGGCATTGGCCCCCATTCTAAGGCGGGACCCCAAAAGTCAGTCAGCCCTCTGCCCTTCTCCTCCCCTCCCTTCCCTCTTAAGGACTCTGGAGCCCGGTCCCCACCCCCAGATCTCTCCACACCAGCCTAGGGGGAAGAAACACATGTGGGTAGAGGGCAGAGGCTCCCAGGCGGAGGGAGAAGACCAGGAGAAGACTGGCCGTGGGGTCGGGGCCCAGAGGTGGCCGCGGGGCAAGGTGGCTACCTGGCAAGGCCGGTCCTGGCACGTGGGGCAGTGGGAGATGCCATGGGCGGTCAGGTTGAGGTCGTGGAAGATGACTTCCTCCCCCTGGATGAGCAGCTGGCGCACACAGCCTGGTGGGAGGCAGAGCCAGGGGAGAGTGGGCTGGGTGGGCCGGTGGGGCTGTGGGATGGAGGCCGTGGGGCTGGGCAGGAGAGAAAGCTCCAGGGTCCCACTCAGGATGCACACATTCACACACACACACACCCCCACACCACTTCAACAAGCAAATTTCCTTGGGTAGATGACACACTCTGTACTGGTAGGGGGTGGGAGGGGCTGCCGTAGGTGGGGGAGGGTTCTGGGGTCCCGGCCGTACCCACAAAGCCGCTGCTGTGCCCAGCCTTCGGGATGGCACCGTAGTCCGGATAGCCGCCCAGGTAGAGCTCCTCATTCAAGTCCAACCCTTGGAACTTGCCCTGAGGGATGGGAAGGGGTTGGGAATGTGTTGGAAGGGATAGGGGGTGAGGCGGGGGAGGATAATAGAGGCAGCAGGGGATGCGGGGGGCGGGGGGGGGGAGGTAAAGGCACAACATTGTTTCTGGGAACGGGGCAGGAGGCCTGGATTCAGTCACGAGCCGGCTCACTCCCGCCTCCAACCCCCACACACGGGTACCCAGCCGCTCAAGATGGAGAAGGAGATGGGGGTGCTGGGTGGGGGAACACAATTAGTCTGGGGGTGGGGCAGCAACAGTTCCCCGGAGCCAGGCCCCTCCTGAAGCGACCGTGCCAGGGTCCCCTACACCTCCGGTCTGGAGCGGAGAGCAGCCCAGGCGGGCAGACGGGGCCCAGCCCCGAGCAGCAGGAAAAGACCTGGCAGTCTGCGGAGTGGAGGGAGAGTGGGTGGCTTAGAGGGCAGGAGAGTGGGCCATAGTGTAGGAGGCCCAGGAGGGAGTGGGAGGGGACAGGAGGAGCAGGAACAGGCAAGGAGGAGAAGAGTGAAAGGGTGGCGCGAGTCGCTATCATTCATTCAATCGTATTTATTGAGCGCTTACTGTGTGCAGAGCACTGGACTAAGCACTTGGGAAGTCCAAGTTGGCAACATATAGAGACGGCCCCTACCCAACAGCGGGCTCACAGTCAGGCAGGGGACAGGAGGGAGGAAAAGGGGGTGCGGGGGGGGCTCTCACCTGGGAGGTGCCGTTGACTGCGGGGAAGGAGCCCACAATGAGGCTGCCCTGGGTCAGACTCCGCAGCAGTGTCACCGTGTGGAACTGGCCCAGGGCCAGTGGGTTGGGATGACGGATGGTGGCCATGCCCGAGCCGGCGTCAAACCTGCCGGGTCCGGCCATTCGTCAGTGGTGTCAGGGGCCGGGGCGGGGCTGGGGGGCATGCCCAGGGTGGGAAGAGAGGGAGCGGGCACGCCAGGGGGACAGGGATGGGGAATGGAGGTCAGGGAAGAGGAGGGAGTGGGCCATGCCTAGGCCAAGGAACCACCTACCATCCCAATCATCCATTCACTCACCCTCCCATCCATCCATCCGCCCACCTATCCACCCATCCCACCCGGCTCATGCTGCTCAGGTTTGGATTTGGGAGGGGTAGGACCCCTGGATCTGTCCCAAATTCAGTCTTTTGGCTGTCAAGGGTCTGGATCAAGAAGTGGGGGATCCCATAATAATAATAATAATAATAATAATAATAATAATAATAATAATAATAATGATGATGGCATTTGTTACGCGCTATGTGCAAAACACCGTTCTAAGCGCTGGGGGGGAGGGGATACAAGGTGATCACGTTGTCCCACGTGGGGCTCACAGTCTTACGACTGATTGATTGATTTTACAGATGAGGTAACAGGCTCAGAGAAGTTAAGTGACTTGCCCAAGGCCACACGACATATGGGGGAGCCGGGATAAGAACCCATGATCTCCAACTCCCAAGCCCGTGCTCTTTCCACTGAGCCACGCTGCTTCCCGATCTCACCCCTGTGGCCACGGGAGGGGAGGCGGGGTGGCATGGGGTGGGCAGGAGGGCTGTCTTACTTGAACTCAGGCCTGCCACCCACAAGGCCGAAGGAGATGAAGTCCGGCTGTCGCCCTGCCTGGCTGCCAGAGGCCACGTTGGCCCCCGGGCTCTGCTTCTGCCCGTTGTACAGCAGCATTCCTGCCGGGGCACAGCCAGGTCAGCGGGCAGCGGGAGGTGGGCGAGAATCTCCCCCACCTCCCTGAGCTGCACTGCCCGCCCAGCTCTGTGGGCCGCTCCCGCCCGGTTCCCAGGGCCCGGAGTCCTGGCAGAGCCCGGGTCTTCCTGCCCCTCCCTCCATCCCCTTGCCAGGCAAGCATCCATCTGCTCCCGCCCTCGTTTCTGCCTCGCTGCACCCCAGAGTGGAAGAGATGAAGCCCAGGCAGGAAGGAGGAGGCAAGGCACAAGCTGCCCCTCATTTCATGCACACATAGGGTTACCAAGGACCAGGCAGGAGGTGGAACGGGCACTTACCCGAGTAGAGGAGAAGGGCTGGAAGTTAGGGGTGACCAGAGATGAGGCGGGGAGAGAGAGAAGGGGAGAGGAGGTCGAGGTCCGGGAGAGGTGGAGCAGACCAGGAGAGATGGAGAGAAGGGAAGGGAGAAGGAAGGGGTGATTGGGTTGAGCCAGAGCCCAGTAGGGCCAAGGGGCAGAGGAGAGGAGGGATAGAGGGCAGAAGGGTAGAGTAAGTTAGAGAAGGTCAGGGGGAGGCCAGGGATGGTGACCTCATGGGGAGGAGGGAGAAAGAGACCACCAAGAAGGGAGGATGAGTAAGAGAGAGGGAGATGGAGGGGAGCCCCTGCACAGTCAGCTGACCCCCATACGTTGCCTTAAGTCAGGCTGGGGAGGGGAATAATAATAGTAATAATGATGGCATTTATTAAGCGCTTACTATGTGAAAAGCACTGTTCTAAGTGCCGGGGAGGTTACAAGGTGTTCAGGTTGTCCCACGGGGGCTCACAGTCTTAATCCCCATTTTACAGATGAGGTGCTGAGGCCCAGAGAAGTGAAGTGACTTGCCCAAAGTCACACAGCTGACAATTGGCGGAGCCGGGGTTTGAACCCATGACCTCTGACTCCAAAGCCCGGGCTCTCTCCACTGAGCCACGCTGCCTCTTGGCCAGAAGAGTAGGGGGGGATGGAGGCTAAGAGGAGAGAGGAGGAGGACCTGGGCATGGCTAGGCAGGGTCTGGAGAAGAGTCAGGAATATGAACCAACCCCCTTCTTGCCTCTTGGGTGCCCCCAACCCCCAGTCAGTCTCTCCCAGATCCCTCCTCTCCCCTCACCAGTCTCCCTAGCTTCCCCCTCTCCCCTCACTCGTCTCCCCGAAATCCCTACTCTCCCCAGTTTGTCCCCGGGGGCAGCTCACCGTCTGCAGCGTCGGGCCGGAAGGTGATCTGAATCTCGAACTTCCTGTAGGCATCCTTGATGGTGGGCAGAGGCAGGAAGGAATGTGGGGTCTGGGTGAAGTACGGAACCACCCGCTCTGCGGGCAGAAGCCATGAGGTCAGGGCTTGGCATCTCGGGGGACACCCCGTGGCAGGGGGCGGGGGGCCGGGCAGGTAGGAGGGCGAGCGGAGGCCGGGCAGGAGACTCACCTGGCACTTTCAGGTGGGCAAAGGCCTTGACCCTACCCTGGCGGTTGGTAGCGGTGCAGACGTAGGTGCCCGCGTCCTGGGGCCGCACCGCCGGGATGGTCAGCATGTGGTTCTCCAGCCGGCTCTCCGGGGGCAGTTCGCCCTCCAGCTGAAAGGGTCCCACGATGGCTCCTCAGCTCTGCCCCACGACCCCATCCGTGCCTCACCCAGGCTCCCTCCCGGCCCCTTCTCCATCCACCTCCCCCGGGCAGGGCCCGGGCTGGGTTCCCTCCTCGAGCCCTGCCCTAGCCTCGCTGGTCCCCGAGGTCCGCTGGGCCTCAGAGATGTGGTCACCTGCCAGACTGGCAGGGCCTCCACACCCCGGCACCTTGTGAGGATTTCAGGTGCACCCCTGGCCATCCCCTGCCCCTGCCCCACCATGCAGGGCCCCTCAGGGGACGCACCCAGGTCCCACCGGACCCATCGTCCCCCTCTGCATCCCCGTTAACCTCGGGCCTCTTCCCCCTCAGCCTCTGTGCCCTGCACCACTATGGCCCTCCTGCCCCACCGTGCCCCACCTGCGGGACCCCTAACCCTATCCCACCCACCGCACCGCTCTTACCTTAGTCCATGTGACATTTGGGGTGGGGAAGCCAGAGGCCATGCATGGGAAGACTGCAGCAGAGCCCGCTGGGATCCGCACCTCTTGGGGAGCTGAGATCTGGGGCAGCGCTGGGGAGGGCAAGGGCGGGCACACACCATTGGTCCCCTGGCAGTTGGGGGACGGTTGGGGGGGCTGGCATTCCTGGGGAAGGAGGGGGCAACCGTCCTGGGAAACATATGCCACACAGGCTCAAGCACAGTTCGGGGGCCAATCTGCTGAGGATCCTGGGGAGCTGGGTAATGGGAAGGGGTGGGGAGTGGCCGGAGAGGAGAAGGGAAGGTGACGCTGGTATGAAGGTACCCCCGCGGGGGAGGGATGTTTGTGAGTTGGGGTGGGAGTGCTCACCCTGAACCAGCAGCAGCACGTGGGACTGGGTGGTCCCCGCGCTGTTGGTGGCCGTGCAGCGGTACTCTCCAGCATCGGCTTGCTCCACGCGGGCGATCTTGATGGTGTTTCCGCTCTGCACGACGCCGGCCCGCAGCTGCCCCCGCACTTTACTCCAGCTGACCTGGGGCTTGGGATCGCCCCGGGCCAGGCACTCGAACTCCAGGGAGTGGCCGACCACCACGGTCTGCACGGCTGTGCGGGCGTTGATGAGGACTGAGGGCAGAGCTGGGGAGCGGGAGGGGAGGGCTGGTAGTGACCATCGGGTCACACTCTCCACCCAAAGGTTCGGGCTGCCTGCTCCACACCAGGGGACTGCCTGCTGTGTCCCCCTGACTCCCACCTGCCTCTCTCTTTGCCCAGCTCCTTCCCCAGACCAACTCAGAGTCCAGGCCTCTGGACCCTCCTCCCTGCTCCGCTTCACTCACCGTGCACAACCAGCTGGGCGCTGGCCTGGGCCTGGCCCCAGGGCCCGTGTGCCCGGCAAATGTATGTCCCCTGGCAACTCTGGTCTAGGTTGTGGATCCTGCAGAGAAGACAGGAATGCTAGAGAGGGGCGGGGCATGGAGAGTGGGGGGCAGGGAGCCGAGGAGGGGGACAGGACACGGGGGTGGGGGGGTGGGGGGCAGGCAGGGCCATGGATTGAGAGCACAGAGTCCTGCAGGCTGGGTGGGTCCATTTGAGGATGGCACCTGTGGCCTGCCGGCCAGAGTGGGATATGCTGTGGTCTTGTCCCCACAGTGCCCAGCTCTCTGGGCCCCGGGCTCTTATTATTATCATTAATAATAATAATAATAATAGCATTTATTAAGCACTTACTATGTGCAAAGCACAAGGCCCTTCGTTCTGGTTGTACAGCTGGGCCTGCCCGGGGGGAAGGACCAAAGGCCGTGCCTGCGTGCGGAGTCTGCCCGAGGGGGAGGAACTCTGGCCGCACCGGCCCACGGAACCTGCCCACAGAACCTGCTTGAGGGGGTGGGACTTGGGCCACACCATCCCGCAAAGCCTGCCCAAGGAAGAGGGTCCCTCACCTCAGCACCCCGTCCTGTATGCTGTGACCGGCAGGCAGCTGTCCTCCTTCCTTGAACCAGTGGAGTTGGGTGCGAGGGTCCCTTGGTACAGCGCAGTGGAACTCAGCGCTGCCTCCAACACCCTTGGTCTCAAGCTGGGGGGAGACGTGCACGACCGCGGGGCCGCCTGTGGGGCACAGACATTGGGGTTGATGCCCAGCTCGAGGAGCTGGGGCCCAGAGACTTTCCCTGGCTCCCCCAGACACGGTGGACGGGGGAGGCGGCGTGGGCAGGAAGGAGGAGGAGGGTTGAAGGCTAGATCTCTATGCTCATGGTGCCTGGATCCCAGATAGGAAGAGGCAGGAAGCAGAGGACGCCTGAACCATCCCAGGGCCGGGACGATCACCGTCTCACTCACCCTGGACACTGAGCTGGGCAAAGGCCTGGGCAGAGCCCACCTTATTGGAGACGAGGCAGCGATACTGGCCGGCGTCTCCAAGGGTGGCAGAAGCGATGTGCAGGGTCCCGTCCTGTACGACAGCATGCCCGGGCAGACTCCCGTTCACCCGGGTCCACTGGAAGGTCAGTGGGGGGGTGCCATGGGCCAGGCACTGCAGCTGTACCCTCTCCCCGACCCCGACTGAGGCTGCTTCTGGGAGCGTCGTGGCATAGGGGTGTGCTGCGAGGGAGGAGACAGGCCCGGTCAGTGAGGCTGGTGGGAGGATACTGATTTGGGGTAGTCGGCCAGTGGAGCAGGGGGCAGGTGGGAGCCGGAGAGATGCTGGAAGCTTCCGGTATAGACCAAGGCAAGTCCCTGAGGGGTTGTCGGTGATTTCGGCTCTTCCCAGGGAACCATGGGCAGCGGGGATCCCAGGTCAAGCCCTCCCCTGCAGGGTCACCCAGCAGAGGCCCGCCCAGTGGGGACCCACTGCCCAAAGGGCTACCCTCCCTGTCCCGTTAGGCAGCTCCTTACTCTCCACATGCAGGGTGACTGTGGTCTCAGCGTGCCCAGCCGGGCTGCTGGCATTACAGATGTACTGGCCCGAGTCCTGCTGGGCCACGCGAGGGATGATCAGAGTGTCACCCACCAACTGGTGCTGCCAGGGTAGCGGGGCCCGCAGCTTGGTCCACTGCAGGGTCGGTGGTGGGCTTCCTGGGGGCAGGAGAGGCCCTGCAGTCACAGAGCTGTTCGCCTGACTACTCCCTTCAGCACTGCCATTTCTCCTCCCCCCTTGGTTTCCCCTTTCTTTTTCTCCTTGGTTCCCTGCTTAATTTACCCCTTCTTCTTTCCCTTCTTATCCCTTTGGTTTTCCCCTTCTTCTCCTAGGTCTTCTTCTTTGTCTCCCTTTTCTTCTCCCCCTTGGTCTTTCCTTTCTCCTCTCTAGTCTACCCCTTGGTTTCCATCTTGGTCTTCCCCTCGTTTTCCCCTCTGGTCTTCCCCCTTGGCCTCCTCCTTCTTCTCCCTATTGGTCTCCTCCGCTTCTCCCTTGGTCTCCTTGCGTGTCCCCTTTGGTTTCTCCCTTGATCTCCCCCTCAGTCTTCCCCCAGGACTTCCCTGCAGTCTCCCACTTTGTCTTCCCCTCAGTAACCTACTGGCCTCCCTTTCGATCTCCCGCTCGGTCTCCAGGACCTCGGCTATACCTGGACCCTACCAGGCTGGGCCCTAACCCAGACCCCTCAAGGCAAATGTGACCTCATCCCACCTGGAGTTCCAATTCCTCAAACAGGACCTGGATCCCAGTTCCAAGTCTACCTAGTCCCCTACCTGAGGCACCCCGCCCCACCCCCACTCCTTACCTGTAGCAGAGCAGCGCAACGTGGCGGTGGCCCCGGCTTCCACGGTCATGACCGGCTCCTCCACCTTCACCTGGGGGGCCCCTGGGGCACCAAGGCCCGTCTCCACACTCACCACCACCTGGGCCTGCGCCGTGCCCAGCGCGTTTTGGACCACACACAGGTAGGTTCCAGCATCCTCCGGCTGGGCCGCTGGAATCTAGGGTAGGAAAGGCCGGCAGGGTGACTCCTGGCCCTCTGTCCTCTTCAGACTCAGAGCCTCGCGGCCCTGGCTCCCAGTCCTCACCCTGGCTCTGCCCTCTGCTTCCCCGCCCTCCCGCCCCCTCGGCCTCGATGCGGGCCCCACGCCCCTCACCTGCAGGATGGCCTGGCTGTCCAGAGGCCCGAGGGTCCGCTGCTCAACCTTGTGGGGTGCCCCGAGGCGGGACCAGCGGGCAGTCGGCCGTGGGTCCCCGGTGCCCACACACTCCAGGCTCACGGCTTTGCCCACTTTCACCTGCACCGGACCCTTGGGCAGTACTGACACGGCGGGAGGTCCTAGGGAGGCCGAGATGGGGAGATGGGAGTCAGAGGGCTGCCCCTGGGGGGTTGGGGTGGAGAGGAGCAGCCCACCCTCTTCCTGCCCTGGCCAGGCTCACCTTGAACACTGAGGCTGACCACGCTGTGGGCCACGCCGTACGGGTTGGAGGCCACACAGCGGTAGGTCCCGAGGTTGCTGGGACGGGCGCCCACGATGGTGATGATGGAGCCGTTCGGGCTCAGATGCACGTTGTCTGGAGGGGTGGGGCAGGAGGAAGTCAGGCCTGTCTTCCTCCTCCAACCCTGGTTCCTCCCTCCCTCCCAAAGGCAGAGGGAGCTAGCACAGCCCAGAAATAATGATGGTAGGATTTGTTCAGGGCTTACTATACTGTACTACACTGTACTAAGCGCTGGGGTAGATACAAGATCATCAGGTGTGATGCAGTCCCTGTCCCACATGGGGCTCACAGTAGAGAGAGAACAGCTATGGAATCCCCATTTTGTTGATGAAGGAAACTGAGACACAGAGAAGTGAAGTGACTTGCCGCAGAACACGCAGCAGGCAAGTGGCAGAGCCAGGATGAGAACCCGGTTCCTCTGATTCCCAGGCCTGTGCCTTCTAAACCATGCTGCTCCTGCCGGGAAGCTCTCCCAGCACTACCAAACCTCCCCATCCCCTCCAGACTCTGACGAGAAAGCTGGCAGGATCAATGGGGCACCCCACCCTCTTCCCAGCCTGGGCACGGGGCCACCCCAACCTGCCCTTCTGGTCGCTCAGCCCCCGGCCCGATCCCTCCTCACCCTCCAGGTCCTGGTTCCGTGCCATCTTCCACTCAATGCTGATGGGCGCAGCCCCGTCGTGGACCAGACACTTGAAGCTGGCATTCTGGCCCCGCTGCACGGTGGCCCCGGGAGGGTCGATGGAGATGACGGGGCTCTGCAGGCCTAGGGGAGGGGTGGGCTCAGTGGCGGGAGCGGGGAGATGGGGCAGGGCCTGGGGAGTTAGACGACTGGGGAGGGCAGCAGCTGGACAGGAAGGGCCTGAGGGGGAGAAGTGGTAGAAGGCTCCGACAGGCGTGGATAGGGTCCGCCTGGGCCTCGCTCACCTCCCGAAGTGCCAAACTTACGGTAGGAAGAGCCGATGCTGGAAAGCACCGTGACCACCAGCGAGGCCTCCTGCGAGCCCACGCGGCACACGTACTCGCCCGAGTCAGCCGAGGTCACCTGGGGCAGCCGCAGACGGGAGCCGTGGACCTGTTTGGGCAGAGCGGGGGGCGGAAGGTGAGGCAGGGCGAGGTGGGAACCTTGGGCCTGGTGGGAAGAGCGGGGCAGGAGGGGAGGCAGCGGAAGGGACCCGGCTTTGGGCCAAAGCTGCTGGTGACCTCTTCGCCTCCCCACCCCTTCTCAGGCTCTTCCCAGGTCCCCCCAGAGCCAGCAGGCCGCTCTGGATGGCTCACCCCCGCAGAAGAACCACTCAGGTTGCTCCCCCGGGCCCTCATACCAGATGCTGGGCGGGAAGGCTGCCCCCGCGCCTGTACCACGTGACTCTGGGCTGGGCCTGGGTGGCCACCAGGCAGTTCAGGTCCAGCGTTTGCCCTTCGGTCACCGATGAGGACGAGGACTCAATCCGGATGGGGGTACTGGATCCTGGGCCAAGACATGGAGAGAAGGGTCAGAGCCCCAGGAATAGAGAACAAGCTACGGCCTGGGCCCGGGGGGAACTCCGCATATCGAGCAAGCTGCAGCTGGGGCAGCAAGGCTTCCAGGGTGCTGGGATCCCCGGCACGACACCATGTCCCCCGGGATGCTGTCTGGTCTAGAGGGACACCGTGTCCCCCGGAGACGCTGCCAAGCTTGGGATTCCCCTGTACACCGCCTCCCCCCAACCTCTTCCTGACCCCTGGTCCAAGGAGAGGCATCTTTCTCCTAGGCCCTGGCTGTTCCTGTGACAGGAGGGCCTCGTAGCCTCTGAGCTGGCACCGGACCGACTTTCCTGATGGGCAGAGATTGGGCCCAGCTGGATGTGGGGGTGCTGTTGAGATAGAGAAGTAGCGTGGCTCAGTGGAACGAGCCCGGGCTTGGGAGTCAGAAGTCATGGGTTCTAATCCTGGCAATGCCACTTATTGGCTGTGTGAGTTTGGGCAAGTCACTTCACTTCTCTAGGCCTCATTGACCTCATCTGTAAAATGGGGATTAAGACTGTGAGCCCCACGTGGGACAATCTGATCACCTTGCAGCCTCCCAGTACTTAGAGCAGTGCTTTGCACACAGTAAGCGCTTAACAAATACCATTATTATTATTATTATTATCCTGGAGAAGAGGAGCCAATCTGGGGGCCATCCCTCCGTCTATCCATACCCAGCCTGCTGTGACTAGCCCCACCAGTCCCCTGCCTGCCTTACTAACCAACCCCACCAATCCCCACTCCGGTTGCCCCTCTCACCTGGGCCAGAGTTAGAGCCTGCCCCAGAGCCCTGGATGGTGACTATGACCGAGGCCTCCTGGGAGCCGGAGCTGGTGGCCACCCGGCACACATACTCGCCCGAGTCGGCCGGGGACACCTGGAGCAGCCGCAGCCGGGAGCCGTGGATCTGCGTGGGCAGAGTTGGGGGTGGGGACGGAGCGGGGAAAGGCTTGTGAATCTTGGATCGGAGCACCGGACACTACTGTTGCCCCAGGCCTCCTGGGACCTGTCCTCCCATTTCCGGGGATATCAGTACGGAGCCGGCCTCCAGGCGGACCAGAAGGCCCCCAGAGGGGCCAGAGCAGGTAGGAGCTCCAGGATAGAGCCCCGGTGGTCAGATGAGGGGCTGGGGTGGGTTACTGGCATCATCACAGGGGTCAACTCATCAGAAGGGGTCACCCGGCTGCACCCCTGCACGCTGCCCGGGGGAGGAAGAGTGCGGCCGAGACTGCCACTTGGCCCACCCTGAGGCCCACTGTCCTCTCCCCGCTCTCTTCCCCTTCTCCCTCCTGCTCCTGCCTCCTGGGGCCACAGCTGTTGGCCCAGAAGGAGGCCGGGCAAGCTGAAGAGCAGGGCAAGCCCCGAGGGACAGGAGGAGGAAGGAACGGGCAGGACGCCTGCCCTGCATTCCCCAGGTTTTTCAGCCTGCCCGACAGCTCCCCTGGCAAAGCCGCGGGCGAGCGGGGCTGGTCCACAGACTTCTCTGCAGCTTTGGCCGTGGTCCGCCGCCCTGCCCGTGGCCCCGCCCCCACCCCCTGACCCCTTCCCGGGCCATCGTACCTGGTGGTGGGTGGGGAGGTTGCCCCCGCGCTTGTACCACATGACTGTAGGATGGGTCTGGCCAGCCACCAGGCAGTTCAGGTCAATGGTTTGACCTTCGGTTACCTCCAAGGATGAAGACTCGATCCGGACTGGCGGGATGAACCCTGGGGCTGGGGGCACAGATAGCGGGTCACCCCGGGCTGGGAACACTGACCCATCCCCAACTTATAACCCAGGTTGGGCCCCAGAACCTGGACCCTGCCCATTTCCTCCCTCCAAAGTCCTGGGTTCATCAGCATTCTTCAAGGCTCCCCGCCCCACTCTACACCCATCTCCAGATGGATGGAAAGAGGTCGTATCTCCTGGGTGAATTGGCAGACTCGAGGGGCAAGCTCGCTCTTGGAGGGTTGCTGTTCACCCGGATAACACTGGGGCATTAGCTTAGAGGCCCAGAAAGGAGCGAGCCCCAGCTTCTGTTGGGAAGGAGTTAGCAGTGATGACCGGTCTCAGAGCTCCAGCCCTTCTTAGCCCGAGCGAGGTCAGTTGGGAGCCCGGCTCCAGCCAGGCTCCCACGGACACCCACTTCTGTTAGTTCCCACCGGCCTGGGAAAAGTCAAACCAGGGGTCAGGGGGCCGGGACCACGCTCACCTCTCCTGGAGACCCACCGGCCAAACTGGGGTTCCCGGATCATCTTGCCGGACCCACCCTTGGGCCCTGCTAGCCCCCCAGGCCAGACTCACGGGCGGGCGCTCCGGCGCGGGGCGAGATGGTGACCAGGACGGAGGCCTCCAGTGCATCGATGTTGTTGTTGGCGCGGCACACATACTCTCCCGAGTCGGCCGGAGTCAGCTGGACCAGGCGCAGCCGGGAGCCGTGGGTCTGTGGCAGAGGTCGGAGTGGGTGGGAAGAGAAAGGTTGGGGAATGGGTGGAAGGGGACCCCAGAGAGAGAGAGGGACAGGGAAGCAGAGTTGGTGGGGGCATCAGGGCCCGCCAGGGATTGAGGTAGCCAGAAGGGCCCAGGCCCAGCCTGTGGTTTCCAGACAGAACTCCTCCCATGCTGCTCCCCAAGGGTCCACGGCGTCACCCTACCTGGTGGTGGGTGGGGAGGCTGCCCCCACGCTTGTACCATGTGACCGTGGGGTGGGCCTGGCCTGCCACCAGGCAGTTCAGTTCCAGGGTTTGCCCTTCGGCCACAACGGAGGACGAGGACTCGATCCGGATGGGCGGGGGGCCGCTTGGGGCTGCGGAGTGGGCGATGCAGAGAGCGAATCAATTTCAACCCGGCCAAGAAACACAGACAGGGAACCGCTGGACCCTCGGCCCCTCCCGACACCCTTCTCTCCTCACCGCCCCGGCCGGGCCTCCTCTTCGAGCCCAGACAGATGCCCCTTCCTCTTCCAGCTCCACCCCTGCCACTGCCAAGCTCTGCACCTAGCTGAGCCCCCAACCCAGCTGAGCCACTTGCCCCCCCATCCACACCACTCATGGTCGAGTTCTACCCCGTGCTCTAAACCCAGGCCCTCTCACCGTGGGGAGGGGAGGAGCCCTCGCCACCCTGGATGGTGACGACCACGGAGGCTTCCTGGTGGCCAGCGCCGCTGCTGACATGGCACACGTACTCGCCCGAGTCGGCCGGGGTCACGTGTGGGATGCGCAGTTTGGTGCCCACGATCTGGGGAGGGGGAGAGAGCGGCAGGCATCTGCTGACCCCTCAGCGCTCTCATTCCCTCAGATCTGCTTTATCCCTCCACAGTCTGGTCCCCCTCTCCCTCAGAGGGCTGCAGCAGACTCCTCCCTGGCCTCCCTGCCCTTTATCAATCAATGAATCAGTGGTATGAGTGGTTACCATCAGCAGAGCACTGTACTAAACACTTGGGAGAGTACAATACAGAGTTGCTAGACACGTTCCCTGCCCACAAGGAGCTTAGAGGCGGGGACAGACTTTAAAACAAATTATGGATATGTACATAAGTGTGGCAGGGCTGAGGATGGGGTGAATGAAGGGTACAGATCCATGTGCATAGGTGACATAGAAGGGAGAGGTAGTAGAAGAAATGAGGTCTTAGGGAAGGCCTCTAGGAGATGTGTCCTCCCTGCCTCTCACCCTCTCACTTCCAGTTGGTCCTCAAACGGCAGCAGGCCTTGACTGCTGTGGCTCACAGGTACTATTCACACAAAATCAAAACTCCTGGCCTTCAGCATCGAGCCCAGCCCCTCCGAACTCTGTCAAGCAGCTGCCCCCACCCCCAACCTTCTACCCTTATCCTTGTCTGGAATTCCCTCCCTGCTCCTCTTGGCCAAATCCCATCCCCTGCCTCCGCCGAAACCCTGCCCAAACCCATCTTGACTCTGCCTCATCTTTCCAAGGAAGACTGTATTCAACAGCAAGCCAAAGACAGCGCCTGGACCAATTCAGTGCACTGCTGCTTCAGGCTAACAAACCTAACTGGCCTTGATACTAGTAGGGTGCTAAACACTGAGCTAAGTGCTGGAGTAGATACAATATATGCAGATCAGACAAAGTCCCTGTCCCACTCTGGGGCTCACAGCTTAAGGGGGAGGGAGAACAGACGCTGCACCCCCATTTTGTGGATGAGAAAATGGAGGCACAGAGAGTTAAGTGACTTGCCCAAGTTCACAGAGCATGCAAGAGGCAGAGCCAGGATTAGAACCCAGGTCTCCTGACTCCCCAATCGAGGCTCTTTCTGTCAGACCACACTCATTCCTGGCATTCTGCCAAACCCAAGAATTGCACATGGGACCAGAATTCCTCTATTCCTGCCAGGGCGGTTTTCTGCCCGCGATGAGCCCGCCCACCCCAGGCTGGGTAGCCAGGAGCAGCTGGCCGAAGATGGGCAGGCCGCAGAGGGGCAGGCCACGGAGGGGCAAGATGCAGAGGGCCCTCTGTCATTTGCTCTTTTTTGGTTTGTGTCTGTCCTGCCTCTCCAGCAGAGTGACTGTCAGCTCCTTGAGGGCAGGCCTCTGCTCCCATATCACAGGGTCTGGGGCTCTATGTGCTGTTGGGGGGGAATAGCTCAATCCAGCCTGGACCCCAGGAACCCTGGCCTCCCCTATCCCCTAGCATCCCCCCCAACCCCAGTTGTCCCAGAGACTGCAAGCCCGTTGTTGGGTAGGGACCGTCTCTATATGTTACCGACTTGTACTTCCCAAGCTCTTAGTACAGTGCTCTGCATTCATTCAATCATATTTATGCACTTACTACGTGCAGAGCACTGTACTAAGTGCTTGGGAAGTACAAGTCGGCAACCTGTAAAGACATATATATGTTCCTACCCAACAACGGGCTCACAATCTAAGAGGGGGAGACAGACGACAAAACAAAACGTGGACAGGTGTCAAGTCGTCAGAACAAACAGAATTAAAGCACACAGTAAGCACTCAATAAATACGATTGAATGAATGAACCAGGACTTGGGAGGGGGTCGAAGGAGCTGTCCCTCCCCACCCCCCAAGATTCCTGAAGTCCTCTTCTTACCTGGTGGCGGGTAGGGAGGCTGCCGCCACGCTTGTGCCACGTGACTGTGTGAGGCGCCTGGTTGGCCACCAGACAGTTCAGGTCCAGGGTCTGACCTTCAACCAGGGACGAGGACGAAGACTCGATCCGGACACGGTGAACTGAGGTCTGGCCTGAGGGAGGAGCCGGGAGGACTTGGAGAGACTGTTCTAGACTGTGAGCTCACTGTTGGGTAGGGACCGTCTCTATATGTTGCCATCTTGTACTTCCCAAGTGCTTAGTACAGTGCTCTGCACACAATAAGCGCTCAATAAATATGATTGATTGAATGAATGAATGAATGAATGAATGAATGAATGAATGAATGAGGCAGCCACCTGTCTCTGGTCCCACCCAAACTCAGTGCCACCTGCCCCCAGCCCAACCCCAGCCCACCTCTGGCCCTGCCCATGCCCAGCTGCTGCAGCCCCCAGTAGCTCCACCCATCCCAGCCTGGCAGGCCCCCAGCCTGCTTCCAGCCTCTCCCACCCCCAGATGCTCCAGTGTCCAGCTGGCCTTCGGTCCCACCCACCCCAACCTCACCCTCCTCCAGCCCAGCCCAGCCCTGCCCACCTCCAGCGCAACCTACCCTCAGCTCCACCGCCGTCCAGCACACTGCCAGCCTGTCGCCAGCCCCACCCTCCTCCAGCTCGACCCACTTTCAACCCACTGCCAGTCTCACCCACCCAGAGACCCCCCTGCCCACCACCTGCAGCTTTGCCTGGACTCACCGTGGCTGTGATCCGAGTGCCGCTGCTGGATGGTGACCATGACAGAGGCCTCCCGGGAGCCGGAGCTGGTGGACACGCGGCACACGTACTCGCCCGAGTCGGCCGGGGACACCTGGTGCAGCCGCAGCCGGGAGCCGTGAACCTGCCGGGGCAGAGTTGGGGGCTGGGAGCAGGGACTGGGGCCGTCCCAATCATCTCGTATCTTCCCCAGTGCTCAGCACCAGGCTTGGGGCAGAGTAAATGCTTAACAAATGCCACCACCATCAACGGGACGGAGCAGTTGCTGGTCTGGTCCCCCTCCCCCTGACACTGGCCCTGTTCCCGGCCAAACCCTCACCACCACTCAATCGATCAATTGTATCAATCGAGTTCCTCCTGGGTGCAGAACAATCAATCAATCAATCGTATTTATTGAGTGCTTACTGTGTGCAGAGCACTGTACTAAGTGCTTGGGAAGTACAAGCTGGCAACATATAGAGACAGTCCCTACCCAACAGTGGGCTCACAGTCTAGAAGGGGGAGACAGAGAACAAAACCAAACATATTAACAAAATAAAATAAATAGAATAGATATGTACAAGTAAAATAAATAAATAAATAGTGTAATAAATATGTACAAACATATACAGGTGCTGCGGGGAAGGGAAGGAGGTAAGACAGGGGGATGGAGAGGGGGACGAGGGGGAGAGGAAGGAAGGGGCTCAGTCTGGGAAGGCCTCCTGGAGGAGGTGAGCTCTCAGTAGGGCTTTGAAGGGAGGAAGAGAGCTAGCTTGGCGGATGGGCAGAGGGAGGGAGAACACTGTGCTAAGCACTTGGGAGAGTACAACAGAAGTAGCAGACACGCTCCTTGTCCCCAAGGAGCTTACAGCCTCGCGACAGAGATGACACAAATTACAGCTAGAGGAAGAACAGTGCTCGCTTAGTAGAGTATGAAAATCAGCCTGTACCAAAGAGCACTGACAGGTTGTGAGCGCTTAAATAATGATAATAATAATGATGATGGCATTTATTAAGTGCTTACTATGTGCAAAGCACTGTTCTAAGCGCTGGGGAGGTTACAAGGTGATCAGGTTGCCCCAAGTGGGGCTCACAGTCTTCATCCCCATTTGACAGATGAGGTAACTGAGGCCCAGACAAGTGAAGTGACTTGCCCAAAGTCACACAGCTGACAATTGGCGGAGCTGGGATTTGAACCCACAACCTCTGACTCCAAAGCCCGTGCTCTTTCCACTGAGCCATGCTGCTTCTCCAATGCTTGGATGGTCGAGAATGCTCAGCTGAGAGCTGGGAGGATGTGGCCCAGGGTGACCCAAAGAAATCCCAGAAGGCCTCCTGGAGGAGGTGAGGTTTTTTAGAGGGCTTGGAAGGTGAGGGCTTGAAGTGGGAAACTGCTCTAGGGAGGAGGAAGGGCACATGCCAGGCATCAGAGGTGGGAGTGTCAAGCTGGAGGCCCAGTGAGAAGCAGAGCTTGAGAGGAAGGAATGAAGAGCGCAAGCTGGGTTGCAATGGGAGAAGAGAGTGGATAATTGGGAGCACGAGTGCTGATGAGAGCCTTACGGTCTGTGGTCAGGAGTTTCTGTTTAATGGGAAGAGGAATAATAATAATAATAATGGCATTTATTAAGCATTTCCTATGTGCAAAGCACTGTTCTAAGCACTGGAGAGGTTACACGGTGATCAGGTTGTCCCACGGGGGGCTCACAGTCTTAATCCCCATTTTCCAGATGAGGTAACTGAGGCACAGAGAAGTAAAGTGACTTGCCCAAAATCACACAGCTGACAAATGGCAGAGCTGGGATTTGAACCCATGACCTCTGACTCCAAAGCCTGGGCTCCTTCCACTGAGCCACGCTGCTTCTCTGGGAATGGGCGTGTTGCCTGGGGAAGGCACAACGGCGCTCCCCAATCCCTCCCCGGATGCCTTCAAAGCTGGGGTAGGGACGGGTGGAGCCCTGAGCTCAGGTGTGGAGGCCGAGCCCCCTTGGGGTGTGGTGGCTGGCCGCTCTGGGGTCCTCCCCAGGGTGCAGAGCTCACCACTCCCCAGAACCAGAGTGCATCCCACTTCTCCCAGCCCGCCGATCCCCAGGCCTCCATACCTGGTGGCGGGCGGGGAGGCTGCCCCTGCGCTTGTACCACGTAACCGCGGGCTGGGCCTGGCCGGCCACCAGGCAGTTCAGTTCCAGCGTCTGCCCTTCGGCCACCACCGAGGACGAGGACTCGATCCGGATCGGAGGGATGGAACCCGAGGCTGGGAGACATGCAGAGAGGGAGGGTGGGGGGGCGGCCAGAGGCTTAAGCACAATTTCTCCGGCATCCGGGTGGAGCCCTGGCCACCTCCCCTCTCCTTGCCCGAAGCCTCCCACCCTGGGAGCCGTGGAGCGGCCCCTCCCTCCCCAGGGTCTGCCCCACACTCACCAGGGATGGAACCGGAGGCCTCGATGGTGACCATGACTGAGGCCTCCTGGGATTCGGAGCCAGTGACCACGCGGCACACGTACTCGCCCGAGTCGGCCGGAGACACCTGGAACAGCCGCAGCCGGGAGCCGTAGACCTTCCGGGGCAGAGAGGAGGGTGGGGAGAATGAGGAGTGTGGGCTCACGTCCAGAGTTTGCACCCATCCCCTCCACAAATCCCTCATATGCTTCATGCCCTTCTCTTCCAAGAGGCCTTCCCTGACTAAACTCCCCTTTCCTCTTCTCCCACTCCTTTCTGTGGCACCCTGATTTGTTCCCTTTATGCACCTCCCCTTCCCAGCCCCACAGCACTTATGTACATATCTGTAACTTATTTATTCATATTAATGTCAGTCTCCCTCTCTAGACTGTAAGCTCATTGTGGGCAGGGAATAACTGTTTATTGTTATACTGTACTCTCCCAAGTGCTAGCGTGGCTCAGTGGAAAGAGCCCGGGCTTTGGAGTCAGAGGTAATGGGTTCAAATGCCGACTCCGCCAATTGTCAGCTGTGTGACTTTGGGCAAGTCATTTAACTTCTCTGTGCCTCAGTTACCTCATTTGTAAATTGGGGATTAAAATTGTGAACCCCCCCGTGGGACAACCTGATCACCTTGTAATCGCCCCAGCGCTTAGAACAGTGTTTTGCACATAGTAAGCGCTTAATAAATGCCATCATTATCAGTATTACAGTGCTCTGTACACACTAAGTGCTCAATAATAATAATAATAATAATAATAATGGCATTTATTAAGTGCTTACTATGCGCAAAGCACTGTTCTAAGCGTTAGATAAGTACGATTGAATGAATGAATGAATGCCCATCCCTCCTCAGTCCTTGAATGCCACCTGCTCCCCGCTGAAGGCTGCGGGCACCACTAATCCCGTGCCTTCTTGACTCAAGGCCACGATCTAAGGTTCAATTTGTGATCTTGCCCCTATCTCTACCAGTTTCCTCTCTTACACTGTCAGCTCGTTGCGGGCAGGGAACATGTCACTTTCTTTTTCTGTACTTCCCAGGCGCTGAATTCAGTGCCCCACACAACGTGGGCACTCAATCAAAACCGCTGCTACTGCTGTCAATACTACCGTTATAGTTACTACTGCTGTTGCTACTACCACCACCAAACCATCACCACCCCCACCTCCACCCCCACTTCTTTCGCCACTTTTTCAGTACCTGGTGGCGGGCGGGGAGGCTGCCCCCGCGCTTGGACCACGTGACCACGGGATGGGCCTGGCCGGCCACCAGACAGTTCAGTTCCAGCGTCTGCCCTTCGGCCACCACCGAGGACGAGGACTCGATCCGGATCGGAGGGGTGGACCCCGAGGCTGGGAGCCATGTGGAGGGGAAGGTGGGGCGGGAGGAGGGTTGAGCACAATTTCCTCGGCACCCCTGATGGAGCCCTGCCATCTCCCTTCCCTTTGCCCGAAGCTTTCCACCCGAGGAGATGTGGAGTGCCCCTCGGCCCCCACAGGGTCTGCCTTGCGCTCACCGGGGATGGAACCAGAGGCCTTGATGGTGACCATGACCGAGGCCTCCTGGGAGCCGGAGCTGGTGGCCACGCGGCACACGTACTCGCCCGAGTCGGCCGGGGACACCTGGAGCAGCCGCAGTCGGGAGCCGTGGATCTGCGTGGGGAGAGAGGAGGCCGGGGAGATTGGGGGGCGGGGGTGTAGACTCACATCCAAATGTTTGCCTCCCCTCATTCCCCAAATCCCTCATATCCTTCATACCCATCTCCTCTAAAAGGCCTTTCCTAAGCCCCC
The DNA here is from genome assembly GCF_015852505.1 of Tachyglossus aculeatus. Classification (NCBI taxonomy): domain Eukaryota; kingdom Metazoa; phylum Chordata; class Mammalia; order Monotremata; family Tachyglossidae; genus Tachyglossus; species Tachyglossus aculeatus. Next base: position 37,022,165 of record NC_052070.1, on the reverse strand, counting down.
TTTCCTCTCCTCCCACTCCATTCTGAACGTGGCTCAGGGGAAAGAGCCAGGGCTTTGGAGTCAGAGGTCATGGGCTCAAACCCCGGCTCTGCCAATTGTCAGCTGTGTGACTTTGGGCAAGTCACTTAACTTCTCTGGGCCTCAGTTACCTCATCTGTAAAATGGGGATTAAGAATGTGAGCCCCCCGTGGGACAACTTCATCACCGTTTAACCTCCCCAGTGCTTAGAACAGTGCTTTGCACATAGTAAGTACTTAGTAAATGCCATCATCATTATTATTATTATTATCTCTCTGGCTTGCTCCCTTTATTCATACCCCACTCCCACCCCCAGAACACTAATGTACATATCTGTCATTTGTTTCTTTATATTAATGTCTGTCTCCCCATCTAGACTGTAAGCTCATTGTGGGCAGGGAATGTAACTTCGTTATATGGTACTCTCCCAAGCGCTCAGTACAGTGCTCTGTACACAGAAAGTGCTCAATAATTCGATTGAACGAATGAATTAATGAATGAATGCCCATCCCTCCTTAGTCCTGGAATGCCACCTGCCCCCCAATGGGACTGAGGGCACCACCATCCCAGGCCTGCTTGGCTCCAGGCCACAATTTAAAGGTTTTTACTCCGTGGTCCTTGCCCCTATTTCTACCTGAGTTTCCCCCTTGCACTGTCAGCTCCTTGTGGGCAGGGAACACATCACTTTCTTTCTCTGACCTTCCCAGGGGCTGAATACAGTGCCCCACACCACATGGACACTCAATCAATAATAATAATAATGATGATGGCATTTGTTAAGCGTTTACTATGTGCGAGACACTGTTCTAAGCACTTGGGGGGGGGGATACAAGGTGATCATGTTGTCCCACATGGAACTCACAGTCTTCATCTCCATTTTACAGATGAGGCAACTGAGGCACAGAGAAGTCAAGTGACTTGCACAAAATCACACAGCTGACAAGTGGCGGAGCCGGGATTAGAACCCACGACCTCTGACTCCCAAGCCCGGGCTCTTTCCACTATGCCACGCTGCTTCTCTGTTGTTGCTATGGCTACTGTTACTACTGCTGTCAGTACTACCGTTACAGCTATTACTGCTGGTGCCACTACCACCACCAAACCATCACCACCATCACCACCATCGCCACTTTTTCAGTACCTGGTGGCGGGCGGGGAGGCTGCCCCCACGCTTGGACCACGCAACCGCGGGCTGGGCCTGGCCGGCCACCAGACAGTTCAGTTCCAGAGTCTGCCCTTCGGCCACCACCGAGGACGAGGACTCGATCCGGATCGGAGGGGTGGACCCCGCGGCTGGGAGACATGAGAAGGGGGATGGAGGCGAGGGCAGAGGGTTGGTCACAATTTCCCTGGAACTCCGGCTTGGGCCCTGGCCGTCGCCCTCCCCGGACCCAAAGATTCCCATCCTGGGAGCCGTGGAGCGGCCCCTCCCACCCCGCCTGCCCTGTGCTCACCGGGAGTGGAACCAGAGGCCTGGATGGTGACCATTACCGAAGCCTCCTGGGAGTCAGAGTCGATGGCCACGCGGCACACATACTCGCCCGAGTCGGCCGGGGACACCTGGAGCAGCCGCAGCCGGGAGCCTTGGACCTGCCGGGGCAGAGCAGGGTGTGGGGCGGTGGGGGGGACAGAGGAAACGGGGTTAGAGAGTGCAGAATCCCTCAGGTCTGAAGGTCTGCTTTGCCGAATGACCTCTGACATCGACAACGTCCTATCCATCCAAACGACTATCCCCAACGCCCCGACTGCACTCCTGGTCTTCCTGGAGGAAGCTCAATTCACAGATGCCTTCCGGGCAGAAGGAGTTATTTTGAAGGAGGGCCCCCTTTCGCCAGCCCTCCCACCCACCTCCGCAGATTCCCGCCTCCGTACCTGGTGGTGGGCGGGGAGGCTGCCACCGCGCTTGTACCACATCACCTTGGGCTGGGCCTGGCCGGCCACCACGCAGTTCAGGTCCAGGGTTTGCCCTTCGGCCACCGCCGAGGGCGTGGACTCGATCCGGATGAGGGCTCTGGACTCCTGGGCTGGGGGCACAGGCGGCATGCCGGGGTCACTGGCAGTTCCTGGGCTCCCAACTCCTCCGTTCCCCAGTTCCCCCACCCATTGCAGGAAGCATCTTTCGGCCGGAGAGCTGCTCACTCACAGGAGGAGACGCTGCTCTGCACTTGGACGAACAGGCTGGCCTCCAGGCCACCGCCAGCCCGGCACACGTACTCGCCGGAGTCTGCGCCTGTGACTTGGTAGATGCGCAGGCGGGAACCGGACACCTGCACACATCCGGAAGGGAAAGGGGAGGAGGTTGCTGGGGCACAACGGGCCCTTTCCCTCCCACGATGCCCAGGAGCCAAGGCCGCCCTGCATGGTGGGATTCTGCCCCCTACCCAGTTTAGAGAAACAGGAGGGATGGGGACCCCTCAGGTGACCACATCCTTAGAGTCCCCTGCCCCATCCGCCTGTCTGTACCTGGTGATGGGCAGGGAGACTGCCTCTGCGCTTGAACCACGTGACTGAGGGCTGGGACTGCCCGGCCACCAGGCAATTCAGGGTCAGAGTTTGACCTTCGGCCACTGCCAAGGGCGAGGATTCGATCCGGATGGGTGGGGGGCCTCCTGGGGCTGGGGGGCCTCCTGGGGGGCAAAGGAAGTGAATTAGAGTCCCCCCATCTGCCCCAGAAAAGACAGCACAGGGTCTCTGCCCCAGTTCCAGCCCCTCACCCTTCAATCTGTCCCTTGCCTGACTGAGACTGCAGAGCCTTGTCTGGGGAAGGTGGCGCCCAGAGCCGGGCAGATTTTCAGAGTTCCAGCCTCCCAGAGGGAAAGAAAGCAGGGGGAGGTGGGTGGGCAGGGGAAATCAACAGGGTATCCTGGGCAGACCCGTAGACTGGAAGCCTGTCCCCAGGTGGGGACAGATGGGGACAGTCTCGGATCTGATTACCTTGTCCTGACTCCAGCGCTTAGCACAGAGCTTAGCACATAGCGGGCATTAAACAAATGCCACTAACAAAAAGAAATAAGTCCCACGGACAACATCTCAATCTGCTGCATCTGGGGAGGTTGAGGGGAGCCGGCTGCTCCCACTCAGGAACCTGGGCCGCAACCAAGATGTGCTGTCAGGGTGGAGGTGGAAGGGAGGGAGGCCCGAAGGGAGAGTGTTTGGGAGGGGGGGCAGTCCAGGAGGGCGTGGGGGAGGTTAGGAGGAAGGGAAGGGCAGAGCTGCTCTAAGGAGACCCTCAACTCTCCCACCTGCTACCCCCTCAACCATACCTCCCTTACCTGGAAGAAACCCAGACTCCTGGATGGAGACCATGACCGAGGCTTCATGGGAGCCAGAGTCGATGGTCACAAGACAAACATACTCGCCCGAGTCGGCCGGCGTCACCTGGTACAGCTGCAGCCGGGAGCCGTGGACCTGCGCAGGCAGAGTGGGGGGCGAGGGAGTGGGGTTGGGACAGAGGAGGTCCCCCAGACTCACTCGGCTCCCAGTGCCTGGGGCCCCAGGCCCCTTTCTTCTATTTGCCAACCCTCAGGTTCCTTCCCAGGTGTGGCCTGAACCACAGAGGTTCTTCGGGTGGATGGGAGGGGCACCACTACCCGCTGCTTAGGTGCCTTGAAGTCTTCAGAGTTAAGGGCATGGCACCCTCATAAGGTCAGGAGGAGCCATGGGCAAGAGCCTTGTCCTCCCAACACCTCCCCCATGCCCCCTGGCCCCCTGTGCCCCGATACCTGGTGCCGAATGGGGAGGTTCCCCTGGCGCTTGTACCACAGAACCGTGGGGTGGGTCTGCCCGGCCACCAGGCAGTTCAGTTCGACAGTCTGTCCTTCGGCCACGGACGAGGATGAGGACTCAATCCGAATCTGGGGGTTGTACCCTGGGGCTGGGGGAACCGAGAGCAGGTCAGAGCTCAGAGCGCTGCAGGCCCAAGGGCCCAGAGGGCAGGCCGGAGCCCCTCGACCCGAGTCACCGTCCCGGCCGCCAAGCCTGAGTGACGCTAAGCTGGGCCCAGCTACACTGAGGCTGCCCACACTGCTCTGGGCTGGGCAGTGGCTGTAGGGCCACTGGCCATGGAACCAGAGTGCCCATGCACTGATCGCCACACTACTGGGCTTTCCGCAGCCTGGAACCTGGGCCCAGACCCTCCCTCTCCCAAGACCTCGACGGGAATGCAGGTATGGTGTCCTTGGACTGGGCATCACCCCTGCGTCCCCAGTCCTGCCTGGCCTCTCTCTCCCACCAGACCGGTGGGAACTCGAGGATGGTCACTGGTGTCAGGTGGCCCAGGCCTGGGCAGTGCAGCCTGGAGCAGCCAGGATTCTGAGCCACCTTTGCCACTTTTCTTGTGGTCCAATTGTTGCTGCTCCAAAGTAAACCTCCCCATGCCACCACCCCTTTCCCTTTGGGGTCTAACACCGTTCACCCCTTAAGACCACCAGGCCCCAGAGGTCAGGAACTCGGCCTGCATCAGACCCCTGGCTGTCTTTCCCAAGCACTGACTTCCCTGCTCGGAGCATCCTAAGGGAAGTGCTCTCCTCAAATGCCATCGAGGCTGATCCTACTGCTCTCAGTAATGAGACCCTTTCTCCTGGGGGTCCCCTCCAAGCCTGCTCCTCTCGGGCTCCTGCCCAGTTGTGGCCTGGCCCAGCCTAGCCGGCAGGGCACTGGGATCCTCCCTGCCCCCTCACCGTGGCCGGGACGGTGGTCAGAGCCGGAGCCGTGGAGGACAGAGACAGTGTACGAGGCCTCCTGCGAGCCCACGCGGCACACGTACTCGCCCGAGTCGGCCGGGGTCAACTGGGACAGCCGCAGCCAGGAGCCGTGGATCTGTGTGGGCAGAGCAGGGGGCGGGAGGGGAGGCGGAGTGAGGGGAGAGCCGTGGGCCCGGTTGGGAAGAAGAGGCAGGAGGAGGGGCGGCAGAAGAAACCCAGGCTTCGAGGCAAAGCCGTTGGTGGTCTCCACCCTTCCCCACCCCCACCCAGGCTCTTCCCTCGTCCCCCGCAGAGCCAGCAGGCCGTGCTGGATGGCTCTCTCCACCCCTGCAGAACCACCCAGGCTGCTCCCCTGGTCCCCATACCAGGTGCCGGGTGGGAAGGCTGCCCCCTCGCTTGTACCACATGAACCTGGGCTGGGCCTGGCCATCCACCAGGCAGTTCAGGTCCAGTGTTTGCCCTTCGGTCACTGACGAGGACGAGGACTCGATCCGGATGGGGGTGTTGGGTCCTGGACCAGGGCGTAGAAAGGAGTGAGGGGCAGGGCAAGGGGGCTGTGAAGGGGAGATCCCACAGCTCACCCTGCCCTGGTGCCCCCCCGACCCTACTCCTGGGACCCGCTGAGATCTCCCCCACCAAGGGCAGGGGCGGTGTTCTTACCCCAGCCTGGAGCCCTCACCTGGTGCCACCATCACCTCGACGCGGGCCTGAGCGGTGCCAGCAGGGCTGGTAGCCACACAGAGGTAGACTCCGGCGTCGGTCAGAGAGATGGTCGGGATCGTCAGGGTGACGATGTCCCGGTACTCCACACGGGCCTGCAAAATACATTGGTAGAGCCAGAGGTGGGTGAGGGGCACAGGGTGGCAGCCAATCGAGCACCAAGTGGGCATGGAGCGGGCACAGGGTGGGCACAAACAGGGATGGGGTGTGGATAGAACATGTACACAGCGAGGACAGAGTGGGGACAATGCAGGGGACAGAGAGGGGACAATGCAGGGGGCAGAGTAGACACGGTGGGGGGACAGGGCTGGGGATGGGGCAGGTGACAGTGAGGGGACAGAATGGTGATAGAGCAGGGGTCAGAGCAAGGTAGCAAGAGCAGAGTGGGACAATGAGAGACGGGTCTTGGGACAAAGAGATCATGGAGCAGGCCCAGGGGGACACAAATCGAGGATGAGAAAGTCACAGTGTCACAAGACGGTAGTCACAAAGACGTCAGGGAGAGGCAGACCTCACCGTCCGCCAGGAACCAGGAACTTGCCCGAGCCCAACTCCTGGGCTGGGGTTTTACAAATCGACAATGGTATTTATTGGGGGCTACTATGTGCGGAGTGTTGCATTAAGTGCTTGGAAGAGTACAGTACAACAGAGTTGGTAGACATGTTCCTTGCTTACAATGAGCTTATAGGCTAGAGGGAGGAATCCTCTAGGCTGAGAGAGCCTGCAGCGGTGGACAAAAGCCTGAGAGGATAGGGCGGAGGGAGAGAGGGAAGAGTGGAGGGAATCGGGAGAGATGGAAGGGAAAGTATGTGAGAGAAGGGAAAGAGGCAAGAGGTGTGACGTGAGATGGAGAGAGGAGGGCCCAGCCAGGGTTGAACAAGTTGGAAAAGGATGCAGGGAAGGATGGAGGCAGAGAGGAGTCTGGGAAGCTCGGGGTGAGGAGCCTAGCCATTGGGATGGAGGAGGGGGGCGGGGAGCGAGGGGAGGGGTTCACCAGAGAGCCTGGGGCCTCACCTGGTGGGGTAAGTGGCCCCCCTCCTTCTTCCATTTGATGGTGGCCGTAGGGGTCCCAGACGCTTGGCAGTGAAGTTCCATGTTGTGGCCTTCCTGCACCTGTGTCCGCTCCGGTCTCACCCGGACCTGGGGTCCGCTGCCCCCTGGGCCCAATCACCGCCGTCAAGTCTGGGTCTCGTACCACCCCTCCCCCTGCCAACTGCCCACCCTGGGCCCTGGGCCCCGATCCAGCTTCCCTACCCTGCGCCCCCAACCCTCCTCAGCCCCACTGGTCCCTCTCCTCACCATGCACGTGGAGGGTGGCACTGGCCACATGTTGCCCGGCTGGGTTTCTGGCTTGGCACATGTAGTGGCCCTGGTCCGTGGGCTCCACCATGGGGAGACGCAGGATGCCACCCAGGATCTGGGCCTTGTTAGGGATGACCCCTGGAGGGCCCCCTGCGTACAATAAGGGAGCATGAGCAGCTCTGGGTGAGCCTCATCCCTACCACCACCCAATGCCCCGAGAGCGAGGGGTTAAGTCTGGCTCTCCTCCAGGGCCCAGAGCAGGGATGAATACTGGAGGGCCCCCAGGCCCAACCAACCCTTCTCCCTTCCCCCATCCACTCGGCCATGGTCACCCCCACCTGTCCACGTCAGCACTGGGGCGGGGTTGCCGGTGGCCCTGCAGTGGAACTCAACAGGCTGGCCGGGCTGGACCGTCACCTGGGCTGGGTGGATGGAGGCCACGGGGGGTGACAGGGCTTCTGAGTCTGGTGACAGAGGCAGAGTGACAGAGCCACGTCAGGGGCTGGGAAGATGAAGGGGTCCACCCCGTCATCCAATCCTGGCCTCTGGTCCCGGTCCTTCCCTGCACTGTGGATGGGGCCTATGGGAGCTGGGCAAACAGCTCCCTCCGGACAGGGCCAGAAAAACAAACTGTGGGGTCACAAATGGGACCCGTGCCCAAACGCTCTGGCCCTAGCAGCGTCCTCCTCCTCCTCTCATCCCCAGACCATACCGGTGGCCTCGCTGGGGAAATCGGGGATGACTGAGAGGGGACTTGGGAAAAGCCTGGGTGCCTGGCATGGCCTCTTCTCCAACTCCTCGTTGCCTGGGGCAGAGAAAGGACTGGGAACCACAGCTGAGAGGGTGGTGGGCTCTGACCCCAGACTGGGGCCCGGTGGCGGTGCCGGGGCAGACGGGGGTGGGGCGGGGCTTGGCTGGGTCTGGGGCCCTTAGGGTACTGGTGAGGAGTAAGGGGTGGGTGCCGATACCCTCTACGTGCAGCGTGGCAATGCCCTGGTCCATGGCGAACATGTTGGAGCCGGTGCAAACGTAGGTGCCGGCATCGGAAGGCTGGACACCGCGGATGGTCAGGATGCCGTTGAAGTCCATGGCGTGGGCGGGCAGCTTGCCATTGTGCAGCCGTGTCCACACCAGTGTGTAGGCCGGAGACTAAAGCATGGAGCATGGGAATCAGGAAGGCTGGGTCTCTCCCTCTTTGTGTCTGTGTCTCCTATTCTCTGTGGCTCTTGGGTTTCCTCCCAATTTTCCCATGCTCCCACTGTGCCCCCAGAGACCCAGTTCTTGGGCTTGAGGTCCATTACTCCAGCATCTCCTTTACATCTCCTCTCCTTTGACCTCATGCCCTCATCTCTGGTCTGCACCCCACTTTCATCTTGCACCCCCACTTGCGGAGGTCCTCACTACGGTCCAGACCCAACTTGGACCTTGCACCCCTATCTCTGCCAGCTCCGCCACGGACGGCACCCCACCTGGCTTTTGGCCGTGCAGACGAAGGTGACGTCAGTCCCGGGCCTCACGATCTGGTTCCTCTCCTCCTCCACAATCACCGCGATGGCCTTGATGGAGGCCTCTGCAGGGACCAGACATAGGGACACGGCCCCTCAGCTGGCCTCCCAGTGTCCCCCTCCCCTGGCATTCTATGCCCCGAGGCCAGGCATGCCCGGGGGCCAGACGTGCCCGGGGACCAGGCGTGCCCGAAGGTCTGGGACGGTGGGTGGAATAACCTGGGAACGGAGTGCAAGGAAGCCCAGGCAAGCCAGACTGCAGGCTGGGATTTAGGGTAATGATGGCATTTATTAGGTGCTTACTATGTGCAAAGCACTGTTCTAAGCGCTGGGGAGGTTACAAGGTGATCAGGTTGTCCTACGGGGGGCTCACAGTCTTCACCCCCATTTTACAGATGAGGGAACTGAGGCACAGAGAAGTTAAGTGACTTGCCCAACATCACACAGCTGACAGTTAGCAGAGCTGGGATTTGAACCCATGACTTCTGACTCCAAAGCCCATGCTCTTTCCATTAAGCCAGGCTGCTTCTCCAAGATAATAATAATAATTAATTAAAGATAATGATGATGATGACAATAATAATAATAATAATAATAACAATAATAATAATGGTATTTGTTAAGCACTATGTGCCAAGCACTGCTCTAAGCACTGGAGTAGATACAAGGTAATCAGGTTGGACACAGTCCCTGTTCCACGTGGGGCTCACAGTCTTAATCCCCATTTTACAATTGAGGTAACCGAGGCACAGAGAAGTGAAGCAACTTGCCCAAGGTCACACAGCAGACCAGTGGAGGAGCTGGGATTAGAACCCACATCCTCTGCCTCCTGAGCCCACGGTCTTGACATTAGGCCACAGTGTTTGGGACGCGGGGGGCGGGCAGAGGATGATAGTGGGGGTAGGAGGGGAGAAGAGGGTGGAGGTAGGGCAGGTGGAGGGGGCGCGGGCAGGGGTACTCACGGGAGACGAGCAGCTCGGCCCGGCCGGTGTTGGCATGCTGAGTGTTGTGGCAGGTGCAGATGTAGATGCCAGCATCCGACAGCTGGACCTTGGGGAAGTGGAGCTCGGTACCTGTCGGGGAAGCCAGGAGCCAGGGAGTGCCTCAGGTGGGCTCCCTTTCCCGTGACACAGACCCCTGAAAGACACCCCCCCCTGCCCCCAACCGAAGGACCCCCATTTGGCCCCGCAACCAACCCCACGGGCGTCTGTCACTAATCATGTTACTGTGGACAGGGTACCATACTAAACGCTTGGGCGAGGAAAATACAATATAATCAGCAGACAAGATCCTTGCCCTTGGGAAGCTGGAAGTCTAGCAGGGGTTGAACTTCATTCCCTCTCTGCCCATCTCACAGGCCCCTCCGCCCCTTCCCAGGCATCCGCGTCCACACCCAACATTGGCTCCTGCATCTCCCTCCATGGCCTCGACAGCAGCAGTGACGGAGGCCAGAGGCGGGCATGGGAATGGGCAGTAGAAACGGGCAGTGGAAATGGAAGGCCCGGGTGTCCACGCCTTGGAGGGACTGACGGCCACTTGGATTAAGCTCCGCTCTTCACAGGGCCAGAACAGGGCCGGGGTGGACTGGGAATTCATTCAATCGTATTTATTGAGCGCTTACTGTGTGCAGAGCACTGTACTAAGCACTTGGGAAAGTACAATACAGCAATAAAGAGAGATGATCCTCACCCACAGTGAACTCACAGTCTGGGGTAGGGGGACAGACATCAACACAAATAAACAGACATTGATATGAACAAACAGAATTACAGATATAGACATGAGTGCTGTGGGTCAGGGATCGGGGGGAAGAGCAAAGGGAGCACATCAGGGTGACGAAGAAGGGAGTGGGAGATGAGGAAAAGTGGGGCTTAGTCTGGGAAGGCCTCTTGGACGAGACGTGCTTTCAGTAAGGCTTTGAAGAGGGGGAGAGTGGTTGTCGGTTAGAGGAGGGAGGGCATTCTAGGCCAGAGGCAGGACGTGGGCCGGGGGTTGGCAGCGAGACAGGGGAGATCAAGGCACAGTGAGAAGGTTAGCTCTAGAGGAGCAAAGTGTGGGGGCTGGGTTGTAAAAGAGAATCGAGGTGAGGTAGGAGGGGGGTGAGGTGATGGGGTGCTTTAAAGCCAACGGTGAGGAATTTTTGTTTGATATGGAGGTGGATGGGAAATCACTGGAGATTTTTGAGGAGAGGGGTGACACGTCCTGAACGTTTCTGTAGAAAGATGATCCGGGCAGCAGAGTGAAGGATGGACTGGAGTGGGGAGAGGCAGGAGGTTGCGAGGTCAGAAAGGAGGCTGATGCAGTGATCTAGGCGGGACAGGATGGGTGACTGTGGTAATCTGGGGGGTGGGGAGAAGGGATGGGGGGGAGGTGAGCAGCGCAGCTGGGGGTAAATAATAATATGGTATTTGTTAAGCGCTTACTATATGCAAAGCACTGTTCTAAGCGCTGGGGGGATACAAGGTGAACAGGTTGTCCCATGGGGGGGCTCACAATCTTAATCCCCATTTTCCAGATGAGGTAACTAAGGCCCAGAGAAGTGAAGTGACTTGCCCAAAGTCACACAGCCGACAACTGGCGGAGCCGAGATTTGAACCCGTGATCTCTGACTCCAAAGCCCGGGCTCTTTCCACTGAGCCACGCTGCTTCTCTTGCTTACCTTGCTGCCGCTGCTGGGAGGTGACGGACACAGGACGCCCGTCCTCCCGGGACCAGGACAAGTAGTGCGGGGGGCTCCCGCTGACCTGGCACCACAGAGAGTGGGCGCTGCCCTGGGGCACCATGCTGTGGGCTGGGTGCACCTGCACCATCAGCGGGGGTTGGGCGGCTGAGGGAGAGAGAGAGAGAGAGAGTGGTCCAAGAGCCTTCCAAGACCCCACCAGAGCCCTCCCCTTGTCAGGGCTCAGATGGGGCCTTCCAGCCCTCAGGCATGCGTTCACTCCTGAAGGTTGGCACCCCGGGCCCTGCCTTGGAATAGGGGGGCAGGTCCATGCTAGCCCACAGCCCTCTTCAGCTGGGGCCCAGACCCGGACCCGCAGATTCTGTGCTCTTTCCCTGAGCCCGTCCTCCACACCACAATGTCCCCAGCCTCAAGATTCATCTGGGCCTCCATCCCTCCCCAGTCTGGCCCTCTGCATCCCTACACTTACCCTGGGGCAGACAACGTTCTCCACGCACGTTGGGGTTGCCCTCGTATCCTGGGGCACACCTGCCAGAGACAGCCCTGTCAGGGGGAGGGGGAAGGCCGCATGGCAGGGGGGATGGGGATGACGTGGGATTTGGAGGATGGGTGGGTAGGGGGCTGGTGCCAAGGTCTGGTAGCAGGAGGAAGGAGGGCAGCCCCACCCAATCCTTCTGGGAAGGGAGGGAGGGAGCAGGGGGTGGCTATATCACAGGGAGAGCTGCTCACTCCTCCCCCAACCTCCACCCTGTCCCCGGGACTGGACCTGCCCGCTCCCAAAGACCCGTCTGCCACCCTCGGGCTCCTCCCTGCTCCCCAGAAAAATGTCCCTATCCTAGGCCTCACTGTTCGCAGTATTGTCCAATGTAGCCGGGTGCGCAGGCCGAGCAGCGGTAACCTTTGGTCTCCAGGGTCTCACACGTCTGGGAGAACCTGGGCCGGGGCAAGGTGAGGCCCGGTCAAGGCCAGTGGGACCACCCCAGCCCCCGCTGCCCACCCTCTAGGTCCCAGTGGCCTGCCCAGGTGGGAGGGAGCTGGGACGGGAAGAGAGAGGGTAGCACCTACATGTTCTCAGGGTGGGTGAGGGGGCAGGCGCAGGGCTGGCAATCCTCAGGGGTGCCCATTGAGGCATCGCCGTAGAAGCCAGGGGCACACACCTCACAGAAATTGCCAGCCGTGTTGTGCATACAATCCTGGAGAGGAGCAGAGGCCCAGGGGATCGAAGCTGGCTTGGCTCCCCGGAGCCCCCAGCCCCCCTCCCGGCTTCCCATGCACACGGCCTCAGAGTCGCTCACTAACTTCTGCAGGCTCTCACCCCTAAAGGCCCCCTCCCTTCCACCTCCCCAACTCTGTCCTACATTAACCCCGACAGGGCCCCTCAGCAGCTCCCCTATGGTCAGCTTCTGGGTCCCCACCCCCTGCGCCCGGGTCCAAGGTGAGCCCAGATCCTAGACCCTCCTTCCCCCTCTCCTGCCCTTGGCCATTCTGCCCCACTCTAGGGTCCCTTCTCCCAGAGCCCCCAAGTTCCTCTGCCCTGACTTACCTCCAGCCCCTCGGCCTCCTTGGTTCTCCCAGCCCTTCTTCCCCCATGCTGCCCCTGCCCCTGGCCTTCTGAGACTCTCTGCCCTCTCGCTGTCCCCAGACACCTCTGCCAGTCCCTGCCCCCCAGCCCCTTTGGCCCCTCTTGCCCCTGGCCCTCTCTTGTCCGGGCCAGCTCTTTACCAAGCAGATTCCAGTCTCCGGATCGCATGAGTCAGAATGCCCGTTGCACTCGCATAGCTCACAGTTTCCCAAGTAGAGCCCATTCCCAGAGCGGGAGTAGCCGGGTTCACAGTCCTGAGGAGACAGCAGGGTTAGGGCTGACGGGGCTGCTCAGCCTAGCAAGGTTTGGCTGAGACAAAAAGAAACTTCCTGTTGGCAAGGCCTGAGAGACCCCGGCATGGGCTACCAAGCCAGCCCAGGGCCAGAACCTACAAGAAATCAGGCAGCAAGCTAAGAGAAAGAAATTACGCATTGCCTCTCTGTTCTATTCCTTTTGGGTTTGAGAGGAAAATGAGTGGGCTGGCTGTTCATTCATTCATTCATTCATTCATTCAATCATTCAGTCATATTTATTGAGCCTTACTGTGTGCAGAGTATTGTACTAAGCGCTTGGGAAGTACAAGTCGGCAACACATAGAGATGGTCCCTACCCAATAACGGGCTCACAGTCTAGAAGGGGGAGACAGACAACAAAACATGTAGACGGGTGTTAAAAATGTCAGAACAAACAGAATTATAGCTATATGCACATCATTAACAAAATAAAAGGAATGGTAAATATGTCCCAGGAGGTGGAGAGGCAGGGAGAAATAGTGGGTAGGTAGGGCTGGAGGAGGTCTGGTTCCGGCCCGAGGGTCCGGCAACAGAGGGTCCTGCGGGCCCAGTAGGAGAGGAAGCCATGCCAAAATGGCTCAGACCAGAGTTAGTGTCCAGCCTCCTTCCAAAGGGGGACCCTTGGAGGAAACAGGTCCCGGTTGCTCTCCTGGGCAGCTGACCAGGTGCTCAGGAGCCAGGGCCTCCCAGCCTGCTCGACTTTCCTTCCCACGGTCCCAGCCATGCCGCCCCAAATCATTCTGGGCCCTGTTGGTGTTTCCTCATGACTCCCAAACCTCCTGGGGTATGGGGCCACTGGAGCCAAGTGCCCAAGTCTCTGTTTTTGTTGGTGAAGGGTCAGGGAAGAATGAGATGGGGAAGAAGGGGCCCACGGTGGGGCTGCGCTGGGGAGGCCCAGGAGCAAGGCGGGGCAGCCTGGCAGCAGGACCATGCCCTGCTCTTGGGGAGGATGGAACCGGACCTACCTGGCAGGAGAGGCCGTGGTAACCAGGTGGGCAGTTGCACTCTTCCACCTCCAGAGCCAGGGATCCGGTGGAAGGCCCGGGGACGGCACTTTCCATGCTGACCCCCGCGATGCTGGTGGCCAGCGGGACTGTAGAGAAGGTGGCGCGGATCAGAACTTCTTCCAGGTCGGCCAGGGCCATCATCAGGTGTGGCCGCGTGGCCGGCTGCCCATCCGGCCGGCGCCAGTTTTCCTGGGGAAGAGATGGGACGCAGGTGGAGGCGTGAGGAGGGTAGACTTTTAGACTGTGAGCCCACTGTTGGGTAGGGACTGTCTCTATGTGTTGCCAATTTGTACTTCCCAAGTGCTTAGTACAGTGCTCTGCACATAGTAAGCGCTCAATAAATACGATTGATTGATTGATTGATTGATTGAGGGCAGGCTCCTACAGACAGGCCCCAGCCCCTGGCACCCAGGGGTGGAGGCCAGGCCTCTGCCTGGGTCAGAGTTGAGGGTGACTACAGTCGGGGCCAGGGAGGGAATCCGGGGATCATTAGGGTCACCGTCCGAGTTGGGACCCCAGGTCAGGTCGGGGTCACAGCCAGGTCTGTCAGGGGCTCAGCTAGGATAGGGTCTAGATCAGACTCAGGTTGAGCAGGATTGGTGGGGGAGGGCTCAAAGTCAGACTGCGAGCAGAATATGGTCACCTCGGGGGCCAGTTGGAGCCACAGCTGCAGGCTGGCTGGGGGAGGATGGGGATGGGGGTAGGTGAGCGGTGGGTGGGCTGGGGGCAGGTTAGCGTAGGTGTGCAGGGACAGCTGGGGGCAGGTCCAGAGCCCGAGGGTGTTACAGGTTGGGTTGAAGGGGCACGGCCAGCCAGGACTCTCACCTCTAGGAAATGGATCTCGAAGGTCTTGCCCTGAGGGCCTTGAAGTGTGGGATGGGTAGCCACCAGAGTGATGTCATTACCCTGCAAGGACACAAGGACCAGTGATCTCAGTGGTCCATCTGAGACTCTTCCTCTGCCCCCCCAGGAGCCCGGCCACCCCGGTCCACCCTGGGCATGGTGTCTCCTTTCTTTACCCACTGTGCCACTCTCATCACTCCCCCATGGCTGGGCAGGGGCACAGGGGGGCAGGCATGGGAGGACTGGCTATCCCAGTTGGTCTCCTACAATTCCATCCCCTCCCATCAGCCTTCCCCAACTATTTCCCAGCCCCCCGAGTCACATCAACTCACCTCAACCCAATAACCACCCTTAGCACTGAACCCCACTCATTGTCACCCATGGTCAGATATGTGTGTTCACGTAGAATCAATTGTGATCTCTCTATCTGTAAATAGGGTCCACCTCCCCTGTGCCACAGGAAGCTCCTGCAGCCACTGTTGCTCCCCTACCTTCTCTGTCTGTGACCCTCCCCGGTTAGTCCCATGCTCCGCCCCCTGCCCCATGGGGGCTCGCCCAGCCCCTCTCTCACCGTGATCTGCACATCAGGGTCGGACAGCGGGCTCCCCTGGGGCCCAGCCATGTAGGACAGCGTGTATCTGAGGCGCCCACCATACGAAGCCACCTGCAGGGGATACCACAAAGAAATCAGGGACCGGGCAGATCCGTCCCCCAGTTCCTCCCTCGAACCTCCAGCCCTGCGACCCTCGCCAAGGAAACCCTCCGGGAATGGGAACGACTCAGGGCCAGGGGCTGAGGGAACCTTCAGAGTCCTGGCACTGAGCTCCCCGAGGGAGCACGGGGTGAGAGAAATCCTCCCACCGCACCCCAAGACTGTACCCTAACCGCCCTGGATACGGGGCTTTGTGAAGCCATCTTTAAGGCCCCCACCCCCAC
This sequence comes from Tachyglossus aculeatus, assembly GCF_015852505.1. Lineage (NCBI taxonomy): Eukaryota > Metazoa > Chordata > Mammalia > Monotremata > Tachyglossidae > Tachyglossus > Tachyglossus aculeatus. The sequence goes on along the minus strand of NC_052070.1, from coordinate 37,006,576 downwards.
AAGGACTTCCAAGTCATCTGTGGGGTCAATGATGTCTTGACAGTGATGGAAGAGCGGCAGCATCAACGGTGGCACCTCTGGTCCAGCTGCTGGCACGCCTCTGAACCCAACTGCACCTCCATCGGGACACGTGGCCCTTACCCACAGTGCTCTCCCGGCCAAGGATAAGCTCTTCTCAGTCTAGTCCCATATCAGGCCTCAACCTACCTGCTCTCACCAACCTACCACATTTCTTCCCTTTGGAGAATGTAAACACACAAGCCAGGCTACCATATTTTCTCACGGGGTTAGAATCTAAGCACTCAAATCAGGCTACCGTATTTTCTCACTTGAGAAACAAACCCAGAACCAGGTCACCGCATATCCTAGCCTCTCTAAGGCACTGGGAATACCAGATGTTTCAACCCTCCCAAGCACTGCACCTGGGGCTAAGGAGACCCAAGGGACAGAGCTTGAGGTGGGAGGGAGGCATGCCAGAAGAGCATGCAAGACTGGGGCTCCGTGTCTGGAGGAAACATGAGCGCTCCTCACTTTCTTTAACGCTGTCATTCAGTATGTCACTCAAACCTTTTCTTCCCCCACAATATTTCTTAGTCTCACTTAAACAGCTACTACCTTTATGCAAGCTCTTTGGCCTCTCATCTTCAGAATCGGCCTTCTGACCATTCTGCTTGCCTCCAACCTCTCCTGTCTTCGGTCTAAAGTACACTCCACAGTTTGAATCCTCTTCCTAAAAATGCCATTTTTCTCACATCTCTCCCCTCCTCCTAAGCCTCCACTGGCTTGGCATTTTCTTCCATTTCGAGCAAAAATCAATCAATCAATCAATCAATCAATCGTATTTATTGAGCGCTTACTGTGTCCACATATTTTGTTTTGTTGTCTGTCTTCCCCTTTTAGACTGTGAGCCTGTTGGGTAGGGACCATCTCTATATGTTGCCAACTTGTACTTCCCAAGGGCTTAGTACAGTGCTCTTCACACAGTAAGCGCTCAATAAATGCGATTGAATGAATGAATGAATGAAAAACTCCTGGCTATTGGCTCTAAGGTTCTCCACCACCTCTCTCTCCTTCTGTCCTCTTCACCCACAAACCCCAGCCCATGCTATATCCCTTCCAAACAAATTTCTAGACTGTGAGCCCACTGTTGGGTAGGGACCGTCTCTATATGTTGCCGATTTGTACTTCCCAAGCACTTAGTACAGTGCTCTGCACACAGTAAGCGCTCAATAAATGCGATTGAATGAATGAATGAATGAGCGCTTGCTGGCTGCAGGCTGGGAAAGAGGCCGGGGGCTGGTTCCAGCCTGCATTAGCATTCCAGAAAAGACACTGCCAGCCCTAGATGGAAGGGCCGCGGGATTTCCAGGAGTGGGACGTTAGTACCCAAGTTGGAATGTGGTTGGTCTTTCAGCCGGTGCCTGGGGGTGCCCAGCCTGGAGAAAGCTAGAAGCAGTCAGTCCCGAGGAGCCGTGGCGGCATTCCCCTGACAGGTTTCTCTGAGTCACCTGACCCCCTGACGGCAAGGGAAAAGTACCGGGACTGAAAGGGGCAGTTTGAGGTTCTTAGGGCAGGTCTGGGATAGATTTACTTGGTCCCCCAAGAAGGGTCTCGGTAGCTACTAGTGATAGAGACTTGTCAAGAAAAGCCTGGTAGACAAGGGAGAAGTAGGACAGAAAGGGGAGAAGCCAGTGATGGAGAGGGAGGCCTTTTTCCTCTCCTCCTCCCCCTCCCCCCTGCCCTACCTCCTTCTCCTCCCCACAGCACCTGTATATATGTTTGTACAGATTTATTACTCTATTTATTTTACTTGTACATATTTACTCTTCTATTTATTTTGTTAATGATGTGTATCTAGCTTTATTTTTATTTATTCTGGTGACTTGACACCTGTCCACATGTTTTGTTTTGTTGTCTGTCTCCCCCTTCTAGACTGTGAGCCCATGGTTGGGTAGGGACCGTCTCTATATGTTGCCAACTTGTACTTCCCAAGCGCTTAGTACAGTGCTCTGCACACAGTAAGCACTCAATAAATACGATTGAATGAATGAATGAGCCAGATAGGCACGAGCTGGAGGGGTGACTTGGGAAGCTGGGGTGCTGGGGAAGCGGGGGCAGAGGGGGTGGTCAGGAGCTGAGGAGGTCGGCCCCTGAGGGGAACAGGGCAGAGGTAGCCATCAGAAAATTCCTGGGGAGGGGCCAGTGAAGTCACTCTTCTGGGATGGACACAGGGAACGGGGACCCTGGATGGCAGTGATGAACTGATCCCCTCGGCGGGAGTGGGAGGAACTGGGGTGGTTGTTTTGGGTAGGGGGGATCAGGGTTGGACTCCTCCCTCTCCAGGAAGGTGACCTCCCAGGGGTACCCATGGAAGGGCATCATCCAGCCACATGGAGACCTGAGGGGCAAAGTGGGGTGGGGAGCCTGGCAGGAGGCTCAAACCTGATAAAGGGATCCCTGCCAGCTCCACAACGTTCAGGATGGAGGGGGCACGTAGGAGGTTGGAGAGAAAAGGAGGGGCAGAGGCAGCTTGAGGTGGTGCCCAGACACATCTGCAAGCCATTTGGCCTCAAAGCTATGCCAGGTTCAGGCTTGATGGAGTAGGGCACTGAATTAACCTGGGAGGGGGAGGAGGGAGAGAAGGAGGAAGGGGGGGAGTGGAGGAGGAGGAGGATGGGGAATGGGGAGGAGCTGCCTGCTGAGGAGGGGAAAGAGCAGGGCAGCAGGGCTGGTGACGAAGGGGAGGACCAGGAGGAGGGCAGCGGGAAGCAAAGTCAGACCGAAGCTTGCAGATTTGGGCATCACTCTGCTGCCACTGAGCCTCATCTGCCTGAGGGAGGGGTGGGGGATGAGGGATAGAAAAAGGCTGGAAATGGGAAGGATGGGGAAGAAGACAGGGGAGGAAGGGAGGGGGCATTGTAAGAGCACAGGAGCATCAAGGGGCATCTCAGAAGCTCCACCCCCACCCCAGCTCCCCCATCAGGATCCAAGGGGCTGGATCCAGGGAGGGTATTGGCAGATGGGACATCCTTAAGGGTGCTAGCCACTTCTTCCGTGCTGGACCTTCCCAGCATCACAGCTTCTGTGCTCCCCCACCCTCCAAGGCCTTCCGCCTTCCGCTCCTTTCTGTTTCCAAAGCCAGGTTGCTCTCGGTCCTCCTGGTTCCCTTTCCTGCTTCTCCTTGGGGACCATGTGGGAAGGGGAGGGGAAATGAGGACGTTGGGCCACGAGGATTCCATCCTAACCCTAAGCCATATCCCTAACCCCTAAAGTTAACCCTCAACCCCAAGCTTAACCCACCCCGCTAATCCCTAAATTTAACACCAAATAAAGCCTACCCCTAACGCTTAAACTTAAACCCAACACTAAACTGTACCCCTAACCCACACCCCTTCCCTCTAACTCAAACCTATACTTCTAACCTAAACCCTAATTCTTAAACAGTACCCCTAATCTGACCCTTAATTCTTAACCTTCACGCTAACCCTTAATCCAACAAGAAGTTGGTGTCCCATGAGAGGTGGGAGAGGCGAGGGGCAATAATAATAATACTGATGACATTTATTAAATGCCTACTATGTGCAAAGCACTGTTCTAAGCACTGGGGAGGCTACAAGGTGATCAGGTTGTCCCACGGGAGGCTCACAGTCTTAATCCCCATTTTACAGATGAGGGAACTGAGGCACAGAGAAGTTAAGTGACTTTCCCAAAGTCACACAGCTGACAATTGGCAGAGTGGGGCTTCGAACCCATGACCTCTGACCCCAAAGCCTGTGCTCTTTCCACTGAGCCACGTTGCTTCAAGAGACAAACTTCCAATCCTGCTCCCTTCCTCAGGTTGGGCATAGAATCCCAGTTAATAATAATAATTGTTGCTGTTATATTATTTATTATTACTATGGTTATTAGTAATAATGATAATAATAATAATAATGATGGTACTTGTTAAGTGCTTACTACATGCCAAGCACTGTTCTAAACACCGGGGTGGATATGAGGTAATCAGGTTGGACACAGTCTCTGTTCCCCAGGGGCTCCCCATTTTACAGATGAGGTAACTCAGACCTAGAGAAGTTAAGTGACTTGTCCAAAGTCACACAGCAGACATGTGGCAGAGCCAGGATTAGAACCCAGGTCCTTCAGGATGGAGGGGGCACGTGGGAGGTTGGAGAGAAAAGGAGGGGCAGAGGCAACTTGAGGAGGTGCCCAGACACATCTGCAAGCCCTTTGGCCTCAAAGCTGTGCCAGGTTCAGGCTTGATGGAATAGGACACTGAATCAACCAGGGAGGGGGAAAAGGGAGAGGATGGGGAATGGGGAGGAGCTGCTAGGGAGATGCTAGGTCCTGGGTTTTAGGGGGCAGAAAGCCAAGGCAGTGGGCAGGAACATGGCAGAAGGGAGGTTGTGTCCAGTGCTGGGTTGATTCTGGAGATTCGAAAAGGGACCACCACCCTATCGCCCCCACACCCAGCCCTTACCCTTGCAACAAGCATGGACAGTCCAGCCCCCTCCTCCCCAGGCCAGGTCAGCCCTCGGCTCCCTTGGCACCTTCAGCCTTTCCAGGCCGTGGCAAGGGGTTGCCGCTCACTGCCACAGCGCAGCAGTGGATCTGCCACGGAGCGCTGGAGGGGAGGCGGTCAGATCAGACCACCACAGGGACAGCATCACCACAAGGCAGGGAGCTGGACCAATCCTGTCCCTCCCTCCCTTTACCGATGACGCCTGAACCCAGGACCTTCACTCTCCCCGCCACTAAGTCCCCCCTCAGCGGGTAGCGGGCTCCCTGCTCGGCCCTCAACCGAGCTGTTGTCATGGTTCAGGACGTCATCCCCCATCACCATCTTCTCCACCAACACCGACATCACCAGTGTCACCGTCCGGGCTTTCTGAGCGACCCCCACCACCGTCCCGATCCCTCCACCCCTCGGCTCCTACCTTGTCTCCCAGGTAGAGGCCGGGGAGCTGCCAGTAAAGGGACTCGTGACCCAGCTGGGCAAAGTCGCTGAAGGAGAGCTGGAAGCCCCCGGGAGCTGGCTGCACCCTGAAGCCACTGTCCAACCGGACGCTGTGCTGGCGATTCACCAGGGCGAACTCTCGGGAGTTCCCGGGCTCAAAGGGGCTGTCGATCTGGGGGAAGAGGGACCGTCACGTCAGAGAGGGATTTGGGGTACCACCGAGGGGGTGCTGGGAATGGAACCTAGAGGGGCTTTAGGGGGGCACTTTGGGCAAGGGGACAGGCTGTAGAAAAATCGGAAGCTGAGGGGATGGAATGAGGGAACAGGGGTGTTGGAGGAAGGTGGGGGGGGAGAGAGGGAAGGGGAGAGAGGGAAGGGGAGAGGGGAGAGAGGGAAAGGGAGAGGAGATGAGGGTTGGGGGGACAGGGAGCAGAGCTCTAGCCTCTCACCAGATGGCGGATGTAGGAGGAGGAGGTACATTGCTGGGTGACCCCCATGCAGAAACAAGGCAGGCAGCCTTCTGGGTGGTTCTCACTCAGGTGGAAGTGATGGGGCCGGCAGCTGCTGCAGGTGGGGCCTTCCACCTGGGACTGCGTGCACAGAGACAACCCAGACACCCAGGCTAGTTTTTCTCACTTTTTCTCTCTGGGGCTAGAGGGGCCCCCTCCTACGTGGGGCCAATGCCCGCACCCCAGCCCGACCCCAGCCGAACCCCCACAAGGTCATTCCCATCCCTATCCAATGCCCATCTGGGTGCAGGGCCCTCTAGAAAAAATGGGGCGGTTCGGATATGGTAAACCAGGCATATACACAGTGGGACAGTGGGCCCCAAGGGCTTCCGGGATTGAAGTTCCGGCTGGACATATGCACGTGCCTGGGACACCGGGTGTGCTCCACCGTGGGGCACCTACCTTCCAGGCAGGCACTGGGCAAGTACCAAGCTTCCAGGGTCCCGTCCCCTCCCAACCCCAACCCGGGTGCCCTTCTGACAGGAAGCCGTGAGTCTTACCTTGCAATGGCACTGGCCTTGGGCATTACACTCGTTGTTTACACTTCCCTGAGGGTCACACTGGCAAACCTTGGGGTCAGGGGTCAGATAAACCTCTTCTGCAGGGAGGGAAGAGGCCCTGGTGGAACCCTGAGCCCACCACCCAGGGCCCTCCATCTGCCCAGCTCTCGCCCCCGGCACCAACACCTATCCCTGTCATTGATCCCCACCCACCAAACCACATGCCTGGCTTCACCTGGAACCCACCCCGCACTCTGCACCCTCATCTGTCCCCCTGCCTCGGGCCACTGCTCTCCCTTCGAATGATGCCCCTGACCTGCCCCTCCACAGGTGGGCAAGACGGCATCCGCACTCATGCCCTGGGCAATCAGGCCTGGCCAGCACAGGCCTCCAGGGCCCAGCCAACACTAGACAGCACCTTGGGACTTAGGTAGCATCTTATCAATAATAACTGTGGGATTGGTTAAGCTCTTACTGGGTGGCAAGCACTGGGGTAGGCATAGGATTATCAGGTCAGACACAGTCCCTGTCCCGTAAGGAGCTCACAGTCTAGGTGGGAGGAAGAAGAGGTATCATCCCTGTTTTACAGATGAGAAAACCGAGGCCCGGAGAAGTTAAGGGACTTGCCTCAGGTCACAAAGCAGGCAACTGTGGCCTAGAAGACCCCTAGCCCTGCTTCCCCATCCCTGCTCACCTATACAGGGCTGATCGAGTGCAGGATTCCCTTGGTAACCAGGAGCACAGCTGGAGAAGGGGGAGAGAGGGAGAGAGAGAGAGAGAGAGCGAGAGAGAGTGCACCATTGGGATGAGGGCAGAGGCCTGGACAGGGACCACCCATCCTACTGGATGTCTTGGGATGTAGGGAGAACAGTGTGGGGGGTGGGAGGGAGGGGGCCGTACAGGGAAGGGAGACACCCTCCCCCAATGGCTCCCTGGCCCTACCTCTCACAGTGGCGTCCGATGTATCCAGGCGAGCAAGAGTCACAGGTAGGGTAATCATCTTTGTCCAGGAAGCAAGTGTGTACTCCTCTGCAGGAGAGAAGAGGATCAGTCAGAGTCATAGCTCTTCCTGCAGTCCCCACATCGGGGCAAGGAGGAGGTGGGAAGGCCAGCCAGTTAATGGCATTTTTTATTAAGCGCTTACTATGTGCAAATCACTGTTCTAAGAGCTGGGGAGGATACAAGTTGATCAGGTTGTCCCACGAGGGGCTCACAGTTTTAATCCCCATTTTACAGATGAGGTAACTGAGGCACAGAAAAGTTAAGTGACTTGCCCAGAGTCACACAGCTGACAAGCGGCGGAGGAGGGATTTGAACCCATGACCTCTGACTCCAAATAATAATAACAATAATGATGGTATTTGTTAAGCGCTTACAATGTGCGAAGCACTGTTCTAAGCACTGGGGAGGATATGAGTTGATCTGGTTGTCCCACGAAGGACTCACAGTTTTAATCCCCATTTTACAGATGAGGTAACTGAGGCACAGAAAAGTTAAGTGACTTGCCCAGAGTCACACAGCTGACAAGTGGCGGAGCAGGGATTCGAACCCAGGACCTCTGACTCCAAAGCCCGTGCTCTTTCCACTGAGCCACACTGCTTGGAGGGCAGGGGGCAAGGGAGGAAGCGGAGAGGTGACGAGGGGCTGGGGAGCAAGGAGCTGGAAGCCGGGGAACCTCTTAGGTGGGGAGATGGGGAAAGGGGAACAAGTGGAAGGGAGCAGGGGGTGGGGAAGGGAAGGACTTACTTGTTGTTCACGGGAATGCCCATGCAGGGGCACGGCTGGCAGATTCCTGGGGTGTCCTTCTGGGCAGCTAGATAGTAACCCTGCTGGCAGGTTTCACACTTGGGGCCAGCAGTATTGTGCTTGCAGTCCTAGGGGTCAGGGGGAAGGATAGGCAGAGCTATGAGGAGCAAGAGTAGACCTCCCCCCTTCCCCTAATGCACGCCCAGATAATAACATTATTAATAATAATAATAACTGTAGTATTTGTTAAGCACTTACTACGTGCCAGGCACTGTACTAAGCACTGGGGTGGTTACAAGCAAATCGGGTTGGAAACAGTCCCTGTCCCACATGGGGCTCACAGTCTCAATCCCCATTTTACAGATGAGGTAACTGAGGCCCAGAGAAGTGAAGTGACTTGCCCAAGGTCACACAGCGTGGTGGAGCCCAAATTAGAACCCATGACCTCCGATTCCCGGGCCCATGTTCTATACACTAGGCCATGCCCCTTCCCAGATTTCAGCCCCGCCTCACCGCAACCCACCCCTTCTAGTTCATTCATTCATTCATTTAATCGTATTTATTGAGCGCTTACTGTGTGCAGAGCACTGTACTAAGCGCTTGGGAAGTCCAAGTTGGCAACATATAGAGACGGTCCCTACCCAACAGTGGGCTCACAGTCTAGAAGGGGGAGAACAGTCTAGAAGGGGGAGAGTTGAGGGGTCCGGGAAGCAGGACTAGCTGGCATGCCCCCCCGGAGGCCCTGACCTGGGGCAGGGGCCAGAGCATCATACTGAGTCTCACCTGACAGGCTTTGGTCTCCGGGTCACAGACCTCTGAGTGCCCGTGACAGTCGCAGGGCTCGCAGGTGCCCAGGTAGAGCCCGCTGGAGGTGCGGACGTAGCCGGTGTCACATTCCTGGGCCCGGCGGGGACCGTAGGAGACAGAGTGTCAGACCCGGGGAATGGTGGGGGGCCAGTGGGGTCCTGAACAGCGGGTCCCAAGCCCCTCCATAGCACTACTGCCCGCAGGTCACCTCATTACCTCCCTCTGCCAGTCCCAAGGTCAGGGAGCAGGAACTGAACTGGGTACCCTCGAGGGGGAGGAGCAGGGTTGAGATGGGGGGGACCAGGGGTCAGAGGGTGGGATGGCAGATCGGTGGAGGGTTCCCAAGGGAGGGACGGGGGAGAGGCAGGGAGGAAGGTGGGAGCAGAACTAGTAGGGGCAGAGATAGAGCTTCTGGGGGTGAGACAGATTTGGTCAGGGTGAGGCAGAACTGGTGGGGATGGGCAGAGTTGGTGGGATCGAGGGTAGAGTTGTGGAGGCAGGGGGCAGGAGAAGGAGGGCTGGGGGGATCCCGGGCAGAGGGGACATCGGTCGGTGGCTCTGACCTGGCAGGATAGCCCACGGTACCCGGGTGGGCAGGAACAGTCCTCCACTTCCAGTGCCAGCTTCTGCCCCGTGGCATAGGGCACAGCCTCATCCATTTTGAGGCCTGAGAGTCTAGTGGGAGGAATGGAGATAATGACTCCTCAGGCTGCAGCCTCCGGGGCCCCACTCTATCCTCGGGTTGCGTCCCCAGCCCCGGGGCCCTTCTCCACCCTCAGGCTCCAACACAATTCCCAGGACTCTACTCTCTCCTCAAGCCAACCCCATCCTGAAACACCATTCGGTCAAACAATCAGTGGACTTTATTGAGCAACAAATGTGTGAACAGACCTGTACTAAGCGCTTGGGAGGGTACAATATATCTGGTAACTGTAATTGTGGCATTTGTTAAGTGCTTACTATGAGCCAGGCCCTGTACTAAGCACTGGGATAGATGCAAGGTTATCGGGTTGGACACAGTCCCTGTCCCACAAAGGGCTCACAGTCCTAAGCGCCATTCTATGGATAAGGTAATGAGGTACAGAGGAGTTAAGTGACTTGCCCAAGGCCACACAGGAGACAAGTTGCAGAGCTGGTATCAGAGCCCAGTTCTTTGGGATTTCCAGGACTGTGGTCTATCCGATAGGCCACACCGCTTCTCAACATGATCCTTGACCTCAAGGACACTTCCAAAGGTGGGCTCTTAGCCTCCCTGTCTGACCTCATTCTGCTTCCCCCCGGCTGCATCCTTCTCCCCATCCTTCCCGCTCTCCCGACCAGGTTTGCACCCCTCCCTTCCTCTCCTGTCCCCCCCAGGTACCTGCTCTCGGCCTGGTTCTGGGCATAGGATGCCCGGATCATGAGCATGTCGATGCCGGCCAGTGCCATCAGCAAGTGCTCGCGAGTGGCAGGCTGTCCATCTGCCCGGCGCCACGCACTCTGCCCAGGGAACAGACAGTCCGCTCACCTCCCGTCCTGGGGCGCAGGTGGCTCCCAGCCTGGCAGACCCCAGAGGGGACGCCTCCCTCCCCGCCCACAGGGACAATACTGAGAGAGAAAAAAGATGAGGATTTTGGGACCACAGGATGTTTGGGAAAAGGGAGTGGAGAAGCGGGGGGACAGTGCGCGAGGACTGGGCTAGCTGACCTCAAAGAAGGGCACGGTGAAGGTACTGGATTGGCCGGACACGGGCTGGCGCTGGGGGTGATGCTCCAAGAAGATCCCGTTGCCCTGCAGCAGTACCAAGGGCTGCCCATGTAGGGGTGGTGAGCCCCGCTCAGGCAGCTGTGTGATTGTGAAGCTCAGTTCTCCACCGTATGATGTCACCTGGAAGGGGGGACCAGTACTCACAGCCTGCTCCCGGACTCCAGGCAGTGCCACCCCCTGCCACCATCCAACACAGTGCCCTCTCACTCTCTATAACAACCTTCAAGCGCTTAGTACAGTGCTCTGCACACAGTAAGTGCTCAATAAATACGATTGAATGAATGAATGAAGCCCCACCACCATCAGGTTGGTGTCTGTTAAGGGCCTCCCATTTTCCAAGCCTGCGCTCGGCACTGGGGTAGATATAAGCAGATTCGACACCGTCCCTATCCCATATGGGGCTCCCCGTCCAAGAGCGAGGGAGAACAGGTATTAAAACCCCATTTTATAAATGAAGAAATAAGAGGCTCAGAGAAGTTAAGTGATTTGCCTAAGGTCACACAGCAGGAAAGTGGTGGAGCTGGGACTAGAAGCCAGATCTCTTGACTCCCAGCCCTCTGGTCTTTCCACTAGGCCACGTTGCCCCATCTTCACGGCAACCCCTTCCCGTTCCCTACTAGCCATTCTCAAACTCCGCCCCTGGCCCCCCGCCTCACGACCCCCGGCGTCGTCACATCCCGGCACCTCACTTTGTCTCCGAGGAATTGGGAAGGCAGGTTCCAGTAGTAGGGGCCAGGCGGGAAGTTGCGGAAGTCGGAGAAGGACAGCTCGTCGGGGGCGTGGAAGATGATGCCCTGGTTGGTGCTGTGGGTGCCCGCGGCGTTGGACAGGCTGAACTGGGCTTGCTGCTGGCTCGACGAAGCCCCAAGAACCTACAGGGGAACCCACCATGAGAGGCCTGGGGGCTTCTGTGCCACGGCCAACCTTTCCCGCTCCAAGTCATCATCATCATCATCAATCGTACTTATTGAGCGCTTACTGTGTGCAGAGCACTGTACTAAGCGCTTGGGAAGTACAAATTGGCAACATATAGAGACAGTCCCTACCCAACAGTGGGCTCACAGTCTAAAAGGGGGAGACAAAACCAAACATACTAACAAAATAAAAAAAATAGAATAGATATGTACAAGTAAAATAAATAAATAGAGTAATAAATATGTACAAACATATATACATATATACAGGTGCTGTGGGGAAGGGAAGGAGGTAAGCCTGCTAATTCTTTGGTACTGTACCTTCCAGTGCACTTACTGCAGTGCTCTGCACACAGAATGCGCTCAATAAGTACGATCGATCGATACTTCCCAAGCGCTTAGTGTACTTCCCAAGCGCTTAGTACAGTGCTCTGCACATAGTAAGCTCTCAATAAATACGATTGATGATGATGATTGACTGAACACTGCTTCGTCTTTGCCCCCTCGGCCCCTCCCCCAAAGCCCAGCTTCAAAGTCCCTCTCAGACCCCGCCCCCATCCATCATGTAGAGTCTCTGACCCCTGGGCCCCAACTCCTGAGTCATTCATTCATTCATTCAATCGTATTTATTGAGCGCTTACTGTGTGCAGAGCACTAGACTAGGCGCTTGGGAAGTACAAGTTGGCAACATATAGAGATGGTCCCTACCCAACAGTGGGCTCACAGTCTAGAAGAGTCCTCCCCCAAGCTCTTCCCACTGGTCCCTGGATCCCGCCCCCTAAGGAATAATATTCAATCATATTTATTGAGCGCTTACTGTGTGCAGAGCACTGTACTAAGCGCTTGGGAAGTACAAGTTGGCAACATATAGAGACGGTCCCTACCCAACAACGGGCTCACAGTCTAGATGGTAATAATGGTATTTGTTAAGTGCTTATTGTGTGTCAAGCACTGTTCTAAGCACTGCTAGATACAGGGTAATTAGGTTGTCCCACATGGGGCTCACACTTTTATACTCCATTTTACAGATGAGGTAACTGAGGCACAGAGAAGTTGAGTGACTTGCTCAGATTAGAACCTAGGCCCTTCTGACTCCCAGCCCTGGCTCTTTCCAATAAGCCACACTGGTAATAGTAATGATGATGATGATGGTATTTGTTAAGCGCTTACTATGTGCCGGGCACTGTTCTAAACGCTGTGGTGGATACAAACAAATAGGGTGGGACACAGTTCCTTGTCCCTCGTGGTGCTCACAGACTCAATCCCTATTTTACAGATGAGGTAACTGAGGCCCAGAGAAGTCAAGTGACTTGCCCCAGGTCACTAAGTCCCACCCTCGACCTCCACCCACTGGTCCCTGGGCCTTGACCCCTGAATCCTGCCACCCACCCACTCACTTCTCCCTGGGCCCCGCCCCCAGGCCTCACCCACTGACCCCGGACCCCGCCCACTGGTCCCCATGGTACCTGGCGTCGACTCCAGGTGGAACTGGCACACTGGCGGCTGACACCCATGCAGAAGCACTTGAGGCAGCCTTTGGGGTTGTCGGAGCTCAGGTGGAAGGTGCCCGCGGAGCAGTGGTCACACAGGCGGCCGGCCACGTTATCCTGCCGACACGTGGGTAGGTCAGCAGCATCCCTGCTACCTCCGGCCTCCAGCCCACCCCCCTAGGGGCCCGACTCTCCCTGCCCCAACCCCTCCAATCCCATGCCACTCCTGGGGGCGGTTCGCCAGTCCCTTACCTCACCCCGCCTTGGACCTCCAGACTTTCCCCAGGGGCCCGACCCCCCTCCCCGTGCCACCCCCTGTTTCAGCCTCGGCCTCCCTTGGCCAGGATGTGGGCGGCTGCTGCGATGCCACCGGGCTTGGCAGATGTCATTGGGGACTGGCGGTGGAGATGGAGGGTCCCAGTGCCCGGCAGGCAGCGACATTAGCATATAAGTGCCACCATGCCCACTTCACAGCTACCACGGCTGACAGGCCTGACCCGGGGCTCAGAACAGAGGATTTGGAGCCCAGGGTCGGGAGCCGGGAGCTGGAGTCTGGGAGATGGAAGTGGGCAACCAGGGCAGGTGCCTTCGTGCTGCCCAGTGAGAGAGGATGGAGGCAGAGGAGAGAGGCGGGGCTCGTACCTTACAGAGGCAGGACTCCCCAGAGGGCTCTCTGCTCCCCTGCACATCACAACGCACATACGCCTGGTCTGAGGAGAGAGAGGCAGAGGGGAGGGTTGGCATAGTCTGTGCCAGCCAGAGGGAAAGGGAGGAATAGTGAGGGCCGGGTGGAGGGAAAAGGCTGGGAAGAGGGCAGGAGCAGGGGTGGGACACTCACTGATAGGCTTGCACTTGCCCCCCGGCTGGATGGGATTTCCTTCATAGCCAGCGGCACAGCTGAGGACGACGAGAGACAAAGAGAAACAGAGAGAGACAGAAAGACAGACACCATGATGATAATGATGATGACGGTATTCGTTAACGCTTACTATGTGCTAGGCACTCTACTAAGTGCTGGGGTGTATACAAGCAAATCGGGTTGGACACAGTCCCTGTCCCACATGAGGCTTACAGTCTCAATTCCCGTTTTAAAGACGATGTAACTGAGGCCCAGAGAAGAGAAGTGATTTGCCCAACGTCACACAGTAGACAAATGGTGAAGTTGGGATTAGAACTCTTGACCACGGATTCTGGCCCACAGACCCCCAATCCTCCACTCTCACCAGGACCCCCGTCTACAGCCCCTTTACCCAGGGGCTCCCAACAGGCGCTAGGGACACTCCACTCCATCGCAGCCAAGACCCCTCTCTCTTAGTAACCTATAATGCCCCCAGGACTGTAAGATATTTGAACAAAGGGATCGTGCTACCAACTCTACAGGGAAGCAGCGTGGCTCAATGGAAAGAGCCCGGGCTTGGGAGTCAGAGGTCATGGGTTCAAATCCCAGCTTTGCCAATTGTCAGTTGTGTGACTTTGGGCAAGTCACTTAACTTCTTTGTACCTCAGTTTCCTCATTTGTAAAATGGGGATGAAGACCGTGAGCCCCACTTGGGACAATCTGACCACCTTGGATCCTCCCCAGTGCTTTGCACATACTAAGCGCTTAACAAATGCCATCATTATTATTACTATTACTGCACTGTAGTCTCCCAAATGCTTAGCACAGTGCTCTGCACACATTATAAGCGCTCTTTTTTTAAAAATAACATTTGTTAAACACTATGTGCCAGGCACTGTTGTAAGTGCTGGGGTGGATACAGGCTAATCAGGTTGGACATAGTCCCTGTCCCACATGGGATTCACAGTCTTAACCCCCTTTTACAGATGAGGTAACTGAGAAAAAGAGAAGTGACTCATCCAAGGTTGCACAGCAAGCAAGTGACGGAGCTGACATTAGAAGTTAGATCCTCTGACATCCAGGCCTGTGCTCTTTCCTCTAGACCCCGCTGCTTCCCACTGACTAACGTCCTGCCCAGCCCTCCCTCCCTTGCCCGGAGCACCCCACCTCCCCCAGCCGCCCCTCTCACCTCTCACAGCGGCGCCCAGTATATCCAGGGGCACAGGCATCGCACGTGGCCTGGCCATCCGTGTCCAGGAAGCAGGTGTCCGAGAACCTGCCACAAAACAGAGTTGGACGAGGGTCAGGAGCTGGTGGGGAGCCTGGGGCCCTGGCACTGACCCTCAGGTCCCGGGGGTTTCCAGGGCTGGGAGAACCTTCCTTGCTCGCCCGCCCTCCCGCCCTCCAAGCCCTCTGACCTGCGGGAGGCATCGATGTACGGGCAGGGGCAGGGCCGGCAGGCGGTGGGGGTGCCCCGGGTGGCATCCCCGAAGAAGCCGGGCTTGCACTTGTCGCATCGCAGCCCCTCTGTATTGTGCTGGCAGTTCTAGGGGCCGGGCAGAGGCAGAGACCGACTCAGCCGACCCATGGAGGGAGAGGGCAGTGGATCCCCAGGGGGATGGGGTGGCCCCTCTGCCCCAAGTCCTCACCACCCTTTCCCTGCTATTCAGCACCCCCAGCCCCAAATTCTATTCATTAGGCACTGACCATGTGCTAGGCACTGGGGCAGATAGAGGGAATAAAGGTCATTTCCTCCAGCAGGGGAGGATTCAGGGGTCTGAATTCCCTTAGCATATCTGTACTCACCCCACCCCTACCCCACTCATGTCCATATCCTTATATTTGATTGCACCCCCATTCCTGAATTGTGTTACAATGTCTGTCTCCCTTGACGAATCTGTGCTCTCCTTGAGAGCAGGGATCCTGTTTACTAACTCGATGGTACCTTCCCAAGCGTTCAGCGCAATGTCTGCACACAGTAAGGACTTGATAAACGCCCCCGATCAATCGGTAAAGGACCCAGGAAGGCCCGCCCCAAGTCTGGGGGCCCAGCCATAGCTCAGCCCAACCGAATCGTCTCCCCTCCCTGGCCTCTGGTTTAGCTCATCTCCCAACCCTCCTCACACTCCACTGCCCAGGTGCCCACCCCATGCCATGAGGATGCCCACTTCCCTACCCGTGCTTACCCCCACTTCCTGTTACCCCTGCCAGGGTGCCCACCTCCTTTCCCCACCCCCCAAGTGCCCAGCTCGAGCCATCTCCCCTACCTGGGTGCCCACCCAAAATGCTATCCTCCCCCGAGTGCCCATCCCCTGCTCCCCCACCCGGGTACCCACCCCACTGTCCCATCCCCCCACATGGGTGCCAACCTCCACTGCTGCCGTACCTTGCCTGGGTGCCCACCTCTTTGCTCCATCCCCCCCACCCGGGTACCTGTCCCCCACTGCCTGGGAGTCAGGGTGTCCGCCCCTTGCCCCCATCGCCCACTGCCTGCCACTCACCAGGCAGTGGCCAAATGCTGAGTCACAAGAGGTGGCATGGCCATTGCAGTCGCACCCGGAACAGATGCCCAGGGAGGATCCACTGGGCACACGGGAGAAGTGGGTATCACAGTCTTCGCAGGAAAGACCTGAGTAGCCGGTGGGACATCTGGGGTAGTCCAGGGAAAAGGGGGCTCAGTTTGAGGTTGAAGAAGGCAAGGGGTACACCCCCCTCTCCCAACTTCCAGAGCCTGCACCCTCCATTCTGCTGCACTCGCCAACTGGATGGAGCCCCCAGGGCCCGGTCCACACACCCCGTAAGCTCCAGGGGCCAAAGCAGAGCCGGGTCCCCCAGGGTGTGACCAGTGTGACCTCCGGTCCCCTCTGCCCCTGAAACCCACTCCCTCTCCGGGAAAGCCCACAGCCCCGAGACCCCCAGTTAGGAGCCCGCGTTCGTTCCGTGTTTTCCTCCACGTTCCTGCCCCGCTTGCCTAGAACCCCATAAGCCCGCCGGCCCAGGCTGGCCACCTGCACTCCTCCACGCTGTGGGCCCGGGGCTGGCCATTGGCAAGGGCCACTGTGGTGTCCATGATGATGTCGCTGAGCCCCACGCTGGCCATCTTAGTGTTGTATACTGTCTGGAGGAGCACACCCTCCAGGCTCCGCAACGTCAGCAGCAGCTCGGCCCGGGTCACTGGTGCGCCAGACTCATGCATCCAGTGTTCCTGAGGGCAGCCAGTGATGGTGGGGGGGTGGGAAAGAGGGCATCAGAAAGGAGCTCGGCCCGGGGAGAAGAGCTTGGCACACAGCCCGGTGACCCTGTCCCACCCTGACGGCCCCGTCTCCCAAATTCCCCCACACAGTGGGAGGGGGCTCAATCAGTCAATGGTATTTACTGAGTGTTTCCTGTACTAAAATCTTGGGAGAGTACAGTACAGCAGAGTTGATAGGCATGTTCCCTGACTGGTTTCTAAGCCTTATTTAAGGCATATCTCCTCCGAGAGGCCTTTCCTCACAAAGCCCTCCTTTTCTCTTCTCCCACTTCCTGCTGCATCGCCCTGACTTACTCCCTTTCTTTCTTCATTCATTCATTCATTCATTCAATTGTATTTACTGAGCGCTTACTGTGTGCAGAGCACTGTACTAAGCGCTTGGGAAGTACAAGTTGGCAACATATAAAGACGGTCCCTACCCAACAGTGGGCTCACAGTCTAGAAGGGGGGGACAGAGAACAAAACAAAACATATTAGCAAAATGAAATAAGTAGAATAAATATGTACAAGTAAAATAAATAGAGTAATAAATACGTACAAACATATATACCTTATCACCCCCCACCCAGTCCCCCGGTGCCTGTGTATGTGGCTGTAATTTATTTATCTATTTAGTCATATTGTCTATCTCCCCATCTAGACTGTAAGTTCATTGTCAGCAGGGAATGTGTCCGTTTATTGTTGTATTGTACTTTTCCATGTGCTTAGGACAATGCTTTGCACACGCTAAGTGCTGAATAAATAAGAATGAATTGAATTGAAAACTGCCCACAAGGAGCTTACAGTAGAGAGGGGGAGACAGACATTAATATAACAAGCTAGCTCTCTTCCTCCCTTCAAAGCCCTACTGAGAGCAAAGGCCTGAGCCCCCTTTTTCCTCTCCTCCTCCCCATCCCCCCTGCCCTACCTCCTTCCCCTCCCCACAGCACCTGTATATATGTTTGTACACATTTATTACTCTATTTATTTTACTTGTACATATTTACTATTCTATTTATTTTGTTAATGATATGCATTTAGCCTTAATTCTGTTTGTTCTGACGACTTGACACCTGTCCACACGTTTTGTTTTGTTGTCTGTCTCCCCCTTCTAGACTGTGAGCCCGTTGTGGGTAGGGACCGACTCTATGTGTTGCCAACTTGTACTTCCCAAGCACTTAGTACAGTGCTCTGCACGCAGTAAGCGCTCAATAAGTACGATTGAATGAATAAATGAATGAAATAAATAAATAACTTAATTCTACCGCTCACAGGCTCCAACCTTATCCCTTTCTTGAGGCTCTCTCCTCCTCATCCTGCCCCCTACCAGGACGTCCCCAATTCAGAACCCGACCCTCTCTGACCTCCCAAACTTATCCCTTCCTGGCCCGGCCCTGGGTGCCTCGGTTCCTGCAGTGGTCAACCCTCCTCTGGCTGCCTCCTGTGGCCCCTCTTGGAGTCCCCAGGGCTTCCACCTCCTCCAGGGCTTGGGTCCTTCCGTCCGCCTGTATCCACCAGGGACTGGGCCCCTCTCTGCCCACCCCCACGAAGAGGAAGACAGCGCCAGGACCTAGGGTTCCCCCCGCGCCACGCCCCCGCTGCTGCCAGGCTGGACGGGCGCGCCCTGGAGAGCACCCACCTCTGTGAAGTGCACCTGCCGCTGGTTGACGGTGCCGGGCTGGGTGGGGGTGTGGCCGCGGGACAGCAGGCGATGCCCGCCGCCCACCAGCACCACGTCCGGCTTCTGCACTGGCTCCAGCGTGCCCCGCGCCAACTCGTAGCGCACCTTGTAGCGGAGGGAGCCCCCGTACGAGTCCACCTGCAGGGTGCCATGGGGTCAGGGTGGGAACCAGAGGTCAGGAACGGCATCAAGGATCAGGATGGATGGTAGGGTAAGGGTGGACACTGAGGGCCAGAGGGCATCGAAGGTCAAGATGGGCACCAGGGACTTGTATGTTCTCCAGTAGGGCTCCTCCCTTCTCCGGCCCAGCCCCATTCCCCTCCCACGCAGGTCTCCGGACCCTAGAAGCCACAGTTTCTGTGACTCTCTCCTCCGATATCCCAGGTGACCTCCATCTCCACAGGGCCCAGTGTGGGACTAGGGGAGGCCCAGCCCCATTCTCTGGCAGTCCTTGGCAGGATTCGTTTGCCCCCACCCCCTTCATCTTGGGGAAGGGGGGTGGGCAGGAGACCAAGGAGGATGGACGCACAGTCACACAACCGAAGCCACGGTCGAGGGGAAAAGTTTGCCCATGTGAGTGTGCCAATGGGTCTGGCCCGCTCTACCCAGGCCTCCTCCTGGCTCGGAGCTGAGCTGTGGCAATGACGGTGTTGCTACTCTAATGCTGAGCACGGAGTCCGGAGCAGCCACAAGGCGGGCCCAGTCCTGGCCCCCCGAGGCCCTGGCCTTCTCACCTTATTGCCCAGGAATTGCTGGGGCAGCGTCCAGAAGGAATCGTGGATGAGGAAGCGGCGGGACAGGTCCACCAGCTGGAACTCCTCGGTGGCCAGGTCTACCTGCAGCTGCGTGGACGACAGGGGCGGGGCTCCCGGCTGCGCGGGCACGGTCACGTTCACGCCTGAGGAAGAAGCGGGCACGGGGGGCTGGTGAGGAGCGGGAGGCTGCGCCCCAGGGCTAACTCCCCCATTGGGGAGGCCCAAGCCCCCGTTGGGATGCTCTGAGCCGGTCACGCTACCCACCCCTGGGTCTGGCCACTTCTCCTCGCCGTCCGCCCCACCTGTCTGCCCCGTGGGAGGCACCGGGTCTAATACCTGTGGTGGGCAGAGCCAGGCCCAGGACCCGGGGCGGGCAGAGCCCAGCCAGCCTGGGGAATTGGGGGGCCACCCCAGCCCCTCCCACCTTTGAAGTCATCGGGCCGGTCAAAGCGCAGTCGGATCTGGTCGCGGAATCGGCCGCTGCTCTGGCACAAGTTGGTGACTCCGAAGCAGAAGCAGGGGAGACACTTGGAGCTGTCCTCCAGGTAGAAGTGCCCGCTGGGACAGGGACCTGTAGGGCCAAAGGACTAGTCAGTGGGTCCCGGCCCCCAGACCCGTCTCCCTGGCCCCACCCCATCACCCCCACAGCCAGGCCTGGTTAAGCAGACTGGGGTTATGCCCAGCTGAGTCCTCCCTCTCCCTGGTGACCATGCAGGTGGTGAGCGCTGGGGAAGACCACTGCAGACCGCCGCCATGGCCATGGACATGCCACAGTAGGAGAGAGGGGAAGGGCACTGCAGGGGAGGGGAGCTGACACCCTGGGCAAGAGGCAGAGAGCCCTCCCTGGCTCAAATTCCCACTGGCCATAGACCTGCTGGGACACCACGCCAGGGCACCAGCCGGGCCCACCACACCAGGGCCCTGACACAGATTCCCCAGATGCCTAGCTGGCAGAACCCCCACCACCCTGCCCCTGCTGCCCATGCCCTGCCTTGCCCACACCTCCCTCCCGCATCCCCCACAGCCCACTCCCCGCCTGGTCCACACCTCGCTGAGGGATGAGTTCGAGGACGCCATCGGGGATACCAAACACCATGCCACGGGCGTTCATGGCCTCACACGTGTAGGCACCTTGGTCGGCCTCCTTCACATCTCGGATGGTCAGAGTGCCCCGGCCCCCTTCGCTGGTCACCGATACCCTGAGGGAGAGCGGAGGAAGGCAGAGCAGGCCATCAACCCGCTGATCCCAAACTGGTCCTTGACCCCGGATGCTTCCTCTCCCCATTTATGCTCCCTCTCCCCATTTCCTGTGCCTTCCAGCCCCTGGCAAGATGTACAAGCCTGCCCTTATGTGCCTAGACGGCCTCACCACCCCACCCCAGTCTGCCAGACCAATGCTGCCCCAACCCTCCTACCCCACTCTGGCCCACCCAGCCCCACCCCAGTCCAGCCCCAGCCCCATCTGCCCATCCCATCGGTCCGCCCCTGGGCCGATGCCCCTCCATGCCCACCCGCTTGCCCACCGCCTGATACCTGGGGTGGGAGGGGATGTGCCCCCAGTTGAGTCTCCAGTTGATGATGGGGGTCGGGACGCCAGTGGCGATGCAGGTAAAGGTGACCGTCTGTCCACGGGAGACCTGGACCGATTCCTCGGGTGGCGTCACCACCCGTGGTGGCACTGTGGGTGAAGGGGCAGGGAGAGGAGCCAAGGGGCAGAGTGAGAAAGCACAGGGACACAGGAAGAGGGACAAGGGGCACTGGGGATGCTGGAAGTTCCACTGGACAGAGAGGATAACCTGGAAAAATGGCAGAGCTGCAGGGGCGTTATCCCAGGGAACTGTGAGGGCACTGTGCCAGGAAGCTGCAGGAGGCATTGTGCCAGGGAGCCACAGGGGCACCATGCCAGGGATTTGTGGGGCTCCTTGCCAAAGAGCTGCAAGAGGCATTGGCACAAGGAACTGTGGGGGCATAATGCCAGCAGGATGCAGGGGCACTGTGCCAGAGAGCCACTGGGGCACTGGGCCAGGGAGCTGCAGGGGGCACGATGCCATGGAGCAGTGGATCAGGATTTGAACCCAGGAGATCAAATCCTAGGCACCCCAACCATCGGATCCCTCATCACTGATCCACTCCAGAGGCCACTCAGAATAGTAATAATAATAATAATCATAATAAAAATTGTGGTATTTGTTAAACACTTACTATGAGTCAGACACTGGGGTGGATTTAAGCAAATTGGGTTGGACACAATCCCTGTCCCGCATGGGCTTACAGTTTTAATCCTCATTTTACAGATGAGGTAACTGAGTCACAGAGAAGTAAAGTGACTTGACCAAGGTCACCCAATAATAATAATAATAATGATAATAATGATGACACTTATTAAGTGCTTACTATGTGCAAAGCACTGTTCTAATCACTGGGGAGGTTACAAGGTGATCAGATTGTCCCTTGTGGGGCTCAGAGTCGTAATCCCCATTTTACAGATGAGGTAACTGAGGCCCAGAGAAGTGAAGTGACTTGGCAAAGTCACACAGCTGACAATTGGTGAGTGGGCAGCAGGCCAGACCACCCCCCAGCCCCGGCCCTCCAGTGCTCACTGCAGCCGATCTCATCGGAGCGGTCCGGACAGTCACTCTCCTCATCACAGTGGAAGCTGGCCGGGATGCAGGCGTTCGTGGAGATGCAGCGGAACTGGCTCGGCTCACAGACCTCCTCAGGCTGCTTGGGGGCTGTCAGGGCACAACAGGACTAGATAGGCACAAGGACGTTGCTCACGGGGGGCAAAGAGCACTCCGGGGGCACACGTGTGGCTGGTGGGGCAGCCGGAAGCACCCTGGAACTGGAAGGGGCAGGACAACGGCAAAGCGGGGACTCTAGGATGGCCCAGGAAAGTCCCCCTCGAGTCTGGCGTCTCATGGCTATCTTTGGGAGGGCATCAGGGCTGGCTGGGCCCCGGGATGGGTCTCCATGGACAAGAGGAGCAAGGGATAGCTGCTGTTCCTTAGGGGAAAACATAGGGCCCTACATGGGCTCTGTCAGCCCGTGGGGCCCCTGCAGTCAGGCCTGGCCTGACTGAGCCGCTGACCAGGGCAAAGACTGTGAGCCCGCTGTTGGGTAGGGACCGTCTCTATATGTTGCCAACTTGTACTTCCCAAGCGCTTAGTACAGTGCTCTGCACAGAGTCAGCGCTCAATAAATACGATTGAATGAATGAATGAACATAAGCGCTCAATAAATACGATTGAATGAATGAATGAACAAGCCCCCCTGAGGGCTCCCTTTCAGTCAGCTGGGGCCCGAGCTGGCTCTGAGGCTGGGCTTGGACCCAGCAGTTGGGACCATCTAAAAGAGCCCAGCGCTTAGAACAGTGCTCGGCACACAGTAGGCGCTTAGAAAGAGCCATAATTATTTATCTAGCCGGGCAGGGCTCTTGTGAGTGTGCACGGGGGAAGGGGGAAGAGACGGGGGTCCTGGTTTTCTTCTCTCCCTGGGCTTTTTTCGGGGGGTGGGGGGAACTGCAAAACTAGGGCTATTACCCTGACCCACAGGGTTCCCTCGAGGATGGGGATGGGCAGGAGGGAGTCAGGGCTAATGGTGCCAGGCCTGGGGGCTGGCAGGGGCTGGTCACTCACGGCAGTCTTGCTCATCGGAACGGTCCTCGCAATCGAAGTCACCGTCGCAACGCCACAGTCTGAGTGCGCAGTGCCCGTTCCCACAGAGGAATTCGTTGGGCTCGCAGAGAGAGGGGGGGCCTGGGCAGGGGCAGGGGCAGCCGGGGGCTCATTCCATGCCCGTGGTTCTCCCCACCCAAGACCCAGCAACTGTTCTCCACGGGCCTCTTATCAACCTCGGCCCAGAACGCGATGGAGAACTCAAGCCTGGGGCGGGCACGGCTCCCATTGGCCAAGTTCCTCGGCCCCACCCCGCCCCATGGCCTCCCACCCCTACCCCCTTGCCCCGCCTCACCACAGTCTTGCTCATCGCTGCCATCCCCACAGTCCTCCTGCCCGTCACACAGGTAGTCTTCCGGGATGCACTGGCCACTGATGCAGGTGGCCTCGAGAGGCCCACAGGATCGGGGTGGGCCAGGGCGGCTGGTCACTGGGCGGGGGGGGTGTGGTGCCCGGGACCCGCCAGGTGGTTGGGGCCAGGGTACTGGGAAGAGGTGTAGGTGTCCTGGTAGCCTGCAGGGTGGCCACCGTCCTGACTTCCTCAGGCTCGTCTTCTGAAAGCAGACAGAGCCATGGCAGGGGCAGGAGCAACAGGGCAGCCCCTTGCTGCTCCCTCCCATCTGGGCTGGCACCTTCAGCCAGGACTGCTGGGATTGCCAGGGCAACCAGCACTTTTGGAGTCGCTGGGACAATCGGGATTGCTGGGGCAGTCGGGAACGCTGGGACTTCCAGGACTGTTGGAACTGTCGAGACAACTGGGACTGCTGGAACTACCGGAGCAGCCGGGGCTGTTGGGACTGCTGGGAAAACCTGGACTGTGGGGCCTGGCAGGAAAACCAGGCCTGCCAGGCTCCTGGGGCTGTTGGGACTGCCAGGTCTGCTAGGACTGGGACTGCCAATGTTGTTGGGCATGCCGCGGGTTCTGAGAAAGCAGGGGAGGCAGGGCTTGTTGGGACTGCCAGAGTTGCCGAGGCTGGTGAGACTGGTGGGTCAGCTGGGACATCCAGGAATTTTTTTTAAGAGCATTTGTTAAGTGCTTACTCTGAGTCAGGGACTGTAATAAGCACTGGGGTAGATACAAGCTAATCAGGATGGACACAGTCTATGTTCCATATGGTGCTCACAGTCTTATTCCCCCTTTTACAGATGAGGTAACTGAGGCACAGAGAAGTTCATTCATTCATTCAATAGTATTTATTGAGCGTTTACTGTGTGCAGAGCACTACTAAACGCTTGGGAAGTACAAGTTGGCAACATATATAGATGGTCTCTACCCAACAGTGGGCTCACAGTCTAGAAGGGGAAAGTTAAGTTACCTCTTCACTCTCAAAGGCCCAAGGACAATTCAACCATCTCCTCAGGGTTGTCCTAAACACTGGTCACTTCAATCTCAAGGACCCAAGGGCAATTCAAACATCTTCTCAATGTATCACCAGATGAGGTAGTTTTTGCTTTTATCTCAACTACAACGCTTAAAGTTCACTGACCCCATCATGACCCTTCAATCTCCCGCCTCCAGTCAGCCCATCCCAATCCTCTGCTCCCACCACATTTCCCTTGCCCCTTCTGCCACCCAACCTCTCCCACCCAACCTCTCCCCACCCCTTGCAGCATTCCCACCCCAACCCTGTAATCCTGAGCTAGTGCCACCCCTCGTTCCCCTCCCCCTGCGTCGCCACCGCCCAACTCACTCCCATCCAACCCCTCCCTGCCCCTCAAGCCATCTCCTCCCCTCAAACTCTCCCCACGGTCTCAACCAAGTTCGGCCTGTGGAAACCCTGCTCCATCGTGGGGAAACTTCCCTTCATCCTTGACCTATTCTTGACCCAGTCACTACTCCTCCTTGTGATCACTGAAAACTGGATCACCCGCATATTCTGCCTCCTTCACTCTTGTACACGAGCCGTAGAGCGCCGCTGGTGGAAATCTAGATATCAGCCCGGCTTCGTCCGCTTCAAGTTTATCTTTGCTTGTGTTAACTCTGCCCTCTCCTCTGCCAGCAAAATTATTTCTCCATCCTTATTGATATCCATGCCCATCACCATCACTAGATGTTCCAGACATTCAACTCCCTCCTCAAACCCCCGGTCCCCAAACCTCCCCCATCCCTTGCCCCCAGTGACCTGGCCACCTACTTTATTAAGAAAATTGCTACTATAAGGCGTGATCTCCCTAAAATCTCCCCTTCCCTTCCCTGCTTCTGTCCCTTCTTCAACTCTCCCATCTTTCCCAGCAGTATCTCCAGAGGAGATCTCCTGTCTCCTCTCAAAATCCCCAAACCTTCTAGACTGTGAGCTCGTTGTTGGGTAGAGACCGTCACTATACGTTGCCAACTTGTACTTCCCAAGTGCTTAGTACAGTGCTCTGCACACAGTAAGCACTCAATAAATATGATTGAATGAATGAATGAATGAATGAAAATCCATCCCCTCCACCTGTGAATCCGCCCCCAATCCTTTCCACCTTATCAAAAACCTTGCCCCTTCCGTTCTTCCCTCCCTAACAGCCATCTTCAACAGTTCACTCTCTAATGGCTTCTTCCCCACTGCTTTCAAACATGCCCATGTCTCCCCTATCCTAAAAAAACCCTCCCTTGACCCCACAGCTCCCTCCAGTTTTTGCCCCATCTCCCTCCTACCATTCTTCTCCAGACTCCTTCAGTGAGTTGTCAACACATGCTGTCTCAAATTCCTCTCTTCCAATTCTCTCCTCGATCCCCTCCAATCTGGCTTTCCATCCCCTTCACTCCACAGAAACTGCCCTTTCAAAGGTCACCACTGATGGCTTTCTTGCCAAATCCAACGGCCTTTACTTCATCCTAATCCTGTTTGACCACTCAGCTGCCTTCGATACTGTCAACCACCCCCTTCTCCTGGAAACATTACCCAACTTCGGCGTCACTGACACTGTCTTCTGCTGGTCTTCCTCCTATCTCTCTGGCCACTCCTTCTCAGTCTCCTTCATGGCTCCTTCTCCGCCTCCCACCCCCTAACTGTTCAGTTCTGGGTCACCTTCTACACCCACTCCCTTGGAGAACTCATCTGCTCCCACGGCTTCAACTACCACCTCGATACGGATGAGACCCAAATCTACACCTCCAGCCTTGATCTCTCTCCCTCTCCACAGCCTCGCATTTCCTTCTGCCTTCACGACATCTCTACTTGGATTTCCTCCTGTCACCTCAAGCTTAACATGACCAAAACAGAACTCCTTATTTTCCCACCTAAACCCTGTCCTCTCCAAGACTTTCCCATCACTGTAGATGCCACCACCATTCTTCCTGTCTCACAAACCCGTGACCTTGAGGTTATCCTTGACTCCTCTCTTTCATTCGACCCACATATTCAATCCATCACCAGAACCTGCCAGTTCCACAGCTTCACAACTTCACTAAAATCTGCCCTTTCCTCTCCATCCAAACTGCTACCACGGTAATACAATCACTTATCCTATCCTGCCTGGATTACCCTATCAGTCTCCTCGCTGTCCTCCCAGCTTCCTGTCTCTCTCCACTCCAGTCCATACTTCGGCTCTGCTGCACAGATCATTTTTCTACAAAATTTCCAAAGTTTCCCCACTCCTCAAGAAGCTCCAGTGGTTGCCCATTTACGTTTGCATCAGGCAAAAACTCAATGCCCTTGGCTTTAAAGTGCTCAATCACCATGCTCCCTCCGTCTCCCCCTTCTAGACTGTGAGCCCGCTGTTGGGTAGGGACCGTCTCAAGGTGTTGCTAACTTGTACTTCCCAAACGCTTAGTACAGTGCTCTGCATACAGTAAGCGCTCAATAAATACGATTGAATGAATGAATGAATACCCACCTCACTATTCTACTGCATCCCATTCCACACACTTCACTCCTCTAATGGTAACCTTCTCACTGTACCTCGATCTCCCCTATCTCGCCGTCGACTCCTCGCCCCACTCCTGCCACTGGCCTGGAATGCCCTCCCTCCTCAAATCCGATAGACAATTACTCTCCCACTCATCAAAGCCTTACTGAAGGTGTATCTCTTCCAAGAGGACTTCCCTGACAGCCTTCCTTTCCTCTTCTCCCACTCCCATCTGCCTCACCCTGACTCGCTCCTTCTTTCATCTCCCCATCCAGCCCCACAGCACTTATATATATATCCGTAATTGATTTATTTATACCAATGTCTGTCTTCCCCTCTAGACTGTAAGCTTGTGGTGGGCAGGGACTGTGCCTCATATTGTTATATTGTACTCTCCCAATCACTTGGTACAGTTCTCTGCACACAGCAACTGCTCAATAAACACTATTGAATGAATGCTTAAATGAAGTGACTTCCCCAAGGTCACTCAGCAGACAGGTGGAGGAGCCAGGATTAGAAGCCAGGTCTTTCTGGTTTTTCCGAGACTTGCGCTCTATCCACTGGGCAATGATAAGGCCACTGGGGTGGTTAGGACTGTTGGGAGTGCCAGAGATTCCATGACTGCCAGGACTGCTGGGACACCTGGGAATGCCAGGATACCTGAGCCTGCTGGAACTGCAAGGAAGCAGCGTGGCTCAGTGGAAAGAGCCCAGGTTTTGGAGTCAGAGGTCATGGGTTCAAATCCCAGCTCTGACAATTGTCAGCTGTGTGACTTTGGGCAAGTCACTTCACTTCTCTGGGCCTCAGTTCCCTCATCTGGAAAATGGGAATGAAGACTGTGAGCCCCTCATGGGACAACCTGATCACCCTGTAACCTCCACAGTGCTTAGAACAGTGCTTTGCACACAGTAAGCGCTTAATAAATGCCATTATGATTATTATTAATGCTGTGATTTCTGAGACCATTAGATAAATAGGACTGCCAGGACTTTGGAGACTGCTGGGATAGCTGAGACAGTTGGAGTTGCCAGGGTGCGAGGTCACCCAGGAATGCTGGGACTTCTGGAACTGTAGGGACAATTGGAACTTCTGGGACTGCCAAGTCTGCTGGGGCTTCACCGCCCTTGCCCTGTGTCCCTGCCCCCTGCCATTTGTGCCCCCTCCCCTGAGTCCCAGCTTGCCCTGTGCCCCCTGCCCAGTTCTCACCGCAGTTCTCCTCATCAGACATGTCCTTGCAGTCAGGCCGCCGGTCACACCGATACTCCAACGCAACACATTCATTGTAGCTCCGACAGGCGAATTCCTCTGCGGTGCAGGGCCGGGCAGGCGTGGGCACTGAAGAGACAGGGGACGGTCAGGAGCACTCAGAGAGGGGTGGAGGAGCAGTGTTAGGGTTGTCGGGTAGGAACGAACACTGCAAGAGGGGTTGGGGAGCAATGGAGGGCAGGCAGGAGTCCTGGCGGAGCAGTGCTGGTGACAGGATGAGAAAGAAAAGATGTTGGATGAAGCTGTGTCGGGCAGGAACTGGGAGAGGGCCAAACCTGGGGTGGGGAGTGAGCCCTGATTCTGGAAGGGAGGGAACCCAGAGTGGAGCCCACACCCTATGCCCCAGGGGCAGATGGGGCAAACCGGCCCTGGGTTCCTGGCTCATTCCAGGGAATTGGGGCCTGGCATGAAGTCAGCAGGGATTCAGAGAGAAACACCAGCCCCTGTTGTGAGCTGAGGTTCCAGGATGCTCCCCAAGGAGGGCACGGGGCCTCTGCTCCCCAAGGCCAGCTGAGTGGAGGAGGCAGAGTGCCGGGCGGGGCAGCCAGGAAGGGTCCCTCTCTCACCCACGAATACTTTCTGCCCCAAACTCCAAGCTGAGATGTGGCAGCCAATTGGGAGGGGCCAAAGGAGGAGGTTTCCAGTGCCCCCCTCACTGTTTTAAGGCCCCATAGGCCCAACACTACAGCCGAGGTGAGCCTCCCAGGTACCCACACAAGGGGCAGGCCCGGGTGACATGGTCCACACTTGCAGAGGCCGAGCCAGCGTGGCCGGGAGATTCAGGCTGGCACATGCAGAGAACAAGCCCAGCTCAGCACGACACACAACTACACAAGTATCCAGTCCAACCGCAGCCCCCAGCACAGGTTTGGTCCAACCGCATCCCCCAGCACTAGCCCAGTCCAGCTACAGCCCCCAGCCTGCCACCCAGAAGACCACAGGGTCCACACACACAGCATGCAACTCGTGTCCCCAGCTCACTAGCTTCCCCAGAAATGATCTGATCGTGGCTACCAGCTGCCATAGCCTCTGGTCTAGACTCCGGATCCCACAGGGGCCTCAAGGCCACCACCAGCTGCTCCCATTTCCCCTTCCCCGGGTGGCTTCCTCTCCCACAACATCCCTCCCCAATGCATTCTCCACTCTGGCCTAGCCAACCCACCTTCTGCCTCCCCCTCCTGGGATTCTCCATCGCCCAACATCCTCCGGGCTGGAATGCCCTCCCCACTTCTCTTTCCCAGCCTGGTGGGAGCCCTGCTGAGGACCCATCTCCTCTTTGAAGATTAACCCACATGACTCTGAACTTCTGCCCCGCTCAGTCTGCCTGTGCAAGGATACTGTGTGTTCTGATCCTGAACAGACTGGAATCACTGACCCTGACCTGTCTCCCAATAAGGGCAGCCCCTTGTCCAAAGCAGAGAGACTTGCTTCCCTGTCCCCTGGGCCTTCCACCAGTGCCCCCTGGGATGTGATGTGAGCACAGTGAGGGCTCAGGATACAGCTCCCACACAGCCAGGAGGCAATAAAGCCCCTAACTAGCCTGTGGGGCTCCAGGTACTGGGAACCACAAGGCAGCGAAGGCCCTGGGTGCTGGGGATGGCAGAGGGGTGGGGGGCAGCCAGCAAGGCAGAGGAACTGGGAACAGCAAGGACATGGGGCTTCCTGCCCCATCATTCCTTCCCTCTGACCTCTGCCCATTTCCCTGCCCCTTCTCCCACCAGCCCTAGGGGCCCAGACAAATCCCTGCTGAATGCTCCCCAGTGGCAGCCACACTGCATGCTCCCTGTGCTCCGCACCCGCATACATGGCAAGGCCCCGAGAGCATGGGTCCTGGGGACTCTGGGGACACGGAGCAGAGGAGTGACCACGTCAGGGACTGGGAATAGCACCAAGGCCACAGCTAGGCCCAGCCAAACCCCTGTGGCAGGGAGGAGCAGCAGGGAGGGGACGGCAGGAGGGCCGCGGTCCCCTCAACTGCCCCCTTCCCTCGGGGACAACGGCAGGGCCACGTGGGAGGCATGGGGGGAGGTGGCACTGCCAGGCTTCCCGCTGTGGGCGCCGTCCCAGTCCCTGGAGCCTGCTCCCTTCTGCTCCGCTCCATCCCCGGCGCCCATGAGATGCCCCCGCTCTCACCTGGTGACGTCTCGGCTGAGGAGGGCGGGGGCGGGGGCGGGGGTGTTTGTGCTGCAAATGAAGAGCCGGTCAGCGCCCCTGTCCTGCCCGGGGACCCCAGAGGGTCCTGGGGTCCCAGGCCCAAGCCCCCTCCCTTGGGCTGCCCAGTGCCCTGCTGCCCTTCCAGAGGGTCCAAAGACCCTCAGTCCCCCTAAGAGCCTGCCAGGGAAGGTCTAGTTGAGGTGGGGGCTTGGCAGGGGATAGTTCTATTCAGGGTGGGAGTAAGGGGTGTCCTTGGGCCTCAGCTCCCTGGCCACTTCATCCTTAGGCCAGGGAGGACCTGGCTGTGGACTGGCAGGCTCGGGGAGGAAGAGGGGAGAGGGGTATGGGGGTAAAGAGGCAGGGGTAGAGGGAAGGGATTGGCTGACCTGCTCCCAAGCGCCGGAACTGGAACCCTTGAGCGGAGGTGACATAGGAGGCAATGGAGCCACCGGTGACGACAGAATGGAGCACCTCACGGATCTGGCTGGCGTTCGTGTTCCCCTCAGAGCCCACGTCCAACTCCACAAACACCGAGCCCTCCAACTCCCTGCCAGGAACAGACAGTGTCACCTGGGCCCCTGTTGCCCTGTTGTCACCTGGGCTGCCCCCTCGAGCCCCTGCCGGCTCCCCCACCCTCCTGCCTGGTCTCCCTGTTCCTCTGCCCCTGGCCAGGCCTCCTCTCCTCCGACCAGCCCCCACGGTCCCCTGCACCCCCAGATCTCCCCACTGGATCTAACCTGCTGATCCCCTGCCCACTGCCTCTGGCCTGGGTCCCACCGTCCCCAGGGAGACCCCAGTCCCCAACCCTTCTCTCACTTGATGAACACCACGCTGACAATCTGGTCTCCGGGAATCTTCAGGTATTCTGATTCCAGCTGGTGAGAGAAGTCAACACTCTAAGCCTCCTCAAGATATCCCGCTCTGCCCGCTCCCCTGGACTCCTCCCATGGCCCCGAGCCCAGGGAACCCCTCCTCCCAGGCGTTCCCCCATTTCTCCCACCCCCCTGGGTCCCTCACTCCCTCGACCCAGATAGCTGCCTCCGGCCCCAGGGCTCGAGCCTCTGGTCCCGGCCTCGCCCCCAGCCTCACCGTGTCCACCACTGCCTCGGACACCTCCCGGAACTCCTCCGAGCTGGCATCCTCCATCCGGGGACTGTAGACGATGGACTGGGTGAAGTTCACCAAGGCCCGGAAGTAGACTGAGTTGGGAAAGAGGGAAGACAAGAGATCATGCCTCAAACTCAGGCCTGTAGCTGGCTCTGGGATGGAGGGCAGCAGCAAGCAAGCAACTGCCTAGTCAGGGGGCATGGCAGTGTGCCTGGCATAACCTATGGGTGAAGGGTTCCCTTCTCCCACCATGGGTGGGTCCAAGGGGCCAGAGCTGAGATCACAGGTTCAGGACCAGAGGAGCAGGGTCCCCCCGCCGGCTCCTCCTCTCCCAGCAAAAATGAGATTCCCTAAATTTGGACTTGGCTGAACTTCCAGGCGATCCAAGGGGTTGCTGGGAGAGAGGACTGGGATGGGGTCCCTGAGTGCCCCCATCCTGTTTCCCCTCATAGGTCAGCTGCAGGATGCCCATGCGCCTTTCTCAGAGCAGTTCGGTTCCCAGCCTGGGCAGGGTTAGAGTGGGGCGGGGACCCTCCTTGGACATGAGGGTGAGGAAAAGACCAAGCAGAGGCTTGACCATCTAGGCCCACAGAGTAGCCCAGCCCCTAGAGGCTCCTGGCTTCCTCCCCACAAGCTCTGTCCCTGCCCAGGTGCTGGTCCTGGGCAACACGGCTGCGGGTCCTCCCTGGCTGCAGCAAACCCATCCCATCCGGTCCCCCCAGACAACCGCGGGCCAGACCCTTGTCGTCCCTCTCTGCCCCTCCATTCCCCGCCCCCCTCTACCAGTCAGGCCCTCAGGGCTGCAGGCAGAGTCCAGAGCCAAGGGCGTGGGAGGCTGTTGGGGAGGGGTGGGGTGTGGGGGCGAGGCGGCCCCAGGACCACACAGAGACCCTTGTTCAGCTGCACAAAGCCCGATTGAGCAGGGGGCTCTAGGCCCAACCTGCTCCACCCTCCTCCCTCCATGCTGCCCGGCTTGGGGAGTAGGGGGAGAGAGGCGGGGAATGACATGGCCCCAGCCTTAGCACCAAGAATGTGCCTACCCTTGCTGAGGCCAGGGCTACCCCTTTACAAAGCCCCCTTTTTTACTCCGTGGGGAGGAGGATACAAGAGGCTGAGGTCACTCCTGGCCACTCCCTCCAGGCATCTTCCTCTGCCCCCGCCCCCACCTCCTGGTCCCCTCTTAACTCTTCCAGGGCCAACAGCATTCCTAAGAGCACCCCCCAACTTCCACATGATGCCCACCAAGGCCTCAAACCAGGGGCAGCTCCTGCTTCTTACATAGAGGGTCAGGGTGGGGCGACTGAGCTCCAGCCTCTGCCCTGGTGCTGCAAGTCTCTACTCCAGCCCTGGGCCTATGAGGGGGCATTGGTTGCTTGGTAAACAAGGGTGGGTGGGTTCCCCATTCTCCCATCCCTCCACCTCCTCCAACCCTTGAGACCCTAGAGACCCGGCTCTGGCAGTTTGGAGACTCCATCGTTGGGGCAGACAGACACCTGCTCCTTGGAGAGGAAGAAATTGAGACTGAAGTAGAATGGCAGTAGGGAGGGTCTCTGGGGAGCTGGAAGACTCCCCCCGCTCCATCCCTCAACCAGGATGAGCTACACCATGCAAGTTGGAGAGGCTCAGGGGGGATAGGGGAGAGAGAGAGAGAGGATCAAGGGCAGGACAGGGCCAGTGACAGGTACGGAGTGTAAGCAGGAAAGGAAGAGAAAAGGGAAAGGGGACAGGAGAAGGAGGATGGGGGGGGGGGGGGGCACGAGAGGGGACAAGAGAAGGGGGATCAGAAGGGGGATGGCAGAAAGGGAACAAGACAGGGGGAATGGGAGAGGGAGAGACAAGAAGGGGCCAGAGAGAAGGGGGTGTTGGGAGTGTGGATGGAATGAGAGTACGGTAAGAGATGAACTGGCCATTCTAGGACCACAAGGACAGTAAAAGCTAGTCAGCATGGGGAAGGGGGGATGGGGAGGCCACCTGGATACCAACAGGGGTCTCCAGTAGCCCTGGAGCCTGGAGTCATGGTGGCAGCCTGGGGGGCATGGCGGGGAGGGAGGGAGCAGGAAAGATGGCAGTCCCATCATCAGGTCACTTACTGAGCAGAGTCTCTTCGTCAGGTTCCGAAACCGTCATACCTGTCAGGTGAGGCTGGACCAGGGGAGGCCGGGAGTCTGCAGAGGGGTGGGGCCGGGCAGAGATGGGGAAGAGGACCGGAGTTTGGATGGAAGGAAGGATGGAGAACAGGAGGAGGAAGAGGGAGATGAGGAAGAGTTTCAGTCAGTGAGGAATGAAAGCCGGGGGCTATGAGAGGAGCAAGGAGGAGGCAGCGCTATTTTTCTGCCCAGCCGTATGTTCTTTTGTCCATCCATCAATTGATCAATCAGTCAATCAGCGCAGATCGCCGATGTCCCTCCTCACTCCCAGGCCCTGTGGCGCAGCCCAAGGGAAGGTGGGCAAAGAGACCACGGAGCTGGCCAGCCCCAAAGACTCCAGTTGACCTTTGCTTGCCTTGCCCTTTACCCTGCCTCCGGCCCAGTCCTAGACCCTGCTCCAGACCCTGCCCCTAGCCCAACTCCAACCACAAAGAAAAGCCTGCAGTCACCCCAGAACCAAGCATGCTCTGGTCAGGCCCAGAAGCAAGACCGGGAGCTGACCCCAGAGTGCCAGACTGCCAGAGTGCAGGGAGCCAGAGACAGAAGTCCCGGCTGGGGATCGGAACCGGGGGTGTTGGGGAAGGCCTGGGAGAGCATGGAGAGCCCAGAGAACGGCCAGAACACGGGACCTGGGAGAACGCCATCCCAACCGAGCACGGCTGGAGCCTGGATCCTTGGGTCTGTCCAGGTCCAGCTGCCCCACGCCCTCAAACTCCCTGCCTGCTCTGCTCCAAAGGACAGAGAGCAGCCGCTGCCCTGGATGGCACTGCCCCACGTAGCCCCGAGCAGAGATACCACCCTCTCTTTGGCTGGGCAGCCTGAAGTCCACCCCACCCCAACCCCTCTCCAGGCTGCGAGAGGTGGACAAGGCATAGCTGCCACCTCCTACCCCACCCTTCATTCCCCTCTGCTTCCGCAGCACCCTAGGGCTCAGCGCCTGGGTGCCCGGCCTAAGGCAGCCCCACTCGACTGCAATGGCAACACGGAGCTGGTGGGGGTTGGAGGGGGCAGGGGCACCACTGAGCAGCTGGGTTCATTCAATTCATTCATTCAATCATATTTATTGAGCGCTTACTGTGTGCAGAGCACTGTACTAAGCGCTTGGGAAGCACAAGTTTGCAACATATAGAGACGGCCCCTACCCGACAGCGGACTCACAGTCTAGAAGGGGGAGACAGACAACAAAACAAAACATATAAACCAAATTCATTCATTCATTCATTCAATCGTATTTATTGAGCGCTTACTGTGTGCACAGCACTGTACTAAGTGCTTGGAAAGTACAATAAAATAAATAGAATAAATATGTGCAAGTGAAATAAATAGGACTGGCAGGGGCAGCTGGAGATCAGCATCACCGTCTGCTTCCTGGACCCTCCCCAACCTCTGGAATTGACACCTGTCTACTTGTTTTGTTGTCTGTCTCCCCCTTTTAGACTGTGAGCCCAATGTCGGGTAGGGACTGTCTCTATATGTTGCCAATTTGTACTTCCCAAGCGCTTAGTACAGTGCTCTGCACATAGTAAGCGCTCAATAAATACGATTGAATGAATGAATGGTGGCCTCTCATAGCGTAAGAGGAGCCTATGCCAGCTGGGTCCCTCTCTGGTTGGCCATTTGGAAAACTGCCCACTTCCTTCACACCTGAGGCCGGGCCATGCTGGGCACAAGCCGGGGACCATGCCATTCTGGCTCCAGGCGGGCTCAGACTGGTGCCGGGTGACCCATACAACGGTCATCTTCCCAGGCTGGGAGTCCCACAGAGCTGGTCCTGACACCAGGGCACCCCTGGGGCCGACAGCCAGCCCAACCTCGAGAGCCAAGTGACTGTAGCTTCTCTCTTTCCAGAAGGATGGAGAAGCAGCGTGGCTTAGTGGCAAGAGCCCGGCTTGGGAATTAGAGGACTTGGGTTCTAATCCCAGCTCTGCCACTTCTCAGCTGTGTGATCTTGGGCAAGTCACTTAACTTCTCCGTGCCTCAGTTACCCCATCTGTGAAATGGGGATTAAGACTGTGAGCCCACTGTTGGGTACGGACCGTCTCTATATGTTGCCAACTTGTACTTCCCAAGCGCTTAGTACAGTGCTCTGCACACAGTAAGCGCTCAATAAATATGATTGAATGAATGAATGAATGCGACCAACCTGATTACCTTATATCTACTCCAGTGCTTAGAATAGTGCTTGGCACATCGTAAGCACTTAACTAATACCATAATTATTATTAAATATTATTATTATAATTATGGGCCAGCCAGGGGCTGGGGAGGGAGAGGCAGGAGACTCAGCCAGGGCTCAGGCCAAGCCCCTTCCGATCCCCTCTAGGCTCTACCTCCCCGTGACCCCAGAGCCCAGCCTGCATCCCCTTCCCCCTGATGCCCAAGAAAAAGGCAGGGGGTGAGGTAATAATAATAATAATAACAATAATAATAGTAATAATAATGGTATTTGTTAAGCGCTTATACTAGGTGCCAAGCACTGTTCTAAGCGCTGGGGGAATACAAGGTGATCAGGTTGTCCTACATGGGGCTCACAATCTTAATCCCCATTTCACAGATAAGGGAACTGAGGCACAGAGAAGTGAAGTGACTTGCCCAAAGCCACACAGCTGACAATCGGCGGAGCCGGGATTTGAACCCATGATCTCTGACTCCAAAGCCTGGGCTCTTTCCACGGAACCACGCTGCTTCTCCAGGGGTCCCATTGCAGGGGGGAGGGGAGGAGGAGGGCGCAGGAGTAGCCTAGCCAAGGACAGCTGGATCTGGAGGGGAAAAGGGGCCCCCATTCCATTCTGGGGAGCCAGAGAGGCCTGTCCAGCTGCTGGGCATTCTGCCCCTTCCTGTCCACCCACACCCAGGCCTCCGGCTGCCCCCAGCTGGGTCTGGGAGCGAGGAGGGGCTCCGGCCCCGGCCTCTGCCAGCCGGCCCCCTAGACCACTGTTGGCTCGGAAGCCAGGTGGGCCTGCGGTTGGTAGGGAGGGCTAGGAAAGGGTGGGAAATGGGGCCTACAGCTGGGGAGACAGGAGACGGGAGTGGACTTCCCTAGGCGGGCAGTGGGGAGCGGTTCTTGGTAAGGGGCTGGTGGGCAATGGGGGTTCACTTTGTGAGGGTGCTCCCAGGCCGGGTAGAAGGAGCCTTTCTACCCAGCGGAGGACGAGGGGGCAGGGACAGGTGGGCACAGGGAAGGGCCTGCTGAGGACAAGGAAATCAGCCAAACATGCGGCCACTGCTGCTTCTCACCAGTGATCCAGGAAAGGCTGGGCTTGTGGGCTTGGCACGGTGGCACCTCTGCCAACCACAGCCTGGAGTATTCCCAGAACCGGAAGGCAGTTCCCAATGGGCAGAACTGATGCTCGAGGAAAGCCCTGCTATGATCCCACCCTTCCCTCCCACTCCCCATCCTCCTCAGCAGGTTAAGCTCCAGCCCCACCTCATCCCACAACAGGAGGAAGTCTCAGGGGGCACAGCCTGGCCACCCCAGCCGCAGTACTGCTCACCCTCAGGCCCTGCCCAGAACAACGGGAGCTGTAAGAAGAGGGCAGTCGCCTGGCTGAGGTCAGGACCCGGGGGCCTCCGCTCAGCTGTCCTCGTGGGGAGAGGACACTGCCACCCCGCCCTTCCTGGGAGAGGTCAGCACGTCTGGTTCTCTGCTTTCTGAGACAGAGCTTGGAGCAGCCAGGACTCCTGGAGCAGGGCTCCAGCCTGGACTGGAGGAAAGGGCTGTGTCTGCCGTCACCAAAATCCGCAGACCCACCCAGGGGTGGAGCTTGAGACCTTGAGGCCTGGGTATAAGAGGCCAGTGGGGAGGGGACTCCTGGCTCTCATCCAGGCTGGACCCGTTGGCCCTGAGCAGGGCCTTGGCTGCATGGCCCACTGTCCATTTCCCGGGCCAACTGGAGGCTCAGTCCAGCCAGATGGACTGCCAGCCACAGTTCTCCTCCAGGCTTATGGCTTACCCGTCTCAAAGAGCTGGTCTCCGCTGCCCACGTCTCCACTGCCCAGCTCGTCTGGAACACAAGAGGAGAGAAGTGAGTCCAGGGCCCAGAATGGGGTCGGGGGAGATCTCAGGGTCCCCAGCATGCCCAGTTCCCCCTAACCCCAAAGCCCTCTTCATTCCTGCAAGCAGGCAGAGACCTGTCGGGGCCAGCTGTGCAGACCTCAGTCAGAGGAGGAAGGTGTACCCCTCCCCTCAGCAGCGGGGGGTCGGTTTCCACCTCAGCAAGGGGCCCAAGCACACAGCCCCTCAGCCTCTCCCAGGCAAGCAGATGGAGGCTGGCAGAAACACTGGCAGAAACACTCGGTCACTTCTGCCATCAGCAGGTCCTTCCCAGTCCTCCTGGGTCACTGCATGCTCCTTGGGCTTGAAGGGATCCTAGGGTCATTTAATCCAGTCCCCTGACCCCAAGCCAGAGCCCAGCCATGGCGGGGGCGGTTGGGGGGTTCCTGTTTTGGCCCTCAGGCTTTCCCAGAGGGCATCCCAGCCCCAGCTCTCTCCCCCCAGAAGGCATCCCCAGCCCTGGCTCACACCCCGAAGTGGTTCCTCACCCCCTAGCCTCAGCTTACTCCCTTAGGGCATCCCAACCCCTCACCCTGCCAGCCTCAGCTCACCCCCAGAGGCCTCATCAGCCAGCAGGTCCTCGTCATCAGAAAGATGGGCATAACTCCAGCGGGTCCGGCCTTCAGCGTCCGGCTCAGAGTCTTCGGGCAGCGAGGGCCCATCGTACGCCAGCAGGCCCTGTGTGTTCTGTAGAACAATGTCCATGAGTCCCCAGCTTCTGCCCCACTCCAGCCCACTCCCCAGACCCCAGCCCTGTCCCCAGCCCTGCCCCAGCCTACCCCTATGTCACAGCCCCCACCCCAGGGAGCCCAGGCTCCTCATAAGGTCTCCCTGTCCACTGTCCCCAGTGCTCTCTGCAGGGGCTCACCCTTCTCTACCCTGCTTCTTTGCTTTCTGCTCCCCCTTGTACTTTCCAGGAGACCTTTCCCCAGCCCTCACAGTCCCCAGCCCATTCCAGGTTTGGTCATGGCAGGGGCAGGCTGAAGGCTGGGCAGGAGAAGCCTATCATCCCCTAGCTTGGACTTGCGATTGAATCTTCCCTGCACCCCGATGCCTCAGTTTCCCTACATTTCATCAGATGAGGAGGACCTGCCCTCAACCTCATCCCCCAGTTCCTGGCTGAGGCCAAGAGGGTGACACAGGTCAGTGGGGAGGGGAGGACAGCCTAAATGACACTACTAACACTCCACAACAAGGACACCATCCCCAGCACTGGGCCAGCCACCACCTTAGAAGCCAGGAGTCTTGGCTCCCAGTTCAACCTGACAAAACTGTAAGTGTTCAGGGACTGAATGAAATCCGGAGATAGGAGGTCTCCTGGAAATCAGCCAGGGCGTTTCGGGGTTTGAAGGCCCTGCCAGGGGTGTCCTGCATCTCTGGCCCCACCAATCAATTAATCAATCAATCAATGGTAGGCTTACTGTATGCAGAGCACTGTACTAAGAGTTTGGGAGAGTACAACATAACAAAATTAGGAGACACACTGCCTGTACACAACGAGCTTACAGTACTGCCCCCATCATCCTTCCAAACTGCACTCACAGTCCTGGGTATGGGGTAGGAGTTCCTTTGCAGGAAGGGAGCAGGGGCAGGCCTAGGTGAGGGTAGCCAGGCCCGACTCAGTGCTGGCCAGTGAGGGGGTGGGCAGCTGATTCATTCATTCAATCACTCAAACGTATTTATTCAGGGCTTACTGTGTGCACAGCACTGTACTAAGCGCTTGGGAAGTACAAGTCGGCAACATATAGAGACGGTCCCTACCCAACAACGGGCTCACAGTCTAGAAGGGGGAGACAGACAACAAAACAAAACATGTGGTCAGGTGTCAAATCGTCAGAATAAATGGAAGTAAAGCTACGACCAAGGAGCCGTGGCTGACCCGCTGAACTTCCCAGCAAGTGCTGCCCACTGGGACAAACGTGTTCCTGGCTCTGGGAGAGAACTAGCAGTGGAGGGAGCTCGGAGCCCACAGGGCCGTAGCCAGAATTGGGGAGGGGCGCAGCTGGGAGGGAGAGAGGAGGGATAGATTGGCCTCTTCCTCTTCCTCCTCCCCGTTTAGTCCTCAGACAGCTCACCAGGCTCTCTATGGCCAGGCCCCGGGTAGGGCTAGGACAGTTGGGCAAGGGCATATCAGGGGGCTGGCGCACTCTCGGGGAGGTCCGTCAGCCAGGGGAGAAGCCCAGTCACGGCATCGGCGGACTGATAGCTTGGGAGTGGCAGCCCAGGGCTGGGGGACTCTGGGGCCGGACAGGAAATAACAAGGAGACAGCCAACTTGGCTAAATGCTGACACATCTGGGGAGTGGGAGCTCGGGGCAGCGGAGTGGGGAGAGAGCCTGGGGAGTGGGCGGAGGCGAGGGGCAGGAGCCAGCCTCAGGGACCGCAGCGGGCGCGCCCCGGGCAGCCGGACCCTCGGAAGGCAGGTCTGACCCGGGCCTCGTGCGGGGAGGGGCAATGGAGCCCTTCCCTTCCAGAGTCTGACAGTGGGCAAGAAAGTGGATTGTTCCCGGGTCAGCTTGGAGCAGGCGCAGAATTTGAACTCGACGGGCTCGACTCGAGGGCAGACATGACTGTGGAAGAGAAGCAGCTTGGTGTAATAATAATAATAATAATGATGATGGCATTTGTTAAGCACTTACTATGTGCAAAGCACTGTTCTAAGCGCTGGGGGGATACAATGTGATCAAGTTGTCCCACGTGGGGCTCACCGTCTTCATCCCCATTTTTACAGATGAGGTAACTGAGGCTCAGAGAAGTTAAGTGACTTGCCCAAGGTCACACAGCAGACTTGTGGTGGAGCCGGGTTTCAGACCCACGATCTCTGACTCCAAAGCCCGGGTTCTTTCCAC
The DNA here is from genome assembly GCF_015852505.1 of Tachyglossus aculeatus. Classification (NCBI taxonomy): domain Eukaryota; kingdom Metazoa; phylum Chordata; class Mammalia; order Monotremata; family Tachyglossidae; genus Tachyglossus; species Tachyglossus aculeatus. The sequence continues at coordinate 36,966,323 of NC_052070.1, read as the reverse complement.
TGAGCCACGCTGCTTCTCTAGTGTAGTGGATAGAACACAGGCCTGAGCATCAGAAACACCTGCGTTCTAATTCCGGCTCCACCACATGTCTGCTTTGTGACTCTAAGTGAGCCATTTCACACCTCTGAGCCTCAGTTACCTCATCTGTAAAATGGGGATTAAGAGTGTGAGCCCCATATGGGACAGGGACTGTGTCCAACCTGATTAACTTGTATCTACCCCAGCACTTAGAACAGTGCTGGGCACATAGTAAGCACTTAACAAGTACCTTATTATAATTTATTGTTAGCTTGCGAGGGGGTGGGTCGGACCGACCAGAGGCCCCGAGGGTCTGGTATGCAGGGATGCAGTTTGACTGCCATATTTATATACCTGTATATATGTATATATGTTTGTACATATTTATTACTCTATTTATTTTACTTGTATATATTTATTCTATTTATTTTACTTTGTTAATATGTTTTGTTTTGTTGTCTGTCTCCCCCTTCTAGACCGTGAGCCCGCTGTTGGGTAGGACCGTCTCTATATGTTGCCAACTTGTACTTCCCAAGCACTTAGTACAGTGCTCTACACACAGTAAGTGCTCAATAAATACAATTGATTGAATGAGTGAATGAATGCCATCCATGCCGGCTCCAAGCAGCGGCCAGCCAACCCCAACACCCTCACAGAACTCCATCCTATCCTCTGCCGCGCCTCCCGTAGGGAGACCCAAGCCAGGAAACCCTTCCCTCTGGTGAGAGATTACAGCCAGGAGGGAAGGAACCGGCCCCAGTGTCGGCAGCAGAAATAGAACTCAGGCTTCCTGACTTCCAGCCTCCGTTTCTGACCTTGAACCCAATCAGGTTTCCTCCCAAAGGAACCGAGCTCTTCTGTCGGCAGCCGGACAAGGGGAGGTCGGCTGGGACCGCACTGCCCGCCGTGGGGAAAAGATGCAATCACCAGGGTGGATACAGTGGGATGGAGACGGGGAGCTCCTGGAGGGCGGGGATGCAAGGGTCCTGGATTGGGGGAGGAGGAAATCGGGTTGCGAGCTGTCAGGAGAGGAAAGGGAGTGTGAGCCTGCTCAGAGCAGCCTGGGATTTTGAGCCCTGAGTCACCCCCAGAGCTGGGCAAAGCAAGAGGAAACATCCTGTCGGGAACAGTTGCTTGGAAATGGGAGCGGGGAGTCGGGTGGGGGGGGGGGACATCAGGAGACCTGGTGACCTCATGGGTTGTCCCGCTTCTCAGAGGGATGGTGGGGCTGGGGTGCCAGGGAGGGGGTCTTCCCTAGTTATAAACCCAGAGAGCTGGGATCGGGGGCAAGATGGGGGTGGCAAGAAGCTGGCTACAGCGAGGCTTGGCCAGAGGAGTGGGCACGGATAGCACCAGCTCCACTGCCCAGGAATCTGCCACTCTGGTCTTGGCTGCAGTGGCACTGAGCCGCCCCCGGACCAGTCCTCCTCTGCTATGACTGAAGCTTCTGCGGCACTATAACCTGTGGGGGCCTGGTCCCTTCACACCCGCGTCCCACCAGGTCCTGGGCTCTGGCCCTGGACCCTGTAGGGGAGGTGGCCAGTCTGGTCTCTTCTTTGCGGCTCCAGTTATACCAGCGCTGGCAGCCGTCCTGACTGGGGCCTGGTTCTAGCCCTGTTCTCTTCCCTCGGTTTGCCCGGCAGCCTGAGGGCCTCTGGGACCTTTGCGGCAGCCGACGGGGGAGCCAGGGCCCAGAGGTGCTGAGGGAGGATCAACCCTGGTAACCGGTACTCCGACAGACTGGCAGGGGGGAGCGGGAAAGGGGCCCTACTGAGCACCCCCAACCCCCAGTCTTCCGGATCACACATTCCTCAGCTCTCTGAGTGCCCACTCACCCACCGCCCCATGCAGAAGAGGACACTCAGCTGCTGAAGGGCTCCAGCATGAGCCCCCCTATCCGAGCCCTGCCTCCCCTTGCCCCCCAGAGGCAGGAAGGACCGGCTTCCCCACAGCCCAGGGGGCCGGGGCCTGCAGCAGCTGCCCAGCGCCGCCGCCGCCGCCTTCCCAGCATCTGCTTATGAGCTCATCGGATTGAATTCCGGAGGTGGGAAGAAGGCAGAACCGCAGCCGGCCGCCGAGCTGGGGGACAAGCCAGCCTTCCCCTGGCCTCTCCCCTCCCCTCCCTCCCTCCCACCGGGCCTTGCTCTCCAAGAGCCTCCAAACCTCCAAGCGGGCGGGAGCTGGCAGGGGCCCCGGGCAGCCCCAGAGAGGCAGAATCTGGGCAGATCCCAAGCTCTGGGCCTGTGGATTGAGGAACTACTGGGGTCTCTGGCTTTCTCCCCTCCTCCCTGCTCCGCACACGCTTGCTGCCCAGGAGCTAGACTTCCCCCAGACTGTGGGTGATCCATCCCCAAGCCCCACGCCCCCTCCCCACAATGGACTCGGCCCACACCCCCACTCCCTCAGCAGTTCCACCTGCTTCTCCAGGGGCCGAGTCTCAGTGGGGCGGGTGAGGGGTGGCGAGGGGGTAGCAGCAGCTTTAGCACGGGTTCCCTAATTGGCAGGTCCCAATGAACCTCTGCCCCAAGGCCCAGTATTCCTAGGCTGAGCTCAGGTGATTTAGCCCTGCATGGGACGGTCACCCTCCTCCACTCCACAGGGCCTCGGTTTCACTATCTCTAAGAGTGGGAAGGTTGGAAGACTGAAAACTGTAAGCTGGCTGAGGGAAGGGAATGTGTCTGTTTATTGATTTATGGTACTCTCCCAAGTGTTTAGTACAGCGCTCTGCACACAGTAGGCGCTCAATAAATAATAACAATAATAATGGTATTTGTTAAGTGTTTATTATTTGCCAAGCACTGTTCTAAACACTGCGGGGGGGATACAAGGTGATCAGGTTGTCCCACATGGGGCTCACAGTCTTAATCCCCATTTTACAGATGAGGTAACTGAGGCACGGAGAAGTGAAGTCACTTGCCCAAAGTCACACAGCTGACAAGTGGTGGAGCCAGAATCAGAACCCATGACCTCTGACTCCCAAGCCCGGGCTCTTTCCACTGAGCCACACTGCTTCTCCTTAAGGTATTTAAGCTCTTACTATGTGCCAAGCACAGCTCTAAGTGGTTGGGTAGATACAAGGTTATCAGGTTGTCCCATGTGGGGCTCACAGTCTTAATCCCCATTTTACAGATGAGGTAACTGAGGCACAGAAAAGTGAAGTGACTTGCCCAAAGTCACCCAGCTGACAAGTGGCAGAGCGGGGATTAGAACCCACGACCTCTGACTCTCAAGCCCGGGCTCTTTCCAGTAAGCCACGCTGCTTCTCTGATTGACTGCCTCAGCTCCCCACTCCCGCAGCCTCCGCCCCCTTCAAGCGCCCAGTCTGCCAGCCCACCGAAGCCCACCGTCAGAGCCAGTACCACCGGCTTTTCTGGGGCTTGGGCCTGGGGGGTTGGGCATCAGGGCAAGGCCCCTCTCGGGCAGCAGACCGCTCCGGGGAAGGAATCTGTCAGAGCAGCACTTTGCTGTGCAAACACTCGGCCCCGTCCGGGGTGAGCACGGGGGGGACAATGGCCTGGGCTGCAGACATAAAGGCGCTCTAATCCCACCCGGCTGCTTGAAAGGGGAGTCCCGGCAGGAAAGGAGCAGGCCCCCACCTTCTGTCTGCCCATGCCAGGGTGGCAATGGGCCAACTTCTCACACTAGGCCCCAGGGTGCCAGGTTTGAGCCACTTCCCGCCCACTATGGGAAGGTGGCTTTCCAAGCAGGGCCCTGACAGAACCCAGGCTTTGCATCTTTCGCAGCTTCCAGCAGAGCCCATCTCATGTGCCCAACCCCCGGGCAGCCTGGCCCGGCTACAACACCTGGCACCAGTATCACCCTGCTGCCCCAACAGCCCCAGAGAACCAAGGCCACCTGCATTGCATCCCGGGGTTGGCTGGCAGTGGGCAAGGGAGGCTATGCCCGCTCACTGGCAGAGACTGGTGGCTTTTGAGGGGTGTGGGCTCCTCGGAGTGGAGCCGGGCACCAGATGCCACCGCGCACATAACACAGAGTTGGACTCAACCTGCCCCGGGCCCGCGGGTCTGCCGGCCTTCTGGCTGGGGGCACGCAATCTCCCTACCAAGAAGCAGCGTGGCTCAGTGGAAAGAGCCCGGGCTTTGGAGTCAGAGGTCGTGGGTTCAAATCCCGGCTCCCCACTTGTCAGCTGTGTGACTTTGGGCAAGTCACTTAACTTCTCTGGGCCTCAGTTCCCTCATCTGTAAAATGGGGCTGAAGACTGTGAGCCCCACGTGGGACAACCTGATTACCTTGTATCTACCCCAGCGCTTAGAACAGTGCTTTGCACATAGTAAGCGCTTAACAAATACCAACATTATTATTATTATTATTATTACCAGGGGGAGGCCCAGCCAGCTACTGCCCGCCCTGGGAATGACCTGGCCTGCCTTAGGGCCCTGCTCTGCTAGTGCCAAGCCCTTCAGGGTTACGGCCTTCTTCTAGCCCTCTGAGCCCCTCAGCGCTGTGGGCCTCAGCATGCTGTAGTGGGAGTCGGAAGGTCACGGGTTCTAATTCCGGCTCCGCTACTTGTCTTCTGTGTGGCCTAGGGCAAGGCACTTCACTTCGCCGGGCCTCAATTACCTCATCTGTAAAATGGGGACTGAAACTGTAAATGGGACAGGGACTGTATCCAACCCGATTTGCTTGTATCCACCCCAGCGCTTAGTACAGTGCCTGGCACCTAGTGAGAACTCAACAAATACCATAATTAAAAATACCTTCTCCTCCAGTCTCTGAGCCTCTCAGCCTGAGGCCCAGGGCTGCCAAGCTGGCACTGGGCCCCGGGGAGCAGAGGGGACCCCTTGTTCTGACCTCTCATGGCTGACGGAGCGGGGATCAGCTTCCAACAGAGCGGCTCCGATCCGCACGTCCAGCACGGTGGGCTAGTTGCAGGCCCCGCTGTCCTTAGGGGACTCCCTGGGAAGGCATTCCCTGACTGTCAGGAAAGTTCTCTGGGCACGTAGGACTTCCCTCCTCCTCCGACACCTCGGTCTCCCAGAAGCCAGGCCAGCCAGCTGCCTCCACTCACACCCCTCTGCCCTGCCCGCTTCTCCACTGGCCATGGGTATGCCTAATAACTAATTGTGGAATTTCTTAAGCTCTTACTATGTGCCAGGCACTGTACTAAGCGCTGGGATGGATGCAAGCAAATCAGGTTGGACACAGCCCCTGTCCCAGGTGGGGCTCACAGTCTCAATCCCCATTTTACAGAAAAGGTGACTGAGGCCCAGAGAAGTTAAGTGATTTGCCCAAGGCCACGCAGCGGGCAAGTGGCGGAGCCGGGATTAGAACCCATGACCTGACTCCCAAATCCATGCTCTACCCACTATGCCATGCTGCTTACGCACAACCAGCCCACCCTAGCTCCAGAGGGAGTCTTCTAGGGGAAGCCAGGGACAGTTGTTAGCCGGTCCCCAGGGATGCTGGGGGTTGGGAAGTTGGGAGTGGAGATGGGATAGTGGATGGAGCAGTGCTTGCCCAATCCTGGGAAAGACTGAAGGGGGCATCCTGTCTGGATGGCAATTATTCTGGGGGCCTTAGAGGGGTGAGGCAGGGGTAAGGCAAGAGGGAATTTCCAATACTCCCCCCTCCCTGCCCAACACACACAAATGCACACTCTTTCAGGCTTCTCCAGCAGAAGGAAAGCCACTTTATCCAGGACAACAATCCAGGACAACAAAGAGCGAGGTCACACAGCCTTCAGCAACAGGAAAAAACAGCCCCGGTTGGGCGGCCCGTGGGCCTGTCGGTGGGTCTGTCGGGCCAGCTGCAGGCAAAGGATGGCTGCCGTCCTGTCTAGGAGGGGGGTCCCAAGCTCACCCATCTACATCCTGGCCAAGGGCTGGGCAGGCCCAGGGCTGGAGCCACAGGCTTACTGTGGGGCTGCCCTGCCGCTGCGGTGGTTGCTTATATTGTACTCTCCCAAGCGTTTAGTACTGTGCTTTGCACACAGTAAGCGCTCAATAAATACGTTTGCATGATTGAATGAACGCTGCTGAGGCTGCTGCTGCTGAGGGGGTGAGGGCTCAGCCCGGCCAGGAAGTGTGGGTGCCAGGGGTGGGCAAGAGATGGGAAGGGGAGAGGGCCAGGCTGGGTGGGAAAGGGAGGGCTTGAATGTCAGCGCGGAATGTCTCCCTTTGCACATGTGGCATAGCCAGCGCTTAGAATAGTGCTTGGCACATAGTAAGCGCTTAATAATAATAATACTTGTACTTCCCAAGTGCTTAGTACAGGGCTCTGCACACAGTAAGCCCTCAATAAATACTATTGAATGAATGAATAATAATAATAATGGCATTTGTTAAGTGCTTACTATGCGCCAAGCACAGTTCTAAACGCTGATAAATGCTTTCATTATTATAGTGGATAGACCACGGGCCTGGGAAGCAGAAGGTCATGGGTTCTAATCAAGGCTCCGCCACTCATCTGCTTTTTGACCTTGGGCAAGTCACTTCACTGGGCCTCGGCTACCTCCTCTGCAAAATGGGGATTGAGACTGTGAGCCCCATATGGGACAGGGACTGTGTCCAACCTGACTTGCTTGTATCCACCCCAGCGCTTAGTACAGTGCCTGGCACATGCATAGTAAGCATTTAAACAGTACCACCATTATTATCATCAGTACGGTTCGGGGGGCTCCCGTCTCCTTATTTGGCAGCAGGGTGAGGCTGGCAGATAGCAAGCTTTGAGCAGTGAAGTCCGCAGGGATCTGTGGGGAGGAGTCTCAGGGGCTGCTCCAAATCTCCCCACCCCCGACAGGATGCCCCCAGGGAGGTTCAGGACCACCAAAATTTGAGGGTTCTAGCTTGCCACCACACTTGAATGGAGTCACAAGTTTCTGCTCCAGCCCAGGGCAGTGGGTGGTGGGGAACAGAGGGAGCCCCTGGACAACCAGGGACTGGTTCTAATTCCCACCTGTGTATTATTATTGTTATTATTATTATTATGGTATTTGTTAAGCACTTACTATGTGCCGGGAACTGTTCTAAGCGCTGGGGTAGACACAAGATAGGTTGGACACAGACCCGATCCCACAAAGGGCTCACAGTCTTAATCCCCATTTTACAGAGAAGGGAACCGAGGCTCAGATAAGTTAAGGTGACTTGCCCAAGGTCACACAGCAGACAAGAGGCTGAGCTAGGATTAGAACTCATGACCTTCTGACACCCAGGCCCGTGTTCTAGCCACTAGGCCAGTATTCTTTCCTAGCGCTTCTTAGTACTATGCTCTGCTGCAAAGTAAATGCTTAATAAATACTATTATACTATAATACTGTTATTATGGTATTCATTATAATAATAATAATAATGATGGTATTTGTTAAGCGCTTACTATGTGCAAAGCACTGTTCTAAGCGCTGGGGAGGTTACAACGTGATCAAGTTGTCTCACGAGGGGCTCACAGTTTTCATCCCCATTTTACAGATGAGGTAACTGAGGCCCAGAGAAGTGAAGTGACTTGCCCAAAGTCACACGGCTGACAGTTGGCGGAGTCGGGATTTGAACCCATGACCTCCGACTCCAAAGCCCGGGCTCTTGCCACTGAGCCACGCTGCTTCTCGAAATATGGTATTCGTTAAGCGCTTACCATGTGCCAGGCATGGTCTTATTACTATTACTACCATCCCTATGACTCCTCTCCCCAGGCTCTAATGGAAATCACATTTGGATGAGAGACAGCTCCCCAGGGGGGCTGAGAGAAGGCTCCCCAGGACAGAAGTGTGCAGATGATTGGGGAGGGAGCTGTGTTTATGTGTGTGTGTGTGTGTGCCTATACACGTTCACACTTGCCTCTGTCAAAGTACGTGTGTGTATTTCTAGGTCCAGTCATCGTCATTAGAAGCAAACAGTATTTGCTGAGTGCCTGCTTTGTTCACTGTTGGGTGCCTGGTGAGTGGACGTCAGCCTGTGTTCATTCATTCATTCAATCATATTTATTGAGCGCTTACTGTGTGCAAAGGACAGTACTAAGCACTTGGAAAGTACAATTCAGCAACAAAGAGAGACGATCCCTGCCCACAACGGGCTCACAGTCTAGAAGGGGGGAGACAGTATTTGCTGAGTGCCACTTTGTTCACTGTTGGGTGCCTAGTGAGTGGATGTCAGCCTGTGTTCATTCATTCATTCATTCAATCATATTTATTGAGCGCTTACTGTGTGCAGAGCACTGCACTAAGCACTTGGAAAGTACAATTCAGCAACAAAGAGAGATGATCCCTGCCCACAACGGGCTCAATCAATCAATTGTATTTATTGAGCACTTACTGTGTGCAAAGCACAGTACTAAGCACTTGGAAAGTACAATTCAGGAACAAAGAGAGACGATCCCTGCCCACAACGGGCTCACAGTCTAGAAGGGGGGGAGACAGTATTTGCTGAGTGCCCGCTTTGTTCACTGTTGGGTGCCTGGTGAGTGGATGTCAGCCTGTGTTCATTCATTCATTCAATCATATTTATTGAGCGCTTACTGTGTGCAGAGCACTGCACTAAGCACTTGGAAAGTACAATTCAGCAACAAAGAGAGACGATCCCCGCCCACAACAGGCTCACCGTCTAGAAGGGGGGAGACAGACATCAAAACAAGTAAACAGGCATCAATAGCATCAGTGGAACCCCTCTCCACCTCCTTGCGCTAACCCCCAAAATCACTCCCCATCAGCCCTGCCCCCCGGGGGTCGCCCACTGTCCCCCCCCACCCCTCCCCTTCAGCAGCAGCAGAGGCAGTGTGGCCTAACGAACAGAGCCCGGGCCTGGGAGTTGGAAGGACCTGGGTTCCAAAATCCCTGCTCTGCCACTTGTTGGCTGTGTGACCTTGGGCAAATCACTTCACTTCTCTAAGCCTAAATCACGTCATCTGTTAAAAACCGGGATTAACCATCAGCTCCATATGGGACACGGATTGTGTCCAACCTGATTAGCCTGTATGCACCCTGGCGTTCGGTCAACTGCCTGGCGCATGGTAAGCGCTTAACGAATACCATTAAAAACAAAAAACGAAACACACCACAACAGTAAGTGCGGCGGCAGCCCTGCAACAACCACAGCGGCGGGGCGGCGCTAACGGGGAGTGGTAGCACAATCTGGGGTCAGGCAGCGGCTGGAAATGCAAGCCCGGAGCCGCCGGGGACCCAAAAATAGCAGCCTTCGTCGGCCAGTGGGGTTGGGTCGAGGGTGCGGCCACGCACACACAAACACACACACACACACACACAAACACTCTTACACACGTGCGTGCAAACACCCGGCCTCCACACGTTGCTCACGACTCCCTCCTCCTGGGCTACGGGCCCACAGCCTCCTCCCCACCCCGATGGCCTGGAGTAACCTTCCTCCTTCTCGTCCTCCTCCTTGGCTGTGCGCTCCTTCCAACACTGGGATGTGCGACCCCTGTACCCCCTCTCTCCCCCTGACACACACACAGCCTGTCCAAACCTGCTCCCCGGACCCCCACTGGGCCCCTTCGCCCCCCGTCCAACAGGCCCCAGCCCGGGCTGGGCAGCACCAAGACAATGGATGCTATTTTAGGGAGCAGGCCGGAGCCGGGGGCTATTTGCAGCTCGGCCTGGGCCCTTCCTCGGGGAGCAGCCGGCCTTGGCCCGCCGGCACAGTTTTCCTGAAATTGTTGCTCCAGAAACGTCCGCTCTCCCCAGTCTCGCTCCCTGTCTCCCCGCCATCCATTACCTCCCGGACCTGGGGCGCAGGCCCCCTGCCTGGGGCCCAGCACCTGGCTTGGCTTCTCCCCAGGTCCCGGCGGGTCCTGGCATTTCCCTGCCGCGGTTCCTCACAGCACACCTGGCTTCTGGCCTCGAGGCTCCCCACCCAGCGCTGGCATCCCCGCTCCCCTTGGGGAAACGCTTCACCCCAGTATGGTCTACCCTGGGACCCCCGGGGCCCACCCCCCAACAGAGTTACAGTCAGCAAGCTCTGGCTGCCAGAGACCCACCTTGCCCCAGTCTGGCACCCTGCCCCCGGCCAGGCACAGGGGGTTGGCAGACCGAGGCGGCAAAGGGTCTCTTGGGGCCCGTGGACAGCTGGTGGGCACTGAGGGTGGGGAGAGGAGGAGGATCAGCCGGTCAGAGTGGCCGAAGAGAAAGGACCAGCTGCCGAGGGTTGGGGTGGCGGGCAGAACTCTGGCACAGCCCCAGGCAGAAGGGTGGGAAAAGGGGACCTCCAAACTTGGCCCCACACATCTCCCCACCTCCGCGCCCCATCTTTATCCATCTCACCACCAGCTGTTGCCAGCTGCCACATAGAGCCAAGCAGGGCTGCTGCCCCTCACCCGTTCCCGTGGGCATTGTGCCCACTAAGACTCCAGCTCCTTGCCCCTGGGGAACCCTGGAATGGCTGGCCTCACTGTCCCGCCCTGGAGACTCCTTACCCAGTTCTGCGAGGCGCAGCTGGAGACTGGTGAGCTTGGGGGCCGGTTGGGGGAGGGTAGGGGAGAAGTGGCAGGGTCCAGAGCAAAGGTCTCTCCGCCTGAAACCAAACACCCAGGACCTCCTCCTCCCAATAACCAGGCTGGGGCCGCTCTGAACACCCACACATTCTGTACCCTCTGGCTAGCCTAGGATGGCCCCTACCCCAAGACCAGAGCAAACCCCACCACGAAGTGGAAAACCCCGTAGAAGTTATCTATGCTAATCCTATGAGGGTACCCACCTGCCTTGCCCTCTCTACCCAACCCTGCCAGACATGAGGACTCAGCCAGCTAGGGCAGAGGGCAAAGCAGAGACGGTAGCAGTGCAGCTCGGGCCAGGGCCGGGCGACTCTGAGACACGGGGACTGAGCCGCCCCGTACTCCTGGCTCCTCGGCCTCCCCCACCCAGAAAGTCACCCCCAAGTCCAGGAGCTTCAACCTTGGGGCTGAATGTCTGGGGTTCCCGAGTCTCTGGCTGCCACACTCCTCCGCTTCTCTGGAGCCCCCACACCTGTCCCCAGCCGAGACAGACGGACTCAGCCAGCTGGGAGGAGTGGAAGAAGAGGAGGAGGAGGCAGAGGAGTGAGGGGGAGCTTGGGGGGAGGGTGGACAGAGCAGGGAGAATCGGGTTACCGGAAATGGCATATCTGCTGTTTGCCCGCCTGCAGGGCCGTCACCTCCATCCAGGAATGTCTCTCCCTGAAGAAACATCCTGTTAGCTCTCTTGCTCTCTCACAGCCTGGCATGGATAGTCCGGGCACCCGGCCTGGGCACCGGTGTTAGGGTCCGGGTCCTTGGAAGGGCCGAACCCCCACCCAAGAGCTAGGGGGGAATGGGGTGGGGAAGAAGTGAGGAGGAGGAGGACCTGGTCCAGGGATGGTCAGTTCTGCCACGCAGACTGAGAGTGACGGACGGTCTGGCCCCGTGGCTCACTGGGGCCTGAGGCCTGAACCTTAAGACCCACAACTCCTCTCTGGCCCTCAGAATTCTGGTGTCCCTACCACACTGTGTAAACCGAGGCTGGGGGGGAGAGGGGGACGGGCTAATGGGTTAAACCTGTTGGACTACTGGCTGATGGGGAATGGGGAGAGAGGAGGGAGTGTTGAAGGGTAGGGGCCAGATGCAGTAGACCCTTTGGGCTGGGGGGTCCTGGGGTGAATACTGGACGAGGGGGGTTTGTTATTCCAGGGGAGAGAATTTTAGTAGCCCAAGGGGAACTAGAACTGCCCCTTCCAGTCGGGCCTGGTCTCAGTTCTGCTCCGGCTCAGCCTCAGATCCACTCCAGATGCCAGTACCGCGGGCTGGGATTGTTTGCTTTGTTTTTGTGGTATTTGTTAAGCACTTACAATGTGCCAGGCACTGTACTTAACACTGAGGTAGATACTAGGTAATCAGGTTGGACATTCTGTTGTATTGTACTCTCCCGAGCACTTAGTACAGTGCTCGGCACACAGTAAGCGCTCAATAAATACGACTGATTAATTGACATAGTCCCTATCCCGCATAGAGTTCACAGTCTTAATCCCCATTTAAAGATGAGGGAACTGAAGCACAGAGAAACGAAATGACTTACCCAAAGTCACACAGCAGACAAGTGTCGGCATTAGAACCCAGATCCTCTGACCCCCAGGCCTGTGCTCTTTTCACTAGGCCATGCTGTTTCTCCCGATACTCACTCCCTTGATGAATTCATTCGCTCCCATAGCTTCAAATATCATCTCTACGCTGATGACACCCAAATCTCCATCTCCACCCCTCTTCTATCTCCCTCCCTCTAGGCTCTTATCTCCTCCTGCCTTCAGAACATCTCCATCTGTATGTCTTCTAGACTGTGAGCCCGCTGTTGGGTAGGGACCGGCTCTATATGTTGCAGACTTGTACTTCCCAAATGCTTAGTACAGTGCTCTGCACACAGTAAGCGCTCAATAAATACGATTGGATGAATGAATGAATGAGGGGGCAAGCGGGGATGGCGGAGTGATCCCGGAGAGGCGGGGAGGGACGGTAAAATCTGGTCCCCACCTGAGCCGAGCTGAGAAGCGAGAGGGCCATTCCAGTCTGACTCTGACTCTCTGTTCAGCCGGACCAACCCAAGTCCAGGTATGGGGCAAGCCCCAAGTCCCACTGGGGTCACTGTCCTGGGAGCTCCAACGGAGCCCGGTCTGACGCTGGGTCATCTAGGGCTTCTACTGACTTTCCCAAGTGCTTACTGCAATTCCCAGCACCCAGGAGGCACTCAATAAATCTCACTCTTCCTACTGTCCTCCGCCAAGCCCTCACACTCCTCCTCCTCTCTAATCCCAGCCCAGACTGAGGGATTTCCTTCTCCAGCCTCTGTCCTCCAACCTCCCACCAACCATCTCTCTAGCTCCATTCTTTGGATTGCATTCCCGAGGGGGAGACAGCCCTCAGGAGAACCCAGAGTCAACTCGGCTGGGGCAGGGCTTCTGGAGAGCCAGGGCTGGCAGTGATGGCTCATTAGCTCAAACTCTCACCCTGGGGTGAGGGAGCAAAGGCACAGAGCTCCGCTCCTGGGACTGGTCAGGTAGCGGAGGTGAGATTCCTTCTCTCTGGTTATCGAGAGGGCCGGACAGGGCCTGCCCCACACGGGCAAGGAGCCAAGGCCTGAGGCCAGCCCGAGTGCAAACAGCTCGTTGACGCCCAGAACCAGCACTCTGGAGTGGGCAAGCTGCCCGCTGACCCTCGTCACAACAAACTCCAGAACTCGGCCTTCTCCACAGGATGTCGGGGAGTGGGGCCAGGCACGCCGTGGCTGGGGGCTTCCCGCCATCCCCAAAGGCGGGTGGGGGGAGAGGAAGGGTAGCTGGGTGGGAATGGACCTGGCGCAGGGCAGACTGTGCGAGGGGAAGGAGGAGAGAGCCTGTCACTGAGGGGGAGGCTAAACGGGGAGCTGGGTGAAGGAGAGGAGCCACGGGCCCAGGTCCTGTCCAAGATAAGGTTCTGTGACCTCGAGGCCTAGGCCGCCCGGCTGGTGCCCTGCAGGAGGAGGAGTTAGCAGGGCCCTCAGGTCCACGGCAGGTGCAGCAAATGCCACAGTGCCCCCTGGCACCACCCCCTCCCACGCGACCCACCCCACGCCCCCGCCCGCACGGAAACTCACAATCACAGATAGTGCTGGGAGGCACGCACTGAGATACGGAGGGGTCGGCTCCCCCAGCAGCAGCGACACAATCCCACCTACACCCAGCACTCTGGCACTTGGCTCCCGCTGTGGTCCGGGTGGGCGGCTGCCCACTAAGCCCAGGGCCAGGCAGGGGAGCAGGCATGTGAGCGCCGAGGGAGGGGAAGCAAGAGACTGCTCAGTCTGTCAACTGTATTTATTGAGCGCTTACTGTGTGCAGAACACTCTACTGCTGCCACCAGAAGCTCCAGAAGAGTTCACTGCCACCCACTGGGCCACATATTGAACTGCTAAAAACAGACGGGGTGCCCTCCTGACAGCTCCAGCCATAGCACCCAGCTCTCCCTGCCCCACAGGACCCAGCTTCTCCTGCCTTTGGCATGAAACCCCGCCACCCTGGAGTAGGAGGTGGCCTCTGATGTCCTCCAAGAATAATAACTTTGCCACCATTCCCTGCCCCATATACACACACACACTCTCTCGCTCTCTGTCTCTCTCAAACCCCACCACCCTGAGTAGGGGGTGGCCTCTGATGTCCTCCAAGAATAATAACTTGGCCACCATTCCCTGCCCTCCACACTCTCTCTCTCTCTTTCTCTCTCTCTCTCTGAAACCCCACCACCCTGAAGTAGGGGGTGGCCTCTGATGTCCTCCAAGAATAATAACTTTGCTACCATTCCCTGCCCCCCACACACTCTCTCTCTTTTTCTCTCCCACCTCCCCAACAACACACACAGGCACAGGGGGCAGACCACTGAACTGAAAACTGATGAACAGCCATCTTCCCTGGAATCCTGGCTCCAGGTGAGTCACAGGTGGGTTCCAGTGATCTGCACCAGAAGCAGTCATAGCAAGGGCTGCCTAACAGTGTCTCCTGACAGTGCTCCCTGCCAGCCCCTCCTCGGAGACAGTACCCCATCCGAAAGGCATTTCCCCATGCCGCTGCTCCATCTCTGCTCTAGGAGCCAATCGGGGCAGATGGATGTTTGGCCAGGAGGAGATGCTGGGGCCAGTAGTCTCCAACTGATATGAGTGAGGTGCAGGTTGCGGGGAGGGTCAGGGACCAGCCAGAGACAGACCAGAGACATACCAGGGGCTGGGAGGGAAATCTCTCCCCCAACACTGCCAGCGGGGCAGGAGATAGAGGGGAGGAGTGGGAAGGGGGCAAGGCTAAAACCGGGCCCTCCCTGCCTACACATGACTCTGACAGATGGGTAGATCCGGGGACGAGTGGGGACCTCTTGGGCAAGCTGCAGAGAACTTTGTCTGATGGACAAATCAATCAATGATATTTATTCATTCATTTATTCATCCAATTGTATTTATTGAGCACTTACTGTGTGCAGAGCACTGTACTAAGTGCTTGGGAAGTACAAGTTGGCAACAACTTGTACTTATTGAGCACTTACTGTGTGTAGAGCACTGAATTAAGTGCTTGGGAGAGTACAATTCAACAGAGTTGGTAGGCCTGTTCCCTTCCTCAATGAACTTACAGTCTAGAGGAGACTTACAGTCTATAGGGGGGCACATGGAGAGCCGGGACCCTCAGGACTCCCCAGGAAGCACTTCTGTCACTGTGGCCAACCCCCGATCTCCCCCGCGCCCCAGCTGGACTCTGCCCACTGTCTGCCAGCCCAGACACCCCCCCTGGCTGATCTGGTGAACTTACACCAGCCCCACAGAAATGGGGTCCTGCCAGCTCCCCACAGCCCACCCTCTTGAGGGCAGAGTTGGGTGTGTCTCTGGCCTCCATACTGCACCCCCAACCTCCCAATTTTTCTGCCAGGACCAGGAGGGTGGATGTATGCATGTGCACGTGCACTCTCTCCCTCTCCCCCAAGGTCCATTTGAGGGGGGGACCAAAAGGATCCTGCTTAGGTCAACTCTTTGTTGGACATTCTAGCCAAACAGAGCTGCTTGGTGGGAAAATCAACAGCCTTCTATCCCCACTCCCCCATCCTCTCTCCATTTTACAGCCACCCCCACCTCCGCTACCACCACCACCACCAGCAGGAACAGCCAAAGGAGTCCACACTTCCACAGAAATCCAGGCCTCTTCCT
This sequence comes from Tachyglossus aculeatus, assembly GCF_015852505.1. Lineage (NCBI taxonomy): Eukaryota > Metazoa > Chordata > Mammalia > Monotremata > Tachyglossidae > Tachyglossus > Tachyglossus aculeatus. Next base: position 36,950,686 of record NC_052070.1, on the reverse strand, counting down.
TCAGCCCAGTCAGCAGGGAAAGGGAGCTGAGAAGAGACTGGCCTCACCTCACCCAACCCTGCCCCACTGGGCCACAGTGGAAACCCAGGGGCAAGAGAAGGCAGCCACTGTCTGCTCTGGCCCAGCCCCCCTGCCCTCTCCACTGTAAGCTGCCTTGAGACACAACCCTCCACCCCCCAGCCTCCCTGCCTGGCAGACCCGCCCGCCCAGGGCACCTCCCACCCTTCATCTCCTTATAAAGCCTTCGCCCGCATCTCCACTCTTGCTTTTTCTGGAGTGGAGTTTAATTTTATACGAGTGAAGTGACTATTCTGTGCCCCCCCACCCCCCCACCGGGTTTCAGTCCTAACTGCTTAACACATTCTTCCCAGATCAACATTGCCTAATTTAAGCACGGTTCCTTCTCTGCTCTCTCCCAAAATAGCAGCTGCTGGGAGAAAACTACCGTCACATTATCAAAATCAGCAATCTCCCCCATTGCTCCCAGCCCCACCGTAACCCCCTCTCCCCCCACCCCTGCTCCAACAGGTCCCTGTGCTGCCAAGGGAAAAGGGGGTATGGTGGGGGTGCACGGGGGAAAGAAGGTCTGCCCCAGGGGGTTCCCCGAGCCAGCGAAGCCTCACAAATTCATAGTGCCATCTGAGGCGGAGGTGGTTCCCTGCTAGCCCACGGGCCCAGCTCTGACCCCCAGCTCAGAGCCAGTTCCGTCCCTCTCACCCAACGCCGACTGGCTCGTGGTCAGCCTCCCTCCGGCCCTAGACTTTGCCCCCCACATTCGTGTGGGACTGGACATTCAGAGGACGGGACTGAATCATTGGGGGCTGGGGTGTGGCCCCGGCTCGTTTTTGATGCTTTGCCCGCGAACGCCTGGGATGGCGATGGTAGGGTTGCTCCTGTTTCATTTGGACCAATTACCCCCGCCCGGTGCCCCCTTCCAGAGTCAAAGCCCAGCCTCCTCGGCGCCTTCTCCCACCCTCTCCTCCTCCTCTTCCTCCCTCACTGGAGCGGGAATGTCAGACTGCAGGGCGAACACCCCATGTAGCATTTAAATACCTCCAGTGCAACCAGTTGTTAGGCAGCTGGAAGGGTGTGTGGGTTGAGGTCGCCCGCAGAAGAGCCGGCCTGGTAATGATTAGCCCGCTGGCCCGTCTTAGGCTCAGCCCCATGGGAGTTCCCAAGCAGCTCCATCCGGTCGACCAGGGGAACCAAATAAGCCTCACCAGGGTCCTAACTCCAAGTTCTGCCCACTCCCCACAGATCAGATCTCAGCCGCTTGGTGCTCCCTTGGGCAGTACCCTAAATCCGGGGGCAGAGCAGGAGACAGGTGAGTGACTCTTAGGCTGCTTGTCCACTGGACAGACAGCTAGGGTGGCCCGAGTTGCCTGCACCAACACCGAGACACTGGTGTGTCACACAGGCGGTGTCATGCCAGGGGTGGAACGAAAGAGTTCTCAATCGCCACATCTGGGGGATGTCCGGGGTGGGGGGCCTTGACTAGCCCCCTCACCCCAAAGCCAGGGCACCTCCCCTCCCTGATTCCCTGGGTACCACCTCCGAGCCATGGGACTCGGCGGCTGGAGGCCGGGCACTGACAATAAGAAACAGAAATTCTCCAGGACCCCGTGCGGAGCGGGCTGGGGGCCAACCAGCTTAAAAGCAGAGGGTTGGTCACTCGGGCTCAGTGGAACCAGGAAGTGGTTGTCATCTGGTATTCTGCCCATCCCCTCCACAAATCAGATCCATTCCTCTCAACCGGGAACTCTCTCCCCACCCCCCAAGGAAGTCTTCCCAACTAGGGCCTCAGCTGCAGACCCCTTCCCTCTCCAGGGGGACATGAGGCCATAGCAAACCCTGGATATGGCTAGGGACAGGGATCCAGCCTTGTAGGTGCAGAAGACCCAGGGACAAGTGGGTGACCAGAGGTGGGGAAGGGGCAGGCTGGCCTCCCATGGGATCAGGCAGAGGATGGGAGGAAGGGAGGGAGGGGAAGGTGGAAAGTGGGGGAGGGGGAATTGAGGGGGCAAGGGGTGAGATAATAATAATAATGATGGCATTTATTAAGCACTTACTATGTACAAAGCCCTGTTCTAAGAGCTGGGGAGGTTACAAGGTGATCAGGTTGTCTCACGTGGGGCTCACAGTCTTCATCCCCATTTTACAGATGAGGGAACTGAGGCACAGAGAAGTTAAGTGACTTGCCCAAAGTCACCCAGCTGCCAAGTGGCGGAGCCGGGATTTGAACCCATGACCTCTCACTCCAAAGCCAGGGCTCTTTCCACTGAGCCACGCTGCCCCTCAGCGTGATGATGTGCCATTCTGTCAGATGAGGGGTAGGGATGAGGGGGGTGAGAGGGCAAGGCAGCTCAAAGCAGGCAAGGAGGGAGCTGGGGAGACTTCAGGGTGGAGAGTGGCCCAGAGCGTGATCTAATCCCTGATCTCAGGTTCCCTTACGCGCATGCTTGCATGAGTGCAAGTTCCTTTCCCCAATGCATGCTTGTGTGAGTGCAAGTTCCTTTCCTCAGTGCATGCTTGCGTGAATGCAAGTTCCTTCCCTCCACCATTTCCGAGACCCCCCCTCTTACCTCCCATCTAGAGAATTCCCTCCAGCTGCTGAGGTGAAACCAAAAGCTTTGATTCCTGAGCTCAGAGATCTTAGATCTTATCAAAATTCCTTTCCTTGACCTCCCCAGTTTCCCCTCCTCCAAGGAGGGGGAGACTGTCCTTGAGTTCACCCTTTAACTCTTTCCGTCTCTCCATGCAGCAGCAATTGTGTGTGTGTGTGTGTGTGTGTGTGTGTATGCGCTTGTGATGTGTGATTCTGACACGTGTCTACATGTTTTGTTTTGTTGTCTGTCTCCCCCTTCTAGACTGTGAGCCCATTGTTGGGTCGGGACCGTCTCTATGTGTTGCTGACTTGCACTTCCCAAGTGCTTAGTACAGTGTTCTGCACATAGTAAGCGCTCAGAGAAGGAGCATGACTCAGTGGAAAGAGCACGGGCTTTGGAGTCAGAGGTCATGGGTTTGAATCCCGGCTCCGCCACATTTCTGCTGTGTGACCTTGGGCAAGTCACTTAACTTCTCTGAGCCTCTGTTACCTCATCTGTAAAATGGGGATTAAGACTGTGAGCCTGTGACAACCTGATCACCTTGTATCCCCCCCCAGCACTTAGAACAGTGCTTTGCACATAGTAAGCGCTTAACAAATGCCACCATTATTATTGAGAAGCAGCGTGGCTCAGTGGAAAGAGCACGGGCTTTGGAGTCAGAGGTCATGGGTTCGAATCCTGGCTCCACCACATGTCTGCTGTGTGACCTTGGGCAAGTCACTTAATTTCTGAGACTCAGTTACCTCATCTGTAAAATGGGGATCATGACTGTGAGCCCCACGTGGGACAACCTGATCACCTTGTATCCCCCCCAGTGCTTAGAACAGTGCTTTGCACATAGTAAGCGCTTAACAAATGCCATTATTATTATTAATAATAATAAATACGATTGAATGAATGAATGAATGTGTAGCAGTGGAGAGGCACAGTCATTTCTCTGCTCTCTCAAAAGAGCAGCTGCCAGGAGAAAACTACTGTCACGTAAAAAAATCAGCAATCTCTCCCATTGCTCACAGTCGGGGTCACACCCTAATGAGAAAGAAACACACACACACACACCCCACACACACAACCCCAACAGCTGGGAGAGGCTGCAGAGAACTAAGGGATGGAAGGCCAAGGACAGTCTAGCCAGCAAAGCATACTTCAATCAACCCATCATCTCTGTTGGTGCAGGGCCACTTCAGTTGAACCCTCAGGTGCCAGAGCTCCTAGAACCTCCAAAGATACCCAGCCTGAAGGCATTGAGGGTATCCCTGGGCATCCCTGAGTATCCCTGATTAACCCTAGATATCCCTGGGCCTAGGGATAATCTAATCCCGGCTCCACCACTAGTCAGCTGTGTGACTTTGGGCAAATCACTTCACTTCTCTGGGCCTCAGTTGCTTCATCTGTAAAATGGGGATGAAGACTTTGAGCCCCATGTGGGACAACTTGATCACCTTGTATCTCCCCAGCTCTTAGAACAGTGCTTTGCACATAGTAAGCGCTTAACAAATGCCATCATTATTATTATTATTATTAGGGCAGGATTGGGTCTCTTAGCCCTCCCAATCCCCAGACCTGATTTCCCAGTCTCCATCCCCACAGCCCCCAAATACCTTGGTTTATTTTTAATAGCATTTATTAAGCGCTTACTATGTGCAAAGCACTGTTCTAAGCGCTGGTTAAAATCCCCAGCCCTGTTTGCGGGGTAGGTGTGCTCTTCTCTCCTGGCAGTCCCTCTCTCTGGTGTCTCCCCTTCCCCAAACCCACACCCCATTACCTTAGCCTTGTCCCCTTACCACTCTGAGCCCTTTCCTCCAGCGGGTGGGGCAAGAAGGGGATCGTTAAACTCATTTTACCATTAGGGAAAATGAAGCACAAGTAGTGGCTGAGTTGGGGCAAGGTCCAAATCCCTGGACTCTCAGAGGGACCTGGGATTGGGCCCAAGGCACCCAAAATGGACCCAGGATAAGGCTCCAGGAATTCTCTGAGAGAGGTGGGGCAGGGCCGGACGTGCACGGTCTGCGAATGGGGAGGTGGTCAGAGATGTCACCGCCGGACCCCCCATCATTTCCTCTGATTCTTTCTTTGGCGTTAATGAGTCCAACAGCGGACCCTTCTAGCTTCCTGATCCCCAACAGAACAATGATGCCGACCAGGGAGCTGACACTGGGGTCCCTCCCCCAGCCCAGGGCGGGGACAATGGGGAGAGAGCAGGCCAAGCTTTTAGTTGAGATTGATGTCAGGGCTCTGGGCCAAACCCAGTTCCCAGGAAGGCAAGTCGGGGCTCCAGGATGGGAAGGGGCCCAGAGGGGAGGTCAAACCGGGCCTGCAGGGTGGAGAGGCAGGAAAGAGGCTCTACCCCGCGGCAGGCTGTGGGCCCACTGGCCAAGGCCTCCACACAGCCCAGACGGGTGCCCGGCTCCTGCTTGGTGTTCTAAGTCAGCCGGGATGGGAGGAAGAGGAGGAGGAGGAGAGGGGCAGAACTCGCTAAAGGCCATAAAGACGGTGATTGATGAGGAAAGATTAAAGGAGCTGGCTCGGCCAGCACAACTAGGCAACGGAGGGGCAGGAGTCATATCAGAAAGGATGTTAAAACTGGAAACATTGGAGGGGAGGCAAAGGATGACTCAGGCTGGTACGAAAGCAGGAAGGGGAGAGGCAGACAGACAGACTTGGAAAGGAAAGCGGGGAGAACCTCCCGGTGGAGAAGAGGTCTGGGAGATGTGGAGTTTCTCCAGAAAGCCTGGGACGCCAGAGATTGGATTAGGAGAGCCGCCTGCGGGGGAGATGGAGGGACTCAAGAAGACCCCAACAACTGAGAGGCGGAAGGGGGTGCGAGGAAGGATGAGCTCAGGGGAAACAAGTCCTGCCAGCTGTACCCTGAAGTTGGGTAACAGTCTTCTGCCCACAAGCAGCCCCCCCTCCACCTCTGAGGAGGGCCCGCTGGGCACAGCCCCTGGTGGCCCCAACTCCCACCCTAAGTGAGTTTAAAAGCAGAGTGGCCTAGTGGAAGAAGCCCAGACCTGGAAGTTGGGAGGCCTGGGTTATCATCCCAGCTCTACCATTTTCCTGGGTGACGTTGGACAAGTCACCGAACGTCTTCTATTAAATGGGCATTAAAATACCTATTCTTCCTCCTACTAGGACTGAGTGCCCCATGTGGGACAGGGCCCGTGTCCAATCTGACTGTCTTGCATCTACCCAAACCACCCACAGTTATCATTATTATCATTGGCAGCAATGGTAGAAAGCAGGCTGCCCCTTCACCCTGGGGCCAGTCTCTCCCTGCCCTCCTCTGCCCCAGGGTAAGCCTGGTGGGCAGCGCTGGAGAGTGGGAGGGAAACAGAAGAAGGGGAGGAGGAGCAGAAGGCACCAATATTTCCTTTCCCCTTGTTTGACCACAGGCCCTGGGCCTTCTCGCCACTGACTGCTGGGTAACTGACACAGTCAGAGTTGTTCCCGTGAGCGTCGAGGCAAACACAGATTTGCCCTCAGGGGTCACCAAGCTCCAGCACTAGCGGACAGCTTCCGCCCCACCAACTCGGCATCCGGGCAGCTGTGTCCGCCGAAGACGTTACAGGAGGACAGACATAGGGGGGAAAGTCGGGGGCGTCTTAGTGGCCAAGCAAGCATCTCTCCCTCCCCCGGCCCCCCACTGACAGACCCACCCATGGGAAACCTCTGGTTACACAAATGGTTGCTGACTAAAGAGGACCAGCTGCACACATCTGGAAGGGGATTCTGATCCCAGAGCCGGGACCATTCCCAGGCCACACCCCGGGTGTTTCGCCGGCCAGGAAGACGCCGATGAGAATGAGCTGTATTGTCCAGCTGGGATGGGAGGGGGGCACAGTAGCCACAAGGAGAAACCAGCCCGGGGTTGAAGGGACACCGCCTACTCACTTCAGGGCCGAGCAGCATAGCCGGTCGGAGGGCGGCCACAAGGACCGACCACGGGGCAACCGGATATGGGTCCGAGAGTTGGGAGGTGAGGGGGGAAGCATCTGCTCCACTCTGGGCCTGGAAAGCCATTTCTGCATCCAGGTGGTAGGACGTAGAGCAGGGGGAGGGACACAGTGAGAAGGTTTTGGGGAAGCAGCATGGCATGGTGGATAGAGCACGGGCCTGGGAGTTGGAAGGTCATGGGTTCTAATCCCAGCTCCACCACTTTTCTGCTGTGTGACCTTGGGCAAGTCACTTTAATAATAATAATAATAATAATAATAATAATGATGGCATTTGTTAAGCACTTACTATGTGCAAGGCACTGTTCTAAGCACTGGGGGAACACAAGTTGATCAGGTTGTCCCACGTGGGGTTCCCAGTCTTAATCCCTATTTTACAGATGAGGTAACCGAGGCCCAGAGAAGTGAAGTGACTTGCCCAAAGTCACACAGCTGACAATTGGTGGAGCTGGGATTTGAACCCACAACCTCTGACTTCAAAGCCCAGGCTTTTTCCACTGAGCCACGCTGCTTCTGCTTGTATCTACCGCAGTGCTCAGTATAGTGTCTGGCACATAGTAAGCGCTTAACAAATACCACCATTATTTTTATGAAGTGCCACTGAAAGGTTCGAAGAGAAAGATACCGTAGAGGCCGCCTGGAGCACAAACCGCAGAAGGCGTTCTGCAGAAGCATTCTGCTGTCCCCTCCTTAGTGCCACCCTCCACCAGACGTGGAGTCTCCGTGCCCCGGCCACTTTGCTGAGCCCCAGTGGAGAGTCATCCCGGCCGGCCGGCGCGGGCCACACCTCGCCATCTCCCCAGCCACAGATGGGGAGAGTCTGAAGAATGGGTGCCAGGCCAGGAGGACTGCCCTCTGAGGCCCAACTCGCGCTGCCCCTAGAAGGGAGACGGGCTTGGACCAGGGACGGAGGGGGCCTAGGGACAGAGAGCCGCCCCATCCCTGAAAGCCTTCCCTTGTTCCTCTAGCCGGCTTCAAAGCCCAGGATCCTCCTGGCCCCCTCGGCTCGCCCCCCTCCAGCCCTCCCCTTCTCGATGCCGCTCTTGGCGAGGGCAGAGACGCCACCGGGGCAGGCTCCGGTCTGCCTCGCCTGGGATAGCTCTGCTCCCGGCTTTTAAGTTCCACACATATTTCTGGGTTTCTGTCAGCTCCACTCTGGCCACTGCAGGCCACGCGTCCGCTGACCGGCGGGCAAGGGCTGGGAGGCCTACAGGGCAGGGGGCCATGGCTCACACGCCTCTCAGGCGCATTCCTGCCCCTTCTCCAAGAGCTGCGACCTATCCCCCCCCCGCCCCCCCCCCCCCCCCCCCCCCCACCCCGCCACCACCACGACCCTCTCCTCTCTGCTCAAGGGCTGGAAGGGGGAGGGGAAGTGAACGGCAAGCAGAGGCGAGAAGCCCGAAAGAAAGGGGGAATAAAAAAGATTTCCCAGCGCCTCTCCTGCCCTGCTCAGTCCAACAGCTGCACACTGAGCCCGGGGTGGGAAGTCGTAACTGTTGGACTTGTTCAGCGCTTGCAATATGCCAAGCGCTGTGTTAAGCACTGGGGTAGATACAGGATAAGCAGAGTAAACACGATTCCTGTCCACAGTCTAACGGGAGAACAGGGGTTTTATCATCTTTTTACAGATGAGGAATCTGAGGCCCAGAGAAGTCAAATGACTGGCCCAAGGTCACACAGCTGATTAATAATCACTCAGTGGTCTTTATGGAGTGCTTGCAGGGTGTAGAACACTTCACTAAGCACCTGGGAAAGTCCAATATAACAGAGTTGGTAGATCTGTTCCTTGCCAACAAAGAGTTTACACTCTAAAGGGGCAAACAATCATTAAAATAAATTACGGATAGGTATATAAGTGCTGAGGGGCTGAGGGTGGGGTGAATATCAAGTGTTTAAAGGGTACAAATGCAAGTGCAAGGATGACAAAGAAGGGAGAGAGAGTAGGGGAACTGGGGGCTTAGTCAGGGAAGGCCTCTTGGAGGTGATTGTAGAAGGGTTTTGAACATGGGGAGAGTGGTGATCTGTCAGATATGAAGGGGGAAGACATGGGCAAGGGATAGGTGGTGAGATAGACAAAATCGAGGTACAATGAGTAGGTTTGCATTCGAGGAGCGAAGTGTGGAGCGAGGACTGTGCTGGGTAGCGTGGCTCAGTGGAAAGAGCCCGGGCTTGGGAGTCAGAGGTCATGGGTTCAAATCCCAGCTCCGCCACTTGTCGGCTGGGTGACTTTGGGCAAGTCACTTCATTTCTCTGGGCCTCAATTTACCTCATCTGTAAAATGGGGATTAAGACTGTGAGCCCCACGTGGGACAACCTGATCATCAGCGCTTATAACAGTGCTTTACACATAGTAAACGCTTAATAAATGCCATCATTATTATCCAGCGCTTAGAACAGTGCTTGGCACATAGTAAGTGCTTAACAAATGCCATCCTCATATATTGTTTCAAGCGCTTAGTACAGTGCTCTGCACACAGTAAGCGCTCAATAAATACGATTGAATGAATGAATGGGTAATAGTAGGAAATCAGCAAGGTAACGGGGCGGGGGGAATGGGGGAAGATAATTGAATGCTTTAAAGCTCAAGGTAGGGAGGTTTTGTTTCACGTAAAGGTGGATGGGCAACCTCTGAAGGTTCATGAGGAGTGGGGAAACGTGGACTGAATGGTTTTGTAGAAAAATGATCCGGGCAGCAGAGTGAAGTATGGACTGGAGCAGGGAGAGACAGGAGGCAGGGAGGTTAGCGAGGAAACTGATGTTATAGGGAATGCGGTGCAAGGGGAGGGGGTGGGGACCCTTCCCTCCAAGGGGCTGCCATCACCCAGTCTGCCTTTCTCCCACCTGGGCTTTGGACTAGAAGAGTCAGAAATCCTCACACCTTGGTCTGCCAGCTGTGGTTCCTGCAACCCAAAGAGTGGCTTGGGTGTGGCTAGAAGATGAGGGCGGGCTCGAGAGTACTCGACTGTATTCTCCTAAGCGTTCAGAATAGTGCTCTGCACTAAGTAATGCTATTGGTTGGTTGCTTGCTTGTTATCCCTAAGTGTCTCCTGGCCTCCAACACCTGGGGAATCTAATCCCTCCTGCTGCCTCTGTCTTACCCGGCACTGGACTGACCACTGCCCCACTTCCCCTGCTACTCCTGAGAAGGGTCATGGGCCTAGTGGAAATCAATAGTGGCATTCATTGAGCACTTTCTGTGGGCAGAGCACTTATTATTATTATTATTGTTATTATTATTATTCATTCAATCAATCGTATTTATTGAGCGCTTACTGTGTGCAGAGCACTGTACTAACTGCTCGGGAAGTACAATTGGCAACATATAAAGACAGTCCCTACCTAACAACGGGCTAACAGTGGTACTTGTTAAGCACTTACTATTTGCCAAGTACTGTTCTAAGCACTGGGGTAGATACAAGGTAATCAGGTTGGACACTTACAACAGTACAGTGCTCTGCACATAGTAAGCGCTCAATAAATACGATTGATGATGATGATGATGATGACACAGTCCCTGTCCCATATGGGGCTCACAATCTTAATCCCTGAAGCACAATGAAGTGAAGTGACTTGCCTAAGGTCACACAGCATACATGCAGCGGAGCCAGGATTAGAACCCAAGCCCTTCTGACTATCCCAGGCCCGTGCTCTATCCACTACTAAGTGCTTGGGAGAATACAGTACAATAGAGTTGGTAGATATGATCCCTAACCACAAGGAGCTTACAGTCTTGAGGGGGAGATAGACAATGAAATAAATTACAGATAGGGGACATGGCAGAGGGTAATCAATTGATCAATCATATTTATTGAGCATTAACTGTGGCCAGAGCACTGTACTAAGCTCTTGGAAGAGTACATTATAGCAGAGTTGGTAGACATGTTCCCTGAACACAATGAATCTACAGTCTAAAGGCTAAGAAAAGAGCCTGGACCTAGGAGTTGGGGAATCTGGATTCTAATCCTGGCTCTATCACCTCCCAGCTGTATGATCTTGGGCAAGTCACTTCACTTCTTGGAGTCTCAGTTTTCTCAATTGTAAAATGAGTATGAAATAACTGTTCTCATTCATTCATTTAATCGTATTTATTGAGCGCTTACTGTGTGCAGAGCACTGTACTAAGCTCTTGGGAAGTACAGGTTGGCAACAACTTGTTGTTCTCCCTTCCCCTTAGACAGTGAGCCTCGTGTGGGACAGGGACTGTGTCTGATCGATCTTGTATCTTAGAGGAGCAGCTGGCTCAGCGGAAAGAGCACAGGCTTGGGAGTCAGAAGTCATGGGTTCTAATCCCGTCTCCGCCACTTGTCAGCTGTGTGACTGGTTAAGTCACTTCACTTCTCTATGCCTCTGTTACCTTATCTGTAAAATGGGGATTATGACTGTGAGCCCCACATGGGACAACCTGATCATCTTGTAACCTCCCCAGCGCTTAGAACAGTGCTCTGCATATAGTAAGTTCTTAACAAATGCCATTATTATTATTATTATTGTTATTATTATCTATTCCAGCACTTAGCACAGTGCTTAACACATAGTAAGGGCTGTAAAATTACAAATACCTATACAAGGGGTCTGCACAAGTCAACCAGGCAGTTTCCCCCAACAAACAGCAAGCAAACAGGAGGGTTTCTAGCCCTGGAAGTCAAAACTAAGGCCTCCCTGGAAATCAAGCCCCAGTTAGAGATCCTGGAGAACCACCCTCCCGCAAGCCGGCTAGCAGGAGAGTTGCTCATCATCCTGGACGAGGTCACTCAAGGCTGTTCAAACCTCCCTTGGGTCAATAGCCTGTATTATGCTCCCATCCTGATGCCACCCGGAAAAGTCATGGAGGGTGTGACGGAGAAGGGAATGGGGGAGGAAAGAGAAGGTGGTGGGGGAGGGGGGACGGGACCAGAGGGGCGGCTTCTATACCCAAGTATTTCTAAGACTGAGCAATCTTACCCAAAATCAGCCCCAGACTGAGCCCCTCCTTCCTCTCCCCCTCCTCCCCCTCCCCATCCCCCCGCCTTACCTCCTTCCCCTCCCCACAGCACCTGCATATATGTCTATATGTTTGTGCGTATTACTCTATTTATTTATTTTATTTGTACATATTTATTCTATTTATTTTACTTTGTTAATATGTTTTGTTTTGTTCTCTGTCTCCCCCTTCTAGACTGTGAGCCCACTGTTGGGTAGGGACCATCTCTATATGTTGCCAACTTGGACTTCCCAAGTGCTCTGCATACAGTAAGCGCTCAATAAATACGATTGAATGAATGAATGAGACAGGACGTCCTCCTAAGATGGTCTGCTAAGTGGCTTGTGATGGAGGATAGGTACAGAGTCAGTCAATTGTGCCATATTTATTAAGCGCTTACTGTGTGCAGATAACTGTATTAAGTGCTCGGGAGAGTAAGATATAACAATAGCATCCCAGAGATCCTCCTGAGGTATTGGGACAGGCTGGTGTTGGCGTCCCAGAGAAAAGGCAGCGGGAAGCTGCAGATGGGGCAGTCGTTAGCATCTCAGGTTTTCTTGGGAGAGCAGCAGAAGAGCAGCGGTCGGGACATGGCAGGGATACCCCTGGCGGCAACGCCTCAAGCCCCAGCCCCACAAACCTGTGGTACTAAAAGCAGCATGGCTCAGTGGAAAGAGCACGGGCTTTGGGGTCAGAGGTCATGGGTTCGAATCCCGGCTCCGCCACATGTGTGCTGTGCCCTTGGGCAAGTCACTTAACTTCTCTGAGCCTCAGTTCCCTCATCCGTAAAATGGGGATTGACTGTGAGCCCCACGTGGGACAACCTGATCACACTGTATCCCCCCCAGTGCTTAGAACAGTGCTTTGCACATAGTAAGCACCATTATTATTATTATTATTACCCTTGGGTTGGCCTCCCTCCACCTGAATTAGGAGCCGTGAGGAGCAGACAGACAGCACCATCGCTGTTGTACGTTACTTTCCCAAGCGCTTAGTACAGTACTCTGCCCGCAGGATGGTCTCAGTAAATACCATTGATTGATTGACTGACAGCTCCCCCTCCCCACTGGAAAGGGCAATGCCATCCGGATTACTGGAGGGGCAGGGAATGCCCCCCCCCCCCGCACCACCCCAGTGCTTGCCAGCCTGTTCTTCCAAGGGACTTAGACCAACGCCAGCCACATTTTCCTTCCCTGTCTCAGTCTAGGCAAAAATGCATGCCCTGGGGCTGGGCAGGGGAATCTCTCTGCCTCTGGTGTGTGTGTGCGTGTGTGTGTCAGAGACCGAACAAACCGTGCCAGTCTGGCCCAAACCGCAAGCCCTTGGAGCCCCAACTGGTCCCCTCAGGTTCCAGGCCCCTTGGCGAAAATCCTAAACACCCCCCTCCCTTCCTGTCTTCCCCATCCACATTCAGAGACCTGGGATTGGTTTTGACCCCCTGGGTTTGGGCCGGGGGGGGTACGAGGTGGCCTTAAACAGGCCTCCTCCTCCTCCTCCTTGTCCTCCTCATCCTCCTCCTCTCCCCGTCCCTGGCCCCCGCACCCGGACGGGGAGAACGCAGCGCAGATCCCGACCTGCCCTGGCTAAGGAGTCCCTGTTGGAGAACAAGCCCAGGCCAGCATCAGGAAGGGGAAGAAGCCCTCTCTCCCGGATACATGGCCTGGTGCCAAGCCCCGGCCCACGGGGGCATGGCCGCCGGGGGCCGGGGGGCTCTGTCTCGGCCTAGAGAGCGTCCTATCTGCCTCCCTGCCTCCACACTCCCAAATCCCCGGGTGACACTCCTCCCAGATGGGCGGCTTCCAGATGTGCAGAGCCGGAACGGGCAGCAGAAACCACCAACAGAAAGGAGGGGCCGAGCTTGGAGGCACAGAGCCATACCCAGAAGTGGAGCACAGTTAGGACGGGTTTAGGACTGCAGCATTCGCCCCCCGCCCACTCCACCTTCCACGGCTGAACCACGAAACATGAGGGTCTGGAAGCCTGGGGATCTCATCGACTCCCCCTCCCCCTTGTAACCTTTGGAACAATTAGGTCAGCCCCCCGTTTCCCACATGAGAGGAAGCATAGGAAACGGCATGGCCTACTGGATAAAGCATGGGCCTTGAAATCTGACGACCTGGGTTCTAATCTCCGCTCTGCCACTTGCCTGTTAGGTGACCTTGGGCAAGTCACTTCGCTGTGCCTCAGTTACCTTACTTGTAAAATGGGGATTAAAACTATGCGCCCTAAGGGGCACATGGACTGTGTCCAATCTGATTAGCTTGTATCTATCCCAGCATTTAGTACAATGCCTGGCACAAAATAAGCGCTTAATAAATACCATAAAATGGTACTTCTCTCCAGCCGCACCCCACCGAGTCCTCCCCGGGTCAGCCTGCTCATTGGCAGGAAGAGGGATGGGGCTGGGCCCCAACTGGGAGCCCTGTTGAGCTCAGGAGAGTCTTCTTCAGGGAATAAGGGGAGGGAGGCCTGGAGACCAGCAGAACGGTGACGGGATCTGGGGAGAAGGAGAGAACCGTGGGGCTGGAAGGCAGGTCGGAGTTGAGGGGAGAGATGTGCGGCGGCCCTATGGGATTCTGGGAGCATCCCGAGCCAAAGCCTCAGAGCAGCCCTGCCCATCTCTGTACAGCCTGAACTCTGGCCCCGACTTTGTTGGAAGGGGACTCCAGGTTCCAGCAGCAGGGGAGGGAAAGAGGAGCGGGCAGAGAGAGGCTGGAGCCCACGGATGGGTGGGGAGGGGCTGGCCGACTACAGGAGGAGGGCTATCTCTGAGTGGGTAGACTGTGAGCCCGTTGTTGGGTAGGGACCATCTCTATATGTTGCCAACTTCTACTTCCCAAACGCTTAGTACGGTGTTCTGCAGACAGTAAGCGCTCAATAAATACGACTGAATGAATGATGCAGTCCAGCGGGGCTCCTTCCCCAAGGTGGGAAGGGGGCCTGTAGAGGGAGTGGGGGGGAGGGTGGTCTTGACCCGTCACCAGGAGGGTGGGGGGTAAAAGAGTGGTTCAGGAGGTTAGAGGAGAGAGGGAGCCTGGGGAGCTGAAGGAATGAAGTCAGTTGTGGAGAGAGAATCAGTTCCTGGGTAAACACTTGTGGGCAGTCGGAAAGATTTAGGCCCAAGGCCCTCAGCTCAGATTGCGGGCACTGTGGGGCCGAGCGGGGGGGCAGGGGGCAGGTTTTAGATAGGGGCAGTTAGTGCCCACTGATCAGAGAAGCAGCCCCAAGGTGGGCCCTTCATCTCTAGCGCTTAGTACAGTGCTCTGCACACACTAAGCGCTCAATAAATACGATTGAATGAATAAATTAATCTCCCTCCCCTTGGGCTCTCTGGGTTCATCCTGACCTCGGCAGGGAAGGACTTCCGGGCATTTGGGTCAGCCCGAAGTCCCTGTGGAAGAGCGGCCTTCAGAATCACGGTCGACCCTGGCCGCCGCCGCCTGGGACCCCCTCTTTGGGCACTACCCCAGTCGGGAACAATAATAATAATAACAGTAATGGTATTTGTTAAGTGCTATGTGCCAGGCACTGGGATGGATACAAGCAAATCAGGTTGGACACAATCCTTATCAATCAATCGTATTTAATGAGTGCTTACTGTGTGCAGAGCACTGTACTAAGCGCTTGGGAAGTACAAGCTGGCAACATGTAGAGACAGTCCCTACCCAACAGTGGGCTCACAGCCTAGAAGAGTGGGCCCATTGTCCCACATGGAGCTCACACTCTCAATCCCCATTTTACTGATGCGGTAACTGAGGCCCGGAGAAGTGAAGTGACTTACCCAGGGTCACCCAGCAGACACGTGGCAGAGCCGGGACTGGAACCCACGAGCTTCTGATTCATTCATTCATTCAATCGTATTTACTGAGCGCTTGCTGTGTGCAGAGCACTGGACTAAGCGCTTGGGAAGCACAAATGGGCAGCAGATAGAGACAGTCCCGACCCAACAACGGGCTCCCAGTCTGCTCTATCCAGTCGAGGTGCCCAGGGGAGGGGCAACCGGGGCTTGCCCACAGGTCGCCCACAGCCTGGGCGGGGCAGGGTGCCCCGGCTCTGCTCTCCTGGGGGCAGGCCTTGCCCGTGGGGTGGGTGGCAGGGGCTTAAGTCCCCTGCCGAATTGCCCTTTCTAAGCGCTCTGCACATAGTAAGCGCTCCATACATACGATGGAATGAATGAATAATAATAATACTAATAATGATGGCACTTATGAAGCGCTTACTCTGTGCAAAGCACTGTTCTAAGCGCTGGGGAGGTTACAAGGTGATCAGGTTGTCCCACGGGGGGCTCCCAGTGACCCCGA
Organism: Tachyglossus aculeatus; assembly: GCF_015852505.1. NCBI lineage: Eukaryota > Metazoa > Chordata > Mammalia > Monotremata > Tachyglossidae > Tachyglossus > Tachyglossus aculeatus. The sequence goes on along the minus strand of NC_052070.1, from coordinate 36,934,866 downwards.
GGCCCTCTGGCCAACGTGGCCCGGGGGGGCTGTGCCCCTCGCTCGGCCCTTGGGCCCGGGCCAGCTGGCAGCCCTGCCCGGTGGCCCCCCCAACAGCCGGCCCTTTGGGGGAGCAGAGGGCAGCCACGCCCAGGGGCCCTGGCAGGCTGGGCACCAAGCCCCCCGGCCCCCAACCGCGCTGCCCAACTTTTCCCGACCGCCCAAGTTTCCAAGTTTGGGCGGCGTGGGGCCCACTTACGGCGAGGAGCTGGCCCAGGAGCAGCAGCCGCAGCGCTAGGCACAGTGTCCAAACCCCCGGGGGTCCCATGGCTCCGGCCCGGCCAGGACTGGCCGTCTTCTGCGGGGCTCGGCTCGGCTCGGCTCAGCTCGGCTCGGGGTGGCCAGTCCTGAACCCCGCCTCCGTGGCCCGCCCCTTCGGCCCGCCCCCTTAGCCCAGGCCAAAGACCACTGGGCCCTTTGTCTGTCTGTCTGTCTCTGGGGGTCCCCCCCCCCAGCCCTGCCCATTCATTCACTCGTTCCTTCAATCCTATTTACTGAGCGCTTACTGTGTGCAGAGCACTGGACTAGGCGCTTGGGAAGGATGAGAAGCAGTGGGGCTCAGTGGAAAGAGCCTGAGCTTGGGAGTCTGTCTGTCTGCCTCTGTGTCCCCCCCCCCTCCCCCATCCCTGTCCATCGTTAACTCCTATTTATTGAGCACTTATGTGTGCAGAGTACTGGACTAGGCGCTTGGGAAGGATGAGAAGCAGTGGGGCTCAGTGGAAAGAGCTTGTGCTTGGGAATCTGTCTGTCTGCCTCTGTGTGTCCCCCCCCATCCCCGTCCATTCATTCACTCCTATTTATTGAGCACTTACTGTGTGCAGAGCACTGGACTAGGCGCTTGGGAAGGATGAGAAGCAGCGGGGCTCAGTGGAAAGAGCCTGGGCTTGGGAGTCTGTCTGTCTGCCTCTGTGTGTCCCCCCATCTCTGTCCATTCATTCACTCCTATTTATTGAGCACTTACTGTGTGCAGAGCACTGGGCTAGGCGCTTGGGAAGGATGAGAAGCAGTGGGGCTCAGTGGAAAGAGCCTGGGCTTGGAACTCTGTCTGTCTGCCTCTGTGTGTCCCCCCATCTCTGTCCATTCATTCACTTCTATTTAGTGAGCACTTACTGTGTGCAGAGCACTGGACTAGGCACTTGGGAAGGATGAGAAGCAGCGGGGCTCAGTGGAAAGAGCCTGGGCTTGGGAGTCTGTCTGTCTGTTCTCTGTCTCCCCCTTTTAGACTGTGAGCCCACTGTTGGGTAGGGACTGTCTCTATGTGTTGCCAATTTGTACTTCCCAAGCGCTTAGTACAGTGCTCTGAACATAGTAAGCGCTAAATAAATACGATTGATTGATTGATTGATTGTGTGTGTCCCCACCCCCCATCCTTGTCCATTCATTCACTCCTATTTATTGAGCGCTTACTGTGTGCAGAGCACTGGACTAAGCGCTTAGGAAGGATGAGAAGCAGCATGGCTCAGTGGAAAGAGCCTGGGCTTGGGAGTCTGTCTGTCTGCCTCTGTATGTCCCCCCCCCCGCCCTGCCCATCCCTGTCCATTCATTCACTCCTATTTATTGAGCGCTTACTGTGTGCAGAGCACTGGACTAAGCGCTTGGGAAGGATGAGAAGCAGGTGGCTCAGTGGAAAGAGCCTGGGCTCAGTGCTTAGAACAGTGCTCTGCACACAGTAAGCGCTTAACAAATGCTATTATTATTGTTATTATTATTATTATTATTATTATTATTATGAGTCTGTCTGCCTCTGTGGGTCCCCCCATCCCTGTCCATTCTTTCATTCATTCAATCCTATTTATTGAGTGCTTACTATGTGCAGAGCACTGGACTAAGCACTTGGGAAGGATGAGAAGCAGCGTGGGTCAGTGGAAAGAGCCTGGGCTTGGGAGTCTGTCTGCCTCTGTGTGTCCCCCCCATCCCTGTCTATTCTTTCATTCAGCCAATCCTATTTATTGAGTGCTTACTGTGTGCAGAGCACTGGACTAAGCGCTTGGGAAGATGAGAAGCAGCGTGGCTCAGTGGAAAGAGCCTGGGCTTGGGAGTCTGTCTATCTGCCTCTGTGTGTCCCCACCATCCCTGTCCATTCATTCACTCCTATTTATTGAGCGCTTACTGTGTGCCGAGCACTGAACTAAGCGCTTTGGAAATATGAGAAGCAGGGTGGCTCAGTGGAAAGAGCCTGGGCTTGGGAGTCTGTCTGTCTGCCTCTGTGTCCCGTCCCCCCCCCCCGGCCCATCCCTGTCCATTCTTTCATTCATTCAATCCTATTTATTGAGTGCTTACTGTGTGCAGAGCACTGGACTAAGCGCTTGGGAAGGATGAGAAGCAGCGTGGCTCAGTGGAACGAGCCTGGGCTTGGGAGTCTGTCTGTCTGCCTCTGTGTGTCCCCCCCTCCCATCCCTGTCCATTCGTTCACTCCTATTTATTGAGCATTTACTGTGTGCAGAGCACTAGACTAAGTGCTTGGGAAATATGAGAAGCAGGGTGGCTCAGTGGAAAGGGCCTGGGCTTAGCGCTTAGAACAGTGCTGTGCACATAGTAAGTGCTTAACAAATGCCATTATTATTATTATTATTATTATTATTATTATTATTATTGGGAGTCTGTCTGTCTGCCTCTGTAGGACCCCCATCCCTGTCCATTCTTTCATTCATTCAATCCTATTGAGTGCTTACCATGTCCAGAGCACTGGACTAAGCACTTGGGAAGGATGAGAAGCAGTGTGGCTCAGTGGAAAGAGCCTGGGCTAGGGAGTCTGTCTGCCTCTGTGTGTCCCCCCCCCCCCCCATCCCTGTCCATTCATTCACTCCTATTTATTGAGCGCTTACTGTTTGCACAGCACTGCACTAAGTGCTTGGGAAGCATGAGAAGCAGTGTGGCTCAGTGGAAAGAGCCTGGGCTTGGGAGTCTGTCTGTCTGCCTCTGTGTGTCCCCCACCCCCCCCATCCCTCTCCATTCATTCACTCCTATTTATTGAACGCTTACAGTGTGCAGAGCACTGGACTAAGCGCTTGGGAAGTATGAGAAGCAGTGTGACTCAGTGGAAAGAGCCCAGGCTTGGGAGTTTGTCTGTCCGTCTGTCTGCCTCTGTGTGTCCCCCCCCCAGCCCTGTCCATTCAATGATAACTTTGTATCTATCCCAGTGTTTAGAACAGTGCTTGGCACATAGTAAGTGCTTAACAAATACCATCATCATCATCATCATTCAGTCATATTTATTGAGTGCTTACTGAGTGTAGAGCACTGGACTAAGCGCTTGGGAAGTATGAGAAGTAGCATGGCTCAGTGGAAAGAGCCTGGGCTTGGGAGTCTGTCTGTCTCTGTCTGCTTCTGTGTGTCTCCCCATCCCTGTCCATTCATTCACTCATTCATTCAATCCTATTTACTGAGCGCTTACTGTGTGCAAAGCACTGGACTAAGCGCTTGGGAAGTATGAGAAGCAGCATGGCTCAGTGGAAAGAGCCCAGGCTTGGGAGTCTGTCTGTCTGTCTCTGGCTGCTTCTGTGTGTCTCCCCATCCCTGTCCTTTCATTCACTCATTCATTCAATCCTATTTATTGAGCACTTACTGTGTGCAGAGCACTGGACTAAGTGCTTGGGAAGTATGAGAAGCAGCGTGGCTCAGTGGAAAGAGCCTGGGCTTGGGAGTCAGAGGTCATGGGTTTTAATAATAATAATAACAGCATTTGTTAAGTGCTTTCAATGTGTAAAGCACTATTCTAACCATTGGGCAGGATACAAAGTGATCAGGTTGTCCCACGTGGGGCTCATTGTCTTAGTCCCCATTTTACAGATGAGGGAACTGAGGCTCAGAGAAGTGAAGTGACTTGCCCAAGGTCACACAGCAGACATGGGGCGGAGCCGGAATTAGAACCCATGACCTATGACTCCCAAGCCCGGGCTCTTTCTACTGAACCGCACTGCTTCTCCCGGCTCTGCCATTTGTCAGCTGTGTGACTTTGGGCAAGTCACTTCACTTCTCTGGCCCTCAGTTCCCTCATCTGTAAAATGGAGATTAAGACTGTGAGCCCCACGTGGGACACCCTGATCACCTTGTATTCCTCCCCAGTGCTTAGAACAGTGTTTCACACATAGTAAGCGCTTAACAAATGTCATCATCATTATTATTATTATTATTAAAGTACAATTCGTCAACAGAGACAATCCCTACCCAACAATGAGCTCACAATCAATCAATCAATCAATCAATCATATTTATTGAGCACTTACTGTGTGCAGAGCACTGTTCTAAGTGCTTGGGAAGTACAAGTTGGCAACATGTAGAGACAGTCCCTACCCAACAGTGGGCTCACAGTCTAAAAGGGGGAGACAGAGAACAAAACCAAACATACTAACAAAATAAAATAAATAGAATAGATATGTACAAGTAAAATAAATAGAGTAATAAATATGTACAAACATATATACATATATACAGGATATGTATGGCCTCACAGGCCAGGCCCAGCCCTCCCAGCCTGCCCCTCCCGTCCAGGGCTCCGGGCCGGGGTAGTTTGTCCCTGGGCTAAGAGGGGCAGGGGGGCAGAAGAATCTTGCCCCAGCCTGGGGCTGAGCCTAGGGCCTGCCCACAGGAGATGAGACCAAACTCTGGTAAATAATAATAATAATAATAATTGTTAAGTGCTTACTATGTGTCAAGCACTGTTCTAAGCTCTGGGGTAAAGACAAGGTAATCAGGGTGTCCCACGTGGGGCTCACAGTCCTAATTCCCATTTTACGGATAATAATAATAGTAATAATGATGGCATTTGTTAAGCGCTTACTGTGTGCCAAGCACTGTTCTAAGCACTGGGGGAGAGACAAAGTAATCAGGTTGTCCCACGTGGGGCTCACAATCTTAATCCCCATTTTACAGATGAGGTAACTGAGGCCCAGAGAAGGGAAGTGGCTTGCCCAAGGTCACACAGCAGTAAAGTGGCAGAGCTGGGATTTGAACCCATGTCTTCTGACTCCCAAGCCTGGGCTCTTTCCACAAAGCCATCCCCCTCCCCTCCTCACACTCACCCAAAGCCCTCCTGCCACTTGTCAGCTGTGTGACTTTGGGAAAGTCACTTAACTTCTCTGGGCCTCAGTTCCCTCATCTGTAAAATGGGGATTAAGACTGTGAGCCCCACGTGGGAAAACCTGATTACCTTGTATCTACCCCGGCACTCAGAACAGTGCTTGGCACATAGTAGTAATAATAATAATAGCATTTATTTAGTACTTACTATGTGCAAAGCACTGTTCTAAGCGCTGGGGAGGTTACAAGGTGATCAGGTTGTCCCATGGGGGGCTCACAGTTTTAATCTCCATTTTACAGATGAGGGAACTGAGGTCCAGAGAAGTTAAGTGACTTGCCCAAAGTCACACAGCTGACAAGTGGCGGAGCCAGGATTTGAACCCATGACCTCTGACCCCAAAGCCCTTGCTCTTTCCACTGACGTTTAACAAATACCATTATTATTAATATTATTATTATTATTACCCAACTCTTCCCTCCTCTCATGCCCATCAGACATTTCACCAAGCAGACCCTTGGCCTTGGGGGCAACGCACACACTCACCTGGACCACAGACACGCACATGCGTGCACATTCATTCATTCAATCATTCAATCGTATTTATTGAGCGCTTACTGTGTGCAGAGCACTGTACTAATTGCTTGGGAAGTACACTTTGGCAACAAATAGAGACAATCCCTGCCCATAACGGGCTCACAGTCTAGAAGGGGGGAGACAGGTATCAAAACAAATTAAATAGGCATCAGTAGCACCATTATAAATAGAGTTATAGATATATACACATCATTAATAAAGATAAATAGAATTATAATTATAAATATGTACATAGATACACAGGTGCTGTGGGGCGGGGAAGGAGGGTAGAGCAGAGGGAGGGAGTCGGGGTGATGGGGAGGAGAGAGGGAGCAGAGGAAAAGGAGGACTTGGTCTGGGAAGGCCTCCTAGAGGAGGTGAGCTTTCAGTAGGGCTTTGAAAGGTGGGAAGTGTGCTAGTTTGGCGGATTTGAGGAGGGTGGGCATTCCAGGCCAGAGGTAGGATGTGGGCCGGGGGTCGACGGCAGGACAAGCGAGAATGAAGCATAGTGATGAGGTTAGTGGCAGAGGAGCGGAGGGTGCAGGCTGGGCTGTAGAAGGAGAGAAAGAAGGTGAGGTAGCAGGGGGCGAGGTGATGGACAGCTTTGAAGCCAATAATGAGGAGTTTTTGCTTGCTACAGAGGTTAATAGGCAACCACTGGAGATTTTTGAGGAGGGGGTGACATGCCTAGTTGTTTCCGTAGAAAGATAATCTGGGCAGCAGAGTCAAGTATGAACTAAAGCGGGGAGAGACAGGAGGTGGGGAGATACTCCCTCCTGCTCCCAATTCTATTCTCCCTCCCTTCCACTTCACCCTGACTCTTTGTTCTCCCCCCTTCCCTGCCCCACAGCACTTATGTACATGTGTATATATCTATAATTGTATTTATGTATATAGATGCCTGCTTGCTTGTATTGATGTCTGTCTCTCCCCCCCCATTCATTCATTCATTCAATCATATTTATTGAGCACTTACTGTGTGCACAGCACCGTACTAAGAGCTTGGGAAGTCCAAGTTGGCAACATGTAGAGACGGTCCCTACCCAACAGTGGGCTCACAGTCTAGACTGTGAGCCCAATGTTGGCAGGGATTGTCTCCCTTTACTGCTGTGTGGTACTTTCCAAACACTTAGTACTGTGTTCTGCACACAATAAATACGATTGAATGAATGAATGAATGAACATACACTTCCACTAGTACTAGTGCCTTAGTACTAATGTACTCACAATGAAACGCCTTCACCCACGCACTCACACACCCCTGACCCTCTCTCCTTATCAGAGTCCCCACACCTAATTCCTCTCTACAGGCCGAAATTTTCCAGGGCAACTCCCCTTTCCTGGGGGGAAGGAAAATCCATTTTTTTTTTTGAAGCTGAGAGGGTGACCGGCCGAGGGAAAAAAACCATGTTTTCCAGTGTCGCTTCCAAGAATTGCTAGATTTCCTCCAGCCAACTCAGAGCCGGGAGTCCAGCCGGCCAGCGGGCCAAGGAGCTGGACGGCCAGGGAGCAGGAGGGAGGAGAGATGGGTCGGGGGTCAGGGGGAGCAGTGAGAAAAGGCAGGCCGGGGTGTCGCTGACTCGTGTCTGGCAGAATGGTGCCCTCGGCCCCGCCAGATGTCCCAGCCAGGCCCTCGGCTGCTTGAAAACGGAAGAAACCGAGGCTGGGCGAGAAGTGTCTACCTCGGGTGGGGCAGAGCAGACCAAAGGGGCCCCCCAAATCCAGCGCCACATGCCCCGCAGTGGGTACGCCAGTGGCAGAGGGATTCAACTCCTGGTCAAGCGCTTAGTAAAGTGCTCTGCACACAGTAAGCGCTCAATAAATATTTCGAAAACCTCCTGGGGGGATTGCATTTTAATTTTTCCAGCCTCATTCAGTACCAGCCCCGCAATGTTCTTAAATTCTGCTTTTTATATTGTCTATGTAAGGTGTTTACCATACAGTGTAGGGATTTGAGATATAATTGATAATGGCCTTCCCAGACTGAGCCCCTTCCTTCCTCTCCCCCTCGTCCCCCTCTCCATCCCCCCATCTTACCTCCTTCCCTTCCCCACAGCACCTGTATATATGTATATATGTTTGTACATATTTATTACTCTATTTATTTATTTATTTATTTATTTTACTTGTACATATCTATTCTATTTATTTTATTTTGTTAGTATGTTTGGTTTTGTTCTCTGTCTCCCCCTTTTAGACTGTGAGCCCACTGCTGGGTAGGGACTGTCTCTATATGTTACCAACTTGTACTTCCCAAGCGCTTAGTACAGTGCTCTGCACACAGTAAGTGCTCAATAAATACGATTGATGATGATGATGACCCTCAGTAGCTTGTATATATATTTGTACAGATTTATTACTCTATTTTACTTGTACATATTTACTCTTCTATTTATTTTGTTAATGATGTACATACATGTTGCCAACTTGGACTTCCCAAGCGCTTAGTACAGTGCTCTGCACACAGTAAGCGCTTAATAAATACGATTGAATTGAAGGAATGAATGAATAAATATGATTGAATGAATGAATGGCCCTTAGCCAACCTGAGCAGCAGCTGGGGGTTGAATCAATCAATCAATCAATCAATCGTATTTATTGAGCGCTTACTGTGTGCAGAGCATGTAAGAGAAGCAGCATGGCTTAGCAGACAGAGCACAGGCCTGAGAGTCAGAAGGTCGAGGGTTCTAATATCACTCCGCCACTTGTCTGCTGTGTGACCTTGGGCAAGTCACTTTACTTCTCTGTGCCTCAGTGACCTCATCTGCAAAATGGGAACTGTGAGCCCCATGTGGGACAGGGACTGTGCCCAACACGATTTGCTTGTATCCAGTACAGCGTCTGGCACATAGTAAGTGCTTAACCAATCCATTCATTCATTCAGTCGTATTAATTGAGCACTTACTGTGTGCAGAGCACTGTACTAAGCACTTGGGAAGTACAAGTTGGCAACATATAGAGATGGTCCCTAATAATAAGAATGATGGCATTTATTAAGTGCTTACTATGTGCAAAGCACTATTCTAAGCACTGGGGAGGTTACAAGGTGATCAGGTTGTCCCTCGGGGGGCTCACAGTCTTAATCCCCATTTTACAGATGAGGTAACTGAGGCACAGAGAAGTCAAGTGACTTGCCCAAAGTTATACAGCTGACAAGCGGCGGAGTCAGGATTAGAACCCATGACCTCTGACTTCCAAGCCCGTGCTCTTTCCACTAAGCCACGTTGCTTCTCTACCCAACAACAGGCTCACAGTCTATAAGGGGGAGACAGACGACAAAACAAAACATGTGGACAGATGTCAAGTCGTCAGAACAAACAGAATTAAAGCTAAATGCACATCATTAACAAAATAAATAGAATAATAATAATGATGGCATTTATTAAGCACTTACTATGTGCAAAGCACTGTTCAAAGCACTGGTGAGGTTACAAGGTGATCAGGTTGTCCCACGGGGGGGCTCACAGTCTTAATCCCCATTTTACAGATGAGGCAACTGAGGTACAGAGAAGTGAAGTGACTTGCCCAAAGTCACACAGCTGATAATTGGTGGAGCTGGGATTTGAACCCATGACCTCTGACTCCAAAGCCTGTGCTCTTTTCCACTGAGCCACGCTGCTTCTCTGTATGTAGAATAGTAAATATGTACAAATGCCATTATTATTATTATTATTATTATTATCATTATTCCAGGCCCCAGGGCCTGGAATTCCCTCCCTCTGCCCATCCGCCAAGCTAGCTCTCTTCCTCCCTTCAAGGCCCTACTGAGAGCTCACCTCCTCCAGGAGGCCTTTCCAGACTGAGCCCCCTTTTTCCTCTCCCCCTCGTCCCCCTCTCCATCCCCCCATCTTACCTCCTTCTCTTCCCCACAGCACCTGTATATATGTTTGTACATATTTATTACTCTATTTATTTATTTATTTATTTTACTTGTACATATCTATTCTATTTATTTTATTAGTATGTTTGGTTTTGTTCTCTGTCTCCTCCTTTTAGACTGTGAGCCCACTGTTGGGTAGGGACCATCTCTATATGTTGCCAACTTGTACTTCCCAAGCGCTTAGTACAGTGCTCTGCACACAGTAAGCGCTCAATAAATACGATTGATTGATTGATTATTATTATTAGGAGATAATAATCTCCCCCTTCTAGACTGTGAGCCCGCTGTTGGGTAGGGACCGTCTCTATATGTTGCCAGCTGTACTTCCCAAGCGCTTAATACAATGCTCTGCACACAGTAAGCACTCAATAAATGCGATTGAATGAATGAATGAATGATAAGGGCGGACAGAGGGCCTAGCTGGAGGGCTAGACTCAGCTAAAATACACAGATTGCACACGTGAATTGGCAGAACCCTGGACCGGCATTGCAGTGAGTGACCAAGGATCCTGTCTTGGGTCAAATAGAGCTTCGAGTCCAGTGGGGGAGTCGGGCAGGACCAGAAGCCAACCGCTCCAGCTGTTCAGTTGGAGACACACAAACAAGTGCTAAGCAGCTGGGGAGGGCAGAAGGGCAGTTCGGTCGAGTGGAAAGAGCATGGACCTGGGGAGTCTAATCTCAGCTCCGCCACTTGTCTGCTGTGTGACCCTGGGCAAATTACTCTCTGTGCTTCAGTTCCCTCATCTGCAGAACAGTGCTCTACACACAGTAAGCACTTAATCAATCAGTCAATCATATTTATTGAGCTCTTACTGTGTGCAGAGCACTGTACTAAGAACTTGGGAAGTACAAGTCGGCAACACATAGAGACAGTCCCTACCCAACAGCGGGCTCACGGTCTAGAAGGGGGAGACAGAGAACAAAACCAAACATACTAATAAATAAAATAAATAGAATAGATACGTACAAGTAAGATAAATAAATAAATAAATAGAGTAATAAATATGTACAAACATATATACATATATACAGGTGCTGTGGGGAAGGGAAAGAGGAAAGATGGGGGAGATGGAGAGGGGGACGAGGGGGAGAGGAAGGAAGGGGCTCGGTCTGGAAAGGCCTCCTGGAGGAGGTGAGCTCTCAGCAGGGCCTTGAAGGGAGGAAGAGAGCTAGCTTGGCGAATGGGCAGAGGGAGGGCATTCCGGGCCAGGGGGAGGACATGGACCGGGGGTCGACGGCAGCACAGGCGAGAACGAGGCACGGTGAGGAGGTTAGCGGTGGCAGAGGAGTGGAGGGTGCGGGCTGGGCTGGAGAAGGAAAGAAGGGAGGTGAGGTAGGAGGGGGCGAGGGGATGGACAGCCTTGAAGCCTAGGGCGAGGAGTTTCTGCCTGTTAAATAAATACGATTGAGTGAATGAATGAATGTTCTCCCTCCTACTTAGACTGTGAGCCCCATGTGGGACAATGTGGGACCTGCTTATCTTCTATTTACACCAGGACTTAGTACAGTGCTTGACGCATAGTAAGCACCTAAAAAATACCACAGTTTACAGCAATGGGACCTAGTGGAAAGCACACAGGCTTAGGAGTCAGAGGACCTGGGTTCTAATCCCAACTCTGCCAATTGTTTGCTGGGTGAACTTGGGCATATCACTTTGCTTCCCTGTGTCTCAGTTCCCTCAACTGTAAAATGGGGATTAACTCCTTATTCTGCCTCCTACTTAGACTGTGAGTCCCATGTGGGACAGGGACTGTGTCCAACCTAGCAATTAGGACAATATTTGGCATATAGTAAGTGCTTAACAAATACAATTGAAAGAAAAGGTCAAGTGGAGGGGGAGGTTACTAAAATGACGGGATAGGCTAACACTCTGGGAAGATTCCTGAAGGATATGATGCCCTTAAGCAGTGTTTGTAAGGAAGGGAGAGATGGGGGTCAATGGCCAAGAGGGTAATATGGTGAAATGGACAGAGCACAGGCCTGGGAATCAGAAGGTCACGGGTTCTAGTCCTGTCTCCGCTATTTGTTTCCTGTGTGACCTTGGACAAGTCACTTCACTTCTTTGTGCCTTGGTTACCTCATCTGTAAGATGGGGTTTTGTACTATAAGCTCCATGTGGAACAGCGACTCTGACCAACTCGATTTGCTCGTATCCACCCCGGTGTTTAGTTCAGTGCCTGGCACATAGTAAATTCTTAACAAAAGCCCTCATTATTATTAGTAGTAGTAGTATTTCTGAGGGAGAGACTTCTGTGTGTTTGTGATGGTTCAGAAGTGGAAGTGTGTGTGTTTGTGTGTGTGTGTGAGAGAGAGAAATATATATATATACATATCATCATCATAATGGCATTTATTAAGCGCTTACTATGTGCAAAGCACTGTTCTAAGCGCTGGGGAGGTCACAAGGTGATCAGGTTGTCCCACAGGGGGCTCACAGTCTTAACCCCCATTTTACAGATGAGGGAACTGAAGCACAGAGAAGTGACTTGCCCAAAGTCACACAGCTAACAATTGGCAGAGTGGGGATTTGAACCCATGACCTCTGACTCCAAAGCCCGGGCTCTTTCCACTAAGCCACACTGCTTCTGCTTCTCTCTCTCTCTCTCTCTCTCTCTCTCTCTCTCTCTCTCTCTCTCTCATATATATATATATATCACAACCATATCGGCTTCAAGGCTGTCCATCACCTCGCCCCCTCCTACCTCACCTCCCTTCTCTCCTTCTCCAGCCCAGCCTGCACCCTCCGCTCCTCTGGGTGCCTCGTTCTTGCCTGTCCCGCCATCGACCCCCGGCCCACGTCATCCCCCTGGCCCAGAATGCCCTCCCTCCGCACATCCACCAAGCTAGCTCTCTTCCTCCCTTTAAGGCCCTACTGAGAGCTCACCTCCTCCAGGAGGCCTTCCCACACTGAGCCCACTCCTTCCTCTCCCCCTTCTCCCCCTCTCCATCCTCCCCGCCTTACCTCCTTCCCCTCCCCACAGCACCTGTATATATGTATATATCTTTGTACGTATTTATTACTCTATATATTTATTTATTTTATTTGTATATATTTATTCTATTTATTTTATTTTATTAATATGTTTTGTTTTGTTCTCTGTCTCCCCTTTCTAGACTGTGAGCTCACTGTTGGGTAGGGACTGTCTCTATATGTTGCCAACTTGTACTTCCCAAGCACTTAGTACAGTGCTCTGCACACAGTAAGCGCTCAATAAATATGATTGAATGAATGAATGGGGAGAGAGAGAGAGAGAGAGAGAGAGAGAGAGAGAGAGAGAGAGAGAGAGAGAGAGAGAGAGAGAGAGTAAACTGAGTTTTCCTCACTGGAGCTGAGGGCAGTCAGAATGTGGGTGGAAGAAGGGGTTCATTCATTCATTCAATCGTATTTATTGAGCGCTTAGTTGCTGGGGGCCTTCACACAGAGATGACGCACTCCATCATCTTGCCCACTCCTACCTCACCTGGCTCCTCTCCTACTATAAGCCAGCCCCCACACTTCACTCCTCTAATGCTAACCTTCTCGCTGTACTTCGATTTCCTCTATCTCACCGCCAACCTCTCACCGATGTCCTGCCTGTGGTCTGGAATGCCTTCCCTCTTCATGTCCGACAGAAAATTACTCTCCCCACCTTCCAAAGCCTTACTGAAGGCACATGCCCATCACCCTCGCCAGTTGTTTTAACAAATTGTACTTTCCAAGCGCTTAGTACAGTGCTCTGCACACAGTAAGCGCTCAATAAATGCTATTGAATGAATGAATCTCCTTCAAAAGGCCTTCCTGACTAAGCCCCCCTTTCCTCTTCTCCCTCTCCCTTCTGTTTCCCCCTGACTTGCTCCCTTTATTCAGCCCCTCTCCCAGCCCCACAGCACTTATGTACGTATCTGTAATTTTATTTATTTATATTAATGTCCGCCTCTCCCTCTAGACTGTAAGCTCAATGTGGGCAGGGAATGTGTCTGTTTTATTGTTATATTGTATTCTCCCAAGCGCTTAGCACAGTGCTCAATAAATGTGATTGACTGACTGACTGATTAACACAGTCCCTTTCAGAAAAGAAGGACATGAGTGGGTGTCTGGTATGAATGATTTGTTCCACTGATACGCGGCTGGACTTGACTTTGAGCCAGGAGGGGAGGTCAGAACCCAGGCATGGAGTTCACTCATTTGTTCATTCACTTATGGATTTATTGAGTACTTATTGTGTGCAGAGAACTGTGCTAAGCGCTTGGAAGGGTGCAGTATAACATGGAGTGGAGGCCATGGGGGGGCCCTGGAAGAGAATCTTGCTTGAGAGTGGGGTTGCAGGGGGCTGCTCCCAGGGGGTCTGCATGAATGGCGTCTCGTGAGAAGAGAGCATTCCTGGGGGAGGTGGGCTGGAGGCCCCAGCCTGGCCCAGTCTAGCCCAGCTCCTCGGCCTCCACCCCACCACCCGTCCAGCGGCTCAGATTCTGAGCCCATTGCTGTTCTTGTCTAGTGGCCAAAACAAGGGCTTGGAAGTCAGAGGCCTTGGGTTTCTAATCCCGGCTCTGCCACTTGTCTGCTGTGTGACCTTGGGCAAGTCACTTCACTTTTCCGTGCCTCAGTTACCTCATCTGGGGAATGGGGATTAAGACTGTGAGCCCCATGTTGGACAGCGACTGTGTCCAACCTGATTGCCCCAGTTCTTAGAACAGTGCACAGCACATAGTAAGTGCTTAACTTACTGGAGGCCTTCCCAGACTGAGCCCCCTCCTTCCTCTCCCCCTCCATCCCCCCACCTTACCTCCTTCCCCTCCCCACAGCCCCTGTATATATGTATGTATCTTTGTACGTATTTATTACTCTATTTATTTATTTTATTTGTACATATTTATTCTATTTATTTTATTTTGTTAATACGTTTTGTTTTGTTGTCTGTCTCCCCCTTCTAGACTGTGAGCCCGCTGTTGGGTAGGGACCGTCTCTATATGTTGCCAACTTGGACTTCCCAAGTGCTTAGTCCAGTGCTCTGCACACAGTAAGCGCTCAATAAATATGATTGAATGAATAACAAATACCATAATTATTAATAATTATTTTTATTCCTGACCACCACCACCCTGAGCATGACAAGTGAGCCATTTCTGGAGTGAGGGGAGTGATGGTAGGGTCTGTTCACACACTCTCCCTCTTGCCACCGCTTTGCCACCCTCACCAGCGTGCCCGAGATAGGATCTCTGGAGAAGTTCATGGAGGACCAGCTTGGAGAATTTCCTGCAGAAGGGAACAAGTCCGGGCAGGGAGTGTGGGTGGCCTGAGCTGCCTGGCTGGCTCTTGGTGGCCCAGATACAGACCTTGGGCCTGGGAGGGTGGGGCCAACCCTTCCCTCGGGCGACCTAAACTACGGGCACGGGATGCCACCTGGTAGCAGGGAGAGCCGTTCAGGCCGAGGCAGGGAACAGGGAGCAGGTTGGAAGGAGGCCCTCCCTGGGGTTTCTGCTCCTGCCTGGCAGGGGAGAGGCAGGGAAGGGGTGGGTATCTGGACTGTGCCCCACACCCACCTGTCTCCCACCCTCCCACCCAGTGCCCCCTCCCATTTTAATTCACTGCAGCCTGGCCTGAGACATCCCACTGTTGGGTAGGGACTGTCTCTATATGTTGCCAATTTGTACTTCCCAAGCGCTTAGTACAGTGCTCTGCACATAGTAAGCGCTCAATAAATACTATTGATGATGATGATCATGATAGGCCGCAAGCCCGGGAGGACCGTGGGAGATGGCATCACTGCCAGTGTCCCCCCACCAGCGCCTGCAAAATAACCCGTTGTTGGGTAGCGACCGTCTCTATATGTTTCCGACTTGTACTTCCCAAGCGCTTAGTTCAGTGCTCTGAACACAGTAAGCGCTCAATAAATACGACTGAATGAATAACGATAGTTTTTGTTAAGCTCTTACTGTGTGCCAGGCACTGTACTGAGCGCTGGGGTGGATTCAAGCAAATCGGGTTGGACACGATCTCTGTCCCACGTGAGGCTCACAGTCTCAATCCCCATTTTACGGATGAGGGAGCTGAGGCACAGAGAAGTGAAGTGACTTGCCCAAGGTCACACAGCAGCCAAGTGGCAAAGCCGGGATGTATGGGGAAGACACGTCCTTTAATTTTGGTATGTCCACCCAGTGCACCACTCATTCATTCATTCAATCGTATTTATTGAGCGCTTACTGTGTGCAGAGCACTGTACTAAGCGCTCGGCAGAATTAGCGGTTCCGGTGTAGCCGGAACTCAGCCTCCTGAGCAGGAGTGGCCAGCTCAGGTTGGAGTCCGAGGAGATGAGGGGTAGGTTGGACCTGAAAGAAAGACGCTGAGAAGCGGAGTGGAAGGGAAAAGGGACAGGGAGAGCAGCATGGCAGAGGATAGGGAGAGCACCACAGCAGAGGATAGGGAGAGCAACACCACGGGAGACACCAGGCTGGATTCATTCATTCATTCAATTGTATTTATTGAGCCCTTACTGTGTGCAGAGCACTGTACTAAGCGCTTGGGAAGTCCAAGTTGGCAACATATAGAGACGGTGCCTACCCAACAGTGGGCTCACAGTCTAGAATGTGATGAAGTGAAGACAGAGAGAGAGGAAAAAGGGCAGAGCCCCCAGAGCAGCAGCATGGTCAGGGCTTGGGGACAGATGGGCCACCAGCCCGATAATAATAATAATGGCATTTATTAAGCGCTTACTACGTGCAAAGCACTGTTCTAAATGATGGGAAGGTTACAAGGTGATCAGGTCGTCCCTCGTGGGGCTCACAGCCTTAATCCTCATTTTACAGATGAGGGAACTGAGGCACAGAGAAGAGAACTGAGGCAAGGTCACACAGCTGGCAATTGACAGAGCCGGGATTTGAACCCATGACCTCTGACTCCAAAGCCCGGGCTCTTTCCTACTGAGCCACATGCTCCAAGTGACTAACAAATCTGAGTCCAGCCTGGGCTCTTCTGAGTCCTCAGTTTACCTCCCCTTTTTGTACCCTCTCCTCTTCTCCACAATAATAATAATAATAATAATGATATTTGTTAAGCGCTTACTATGTGCCATACACAGGCACTGTACACAGGCACTGTATCCTGGGGTGGATACAAGCAAATCTGGTTGGACACAGTCCCCTGTCCCACATGGGGCTCACAGTCTCAATCCCCATTTTACAGATGAGGTCACTGAGGCACAGAGAAGTGAAGTGACTTGCCCAAGGTCACACAGTAGACAAGTGGCAGAGTGGGTACTAGAACTCAGGTCCTTTTGATTCCCAGGCCCTGCTCTACTTGCTGCACAATGCTGCTTCATTTTCTAAGTAGGAGGGAAAGGAGGTATGAAATCTCCATTTTACAGATGAGGAAACTGAAGCAAAGAGAAGTTAAGTGACTTGCCCAAGGTCACGCAGCAGATACGTGATGGAATAAGGATCCTCTGACACCCAGTCAGTTAATTGTATTTATTGAGCATTTACTGTGTGTAGAGCACAGTACTAAGCACCTGTTAGAGTACAATATAGCAATATAACAGACACATACCCTACCCACAATGAGCTTATTGTCTAGAGGGGAAGACAGACGTTAATATAAATAAATAAACTACTGTCATGTGCATAAATGCTGTAGGGCTGGAAGGGGGATGGAATAAAGGGAGCAAGTCAGGGCGACACTAAAGGAAGTTGAAGAAAAGGAAAAGAGGACTCAGTCGGGTTAGGCCTGGCCAGGCTGAGGGAACTTAGGCCCAGAGAAGTGAAGTGACTTGCCCAAAGTCACACAGCTGACAAGTGGCAGAGCCGGGATTTGAACCCATGGCCTCTGACTCCAAAGCCCATGCTCTTTCCACTGAGCCACGCTGCTTCTCCTATAGATGAGGTAACTGAGGCACAGAGAAGTGAAATGACTTGTCCAAGGTCACACCCCAGTGGATAAGCGGTGGAGCTGGGATTAGAACCTAGGACTTCTGACTCTCAGGCCTGTGCTGTTTCCCCTGGGCCACACATTAACAGGTGAGAAGCAGCGTGGCTCAGTGGAAAGAGCCCGGGCTTTGGAGTCAGAGGCCGTGAGTTCAAATCCCGGCTCCGCCACTTGTCAGCTGTGTGACTTTGGGCAAGTCACTTCACTTCTCTGGGCCTCAGTTCCCTCATCTGTAAAATGGGGATGAAGACTGTGAGCCCCTCGTGGGACAACCTGATTACCTTGTATCTACCCCAGCGCTTAGAACAGTGCTTGGCACATAGTAAGTGCTTAACAAATACCAACATTATTATTATTATTATTATTATTTTAGGGGCCTTCCAAAGAATGCATTAGACAACGTACCTTGAGGAGCTCCCAAGTAGGAGAGAAGTAGCATGGCCTAGTGGAAAGAGCACAGGCCTGGGGGACAGAAGATTAGGGTTCTAATGCCCGCTCTGCCACTCGTCTGCTATGTGACCTTGGGCAAGTCGCTTAACTTCTCTATAACTCAGTTCCCTCATCCGCAAAGTGGGGATTTAAGACTGTGAGTCCTATGTGGGATGGGGAATGTGTCCAACCCGATTAACTTGTATCTACCCTAGCGCTTAGCGCAGATTCTGGCACATAGTAAGTGCTTATCAAATACCATGAAAAAAAGACATAAAAATAGATAAGAGCATCTCTTTCAGCTAACAATCAATGGTAATAACTCCCTTCCTCAAATATCTTCAGTGGCTACCAATCAACCTACGCATCAGGCAAAACCTCCTCACTCTCGGTTTCAAGGCTGTCCATCACCTCGCCCCCTCCTACCTCACCTCCCTTCTCTCCTTCTCCAGCCCAGCCCGCACCCTCCGCTTCTCTGCCACTAATCTCCTCACCGTTAGGCCTCGTTCTCGCCTGTCCCACCATCGACCCCCGGCCCACATCCTCCCCCTGTCCTGGAATGCCCTCCCTCCCCATATCCACCAAACTAGCTCTCTTCCTCCCTTCAAAGCCCTACTGAGAGCTCACCTCCTCCAGGAGATCTTCCCAGACGGAGCCCCCTTCTTCCTCTCCCCCTCCTCCCCCTCCCCATCCCCCCGCCTTACCTCTTTCCCCTCCCCACAGCACCTGTATATATGTATATATGTTTGTACATATTTATTACTCTAGTTTACTTGTACATATTTATTCTATTTATTTTATTTTGTTAATATGTTTTGTTTTGTTGTCTGTCTCCCCCTTCTAGACTGTGAGCCCACTGTTGGGTAGGGACCGTCTCTATATGTTGCCACCTTGTACTTCCCAAGTGCTTAGTACAGTGCTCTGCACACAGTAAGCGCTCAATAAATACGACAATGAATGAATGAATAATAATGAAAATAATTGTGGCATTTTCTAAGTGCTTACTATGTGCCAGGCACTTTTCTAAGCACTAGAGTGCTTGCAAACAAATTGGGTTGGACTCACTGCCTGTCCCACATGGGGCTCACAATCCTAATCCCCATTTTACATCTGAGGTAACTGAGCCACAGAGAACTTAAGTGACTTACCCAAGGCCACACAGCAGACAAGTGGCAGAGTTGGGATTAGAACCCAGGTCCTTCTGACTCCCAAGCCCGGGCTCTATCCACTAGGCTAAGCTGCTTCTCACGAGAAGTATTTATTGAGCACTTACTATGTGGAGAGAACTGTACTAAGCACCTGGGAGAGTGTCATAGAGTAAGTAGACATGAACAGAGAAGCAGGATAGTCTAATAGAAAGAACACAGGCCTGGGAGTGAGATGATCTGGGTTCTTATTCTGGCTGTACCGCTTGCTGTGTGACCTAGGGCAAGTCACTTAACTTCTCTGTGCCTCAGTTACTTCATTTGTAAAATGGGGATTAAACCTTTCTCCCTATGACTTAGACTGTGAGCCCCGTGTGGGACAGGCACTGTGTTTAACCTGATTATCTTGTAATATTATTATTTTTAATTATTATGGTATTTGTTAGGCACTTACTTTCAGTCAAATACTGTTCTAAATGTTGGGGTAAA
Organism: Tachyglossus aculeatus; assembly: GCF_015852505.1. NCBI lineage: Eukaryota > Metazoa > Chordata > Mammalia > Monotremata > Tachyglossidae > Tachyglossus > Tachyglossus aculeatus. The sequence continues at coordinate 36,915,394 of NC_052070.1, read as the reverse complement.
TACAAATTAATCAGGTTTTATCTACCGCAACTACTTAATACAGTGCCCTGCACATAATAAGCACTTTGCAAGTACTACTTAGAGAGAAAAGGAAAAAAAAAGAGCTTACAATCTAGCAGCAGAGAAAGACACGAAAATAAATTGCAAGTAGGGGAAGCTACAACCTGAAGTCAACCCATTTTTACCCTTCAAATTAGCCCAGAGCTGCCAACCCCCTTCAATCAATCAATCAATCAATCAATCAATCAATCAATCCATCACTGGTGTTACTGAGCACTTACCGTGTGTAGAAAACACTGTACTAAGTGCTTGAAAAAATTCAGTATAACAGAGTTGGTAAACATGTTCCCTGTCAACAGGATGCTTAAATTCTAGAGGGCATGGTGTGAAGCAGCATAAAGCAGTGGAAAGCTCCCGGGCTTTGGAGTCAGAGGTCATGGGTTCAAATCCCAGCTCCGCCACTTGTCAGCTGTGTGACTTTGGGCAAGTCACTTCACTTCTCTGTGCCTCAGTTATACCTCATCTGGAAAATGGGGATTAAGACTGTGAGCCCCCCGTGGGACAACCTGATCACCTTGCAACCTACCTAGAGCTTAGAATAGTGCTGTGCACATAGTAAGCGCTTAACAAATGCCATCATTATTATTAGAGGGGGAGACGGGCATTAAAATAAATTACAGATGTGGTGGGGCTGAGGGTGGAGTGAATATCAAGAAGGAGTGTAGATTAGTAGATAGAGCACAGGCCTGGGAGTCAGAAGGACCTGGGTTCTAATCCTGGCCCAGCCAATTGTCTGCTGTGTGACCTTGGACAAGTCACTTCACTTCTCTGTGCCTCAGTTACCTCATCTGGAAAATAGAGATTAAGAGAGTGAGCCCCTTGTGGGACAGGGACTGTGTCCAACCTGATTAACTCGTATTTACCCCAGAGCTTAGAAAAGGGCTTGACACATAGTAAGCATTAAACAAATATGATAATTACTATTATCAACTGCTTAAAGGGTACGGATCCAAGGGTACAGGTGATGCAAGAGGGAAGGGGAGTAGGAGAAATGAAGCTTAGTCTGGGAAGGCTTCTTGGAGGAGATGTGATTTTAATAAGGCTTTGATGGTGGGGAGAGTGATTGTCTTTAGGATATGAAGAGAGAGGCCTAGTTTCCAAATTGTCACTTGGTTTAATAGTATTGGATTTATTTATATTAATGTCTGCCTCCCCGTCTAGACCTTAAGCTTGGTGTGGGCAGGGAATGTCTATGAACAGTGCCAGCACTTAGAACAGTGCTTTGCACATAGTAAGTGCTTAATAAATGCCATTATTATTATTATTTATCATTATATTTTACTCTACCAAGTGCTTAGTACAGTGCTCTGCACACAATAGACTCAATAAATATGATTGAATGAATGAAGGAAGGAAGGAGGGAAAACAGGTTTTTTTAAAAAATGATATTTGTTAAGCCCTTACTATGCACTAAACACTGGGGTAGGTAGAAAATAATCAAGTTGGACACAGTCCTTGTCCCACATGGGGCTCAGATTCTTAATCCCCATTTTACAGATGAAGTTACTGAGGTACGGAGAAGATAAAAATCTTAGGTCAAGCAGCAGACAAGTGGAGGAGTGGGGTCTAGAACCGGTCCTTCTGATACCCAGGCCCATGCTCTTTCCACTAGGCCACACTGTGGGAATTGAATCCCTATTCTACATTTGAGGAAATTGAGGAACACAGAAGTGAAATGTCACCTAGCAAGAAAGTGGTAGAGCCGGGTTGAGAATCCAGGTCCTCTGACATGCTCACTCCCAAGCCCCGTGCTTTTTCCACTAGGCCATACTGCTTCCATCACAAGTGAATCACGGGATTTGATTCTCTCCTTGCCAACTACTCTCTCACTACAACCCGGCCCGCACACTTCCCTCCTCTAACAGCAACCAAACACTTTGCCTCACTGTCTGCTCTGGCCATCATCGCCTTGCTCACATCCTCCTCCCTGCAGATAATAATAATAATAATAATAATAATAATAATAATAATAAAATAATAATAATAATAATGGTATTTGTTAAGCGCTTACTATGTGCAAAGCACTGTTCTTTCCCTTTCACTTCCACAGATAATTCCCTTCCACTTCACGTCCAACAGGTCACCACTCTCCATCTTCAAAGTCCTAACTAAACTCACATCTCCTCCAGAAGACTTCCCTGTTTAATTTCTTGTTTCCCCACCCTATTCTCCTTCCTTCTGCTTCACCTACGCACTTAATAATCATTGTGGTATTTGAAGTAGTGTCGCTTAGTGGAAAGACCCTGGGCTTGGGAGTCAGAGGATGTAGGTTCTAATCCCAGCTCTGCCATGTGTCTGTTGTGTGACCCTGGGCAAGTGACTTAACTTCTCTGTGCCTCAGTTACCTCATCTGTAAAATGGGGATTAGAGGTGTGAGCCCCACCTGATTATCCTGTAACTACCCCAGCACTTAGAACAGTGCTTGACACATACTAAGCACTTAACAAATGCCATAATTATTATTATATTATTATTACCTGGGTATAGACCCTTTAAACACTTTGATACTCACTCTAGCCCCACAACACTTGTGTACGTATCCTTATACTTCACTGCCTCAGCTCCCTGTAATTTATTTTTATGTTTGTCTCCCCCTACTAGACTGTAAACTCTTGGAGGGCAGAGACTACATTCTGTTTTGTTCTGTACATACTGCACCAGTACATAGCTGTTCTAAGAGCTTATCCTCTAGACTGTAAGCTCGTTGTGGGCAGAGAATGTCTCTTTATTGTCATATTATACTCTCCCAAGAGCTTAGTACAGTGCTCTGCATACAGTAAGCAGTCATTAAATATGACTGAATGCCTAGTAAAATGCTCTGCATGCAGTAAGGGCTCAATAAATACTACTGATGGATGGATTGAAATTTAGGATGAGGAGGGGGTGAGTCCTGGGGCAGGGAGGCCAAAGAGCATGGGAGCAGTGGGCAGAAGAGAGAGGAGAAGCTGGAAGAGGAAGGAGGAGCCACAGTGCCCGAGACTGGGGGAGGCAGGTCACCAGTTTAGAGGGAAGGAGGCAAGAGGAAAGTGCTGACCACACCCCATTGCCCACATCCCCTTGAAATCAGGAGGTACCCATCGGGGAAGAGCTAGAGACTGTGCAGGCAATGCAGCCAAAGCCAGGCTCAAAAAAGGGAGAGATCAGCCAGTTCCTCTCCCTAGCCGGGCCGGTGTGCCCCAGCAAGGCATAGAGGCGTAAAAATCCCAAGAGCACGAGTGGATGGGGCGGGGTGCAGGAGCCAAGAAATTGCCGCTCTTTGTGACATTGAAGGAAGAACCTGCAGAGAGCCTAGAAAGTCTCATGCCACATAGCCCAGCTCGTGGCCAGGGATTGCATCTGTTTATTGTTGTATTATGCTCTCCCATGTGTTTAGTACAGTGTTTTCCAGCGTGGCTCAGTGGAAAGAGCCCGGGCTTTGGAGCCAGAGGTCATGGGTTCAAATCCCAGCTCTGCCAATTGTCAGCTGGGTGACTTTGGGCAAGTCACTTAACTTCTGTGTGCCACTGTAAAATGGGGATTAATACTGTGAGCCCCCTGTGGGACAACCTGATCACCTTGAAACCTCCACAGTGCTTAGAACAGTGCTTTGTACACAGTAAGCGCTTAATAAATATTATTTATTAATTTTTATAAATATTATTTATAAAATAATATAAATATTGTTTATTTATTATTTATAAATATTGCTATTTATTAATAATATTAATATGTCCCCCTGTCTCCCCCTTTTAGACTGTGAGCCCACTGTTGGGTAGGGACTGTCTCTATATGTTGCCAATTTGTACTTCCCAAGCGCTTAGTACAGTGATCTGCACATAGTAAGCGCTCAATAAATATGATTGATGATGATGATGATTATTATTATTATTCTTATTTTGTACACAGTAAGCACTCAATAAATATGACTGGCTGAATGAATGTCTGTATAGGGCACGGAGCCCTGGCCAGAGAAATCTTTCAGAAAGGGAAAATCTAGTCTCAGGAGGAAGTGGAAAGGAAGCTCCGCCAGGGCAGGGAACACATCTACTTTAGTAATCTCTCCCAAGTGCTTAGTCCACTGCTCTGCACACAGTAAGCACTCAATAAATACTATTGTTTGATTGATTGAAGAGGGAGAGCAGGAGATTACATATACCCTGGGCCTGGGACTACTTTCCCAGTCTGAATCATGGCCCTCTGCCCCCTCGCTGCCCCTCTCTCTAACCCCCCGGCCCCAACCCGAAGTAGGGTGGGGAGAGCAGGGGAGCACTGAGCCTCTAATCATTAACCACAGCTTCCTGTTCAGGAGGAAGGGAGGGAGGGGAGCAGGCCTGCCGGCTGGCTGACTAGCCATCTGAATCATTGGCTAGCTGACTGGTTCTCCTGCCGGCTAATTGACTGACTGTCTGGCTGGCTGGCCCGCTAGCTCGTGGCATTGTCGCCCAGAGCCAGAAATGGAGTTTACAAAATCCAGGGCAGGATTGGCTGCCAGTCCCCTGCCTCCCCGGGGAGAGAGGAGGAAGACCAGGATAAGGACTAGGTTTTCTGGGTAGGCCAGGCAGGTGGGTAGGGGGGACCCAGGATCCAGGCTTCAGAGTCCATGGACCCTTCTCAGCTGAAAAGGGTTGGAGCCCTGCCGCTCTTGGCTGGAACACCCCACCATTGTTCTCTAAGCCCCTTTGCCCTGAGCTGGGGGGCTGGTCCAGTCAAGGGGTGAGAGCCCCAGTGAGAGCCTGGGCTGGGGACAGATCCCAGAACAGTCTGTGGAGACTTCCCTCCTGGAGAAGTTTAGGAATGGGAGGGGTGGCTAACAGCCTTGGGAAAGGTTCTGGAGGACCCTGCTTGAGGATTAGGGCTTTGAAAGCTCCAGGCTCCCTTGGGCCCTTCATGCTACCCTCCTCTTCCTCCTCCTCTCCTCCTCCTCTTTCTCCTCCTCTTCTTTTTTCATTCATTCACTCAATCGTATTTATTGAGCGCTTACTGTGTGCAGAGCACTGTACTAAGCGCTTGGGAAGTACAAGTAAGCAACATCTAGAGACGGTCCCTACCCAACAGCGGGCTCACAGTCTAGAAGGGGGAGACAGACAATAAAACGAAACATGTAGACAGGTGTCACAATCGTCAGAACAAATAGAATTATAGCTACATGCACATCATTAACAAAATAAATAGAAAAGTAAATATGTACAAGCAAAATAAATCTGTACAAATACATACAAGTGCTGTGGGGAGGGGAAGGAGGTAGGGCTGGGGGGAATGGGGAGGAGGAAAGGAAAAAGGGGGCTCAGTCTGGGAAGACCTTCTGGAGGAGGCGAGCTCTCAGTACGGCTTTGAAGGGAGGAAGAGAGCTAGCTTGGCAGATGTATGGAGGGAGGACATTCCAGGTCAGGGGGAGGATGTGGGCTGGGGGTCGACGGTGGGACAGGCGAGAACAAGGCACAGTGAGGAGGTTCACGGCAGAGGAGCGGAGGGTGTGGGCTGGGCTGGAGAAGGAGAGAAGGGAGGTGAGGTAGGAGGGGGCCAGGTGATGGACAGCCTTGAAGCCAAGAGTGAGGAGTTTTTGCTTGATTCGTAGGTTGACAGGCAGCCACTGGAGATTTTTGAAGAGGGGAGTAACATGCCCAGAGTGCTTCTTTCTCTTCCTCCCTTCTCTTCCTCCTCCTTGTCACCCTCCTTCTCTTCCCCTTCCCTGCCACTGTGAGGTCCTGAATGGAAAATGCTTGGGGCTTCCATGAACCAGCCGTGACCATGACCTGGGATGGGGAACTGGAATTGACTTGGGACCAGTGAGGGGGTTTTAAGACCCTGATATTTGTATTTGAGGGGGAATGTTAAGCTCCCAAATACTAATTCCATTAGCCACTGGGCTCCAGGTCAACTTCAGCAGAACGAAAGCCTCCTGGCCCACACCCACCCAGGCCGGCATTCAGCTGAGCATCCTCTAAACTGTTATACTGTTATATTGTACTTTCCCACGTGCTTAATACAGTGCTCTGCACACAGAAAGCACTCAATAAATATGACTGACTGACTGATTGGGCCTCTTCTCCCCATGCCTTGATGCCAGGCTGTACAGCTGGCAAGACTTCTCTTTCCCCATACCAGTATGCCACCAGCCCTTTAAGACCCTCAGAAAACACTCACCCTTCATCTTCTAGCAGAGAAGCGGCCATAAGAAGCATTGTTGTGTCCTTTGCCTACACTCCTTGTTAAATTGCAAAGGAATTTTTAGAAAAGATAAACTTCTGTTTTCTTATAATGAACCAGTGTTTTCACAGCTTTCCAACAGAATCTTTGTCTCCACAAGAATGCCTTGCATAGGATTAAGCCCCCGCCTAGGTAACACAAAGTGAATTCCTCCCATTCTGTTTGTTGTTTTGGCTGGAGGACTAATGGGAAGGTTATTTCCTTGCCTGGGAGTAATGGGAGCAGCAAAAAGTCTCTAACTAGTCCTGATTTCTGAAGTGAGAATGCATCTACTGAGATGTTCAGACAATAAATTTAAAGAATCACTTAGAACAGGCTGTTGAGGAGAAGTTTTTCTTAATGTCTGGCCGGGGTATCTCTTCTAGTCTGTAAGCTCTTTGTGGGCAAGAAATGTATCTTCCAAATCTGTTGTATTGTACTTTCCCAGGTTCTTAGGACAGTGCTCTGCACACGGAAAGCACTCAATAAGTACCATCGATTGATTGATAGATACGGAGAAGGATGAAGCAGTCCAAGGCATGTTGCAGGCTGGGCTTGGGGGCTTGGTCACTGGAGTCTCTTGGGGTGGGAGGTTGGGAGATGGAGGACAACAATCAGTCTATCAGTGGTATTTATTGAGGGGTCACTGTGTAGACCACTGTACTAGGCACTGGGGAGACCACCATATAACAGTTGGTAAATATGTTTACTGCCCACAACAACTTTTCTATGGATGTCTATGGATGGCTAGAGGACACCCTTGAGGAAGATAGGGGCTAGTCTACAGAGCAATGGGCATCAGCCAGATTTTCCATGGTGTAGTCCAATGGATCTGCTCCTCTAGACTGTAAGCTCGTTGTGGGTGGGGAATGTGTCTGTTTATTGTTATACTGTACTCTCCCAAGCACTTAGTACAGTGCTCTATACCCAGTAAGCGCTCAATAAGTACGATTGAATGAATCTCCAGAGCAGCAATTTTCCTTCCTCCACGACCGCTATGTAAATTCTGCCAAGGACTTTCTCATGTGTGGTCTTAGGATGCTGCCAAGTGATGCAACTTTCCACTAGGTGAGTGAGGTTAGAGGGTCAGTAGAGGTGTGTCCTGCATTCTTTTGTGTGGCCAGCATTCCTGCAACCCTGCTCAGAGCAGGGTGGGGAGGACAGAACTAGGACCTGTGAGAAGCAGTGTGGCCTAATGGACGGAGCGTGGGCCTTGGGAGTCAGAAGGACCTGGGTTCCCATCCCAGCTCCGCCATTTGTCTGCTATGTGACCTTGGCCAAGTCACTTGACTTCTCTGTGCCTCAGTTCTCTCATCTGTAAAAGGGGGATTAAGACTGAGCCCTATGTGGGACAAGGGACCGTCCAACCCGATTACCTTGTATCTCCCCAGCGCTTAGAATAGTACCTGGCACATACTAAGCACCTAATGCATACCACAATTATTATTATTATTGCTATTATTATTACTATCTGTGGGTACCCAAGATTATGAATCCTCCGGCCCTGAATCACAATGCCAATCCCTGCAGACTCAGTTTCCCTGCGTATTTGGCTCTCCCAGGAAATGTTAGAGTTGAGGTGGGTTTGGGGGCTGGAGCCGAGAACCCAGATGGGTACCTGCCTCTCCAGTGCTGACTGCAAGAGCTGGAGAAACTGTAACGGGAAGGTTGCCCCCTGCCCCTTCTTCCCCCAACAAACACACAACACAGACACACACACACATATCCAGGGTGAGGGGGTGGGAGACCAGGTGTCAGTCATTCCAAAGACTCTGGAATGTCTTTGCCTTAGGTGCCGGGAAGAAACACTTCTGGAATTTCCCTCCTCTTTGCCCGCCGAGTTCCCCTCATTGTTCCTTGATTCCTGAGCGATTCCTGTGCCCGGGGATGGATGTGAACCCGGCGTCTCCAGACCTGACTGGCCAAGTTTTCAAGGGCAGCTCTCCGGAAGCAGGTACAATCCAATTCCCAGCTCCACCTCTCACCCGCTATCGGTCCTTCCAATATCAACGTGCAGCCTGTCCTCTGGGTGGGCATGCTTCCACTAGAGATCCCAGCCTCACTCAGCTCAGAAAAGAGGGCCAATCAATCAATCGTATTTATTGAGCGCTTACTATGTGCAGAGCACTGTACTAAGCACTTGGGAAGTACAAATTGGCAACACATAGAGACAGTCCCTACCCAACAGTGGGCTCACAGTGGGCCAGCCTCTCCGGGCCAGGAGTGACTGGGACGTGGGGCTGGAAATGGATTCAAACCCAACCGGATCATAGCTTGTCTCTGGCACTGTTGATGTGGTGCGCTCTCTTCAAATTCCACCCCAAGGCCATTCCCGAGATTATAGTAATAATATTTAATTTAATATTAATAATGATGATGGTAATTATTATTATTACTCCTCCTGGGAGTCAGGACATGGGTTTTAATCCCCACTTTGCCACTTGTCTGCTGTGTGACTTTGGGCAAGTCAGTTAACTTCTCTGTGCCTCAGTTACCTCATCTGCAAAATAAGGCTTAAGACTGTGAGCTCCATGTGGGACACGGACTGCATCCGTGTATCTACCCTTGTATCTACCCCATAGCTCAGAACAGTCCCTGACATAGAGTAAGTGCTTGAAAAATATCTTTAAAAATTGTGCTGTCCCTTCTGTGCTTACTATGTGACAGGCAGTATACTAAACAATGAGTAGGTATAATGCAGTGAGACTGGATTCAATCCTTCTACCACATGACAATCACAGTCGAAGGGGAGGCAGAGAAGGTATTCCTTTTTCATTTTACAGATGAGGAAACCAAGGCACAAAGAAGTCAAGAAACTTGCCCAAAATAGGTCAGAACTCTCAGGTTCTGAAAGATTCATCTTGTTGGGCAAGAAACATGTCTACCAACTCTGTTATATTGTACTCTCCCAAGCACTTAGTACAGTGGTCTGCACAAAGTAAGCACTCAATAAATATGATTGATTGCTTGATCTTGTAGCATCATTTCCTCCATGCAATTTTCGCTGAAGAATCTGAGCCCTTTGAGGGCCAGGGGCTGTGGCTAATTCCCACCCTTTTCCAGTGCTTAATACAGTGCTCTGCATACAGTAAGCACTTAACAAATAAATAAATACTGTTACTACTAACAACCACTGCAGATTTCCCTAGAAAAGCTGACAGACAGCTCAGTTTCATCTCCTTTGTCGCTGGCCCAAATCAGCTTCCCCACAAGCCCTGAATCCTCTGACCACAGAGATTTGTTTCTCTCTATGTTTCATGTTTCATCAGAAGACAGCAGGCTGTTTTCCAGGGCGGGAGATCAGTGTTTGGCTTTTGCCAGCAGAAAAACACAGAAACCAAACGGTGGTTTCTCCTTCCTGAGTCACCGGGGGCTGGATTTTCCGCCGGGGGTTCTGACCTAGACGGAAAAGTTTGAATACGGCACTGTTTCTGGTCTAGCTGGGTCTCCAGTTAACACCACGTCTCCCACGCCCTGTTGTCTGAAATTCCATCTTTCCTTCAAGAAGGTTCAAAGAGGTTTGAGAAGACAGATTCACAGACAGCAGGTCCTTAGGGGGAAAATTTAGGGGTGTTAGATGGCCCAGCTATCAATCAATTGTATTTATTGAGCGCTTACTGTGTGCAGAGCACTGTACTAAGTGCTTGGGAAGTACAAGTTGGCAACATATAGAGACAGTCCCTACCCAACAGTGGCCTCACAGTCTAGAAGGGGGAGACAGAGAACAAAACCAAACATATTAACAAAATAAAATAAATACAATAGATAAGTACAAGTAAAATAAATAAATAAATAGAGTAATAAATACGTACAAACATATATACATATATAGAGGTATAAGCTATAAGCTATTACCTAAGGAGTTGGACGTTAGGAAGGCAACCACCAGACTGATCCACCAGGCATGTTCCTAGAATGTAAGTTCCTCCAGGACTTAGATCACTGACGTTTGGAAGTTTGACATTCACCCCTGACAGTCACCCCACATCCAACCCCACAGCACTCATGTAGTATCTTTAAATTCTGTATTATACATTTTTCATTTATATTAATGTCTGTCTTCCCCTCTAGGCCATAAGCTCATTGTGGGCAGGGAATGTGTCTGCTAATTCTGTTGTAATAATAATAATAATAGTGATGGTATTTGTTGGGCACTTACTATGTGCCACATACTGTTCTAAGCGCTGGGGTAGAAACAAGGTAATCAGGTTGTCCCATATGGGGCTCACAGTCTTAATCCCCATTTTACAGATGAGTTAACTGAGGAACAGAGAAGTTTAGTGGCTTGCCCAAGGTCACACAGCAGACAAGTGGCAGAGCTGGGATTAGAACCCATGACCTCTGTCTCCCAAGCCCGCGCTCTTTCCCCTAAGCCACGGTGCTTCTCTACTCTTGTATTGTACTCTCCCAAGTTCTTAGTATAATGCTCTGTACAAAGTAAACGCTCAATATATACTATTGGTTGATGGATTGAGTCTGGGATCATGTGTGCCTTGCCTCACTTGGATTCACCCAAGTGTTAAGTGCAATGTTTCGCACTCAGTAAGTGTTCAATAACCAGATGATGCTGACAGACTGAGGCAGACCACTGAGCTGGAGGGTCCTTCAATCGATTCCAAAAGGGCAGTGTTATAGAGAAGCAGCGTGGCTCAGTGGAAAGATCCCGGGCTTTGGAGTCAGATGTCATGGGTTCAAATCTTGGCTCCGCCAACTGTCAGCTGTGTGACTTTGGGCAAGTCATTTCACTTCTCTGTGCCTCAGTTACCTCATCTGTAAAATGGGGATTAAAACTGTGAGCCCCACATGGGACAACCTGATCACCTTGTATCCCCCCCAGCGCTTAGAACATTGCTTTGCACATAGTAATCGCTTAACAAATGCCATCATTATTATTATTATTCTCTGGGCCTCAGTTACCTCATCTGGAAAATGGGGATTAAAATTGTGAGCCCCCTGAGATAACCTGATCACCTTGTAACCTCCCCAGCGCTTAGAACTGTGCTTTTAACATTGTAAGTGCTTAACAAATACTATCATTATTATTATTATTATATTGTCTTAGGGTTAACTATCCACCTAACTCAGTGTCATTTTCTCAGTCCCTCCATGCACCTGTTTCACCGTGGGCAGGGAATGTGCCTGTTATACAGTTATGTTGTACTCTCCCAAGTGCTTAGTACACTGTTCTGCACAATAAGTGCTCAATAAATCGATTGACTAAGTGACCGACTCCTCTGACGCAAAGGTTAATGATAAAAACAGCAATAGTAATAATAATAATACTAGCATTTGTTAAGTATTTACTCTGAACCAAGCACTGTACTAAGCACTGGGGTGGATACAAGATAATCAAGTCCGACACAGGGGTCACAGTCTCAGTAGGAGGGAGAACAGCTACTGAATCCCCATGTTTCAGATGAGGGAACTGGGGCCAAGAGAAGTGAAGTGACTTGCCCAAGGTCACACAGCAGACAAGTGGTGGAGCTGGGATTTGAACCCACAACCTCTGAGTCCTAGGCCCACGCTCTTTCCACTAGACGGTGCTACTTATTCTCGCAAATGTGCAGAACCTCACATTAAGCAGCATGGGAAGCTGGGTGGAAAGCAGTATGCCCTAGTGCCAAGAGCCTGGGCTTGGGAGTCAGAGGTCATGGGTTCTAATCTTGGCTTCACCAGTTTCTGCTGTGTGACCTCGGGCAAGTCGCTTCACTTCTCTGTGCCTCAGTTATCTCATCTGAAAAATAATAATGATATTTGTTAAGCGCTTACTATGTTCCAAGCGCTGGGGGGGATGATACAAGGTAATTAGGTTGTCCCAGGTGGGGCTCACAGTCTTAATTCCCATATTACAGATGAGGGAACTGAGACACAGAGAAGTGAAGTGACTTGCCCAAAGTCACACAGCTGACAAGTGGCGGAGCCGGGATTAGAACCCATGACTTCTGACTCCCAAGCCCAGGCTCTTTCCACTGAGCCACGCTGAAAAATGGGGATTAAGAGTGTGAGCCTCGTGTGGGACAGGGACTGCGTCCAACCTGATTACCTTGTTTCCACCCCAGTACCTAGAAAAGTGCTTGGCACAGAGTAAGCCCTTAATATCAAAATTATTATTATTATTATCATTATCAAGGAAGCTCAAGCTGAGCGCCACCCTGCACTGAACGCCTCGTGGACGCCGCCCGCTCGCACACATCCGTGTCTTCCGACAGCTCTGTACACAGACAAGGGTTGCCAGAAAAACATTTCTTAAGTCTGCCGCCGTGTTTGCTCAGAAGTACGAGGTGATAACACACAGAGTCTGGCTCCGGTCTCCATCGCTTCCCTCTTTTCCACTGGAATGATGTAATTTCTGCTTCCAAGGCAGAGCTTGCTCTAGAATGACCCATCGGGGGGTTTGTAGTCCCAGAGCAGCTTCACACCCAGGCCTAGATCATTGTTCCATTTGTTCGTCAAGCCGAGCAAGTTGCTTCCTATGGCCCTGGCCCTGGTCAGTTCCATATTTACATTTTCGGAGCTCCTGGGGGCTTCTCACATACGTATCAGAGAGCTCCCGGACTTCTCTAAACAAACGCCATTCCTTAGCTGTTCCTTGGCCCTCTGACAGCTCGCTCGGCCATATGTCTGGAAGCATTTCTGAAAGAAGGGAGCTTCACAGAGAAAATGACTCTTCCAAAACACGGGTAATGCCGAAGTTCCCCTCGAGAGGGATGAAAGGGTTAAATGAATCGACTTGCAATGGACCACTTCATCAGCCTCCTCAGTGACCTCACTGCCTCCAGCCTTGCCCCTCTCCGGTCCTTACTTTACTCTGCTGCCCTGGGGGGAAGCGGCATGGCATGGTGGATATACAGCACGGGCCTGGGAATCAGAAGGTCATGGGTTCTAATCCTAGATCTGCCACTTGTCTGCTGGGTGACCTCGGGCAAGCCACTTCACTTCTCTGTGCCTCAGTTACCTCATCTATAAAATGGGGATTGAGACTGCGAGCCCCACGTGGGACAGGGCCTGCGTCCAAACCAATTTGCTTGCATCCACCCCAGAGCTTAGTACAGTGGCTGGCACATCTATAATTTCACTTATTTAGATCAGTGCCTGTTTACTGGTATTGATATCAGTCTCCCCTCCTCTGGACTGTGAGCCCATTGTGATGATGATGATGATGGCATTTATTAAGCGCTTACTATGTGCAAAGCACTGTTCAAAGTGCTGGGGAGGTTACAAGGTGATCAGGTTGTTCCACGGGGGGCTCACAGTCTTCATCCCTATTTTTTACAGATGAGGGAACTGAGGCACAGAGAAGTTAAGTGACTTGCCCAAAGTCACACAGCTGACAATTTCTAGACTGTGAGCCCACTGTTGGGTAGGGACCGTCTCTATATGTTGTCAACTTGTACTTCCTAAGCGCTTAGTACAGTGCTCTGAACACAGTAAGTGCTCAATAAATACGATTGAATGAATGAATGAATTGGCGGAGCCGGGATTTGAACCCCTGACCTCTGACTCCAAAGCCTGTGCTCTTTTCCACTGAGTCACAGGATTGTCTCCCTTTATTGCTGTATTGTACTTTCCAAGCGCTTAGGACAGTGCTCTGCACATGGTAAGCGCTCAATAAATACGATTGAATGGATAAGCACCTAAAAAATACTGTCATTATTATTATTAGTAGTAGTTTTTCTAGAACACTGTTCGGTGAACATCTCCTGGCTCCTCAAGAGCCTCCAACGGCAGCAATCATTGCTGCATCTGGCAGAAGCTTCCCGGCTGGTTTTAAATCCTTCAGGCAGCTCTCTCCCTCCTACCTATCATCAGTCCTTTCTCACTACAATCTCGCTCCCACACACTTATAATAATAATGATAGCATTTATTAAGCGCTTACTGTGTGCCAAGCACTCTTCTAAGTGCTGGAGAAGTTACAAAGTGATCAGGTTGTCCCACGGGGGGCTCACAGTCTTCATCCCTATTTTACAGATGAGGGAACTGAGGCCCAGAGAAGTGAAGTGACTTACCCGAAGTCACACAGCTGACGATCGGCGGAGCCAGGGTTTGAACCCATGACCTCTGACTCCAAAGCTGCTTCTATAACTTGACTTGACTTATCCTATTTATTTTATTTTGTTGGTATGTTTGGTTCTGTTCTCTGTCTCCCCCTTTTAGACTGTGAGCCCACTGTTGGGTAGGGACTGTCTCTATGTGTTGCCAATTTGTACTTCCCAAGCGCTTAGTACAGTGCTCTGCACATAGTAAGCGCTCAATAAATACGATTGATTGATTGATTGATTCTCTTGACTTCACTCGACTTCTCTAACGCTAACCTACTCACTGTGCCTCCATCTCCCTGCCGCCCATGCCATCAACTCCTTACTCACACCTCCCTCTTGCTTGAAACTCCCTCCTCCCCCATCTCCGACAGACAGTAATAGTAGTAATAATAATCGTGATATTGGTTAAGCGCTTACTACATGCCAGGCACTGTACTAAGCTCTGGGGGGGATACAAGCAAATCGAGTTGGACACAGTCCCTGTCCCACGTGGGGCTCCAAGTCTCAACCCCCACTTTAAAGATGAGGGAACTGAGGCGCAGAGAAGAGAAGTGACTTGCATACAGCAGATAAGTGGCGGAGCCAGGATTAGAACCCATGACCTTCTGACTTCCAGTCTGTGCTCTACCCAATATACCTGTATATATGTATATATGATTGTACATATTTATTACTCTATTTATTTTACTTGTACATATCTATTCTATTTATTTTATTTTGTTAATATGTTTGGTTTTGTTCTCTATCTCCCCCTTCTAGACTGTGAGCCCGCTGTTGGGTGGGGACTGTCTCTAGATGTTGCCAACTTGTGCTTCCCAAGCGCTTAGTACAGTGCTCTGCACACAGTAAGCACTCAATAAATACGACTGATTGATTGATTGATTGATTCAAAGTCCTACTAAAATGATCTCTTCCAAGAAGTCTTCTCTGATTCACCTATCACATTAGAGAAGCAGCGTGGCTCAATGGAAAGAGCACGGGCTTTGGAGTTAGAGGTCCTGGGTTCAAATCTCGGCTCCGCCAATTGTCAGCTGTGTGACTTTGGGCAAGTCACTTCACTTCTCTCTGCTTCAGTGACCTCATCTGTAAAATGGGGATTAAGACTCTGAGCCCCATGTGGGATAACCTGATCACCTTGTAACCTCCCCAGCACTTAGAACAGTGCTTTGCATATAGTAAGTGCTTAATAAATGTCATTATTATTATTATTATCACCACCCCACACAATTCTCCCTCCCTCTTGCTACACCTATGCACTTGGGTCTGTTCCCTTTAAGCACTTTTCCACTAACCCCAGCCCCCGTCCCCAGAGGCACTTCTGCACAAAACCTTATACTCTGCTTCCTACCTGTAATTTATTTTAATGTATTCCTCCCTTCCTAGATTGTCAACTCCCTCAAGGGCAAGTCTACCTCCTCTTATTGTATAGTACTCTCCCAAGCACTTAGTACAGTGCTCTGCACACAGTAAGCTCTCAATAAATACCATTGATTGATTGCCTGACTGGGGAAAGAGTAAGAGTGAGTTTCTCTTTGCCATCCAAGGCTCCAGACTGTGGCTCTGGGAAGTTTCCCTGCAGGTGGAAGTTTATGGGGAGAGACCCAGGCCTCCAGAATCCCAATAGAAAGAGCATAGGGCTGGGAGTCAGCTTGGTTCTCAGAAAGCATTCAATAAATACAATTGAAAGAAAAAGAAAAGAAAAGACCTGGGTTCTAATTCCAGTTCTACCACCTACCTGCTGTGTGATCTTGGGTAAATCATTTAACTTCTCTGTGCCTCAATTCCCTCATCACTGAGCCACGGGGAGCAGCGTGGCTCGGTGGAAAGAGCACAGGCTTGGGAGTCGGAGGTCACGGGTTCTAATCCCGGCTCTGCCAACCGTCTGCTGTGTGACCTTGGGTAAGCCCCTTAACTTCTCTGAGCCTGTTACCTCATCTGTAAAATGGGGATTAAGACTGTGAACCCCACGTGGGACAACCTAATCATCTTGTATCCCCCCAGCGCTTAGAGCAGTGCTTCACATGTAGTAAGAGCTTAACAAATGTCATTATTATTATTATCAGCAAGATGGGGGTTCAACACCTGTTCTCCCTCCTACTTGGACTGTGAACCCCCTGAAGAACTTGATTATCTTGTATCTTCTCCGGCGGTTAGCACAGTGCTTGGCACATAGTAAGTATTCAGTAAATACCATAGTAAGTATTCAGTAAATACCAGAATTAAGCACAACCACCCCAACCACGGGAGCCTCGAGAACTCCACTGTGCCACTACCCCTGTATACACCAACTCCAGCTCAGTCTCTCCTTCCCACTTGCTGTTCCAGAAGCCCAGATTTCCAAGCGTGATGCAGAGCTGAGGCAGAAACACCCCCAGCTTGGAGTCTGACCGTGGGGATGACCAGAGCCGAAGAATTGTCACTTTTGTGAAGCTGCAGTCCCTTACTGTTGCAGTCGAAATGACTGCAGGGCTCTGAGGCTCTCACCTCTCCCCGAGACCGACCCCATTCCCAGAGAGATTAGAGGTTAGGGGATGGGGTCCAAAGTTCCTCACACTCTAAAAATTGCCCCCCACAGGTAGGGATCATCTGAAAAGATCTTTTGTCGACCTAGCAGATAGGTCTGCTGCCCCAACAGAGGCAGTCAATAATAATTATTGATTGCTTACTGTGTGCAGAGCACTGCACTAAGCACTTGGGAGAGTACAGTACAAAAATATAACAGACACATTCCCTGCCCACAATGAGCTTACAGTCTTCAGGGGGAGACAGACATAAATATAAATAAATAGGATTAGAGGTATGTACAGAAGTGCTATGGGACTGGGAAGGGGGACAAATACCATCTCTAGATGTTGCCAACTTGTACTTCCCAAGCGTTTAGCACAGTGCTCTGCACACAGTAAGCGCTCAATAAATATGATGGAAGGAAGGAAGGGATAAAAGGAGCAAGTCAGGGGGACACAGAGAGGCAGCGTGACTCAGTGGAAAGAGCCCGGGCTTTGGAGTCAAAGGTCATGGGTTCAAATTCCAGCTCCACCAATTGTTAGCTGTGTGACTTTGGGTAAGTCACTTAACTTCCCTGTGCCTCAGTTCCCTTATCTGTAAAATGGGGATTAAGACTGTGAGCCCCATATGGGACAGCCCGATCACCTTGTATCCCCCCAGCTCCTAGAACAGTGCTTTGCACATAGTAAGCATTTAACAAATACCATTATCATTATTAAGGGAGTTGAAGAAAAAGAGAAGAGAACTTAGGGAAGGCCTCTCTTAATTGTGCCTTCAATAAGGCTTTGAAGAGGGGAAAGTAATTGTTGGATGCGAAGAGGAAGGGTGTTCCAGGCCAGAGGCAGGACATGGGCCAGAGGTCAGCTGCGAGATAGATGGGATCGAGGTTCAGAGAGAAGGTTGGAGAAGACTGGTGTGGAGTGAAGTGTGGGGGCTGTGTTGTAGTAGGAGAGTAGTGGGGTGAGGTGGGAGGGCGCAAGGTGATGTTTTGATTTGGAGGTGGATAGGCAACCACTGGAAGTTCTTGAGGAGTGGGGAAATGTAGCCTGAACATTTTTGTGGAAAATTAATTCGGGCAACTGAGTTCAGTATGGGCTGGAGTGGGGCGAGAAAGAGAGCTCAGCAAGGAGGCTGATATAGTAATCAAGGCGGGATAGGATAAGTGCTTGGATTAATCTGGTAGCAGTTTGGATGGAGAGGAAAGGGAGGATTTAGCGATGTGGTGAAGGTCGAACAGTCAGGATTTAGTGATGGATTGAATATGTGAGTTGAACGAGAGAGAGAGGAGCCAAGGATAACACCAAGGTTACAGGCTTATAATAATAATAATGGCATTTATTAAGCACTTACTATGTGCAAAACACTGTTCTTTGAAGCACGGCTTCAACTATCATCTCTATGCTGATAACCAAATCTACATCTCTGCCCCTGCTCTCTCCCCCCTCTCTCCAGGCTCGCATCTCCTCCTGCCTTCAGGACATCTCCATCTGGATGTCTGCCCGCCACCTAAAACTCAACATGTCCAAGACTGAACTCCTTGTCTTCCCTCCCAAACCCTGCCCTCTCCCTGACTTTCCCATCACCGTTGATGGCACTACCATCCTTCCCGTCTCACAAGCCCACAACCTTGGTGTCATCCTCTACTCCGCTCTCTCGTTCACCCCTCACATCCAAGCCGTCACCAAAACCTGCCGGTCTCAGCTCCGCAACATTGCCAAGATCCGCCCTTTCCTCTCCATCCAAACCGCTACCCTGCTCATTCAAGCTCTCATCCTATCCCGTCTGGACTACTGCATCAGCCTCCTCTCCGATCTCCCATCCTCGTGTCTCTCCCCACTTCAATCCATACTTCATGCCGCTGCCCGGATTGCCTTTGTCCAGAAACGCTCTAGGCATGTTACTCCCCTCCTCAAAAATCTCCAGTGGCTACCAATCAATCTGCGCATCAGGCAGAAACTCCTCAACCTCAGCTTCAAGGCTGTCCACCACCTCGCCCCCTCTTACCTCACCTCTCTTCTCTCCTTCTACAGCCCAGCCTTCACCCTCTGCTCCTCTGCCGCTAATCTCCTCACCGTGCCTCATTCTCGCCTGTCCCGCCGTCGACCCCCAGCCCATGTCCTCCCCCTGGCCCGGGATGCCCTCCCTCCCAACATCCACCAAGCTAGCTCTCTTCCTCCTTTCAAGGCCCTACTGAGAGCTCACCTCCTCCAGGAGGCCTTCCCACACTGAGCCCCCTCCTTCCTCTCCCCCTCGTCCCCCTCTCCATCCCCCTGTCTTACCTCCTTCCCTTCCCCACAGCACCTGTATATATGTATATATGTTTGTACATATTTATTACTCTACTTATTTGTTTATTTATTTTACTTGTACATATCTATTCTATTTATTTTATTTTGTTAATATGTTTGGTTTTGTTCTCTGTCTCCCCCTTCTAGACTGTGAGCCCACTGTTGGGTAGGGACTGTCTCTATATGTTGCCAACTTGTACTTCCCAAGCGCTTAGTACAGTGCTCTGCACACAGTAAGTGCTCAATAAATACGATTGATTGATTAATTGATTGATTGATACTTCACTCTGGCTGCCTGGATCATATTTCTACAAAAACATTCAGGATGTCACCTCGCCTCCTCAAAAAACTCCAGCGGTTGCCCACCACCTCAGTATCAAGCAAAAATTCCTCACCATTGGCTTTAAAGCAGTCCATCACCTCACCCCCTTCCTACCTCAACTCGCTTCTCTCCTACAACCCAGCCCACAGAGTTTGCTCCTCTAGTGTTAACCTTCTCACTGTGCCTCCATCTTGCCTGTCTTAACACCTGCGCCTAGCCCTCATCCTGCTTCTGGCCTGGAAAGCCCTCCCTATTCAAATCCGATAGACTATTACTCTTCCTCCCTTCAAAGCCCTATTGAAGGCACATTTCCTCCAAGAGTCCTCCAGACTAAGTCCCACTTTTCCTCATCTCCCCCTCCCTTCTGCATCTCCCTGATTTGCTCCCTTTGCTCTTCTCCCCTCCCAGCCCCACAGCACTTACGTACAGATCTGTAATTTTATTTATTTGTATTGATGTCTGTCTCTCCACTTCTAGACTGGGCAGAGAATGTCATTGTTTAATGCTGGATTGTACTTTCCCAACGCGCTTAACCAGTGCTCTGCGTATGGTAAGCCCTCAATAAATACGATTGAATGGATGAATGAATCTTATCTATATGTTGCCAACTTGTACTTCCCAAGCACTTAGTACAGTGCTCTGAACACAGTAAATGCTCAATAAATATGATTGATTGATTGACTGATTGATTGCTGCCCCCTCTAAGAGGCTCAGACACCCATTCTCAGCTGGTCTGTTCCCTGGCCAGCTTTGAGTACAGAGGTAGTCATATAAGAGGTATCTGACATTTGTGAGTAGTCATTTGTCCAACTTTATACCGGACAGTCTAGCCTCTGCCACATTTTTATGTCCAGGACCTGGCCTTCACTGCCTCAGCTCCCGCTGCCGAGTTTCACGCTTCTCAAGGGAAGCAGTGTGGCCTAGTGGAGGGATCACAGGCCTAGGAGTCAGAAGGACCTGGGGTTTAATCCCAGCTCTGCTACTTGTGTGCTGGGTGACCTTGGGCAAGTCACTTCACTTCTCTGTGCATCAGTTACCTCATCTCACATTAAGAGTGTGAGCCTCAGGTGGGACAGGGACTGTATCCAATCTGATTAGCTTGTATTTACCTCAGTGCTTAGAAAAGTGCTCGACACATAGTAAGCGCTTAACAAATACCCAAATACCCAATATTATTTTATGGCTTGGAAGTCTTCTAGACTGTGACTTCTAGACTGTAAGCCCACTCTTCTAGACTATGAGCCCACTGTTAGGTAGGAACCGTCTCTATATATTGCCAACTTGTACTTCCCAAGCGCTTAGTACAGTGCTCTGCACACAGTAAGTGCTCAATAAATACGACTGAATGAATGAATGGTTCGCACGTACCTGGGGCACTGAAGAGGATTGTCAGATCTCTGGAGCAGAGAGAGGGTGACATGGGCCTCCCTGGGGACATGACCTACGTTCTGCAGATCTCTCTACAAGGTACTGCACAACGTCATAATGCTATGTTGCCAACTTGTACTTCCCAAGCACTTAGTACAGTGCTCTGCACACAGTAAGCGCTCAATAAATACGATTGAATGAATGAATGAATGAATGAATGAATGAATATGTTGCTTAATCTGCATATCACCCGCAGGGACAACTGAGGAACATCTGGGCCATATCCCTGAGTACTCGGCCACCTCACCCAGCTGACCACATTGAGAAGCAACGTGGCTCAGTGGAAAGAGCCCGGGCTTTGGAGTCAGAGGTCATGGGTTCAAATCTCGACTCTGCCACTTGTCAGCTGTGTGACTTTGGGCAAGTCACTGAACTTCTCTGTGCCCCAGTTACCTCTTCTGTAAAATGGGGATTAAGACTGTGAGCCCCCCATGGGACAACCTGATCACCTTGTAACCTCCCCAGTGCCTAGAACAGTGCTTTGCACATAGTAAGTGCTTAATAAATGCCATTATTATTATTATTATTATCATCCGGCTGACTATGCCCATCCTGGCCCGTTCTCCCACCTCCGGTCCCACCAATCTGGTCCGCCCAAGCCACTGGCCATCTCTCCTATCTAAGAGCCCTCCCTCTACACCAGCCTGCCTCTGAGGCTCCACCACAAGCCAACTGTCCACACTATCCCCCAAGGAATGCGCTGTGGGAAGCATCTATGGCCTATTCTCTGCAGGGAAAAGCTGCAGCCCCACGAGGCCAAGTCCCTGACTGAAGGGCCCTCGGATCCCCTTGCCTTTTTCAAATTAAAGCCCGCCTCTGCTGCAAGCACTTTATTTTGCAGCGTCGTAGCAGGGGGGCCAGTAGCCCATCACCACCACACGGAGTTGGCTGGTTCCAGGACCGGTGGGGACCAAATCGTCCGGGCCATGGCCAGAAATTTGGGCAAGCACTGTAGCGGGTTAGGGGTTCCACCCTCCAACCTGCCCTCCACTGTCCAGAAGTCCCTTTGGTGCTTTGGGGGACGCCTGGTCTGGCGGGCCACCAAAGGCTCTGTGGCGGCGGGGCGGGCCAGGGACTTGGTGCATTTTGGACGATCCAGGTGGGCGGCATGGCCCTGAGCTCCGACGACGCAGGTAGTGCTCCCTGGCCAGCTGAGGACGTTGGGGTGGCTGGCATCGGGGGTGGGGTGGGAGCCCCTGTAGCTCGTCCTGGGAAGCCGGCCACGGAGGTTTGGGCTCTCCGGAGACTCGGTGTCGTTGCTGGGCCTCCGGCTCCGTGGGCCGGTGCTGGTCGGACGGGTCAGAAAGCTGCCGCGGCCGGGGCCACCCCCGGAATGAGCTCCGATGGTGCAGCTCAGGTGAGACGGGTGGACCGAGTGGTGCAGGCAGGGCGCTGGGATGGATGGGCCGGTCGAGCCAGAGCCCCTCCTGCGGGGTGGGCCGAGGGTGGGCAGAGGGGAGTCCGAGAGGGTGGGGCCTGGAGGGTAGGCCCCAAGGTCGAGGCTGATGAGGTGGCCCGGGTTCTTGGAGCTGCGGGGTCCGCCTGGGCTGGGGGCTCGGTTGCGTTGGCTCCTGGGGAGTGGTCTGATTGAACCGCCCTGGTAGCTTCCGGGCATCTTCTCTGAGCTCGTCCACAGGCCGCAGAGACCCTCTCCTCTGTCTGCACCTCCGGTCCGCGTCGTGCTGGTTGCTGTAGATACAGCCAGTGAGTTCACTGGCTTCTGGAGCTGAATCTTCCTCCTGACTTCTCCACCCTCCTGCTCCTTCCCTCCTCTCCCAGAACCTCCTGTGGCCTCTTAAGATGCCGGATTCCATCACCCTGCATCATAAAGCACTATTGGGTTGGGCGGGGAGGGGTTTCCCCACTGAGCAGCTGGAACAGGGGAACAGGAAGAGGAAGGGGACTTGGGGAGAGGGGAAAGCTGATTTGATGCCTGGGACCAGGGATTCTTGGGTCTGACCCCTTTAATGTCCTGGTTCTGGCCGGCAGGAATCCAGCTCTCTTTCCCAGGAGTCCCCGCACATCCCTGTGCAGTGCTGTCATCGCTGGTCCCTCCCAGCCCACCTGTTCACTGCCCATCTGCCCCACTGTCTGTCTGACCGATGCCCATTTTCCCCTCTGTCTGCCTGCCTATTGCCCATAATAATAGTAATAATAATGATGGTATTTGTTAAGCGCTTACTATGTGCAAAGCACTGTTCTAAGTGCTGGGGAGATACAAGGTGTCCCACGTGGGGCTCACAGCCTTAATCCCCATTTTACAGATGTGGGAACTGAGGCCCAGGGAAGTTAAGTGACTTGCCCAGAGTCACACAGCTGACAATTGGCGGAGCTGGGATTTGAACCCATGACCTCTGATTCCAAAGCCCGGGCTCTTCCCACTGAGCCATGCTGCCTCTCTGTGTCCCCCTGACTTGCTCCTTTTATCCCTTCCTTCCTTCCATCATATTAATTGAGCGCTTACCGTGTGCAGAGCACTGTGCTAAACGCTTGGGAAGTACAAGTTGGCAACATCTAGAGATGGTATTCGTCCCCCTTCCCAGTCCCATAGCACTTCTGTACATACCTCTAATCTTATTTATTTATATTTATGTCTGTCTCCCCCTGTATACTGTAAGCTCACTGTGGGCAGGGAATGTGTCATATTGTTGTACTGTACTCTCTCAAGCGCTTAGTGCAGTGCTCTGCACACAGTAAGCAATCAATAATTATTATTGACTGCCTCTGTTGGGGCCCTGCTGTCTCCAGGCCCACTTCCTGTCTTCCTCACTGCTCACCAGCCTACTGTCCATTTGTCCACTGCCTGCCTGCCCACTGCCCAGTTGTCTGCCTTCCCACTGCCCATCTTCCCCACTGCTTAGGTGCCCACTGCCCATCTTCCTCACTGCCTGCCTGTTTACTGTCCATGTGCCCACTGCCCATCTTCCCCACTGCTTAGGTGCCCACTGCCCATCTTCCTCACTGCCTGCCTGTTTACTGTCCATGTGCCCACCGCCCATCTTCCCCACTGCCCACCTGTCTACCGCCCATCTGTCAAATATCTGCCTGTCCACTGCCTGCCTTTCTTGCAGACCCAGAGACTTGGCACCCTTGCTCCCTGCCCCTACTGTCCTGGTCCTGCTCATATAGTACAGTGCTCTGCACATAGTAAGCGTTCAATAAATACGATTGATGATAATCCAGCCACAGCTAATTTCACCCAGATTTTCTACTACTGCTTCCCAAAGAGAGAAACATTTCAGCCATCCCTCCTGGGCAGAGCTACCTCCCCATCACCCCCAGGACACCTCCCTTTCCTTGCCCCAGCTCACTAAACCTCACTTTCTTGGAGAAGCAGCGTGGCTCGGTGGAAAGAGCCCGGGCTTTGGAGTCAGGGGTTATGAGTTCAAATTCCGGCTCTGCCAATTGTCAGCTGTGTGACTTTGGGCAAGTCACTTAACTTCTCTGGGCCTCAGTTCCCTCATCTGTAAAATGGGGATGAAGACTGTGAGCCCACCGTGGGACAACCTGATCTCCTTGTAACCTCCACAGTGCTAAGAACAGTGCTTTGCACATAGTAAGCGCTTAATAAATGCCATTATTATTATTATTTCTTTTCCCCTCACCCTTTATGCTGTGTGTCACGGAGGGAGGTTTAACCTCTGACCAGAATCCTCCAGTCCCTGCCCCTCCTGCATTCCACCCCTTGAGAAAATAGAGGAGGGTAAAGCTCCCAACCCACCTTTACGAGGATCCTGGACCTGTCCCCTTCCACAGTTCTTTCTGGTCAGAATGCAGCTGGCCTGACACACCCCTTCCCTTCCCTTCCTTCCTTCCATTCCACTGCAATGTCATAAAACAGAGAACCTACAGCGTAGTGGTGGTGGAGATGTGCTAACAGAGGTCATCTGGTCCAGTCTTGTGCCTCCGGGCAGGTAGACCCTTAAACTGATAAGGACAGGTGGGTGTCTAATATTTTGTTAGATCTTTTGTTATTTCTAGACTGTGAGCCCGCTGTTGGGTAGGGACTGTCTCTATACGTTTTACTTGTACATATCTATTCTATTTATTTTATTTTGTTAATATGTTTGGTTTTGTTCTCTGTCTCCCCCTTCTAGACTGTGAGCCCACTGTTGGGTAGGGACTGTCTCTATATGTTTTACTTGTACATATCTATTCTATTTATTTTATTTTGTTGATATGTTTGGTTTTGTTCTCTGTCTCCCCCTTCTAGACTGTGAGCCCACTGTCGGGTAGGGACTGTCTCTATATGTTGCCAACTTGTACTTCCCAAGCGCTTAGTACAGTGCTCTGCACACAGTAAGTGCTCAATAAATACGATTGATTGATTGATTAATTGATCTTCGGGGCTGGAGATGCCACTACCTTGCCCCGCGGGAGGCTCGCCAAGACAGACCCCCAGGAGTGTCAGAAAGATATCACTAGGGTCTAATGAAACTTTTTCCTTCAGGTAAAAGCCTTTCATCATTCTTTCTCCTTCTACCTGGTGGAGAGGGAGAGCAGCTGGGCGGGGCAGGGAGGCCTGATTTGGCTTCAGACAAGCTTATCATTTGCTCCGGTTCACTTCTCATTTCCCTCAGGCTGGCCTTCATATCCCTGGCTCCAGGGCCCTCAGCCAGACAGCGGAACAAGAGCCAGGGTGGGAGCAGGAACCCCCTCCCCATCCTCCCCGCCTTATTTCCTTCCCCTCCCCACAGCACCTGTATATATGTATGTATGTTTGTACGTATTTATTACTCTATTTATTTATTTATTTTATTTGTACATGTTTATTCTATTGATTTTATTCTGTTAATATGTTTTGTTTTGTTCTCTGTCTCCCCCTTCTAGACTGTGAGTCCGCTGTTGGGTAGGGACCGTCTCTATATGTTGCCAACTTGTACTTCCCGAGCGCTTAGTACAGTGCTCTGCACACAGTAAGCGCTCCATAAATATGATTGATTGATTGATTACTCTATTTTATTTGTACATATTCTATTGAATTAATTCTGTTAATATGTTTTGTTTTGTTCTCTGTCTCCCCCTTCTAGACTGTGAGCCCGCTGTTGGGTAGGGACCGTCTCTATATGTTGCCAACTTGTACTTCCCAAGTGTTTAGTACAGTGCTCTGCACACAATAAGTGCTCAATAAATACGATTGATTGATTGATTGATTACTCTATTTTATTTGTACATATTTATTCTATTGATTTTATTTTGTTAATATGTTTTGTTTTGTTCTCTGTCTCCCCCTTCTAGACTGTGAGCCCGCTGTTGGGTAGGGACCGTCTCTGTATGTTGCCAACTTGTACTTCCCAAGCGCTTAGTACAGTGCTCTGCACACAGTAAGTGCTCAATAAATACGATTGATTGATTCATTGATTACTCTATTTTATTTGTACATATTTATTCTATTTATTTTATTTTGTTAATATGTTTTGTTTCGTTCTCTGTCTCCCCCTTCTAGACTGTGAGCCCGCTGTTGGGTAGGGACCATCTCTATATGTTGCCAACTTGTACTTCCCAAGTGTTTAGTACAGTGCTCTGCACAAAATAAGTGCTCAATAAATACGATTGATTGATTGATTACTCTATTTATTTTATTTGTACATATTTATTCTATTGATTTTATTTTGTTAATATATTTTGTTTTGTTCTCTGTCTCCCCCTTCTAGACTGTGAGCCTGCTGTTGGGTAGGGACCATCTCTATATGTTGCCAACTTGTACTTCCCAAGCGCTTAGTACAGTGCTCTGCACACAGTAAGCACTCAATAAATACGATTGATTGATTGATTACTCTATTTATTTATTTTATTTGTACATGTTTATTCTATTGATTTTATTTTGTTAACATGTTTGGTTTTGTTCTCTGTCTCCCCCTTCTAGACTGTGAGCCCACTGTTGGGTAGGGACCGTCTCTATATGTTGCCAACTTGTACTTCCCAAGCGCTTAGTACAGTGCTCTGCACACAGTAAGTGCTCAATAAATACGATTGATTGATTGATTACTCTATTTATTTTATTTGTACATATTTATTCTATTTATTTTATTTTGTTAATATGTTTGGTTTTGTTCTCTGTCTCCCCCTTCTAGACTGTGAGCCCACTGTTGGGTAGGGACCATCTCTATATGTTGCCAACTTGTACTTCCCAAGCACTTAATACAGTGCTCTGCACACAGTAAGTGCTCAATAAATACAATTGAATGAATGAATGAATGAGCAGAAGTGGGAGCAGGAACAGGAGCAGGAGTGGGAGCGGGAGGAGTGCTGAGCGGGTCAGCCCAACAGCCTGGTTGTGGGCGGCAGGGAGATCTCAACAAGTGGAGGGAGATTCATTCAATCGTATTTATTGTACAGAGAAGCAGCGTGGCTCAGTAGAAAGAGCACGGGCTTTGGAGTCAGAGGTCATGGGTTCAAATCCCAGCTCCACCAATTGTCAGCTGTGTGACTTTGGGCAAGTCACTTCACTTCTCTGGGCCTCAGTTCCGTCATCTGTAAAATGGGGATTAAGACTGTGAGCCCTCTGTGGGACGACCTGATCACCTTGTAACCTCCCCAGCGCTTAGAACAGTGCTTTACACATAGTAAGCGCTTAATAAATGCCATTATTATTATTATTATTATTATTATTATTATTGAGCTCTTGTGCTAGTAGTGGAGCCTCCAGGGGCTCGAGGCTCAGGGCCAGAGAATGGCGCCGTCTCTGACCCTGCAGCTCCCTAAGCTCAACCCCGACATAATCATAATAATAATTATGGTACTTGTTAAGCACTTACTATGTGCCAAGCACTGTTCTAAGCGCTGGGGTAGATACAAGTCAATCAGGTTGGACATAGTCCCCGTCCCACATGGGCCTCACACCTGTACTCCCCATTCCTTCCAATAAGCTGTTTGGCCTAGTGGAGAGCACAGCCTAGGAGTACGCTGTTGGGTAGGGACCGTCTCTATATGTTGTCAATTTGTACTTCCCAAGCGCTTAGTACAGCGCTCTGCACACAGTAAGCGCTCAATAAATACGATTGAATGAATGAATGAATGAGTCAATGGACCTGAATTCTAATCCCGCTCTGCCACTTGTCTGATGTGTGGCTCGGGAAAAGTCACTTAGCTTCTCTGTGCCTCAGTTTCCTCATCTGTAAATTGGGGATTAAGGGCCTGCTCTTCCTCTCTCTTAGATTCTGAGCCTCAAGTAGGACAGAGAATCTGTATGATCTGCATATATTTGGTGTGTAGGACCCACAGCAAGTGCTGAACAAATAACTCAATTATTATGCTGATCCCGCTAAGGGGCTGGGGGTGGGGGGCAGGGTTCAGAGAAAGGACAGGCAGCCCTATCTTTCCCAAATTTAGTCTTATAATAATAATAATAATGATGATGGTATTTGTTAAGCACTTACTATGTGCAAAGCACTGTTCTAAGTGCTGGGGAGGTTACAAGGTGATCTGGTTGTCCCACAGGGGGGCTCACAGTTTTAAAACCCATTTTAGAGATGAGGGAACTGAGGCCCAGAGAATAATGATAATAATAATGACAATGGCATTTATTAAGCCCTAACTATGTGCAAAGCACTATTCTAAGCACTGGGGAGGTTACAAGGTGATCAGGTTGTCCCACGGGGGGCTCACAGTTTTAATCCCCATTTTACAGATGAGGTTAAATGCTGCTTCCACGCTGCTGCTTCTTATGGGTCAGCAAGACCATCAAGCTGGAAATGGCCTGCAGGCTGGAGTCATGGGTGTGATACTTCGCTGCCCTAACACCAACTTACTCACTGTACCTCCATCTCATAATAATAATAATAATAATAATAATGGCATTTATTAAGCACTTACTATGTGCAAAACACTGTTCAAAGCACTGGGGAGGCTATAAGGTGATCAGCTTGTTCCTCAGGGGGCTCACAGTCTTAATCCCCATTTTACAGATGAGGTAACTGAGGCCCAGAGAAGTGAAGTCACACAGTTGACTACTGGTGGAGCAAAATTTGAACCCATGTCCTCTGACTCCAAAGCCCATACTCTTTCCACTGAGCCACGCTGCTTCTCATCTATCTTGCCCCCAACTCCTTAGCCTTGTCCACCCTCTGCCCCCAGAATTCCCTTCCTCTCTATCATCATCATCATCATCATCAATCGTATTTATTGAGCGCTTACTGTGTGCAGAGCACTGTACTAAGCACTTGGGAAGTACAAGTTGGCAACATTTAGAGACAGTCCCTACCCAACAGTGGGCTCACAGTCTAAAAGGGGGAGACAGGGAACAAAACCAAACATACTAACAAAATAAAATAAATAGAATAGATATGTACAAGTAAAATAAATAAATAGAGTAACAAATATGTACAAACATATATACATATATACAGGTGCAGTGGGGAAGGGAAGGAGGTAAGATGGGGGCATGGAGAGGGGGGCGAGGGGGAGAGGAAGGAAGGGGCTCTATATCCGAGAGTCCACCACTTTCCCCACTTTCAAAGTCTTATTAAAATCACTCTCTTCCATGAGGCCTTGCCCGATTAAACCTTCTACTCCTTCCCCTTCTGCATCACCTACGCACTAGGAGCTGTACGCTTTGAGCACTTGATATTCACCCCACCCTCAATCCTACAGTACTTATGTACATATCCATAATTTATTTATAATAATAATAATTACGGCATTTGTTAACCTCTTACTATGTGCCAGGGGTGGATACAAGCAAGCCGGGTTGGACGTAGTCCTGGTCCCATGTGGGGCTCTCAGTCTCAATCCCCATTTTACAGATGAGGGAACTGAGGCCCAGAGAAGTCTACTGCTCTAGACTGTAAGCTCCCTGTGGGCAGGGAGCATGCTTACCAAATCTTTGGTATTGTACTCTCCCAGTTGCTGAGTATGGAGCTCTACATACAGGAAGCGCTCAATAAATACCATTGATTGACTGACCGATTAATTTATTGACAGGACTGGGGAACTGAGATAGGAGTGGGGCAAGACTTGGGAGTGGAGAGGGAGAGGGAGACAGGGCTCTGCACACAGTAAGCGCTCAATAAATACGATTGATTGATTGATTGATTGATTGATTGAATGCCAACCTTCTCTCTGTATCTTGATCTCGTCTCCCCCGCCACTGACCCCTCGCCCACATCTTCCCTTGTGCTTGGAACTCTTTCCCCCTTTATATCCAACAGCCACCACTCTGCCCACCTTTAAACCTCTTCTAAAATCACTTCTCCTCCCAGAAGCCTGCCCTCACTAAGCCTCATTTCTCCTACTCACCCTCCCCTCTGAGTTGATTTTGTGTTTGGCTGAGTACCACTCTAACCCCACAGTGCTTATGTAAATATCATAATAATAATAATGATATTTATTAAGTGCTTACTATGTGCTAGGCACTGTACTAAGCGGTGAGATGGATACAAGCAAATCAGGTTGGACACCGTCCCTGTCCCACGTAGAGCTCACAATCTCAATCCCTATTTTACAGATGAGGGAACTGAGGCACAGAGAGGTGAAGTGACTTGCCCAAGGTCACACAGCAGACAAGTGGCAAAGCCAGGATTAGAACCCATGACTTTCTGACTCGCGGGTCTGTGCTTTATCCACTACACCATGCTGCTTCTCATTATACTTCACCACTTCCCCCATCTGTAATTCATTTTAAGGTCTGTCTTCCCCTTGTAGACTGTAAGCTCCTTGTGGACAGGGATTGCAGCTACCAACTCTATTATATTGTACTTTACCAAGTACTAAGTACAGTGTTCTAGACTGAAAACTCATTGTGGGTAGGGAATGTGTCTGTTATATTGTTATAGTGTACTGTTCCAAGAGATTAGTACAATGTTCTATTCACAGTAAGTGCTTAATTCATTCATTCGTTCAATCATATTTATTGAGCGCTTACTGTGTGCAGAGCACTAAATGCAACTGATTGGCTGAAAACTGGACAGGTGGGCTCAGCTTAACCCTCATTATCATCATCAAAATCATCATCATCAGTATTAATGAGTGCCAACCGTGTGAACAGCATTCTATTAGCCAATTGGGAGAATGCAATAGAAGTAGAGGATTGGATCCTAGCCTATAAAGAGCTTAATGGAAGAGAAGGGCAAACTTAAATAGTACCTACTCAATGAAAATCAAAGAAAAAGTAAATACAACCGGTAGTCGCCAAAGCAAGCAAAGAAATGAATAAATTAAGGAGTAGATACATGGAATGAATAAACAGATACACATATATAAATGCCAAAGTGAGTGAAGGAATGCCCTGTCCAGAAAGGTGAAGTTAAGAGGGGGTACCACTCCTGAGGGATTTTTTTAAGGTATTTATTAAGCACTTACCATATGCCAGGCACTGTACTAAGGGCTGGGGTAGATACAATAATAATAATAATAATAATGGCATTTATTAAGCACTTACTATGTGCAAAGCACTGTTCTAAGCGCTGGGGAGGTTACCAGGTGATCAAGTTGTCCCACGGGGGGCTTACAGTCTTAATCTCCATTTGACAGACGAGGTAACTGAGGCACAGAGAAGTTAAGTGACTTGCCCAAAGTCACACAGCAGACAATTGGCGGAGTCAGGATTTGAACCCACCACCTCTGACTCCAAAGCCCGTGCTCTTTCCACTGAGCCACGCTGTTTCTCAATATACAAGATAACCAGGTTAGACACAGTGGTTATCACACATGGGAGTCACAGTTTTGGGTTTTTTTTTTTTGTTTATTTATGGTATCTGTTAACCATTTACTATGTGCCAAGCATTGTACTAAGCTCTGGGGTAGATACAAGCTGATCATGTTGGACACAGTCCCTGTCCCACATAGTGGCTCATAGCCTTAATCCCCATTTTACAGATAAGGTAACTGAGGCACAGAAAAGTGACTTGCCCAACTCACACAGCAGGCAAGTAGCAGAGCTGGGATTAGAACCTGGGTCCTTCTGACTCCTATGCTCTATCTGCTAGGCCACGCTGCTTCTCTAGAAGGCTTTTGGAAGGCTAGAAGTCTTTTGGAAGGCTGTGAAGTTGGGAAGGGATGTAGCTTGGCAATTTGGGGCAGAGAGGAGGGGGATTGTGGAGAGATCGGTCAAAGCTGGGTAAGTAGGAGTGCCGTGAGTTGTCAGAGAAACCAGTCATGAATGAGGTGCAGCTGGGGAGAGCTTGGGAAGAGCAAAGAGTGTGAGCCGGAATGCAGTGGGAGAAGGGAGCAGAGTCAGCTGGCCGAGAGCCCTGAATCCTCCTGTCAGTCAATCAATCATAATTGGCAAGGACTTTGGTCTGATGTCTGGGGTGGGGGAGGAATTACAGCCGTTGGTGGATTTTGGGGTGGGAGGGAGTGATGGGTTCTAATGGTGATTGCAGAAGATGATGGCGGCAGTGGATTCTTGGACAGATTGACTTTTAGACTGTGAGCCCACTGTTGGGTAGGGACTGTCTCCATATGTTGCCAACTTGTACTTCTGAAGCGCTTAGGACAGTGCTCTGCACACAGTAAGCACTCAATAAATACGATTGATGATGATGATGATGATGATGATTGAAGAGGGGAGATAGTGAAGGTGGGGAGACCAGCAAGGAGGCTGAGGCAGCAGTCCAGCCAAGAGGAGATCAGGTTTTGGGTGGGTTGGTGGTCATGATGGGAGGAGGAAGGGAGTGGTCCATGCACAGTCTTCTAGACTGTGAGTCAGTTGTCGGGTAGGAACTGTCTCTATATGTTGCCAACTTGGGACTTCCCAAGCACTTAGTACAGTGCTCTGCACACGGTAAGCGCTCAATAAATCCGATTGAATGAAAAAATGAGTAATGGGGGGGAATAATAACCAGTAGGATTTAGACATAGACAATGTGAAGACAGAGACAAAGAGAAGTCAAAGATGGCACCAAGGTTGTGAGCTTTTAGGACTGAGTGGGGGGGATGATTGCAATGTTGGTTGTAATGACAAAGGAGGAGGAGGAAAGGAAGGGGAGAGGGGTAAGAGGGGGATGAAGAAGAGAAAGAGGAGAAAGGACAAGAAAGAGGAGAAGGAGAAGAAGCCTATAACTTTTAATAAAGGATCCCTGTTAAAGATTGCAGGTTAACTGAGGTTCCGTTAATTTTTTTATGATATTTGTTAAGCTCTTACTATGTGCCAGGTATTGAACTAAGCACTGAGAAAGACACAAGCTAATCAGGTTGGACACGATCCATGTCCCACTTGGGGCTCACAGCCTTAATCCCTATTTCACAGATGAGGGAACTGACGAAGGCCTGGAAGCAATCAGAGGAGCAGCAGCAGAGAGGATTCGGGGGACCAACGGGAGGAGGGGGGAGGCTGTGGTGGGAGTGGGGCTGGGAAGAGTGATGGTTTTTTAATAACGGGGAAGCCTTGAGTGGGCTTGAAGGCAGTGGGTAAGGAGTCAGAGGCGAGGGTGGGGTTGGTGATCGGAGAAGAGTATATGGAGGAGTCTGGGCCGGGTGGGGCTAGAGTTGCAGAGTGAGAAGGGGTTTCTGGTTAGAGAATAGGGTGGCGTGGCCTCAGAAGAGAGGAATAGGAGGTGGGGATGAGGGAGAAAGAGCAATGGGAGGGCTCAGGATTTGGACATGTATATTTAAAGCCGGTTTGCAGCCCCCACGGCCCCTAAGGTTCCCAAGGATCCCAAGGCCCCCACAGCCTCCAAAGTCCCCACAGGCTCCGTGGTCGCCACACATGAGCGCACAGTGACTAACCATCCAGCGGCCCAGAGCTCTCCCTGCAGGCCCGCGTAGGGCAGCTTCTTCCCGTTGTAGGCCATCCTTCACTAGGCTGCCCCAAACGCTTTTCTAAAATGTCACCCTACACACGGTCTCCCCTCTCCTCAAGAACCTCCAATGGTTGCCCATCTACTTCCACATCAAACAGAAACTCCTCAGCAGCACTCAATCAGCTTGCCCCCTCTTACCTCATCTCACTGATCTACTACAATCCAACCTACACTCCTCTAACGCCATCCTTCTCATTGTGCCTCGATGTCATCTATCTTAATAATAATAATAACGATGGCATTTGTTTGGCACTTACTATGTGCCAAGCACTGTTCTAAGCTGTGGGGCAGATACAAGGTAATCAGGTTGTCCCACGTGGGGCTCAAAGTCTTAATCCCCATTGTATAGATGAGGTAACTGAGGCAAAGAGAAGTTAAGTGACTTGCCCAAAGTCACACAGCTGACAAGTGATGGAGCGGGGATTTGAACCCATGACATCTGACTCCCAAGCTCGTGCTCTTTCCATTGAGCTACGCTGCTTCTCCGCTTCTTGACATTAACACTCTTTGCCCACACCCTCCCTCTGGCCTGGAACTCTCTATCCCTTCCCATCTGACATACCACAATTCACTCTACCTTCAAACCCCTTCTAAAATCATATCACTTTGGGCAGGGAATATGTCAGTTTATTGTTGTATTATACTCTCCCAAGGACTGGGTACAGTACTTTGCACACAGTAAGTCCTCAATAAATAGGATTGAATGAATGAATGAAAATCTTCTCTAGGAGGCCTTCCCTGTTTTAACTCTCAGCTCCCTACTATATTCACCTACAATCTCCACCTCAGCATTTCCACATCTCCCTAAGCACTTGGCCACTCATCCTCCCTGGTTGCACTTATGGAAGTGACGTACTCTATTACTTCTCATTACCTGTAATGTATTTATTTTAGTGTTTGTCTCCTCCAGCTAGATTGTAAGCTCCTTGAAGCCAGAGAGTTGTGAGCCCACTGTTGGGTAGGGACCGTCTCTATATGTTGCCAACTTGTACTTCCCAAATGCTTAGTACAGTGCTCTGCACATAGTAAGCGCTCAATTAATACGATTGAATGAATGAATGATAACTCTATTGGATAATAATAATAATGACATTTAGTAAGCGCTTACTATGTGCAAAGCACTGTTCTAAGCGCTGGGGAGGTTACAGGGTGATCAGGTTGTCCCACGGGGGGCTCACAGTCTTAATCCCCATTTTCCAGATGAGGTAACTGAGGCACAGAGAAGTTAAGTGACTGGCCCAAAGTCACACAGCTGACAAGTGGTGGAGCTGGGATTTGAACCCATGACCCCTGACTCCAAAGCCCGGGCTCTTTCCACTGAGCCACACTGGATCTTGCCGAGGGTTTAGTACAGTGCTCCTCAGAGTAATTGCTTCATCAGTACTTTTGATGGGTTGTTTGATAGCTGTCTTGGGGGCCATACAAACCGCAAGGAGGGCAGATAATTGGGAGAGCGATAATTGACACGGGTGGGTGGTGGACTGAAGAGAAGAGGAGACAGAAGGGGAGGAGGGGCAGGAAGTCCCAGGACAGTAGACTGGGTCAGAGGAAATTCTCAGGAACAGTGTCTAGGCGAGCAGGAGGCTGCCTTCATGCTCCCCACCATTCTGGTCAGAGCCCAAGGAGGGGCCCTCCCTATCCAGAGCAGGCTGAGGGGGCAAAGTCAGGAGGCTGGGCGGTTTCTGCCTTGAGGATCTTTTTCCTGAAAGTGACAGAACAATGCAGCCACCCCTATGCAGGGTAACTGGCAATTCCTGTCTGGGAAAGTCACTCGCTCTGGAAATAGCTACCTGGCTCCTGGAAGATTATTTCTGGAGGAATCTGCTATTTCTCCATCTTCCCAGAAACCTGAACCCCACCAGGCCAGGACAGGAAAATCCCTCCCTGGGTTTCCAGCAATTTGGCCTAAGCCTCCCTGTGCTGGCCAACTCTTAACTCCTTCCTTCTGCTAGGAGAGTCAGTGGGACAGGAATAGGGCCTGGGATACTGAACCCCCAGGACCTGCTCAAACTGGCCCTCAGGGCCAGTTGGACTTCTTTTCAGTCAGACCCTTGGACTCGCAAGCTGACAGGTCACCCGGGGGCTGAGCTGCCCGCTCACTGACCCTTCTCGAGAGTCTCTGCCTCCCTTCAGCTTGGGTTAAATTCATGGCCTCCTGGGGTCAAGACCCTCCGCTGGAATGGGAGAGAGGCAGTGGTTGATCCCGGTTCTTGGAGGCTCAACCCCATCAGGACACCTCTCAGCACCACCCTGGGGCTCCCCAAGAGGCTAAGAGGCTCCAGAGAATGGTTTCTTGCTCACTGGGGAAGATCCCCGGGATGGGAAGCTCTCTGTGCCACCCAAGTTCTGTCCCCCAGACCTCCCCACACTCCGGGTTGGGCTCCAGGACTGCAGGGCAGAGAATGGGTGGGAGTTCTGTCTCTGTTATCTGGGTGGGGGAGGATTGCGAGGGGGCCACAGGTGTCCCCAATCCCCCCAGTCCTGGGGGCTCCTGGACCATCTATCTACCAAACCACCAGCAAACCGCTGGCTCGCACAACATGGAAAGGGGAAATGCAGAGCCAGGTCTGGAACGAACAGGGTCTCCCTTCCCGTCTGCTTGCCTTCCCTCCTTTCTTCCCTCCTCCCTCCTTGTCTCCCTCCCTCTCTTCTTCCCTTCCTTCCTCTCTCCCCTCCTTTCCCTCTCCCTTCCTCTCTCCCTCCCTTCCTCCCTCCCTGCCTCCCATCCTTCCATCCCCTCCCCACCCACAGGCCC
The DNA here is from genome assembly GCF_015852505.1 of Tachyglossus aculeatus. Classification (NCBI taxonomy): domain Eukaryota; kingdom Metazoa; phylum Chordata; class Mammalia; order Monotremata; family Tachyglossidae; genus Tachyglossus; species Tachyglossus aculeatus. Next base: position 36,879,091 of record NC_052070.1, on the reverse strand, counting down.
AGTGGTATCTGATCTGGTCTTCTGGGCCTACGCGGCACTACCCCAGAGCTGTGGATCCTCTCTGCACTCATCCCTTTGAATCCTCCTCTGCCCCGGCCTCTGCCTCAGAGGGAGACATGGTCAGAGCTCCTGTGAGGCCTGATCCCTGCCACTCCCCTGTCTTCCACTCCTCCACCCCACCAGCCTTCCATCCCATTGCTTCTCCTCCCTGCCACCTCTCTGCCCCTCCACCCCTCTGCCCTATTGGCCCTCCACACTGCTGCCCTTCAGCCTCTCCACCCCACTGCCCCTCCGCCCCTCCACCCCTCTCTCCCATCGCCCCTGTCATCCTTCCATCCCTCCATCCCACCAGCCCTCCACCCCACTTCCTCTCCGTTACACTGCCCCTCAACCCCTCCACTCTGCAGCCCCCCAACCCTACCAACCCTCTGCCCCCTCACCCCACTTCCCCTCCATCCCCCCACCCCTTCACCCTGCTGCCCCTTCTCCCCTCCGTCCCAGGAGAAATAACCTTGGCTGAGTTAGCTCCTCAGAGATTTGGGGTTTCAAATTGGATTGGACCTCCAGCTCCTCCCTGTCTAGGTCTGAAAACCCAGAGTCCACTCATATCCGGCCACCGGCCACACCCCCAGAGCAGGCCGTGCACCGGCCATGGGGGAGAAAGCCCAGGAGAAGGGGAGCAGGCCCTGAATCTCCCCAGGGGGAGCCTGCCCCAGGCCCCAGAAGGTGTGTGGGCACGGACCTGGGCCCGGGCAGACGAAAGTGGCCAGCCCTCCTGAGTCTCAGGGCAGGATGGAAGGGCCAGCCAGAAGTGTCTGCTCCAGGTGGGGACCACCACCAGCTCCAGGACTAGCAGAGTTGCTCAGGACAGAGTCCACTACCTGGCAACCTGGCCACCTGCTGCCAGCTCCCGCCCCAGGAGGCCGTGCCAACCTGCCTGACGGTTTGAAAATGCCACTGGGCATCGCTTCTGGCCCCTCTCTGGGCTCACTCTGGGCCGACGTGAGCAGCAGTGGCACGCTGGATGCCTGCATGATGACATATGCTTCCCACAGTGAGTCATCCTCCCTGGCAGCCCAGATAACAGCCCTCCATTCACAGGGAGCCAAGAACACCACTCTCCTCCTCCATCCCACCGACCCCCAGCCCCCCGGGGGCCTAAACTGAGAGATGGGTCAGAAGGGGAGGGGGCTGAGCAGGGTCCCTTAAGCCTCCCCTGTGGAGGGGTGGGGAACCCCGGGCAGGGACTGGGCTGGGGCTGGGCAAGAGCTGGGTCAAGATTGGGAATGGGTTGGGAAGCAGCTGGAAAGGTTGGGGGGCATCTCTCTGGGCAACTGCTGGGACCATAGGTTGGGAGGATTCCATAAAGAGAATGAAATCTTCTCCTCCTCCCCTCCCCATTTCCCGCCCTGCTCTGCCCTACCCCCTTCCCCTCCCCACAGCACTGTGTATATTTGTACATATTTATTACTCTATTTATTCAAGTAATCGTGTGTATATAGCCATAATTCTATTTATTCTGATGGTATTGAAACCCATCTACTCGTTTTGTTTTGTTGTCCGTCTCCCCCTTCTAGACTGTGAGCGCCCATTGTTGGGTAGGGAACGTCTCTATATGTTGCCGATTTGTACTTCCCAAGCGCTCAGTACAGTGCTCTGCATATAGTAAGTACTCAATAAATGTGATTGAATGAATGAATCATCATCATCAATGGTATTTATTGAGCACTTACGGTGTACAGAGCACTTTACTAAGGGCTTGGGAGAGTACAGTAAGAGTTGATAGACTCTTCCCCTGCCCCAAATGAGTTTACAATCTTGAAGAGGAGATGGAGTCCTTAGTCCATCCCTGGTGAGCTTGGGGACCTCAGGCAAGTTTCTGAGCCTCAGTGGGCCTGTTTCCCCCGAAGAGAGACATTAACCCTTTCTCCCTGTCTTACAGGAGGGTTGCGAGGGTCCATTGCTAACTTTCACCTACTGATCAGTGCTCTGGAAGAAAGGGGGCATCTTGATCACTCTCCTAGGGAGTTAGGAGAACTGGCTTCTATTCCCGGCTCTGCCATTTCCCTGCTGCGTGACTTAGGGCAAGTCACTTCACTTCTCTATGCCTCAGCTTCCTCATGGTTAAAATGATCAGATATCCACTCTCCATATTAGACTGTGAACCCTGTGTAGGGCAGGAACTGTGTCTAGTCTGAGTATTTTATAACTACCCCATTGCTTAACCCAATGCTTGGTGCATAGTAAACAAGCATCAGCATCATTATTATTATTATTATGGTTATTATTTTTCTCTGCCCAGAGTTCCCAAACAACGCTGGGCTATGGTATTTTATGGGGGCTGTTTCCAGCAGCTGTAGCCCCAATGAAGGCTACATGTCCCGAGGGCAGCAGTCTGCATGGGGTGTAGGGACAGAGTTCACCCGCAGTCCTCATTTTTTTTTTTTTAATGGTATTTGTTAAGCACTTACTATGTGCCAAGCACTGTTCTAAGCACGGGGGAGATATAGGGTAATCAGGTTGTCCCACGTGGGGCTCACACTTTCAATCCCAATTTTACAGATGAGGTAACTGAGGCACAGAGAAGTTAAGTGACTTGCCCAAGATCACACAGCAGACAAATGGCGGAGCTGGGATTAGAACCCACGTCCTCCGACTCCCAAGCCTGTGCTCTTTCCACTAAACTGCTGTACAGAGAAATTAAGTGACTTCCCAAGGTCACACAGCAGACAAAGGATGGAGCCAGGATTAGAACCCACGTCCTCCGACTCCCAAGCCCGTGCTCTTTCCACTAAGCTGCTCATTCATTCATTCATTCATTCATTCATTCATTCAATCGTATTTCATTCATTCATTCAATCATATTTATTGAGCGCTTACTGTGTGCAGAGCACTGTACTAAGTGCTTGGGAAGTACAAGTTGGCAACATATACAGACGGTCTCTACCTACACTTATGTACATATCTTTAAGTTATATATTATAAATGATATTAATGTCTGTCTCTCTCTAGACTGTAAGCTCATGACTGTGAAGCTCACTATGGGCAGGGAACGTTTCCGCAAACTCTGTTGAACTCTCCCAAGGACTTAGTGCAATGCTCTGTGCGTAGTAAACAATACCATCAATGGTGATGCTGTTTGTTAAGCGCTCACTATGTGCCATGTACTGTACTAAGCACTCGGGCAGGTACAAGATAATCAGATTGGGCACAGCCCCTGTCCCACATGTCACGCCGCTGCCCGGATTGTCTTTGTCCAGAAATGCTCTGGGCATGTTACTCCCCTCCTCAAAAATCTCCAGTGGCTACCAATCAACCTGCGCATCAGGCAGAAACTCCTCACCCTGGGCTTCAAGGCTGTCCATCCCCTCGCCCCCTCCTCCCTCACCTCCCTTCTCTCCTTCTCCAGCCCAGCCCTCACCCTCCGCTCCTCCGCTGCTAATCTCCTCACTGGGCCTCATTCTCGCCTGTCCCGCCGTCGACCCCCGGCCCACGTCCTCCCCCTGGCCCGGAATGCCCTCCCTCTGCCCACCCGCCAAGCTAGCTCTCTTCCTCCCTTCAAGACCCAACTGAGAGCTCACCTCCTCCAGGAGGCCTTCCCACACTGAGCCTCCTCCTTCCTCTCCCCCTCCCCATCCCCCCTGCCTTACCTCCTTCCCCTCCCCACAGCACCTGTTTGTATGTATATATGTTTGTACGGATTTATTACTCCATTTATTTTATTTGTCCATGTTTATTCTATTTATTTTATTTTGTTAATACATTTTGTTTTGTTCTCTGTCTCCCCCTTCTAGACTGTGAGCCCGCTGTTGGGTGGGGACCGTCTCTATATGTTGCCAACTTGGACTTCCCAAGCGCTTAGTCCGGTGCTCTGCACACAGTAAGCGCTCAATAAATACGATTGAATGACTGAATGGGGTTCCCACCTGTGTGAGCCCACTGTTGGGTAGGGACCGTCTCTATATGTTGCCAATTTGTACTTCCCAAGTGCTTAGTACAGTGCTCTGCACACAGTAAGCGCTCAATAAATACGATTGATGATGATGATGATGGAGGGGTGGGGTCAGCTGGGCCTCCCAAGGGGGTGGCTGGCCAAAGCTTCCAAACTCTCAGAGCTGTTGATACTGGGTCCACAAAGGAGTAGGGGCTCCTGATTATCCAAGAGGACACGGTCGGGGGGTGGGGGGTGGAGGGGACAGCCACCCACCCTGTTTGGGAGTTGGGGAGACCAGAAAGGAAAGGATGGGAGGGAAGGGAAGTCATTTGAGCCGTAGTTGGCTGGCCACTCTTTGTTGTCTGTCTCCCCCTTCTAGCCTGTGAGCCCGCTGTCGGGTAGGGACCGTCTCTCTATGTTAACAATCTGTACTTCCCAAGCGCTTAGTCCAGTGCTCTGCACACAGTAAGCACTCAATAAATAAGATTGAATGAATGTATACATGTTTGTACATATTTGTTACTCTTCTAGGAGAAGCAGCGTGGCTCGGTGGAAAGAGACCGGGCTTTGGAGTCAGAGGTCATGGGTTCAAATCCCGGATCTGCCTGTTGTCAGCTGTGTGACTTTGGGCAAGTCATTTAACTTCTCTGTGCCTCAGTTACCTCATCTGTAAAATGGGGATTAAAACTGTGAGTCCCCCTGGGACAACCCGATCACCCTGTAACCTCCCCAGTGCTTAGAACAGTGCTTTGCACATAGTAAGCACTTAATAAATGCCATTATTATTATTATTATTATTATTATTATTTTATTATTATTCTAGACTGTGAGCCCACTGTTGGGTAGGGACCATCTCTATCTGTTGCCAACTTCTACTTCCCAAGCGCGTAGTACAGTGCTCTGCACACAGTAAGCGCTCAATAAATACAATTGAATGAATGAGTGTATATATGTTTGTACATATTTATTACTCTATTTATTTTACTTGTACATATTTATTCTATTTATTTTATTTTGTTAATAGGTTTTGTTCTGTTGTCTGTCTCCCCCTTCTAGCCTGTGAGCCCGCTGTTGGGTAGAGACCGTATCTCTATGTTGCCAACTTGTACTTCCCAAGCGCTTCGTACAGTGCTCTGCACACAGTAAGCGCTCAATAAATACGATTGAATGAATGAATGTATATATGTTTGTACATATTTATTACTCTATTTATTTTACTTGTACATATTTATTCTATTTATTTTATTTTGTTAATATGTTTTGTTCTGTTGTCTGTCTCCCCCTTCTAGCCTGTGAGCCCGCTGTTGGGTAGGGACCGTCTCTCTATGTTGCCAACTTGTACTTCCCAAGCGCTTTGTCCAGTGCTCTGCACACCGTAAGCATTCAATAAATACGATTGATTGAATGAATGAATGAATGAATGGAAGAGGTTGGGGAGCTGAGCCCAACCTCTACTCAGCTGCTGGTGACACCACACGGGACCCCACCAATCCCCAGAGTCTGCCCCCAGAATCAATCAATCAATCGTATTTATTGAGTGCTTACTGTGTGCGGAGCACTGTACTAAACGCTTGGGAAGTCCAAGTTGGCAACATATAGAGACGGTCCCTACCCAACAGTGGGCTCACAGTCTAGAAGGGGGAGACAGACAACAAAACCAAACGTATTAACAAAATAAAATAAATAGAATAGATATGTACAAGTAGAATAAATAAATAAGTGGAGTAATAAACACGAACAAACATATATACAGGTGCTGTGGGGAAGGGAAGGAGGTAAGGGGGAGAGGGAGGAGGGGGAAGCCCCAGCCCTGGAAGCCCCAGTCCTGAAGCATCTCAATCAATCAATCAATCAATTGTATTTATTGAGCGCTTACTGTGTGCAGAGCACTGGACTAAGCACTTAGGAAGTACAAGTTGGCAACATATAGAGACAGTCCCTACCCAACAGTGGGCTCACAATCAATCAATCGTATTTATTGAGCGCTTACTGTGTGCAGAGCACTGGACTAAGCGCTTGGGAAGTACTAGTTGGCAACATATAGAGACGGTCCCTACCCAACAGTGGGCTCACAATCAATCAATCAATCAATCAATCGTATTTATTGAGCGCTTACTGTGTGCAGAGCACTGTACTAAGCGCTTGGGAAGTGCAAGTTGGCAACATATAGAGACGGTCCCTACCCAACAGTGGGCATCTCCTGTCCTGCTGTATCCCACAGGCTCCCGGGGACTGACCGGCTGGGCCTCACTGTGAACAATATCTCAACATCCCTTCTGCTTCCTGCTCCTCCGGCCCCAGCAAGGTCCGCCCCAACGCCAGCTCTGACCTCCGACCCTCAGGTGGCCCTGGCAGGAAGCAGACGTCCTGGAGCGGAAAACCCCAGCTCCGACCCAGGCCGGATTGGCGTGGTGCCCAAGCCCCTTTCCTGGCTGGCAGAGAGTGAGAACACCGAGCCAGCGGGACCAGATTCCGGCCGCCTCCTGCCCCCGACCCCCTGCCCCACTCCGGGCCGCCGCTCCCCTAAGCACTGGGAAGAGCCCGGGTTTTGAAGTCAGAGGTCATGGGTTCAAATCCCGGCTCCGCCACTTGTCAGCTGCGTGACTTTGGGCAAGTCGCTTCACTTCTCTGGGCCACAGTTCCCTCATCTGTAAAACGGGGATGAAGACTGTGAGCCCCCCGTGGGACAACCTGATCGCCTTGTATTCATTCATTCATTCAATCGTATTTATTCAATCAATCAATCAGTCAATCGTATTTATTGAGCGCTTACTGTGTGCAGAGCACGGTACTAAGCACTTGGGAAGTACAAGTTGGCAACATATAGAGACGGTCCCAACCCAACAGTGGGCTCACACTTATCAGTTGTGCGACTTTGGGCAAGTCACTTCACTTCTCTGGGCCTCAGTTCTGTACTAAGCACTTGGGAAGTACAAGTTGGCAACATAGAGAGACGGTCCCTGCCCTAACCTCCCCAGCGCTTAGAACAGTGCCTTGCGCATAGTAAGCGCTTAATAAATGCCATCATTATTATTAATAAATACAATTTATACGTAAATAAATACGATTTATACAATAAATACGATTGGTGATGATGATGATGATTGGGCTGGACAAACCAAGCAGCTCTCAGCCACCCATGCGTGTCCCAGCTCCAGACCACCCCATCTCACGGCCCCCTGGGCCTTGAAATGTCCCCCCTCATTTCCTGACTTCCTCAATCCCTGTGCTCTCAAAGCCCGGCTCCTCCTCTGGGTAGCCTCCTCCGGTTGCCCCCTCAGCCTCAAGAAAGGAGACAAAAGAAAAAAGTGAGAAAAGCTAACCTTTTGGGAAGTACCAATCTTTACTCCTCTGCCTGACTCTTGAGGGTGTGGGGGTGTCCTGCTCATAATAATAATAATAATGACATTTATTAAGTGCTTACTATGTGCAAAGCACTGCTCTAAGCACTGGGGAGGTTACAAAGTGATCAGGTTGTCCCACGGGGGGTTCACAGTCTTCATCCCCATTTTACAGATGAGGGAACTGAGGCCCAAAGTGAAGTAACTTGCCCAAAGTCACACAGCTGACAATTGGTGGAGCCGGGATTAGAACCCATGACCTCTGACTCTTTCCACTGAGCCACGCTGCTGCTCATGAAGACACTAGATAGCCACCCTGTCTTCCCCCAATGCTCTCCACTCTTCCATGGGCTAGAGAAGCAGCGTGGCTCAGCGGAAAGAGTCAGAGGTCATGGGTTCTAATCCCTACTCTGCCACTTGTCAACTGCGTGACTTTGGGCAAGTCACTTAACTCCTCTGTGCCTCAGTTCCCTCATCTGTAAAATGGGGATTAATCAATCAATCAATCAATCAATCGTATTTATTGAGCACTTACTGTGTGCAGAGCACTGTACTAAGCGCTTGGGAAGTACAAGTTGGCAACATAAGATTAAGACGGCGAGTCCCATGTGGGACAACCTTCATTCATTCAATGGTATTTATTGAGCACTTACTGTGTGCAGAGGACTGTACTAAGCGCTTGGGAAGTACAATTTGGCAACATATAGAGATGGTCCCTACCCAACAACGGGCTCAGACCTTGTAACCCCCCAGCGCTTAGAACAGTGCTCGGCACATAGTAAGCGCTTAACAAATACCAACATTATTATTGCTATTATTATTGGCTTACTGTCTTGGTGTCCTTCCCGGTAATAATGATACTAAGAACGATGATAATAATAACCAGTATGTGCTTACTATGTGCCAAGCCCTGTGCTAAGCTCTGGGGTCGAACGAGATAGGTTGGTGAGAGTCCCTGTCAATCAATCAATCAATCAATCAATCAATCGTATTTATTGAGCGCTTACTGTGTGCAGAGCACTGTACTAAGCGCTTGGGAAGTACAAGCGCAAACCTGTCCCTAGGTTTCCCTCATCCTGGAGCTCCTGGGGGCCCCAACGGGCCATTGTGGGGCAGGAGGAGCTAAAGACAGAAGTGACCCCATCTGTGAAAGTCCGTGTCAGAATAGCATCTGCATCCCCTCCTCCCATTCCTTGCTCTGCACTTCATTCATTCAATCAATCAATCAATCAATCAATCAATCAATCAATCAATCATATTTATTGAGCGCTTACTGTGTGCAGAGCACTGTACCAAGCGCTTGGGAAGTACAAGTCAGCAACATATAGAGACAGTCCCTACCCAACAGTGGGCTCACAGTCTAGAAGGGGGAGACAGAGAACAAAACAAAACATATTAACAAAATGAAATAAATAGAATAAATATGTACAAGTAAGATAAATAAATAAATAGAGTAATAAATATGTGCAAACATATATCCATATATTATATACAGGTGCTGTGGGGAAGGGAAGGAGGTAAGGTGGGGTGAAGAGGGGTAGGAGGGGGAGAGGAAGAAGGGGGCTCAGTCTGGGAAGGCCTCCTGGAGGAGGTGAGCTCTCAGTAGGGCCTTGAAGCGTATTTATTGAGCGCTTACTGTGTGCAGAGCACTGTACTAAGCGCTTGGCACTGTACTAAGTGCTTGGATTTGCACTCTTTATTCACCTCACCCTCAGCCCCCAGCACTTAACGTACATATCCTAGACAAATTTACTCTAATTCATTTATTCATTCATATCCTAGTACTCCACTAATTCATTCATTCATTCAATCGTCTTTATTGAGCGCTTACTGTGTGCAGAGCACTGTACTAAGCGCTTGGGAAGGACAAGTTGGCAACATATGGAGACGGTCTAATCCTATCCACGAGTTTACTCTAGACCGTAAGCTCGTTGTGAGTAGGGAATATGTCTGTTTTTTGTTATAGTGTACTCTCCCAATCAATCAATCGTATTTATTGAGCGCTTACTGTGTGCAGAGCACTGTACTAAGCGCTTGGGAAGTACAAGTTGGCAACATATAGAGACGGTCCCTACCCAACAGTGGGCTCACAGTCTAAAAGCTCAGAACAGAGCACTCAGTAAGTATGATTGAATGAATATCCATAATTTATTTATCTATATTAATGTCTGCGTCCCCCTCTAGGCTGTAAGCTCCTTATAGGCATGGAACGTGTCTGCCAACTCTGTTGTCGCCTTCCCAAGCGCTTAGTACAGTGCTCTGCACACAGTAAGTGCTCAATAAATACCACTGATTGATATTGGTAATTTATTTATATTAATGTCTGCCTCCCCCTCTAGAGAAGCAGCGAGGCTTAGTGGGAAGAGCCCGGGCTTGGGAGTCAGAGGTTGTGGGTTCTAATCCTCGCTCCGCCACTTCTCAGCTGTGTGACTTTGGGCAAGTCACTTCACTTCTCCGGGCCTCAGTTACCTCATCTGTAAAATGGGGATTAAGACTGTGAGCCCCATGTGGGACAACCTGATTGCCATGTATCTACCCCGGCACTTAGAACAGTGCTTTGCACATAGTAAGCACTTAATAATAATAATAATAATAATTGGCATTTGTTAAGCGCTTACTATGTGCAAAGCACTGTTCTAAGCGCTGGGGAGGATACAGGGTGATCAGGTTGTCCCACGTGGGGCTCACAGTCTTCATCCCCATTTTACAGATGAGGAAACTGAGGCTCAGAGAAGTTAAGTGACTTGCCCAAGGTCACACAGCAGACATGTGGTGGAGCCGGGATTCGAACCCATGACCTCTGACTCCAAAGCCCGTCCTCTTTCCACTGAACCACGCTGCTTCTCTACAAATACCAACATTATTATTATTATGATTATTATTATTATTAGACTTAAGCTCCTTGTGGGTAGTAAACGTGTCTGTCAACTTTGTTATTTTGTGCTCTCCCAAGCACTTAGTACAGTGCTCAGCACACAGTAAGTGCTCAATAAATAGCATTGATTGATATTGGTAATTTATTTATGTCAATGTCTGTCTCCCCCTCTAGACTTAAGCTCCTTGTGGATAGATAACATGTCTGTCAACTCTTGTTGTTGTAGAGAAGCGGCGTGGCTTAGTGGAAAGAGCACGGGCTTGGGAGTCAGAGGTCGTGAGTTCTAATCCCGGCTCGGCCACTTGTCTGCTGTGTGACCTTGGGCAAGTCACTTAACTTCTCTGTGCCTCAGTGACCTTATCTATAAAATGGGGAGTAAGACTGTGAGCCTCACGTGGGACAACCCGATCACCCTGTATCTTCCCCAGTGCTTAGAACAGTGCTCGGCACATAGTAGGCGCTTAACAAATACTTCCCAAGCGCTTAGTACAGTGCTCTGCACACAGTAAGCGCTCAATAAATATGATTGAATGAATGAATGAATATTATTATTATCACTCTCCCAAGGGCTCAGTACGGAAGCAGCGTGGCTTAGTGGAAAGAGTCCGGGCTTGGGAGTCAGAGGCAGTGGGTTCTAATCCCGGCTCAGCCACTTGTCTGCTGTGAGACCTTGGGCAAGTCACTTCACTTCTCTGCCTCAGTGACCTCATCTGTAAAATGCGGAGTATGAGTGTGAGCCTCACGTGGGACAACCTGATCACCTTGTATCTCCCCCAGCGCTTAGAACAGTGCTTGTCACATAGTAGGCGCTTAAAAAATGCCATCATCATTATATGTTGCTGTCTCGTGCTTCCCAAGAGCTTAGTACAGTGCTCTGCACACAGTAAGCGCTCAATAAATACTATTGAATGAATGAATTATTATCATTATTATTGCTATTATTATTCTCCCAAGTGCTCATCTATGGTTGTACATATTATATATGTTTGTACGTATTATATATGTTTGTACATAGAGATTACTCTATTTATTTATTTATTTTTCTTGTCCATATTTATCCTTTGGAGAAGCAGCGTGGCTCAGTGGAAAGAGCCCGGGCTTTGGAGTCAGAGGTCATGGGTTCAAATTCCGGCCCCACCAGCTGTCAGCTGTGTGACTTTGGGCAAGTGACTTCACTTCTCTGTGCCTCAGTTACCTCATCTGTAAAATGGGGATTAAAACTGTGAGCCCCCTGTGGGACCACCTGCTCACCTTGTAACCTCCCCAGTGCTTAGAACAGTGCTCTGCACATAGGAAGTGCTTAACGAATACCATCATCATTATTATTATTCTATTTATTTTATTTGGTTTCTACGTTTTGTTTTGTTGTCTGTCTCCCCCTTCTCGACTGTGAGCCCGCTGTTGGGTAGGGACCGTCTCTAGATGTTGCCAACTTGGACTTCCCAAGCGCTTAGTCCAGTGCTCTGCACACAGTAAGAGCTCAATAAATACGATTGATTGATTGATTAGTCCAGTGCTCTGCACACAGTAAGCGCACTCTGCTTGAGAAGCAGAGTGGTTCAGTGGAAAGAGCCCGGGCTTTGGAGTCAGAGGTCATGGGTTCGAATCCCAGCTCCGCCACACGTCTGCTGTGTGACCTCGGGCAAGTCACTTCACTTCTCTGAGCCTCAGTTACTCCATCTGTAAAATGAGGATTAAGACTGTGAGCCCCACTTGGGACCTGAGCACCTTGTATCCCCCCCCCCAGCGCTTAGAACAGTGCTTTGCACATAGTAAGCGCTTAACAAATGCCATTATTATTATTATTGTTATTATTATTAATAAATACGATTGAATGAATGAATGAATGAATGAATACCATTAATTGAGTCCCGCTCCGAACAGCCACGCATGATACTCCGCCGCCACCTGGTGGTGGACTAGGGGATTACAACCCAAGTGGTTGGGAGCCCTTGACTGGCCAACTTGAGGCATTCCCGAGTTCTCCTCTCCCTTCCTTCCCTTCCTTCCCTTCTCAAGAGCCAAAGCCTGGACCGAGCCTGCCGGAAGGAGCAGGATGGAGCCCATCCCGCACCCTCCCACTCCTCTGGGGCTGCTAATCTCCTCAATCAATCAATCAATCAATCGTATTTATTGAGCGCTTACTGTGTGCAGAGCACTGGACTAAGCGCTTGGGAAGTACAAGTTGGGAATCAATCAATCGTATTTATTGAGCGCTTACTGTGTGCAGAGCACTGGAGTAAGCGCTTGGGAAGTCCAAGTTGGCAACATATAGAGACGGTCCCTACCCAACAGTGGGCTCACAGTCTAGAAGGGGGAGACAGAGAACAAAACAAAACAGATTAGCAAAATAAAATAAATAGAATAGATATGTACAAGCAAAATAAATAAATAGTGTAATAAATACGTACAAACATATATACATATATACAGGTGCTGTGGGGTAGGGAAGGAGGTAAGGCGGGGGGATGGAGAGGGGGAGGAGGGGGAGAGGAAGGAGGGGGCTCAGTCTGGGAAGGCCTCCTGGAGGAGGTGAGCTCTCAGTAGGACGTTGAAGGGAGGAAGAGAGCTAGCTTGGTGGATGGGCAGAGGGAGGGCATTCCAGGCCCGGGGGAGGACGTGGGCTGGTGGTCGATGGCGGGACAGGCGAGAATGATGAGGCACAGTGAGGAGATTAGCGGCAGAGGAGCAGAGGGTGTGGGCTGAGCTGTAGAAGGAGAGAAGGGAGGTGAGGTAGGAGGGGGCGAGGGGATGGACAGACTTGAAGCCCAGGGTGAAGAGTTTCTGCCTGATGCGCAGGTTGATTGGTAGCCACTGGAGATTTTTGAGGAGGGGAGTAACATGCCCAGAGCGTTTCTGGACAAAGACAATCCAGGCAGCGGTGTGAAGTATGGATTGAAAGTGGGGAGAGACAAGAGGATGGGAGATCGGAGAGGAGGCTGATACAGGCTGGGCCTCGTTGAAGCAGTGGTGAATGAAAGCAGCAAATCAGGGCAATGCAGAAGAGGGGGGGAGAAAAAGAAATAAGGGCCTAAACTGTGAGCCCACTGTTGGGTAGGGACCATCTCTATATCTTGTATCCACCCCAGCGCTTGGAACAGTGCCTGGCACAGAGTAGGTGCTTGGCAGATGCCATTATTTTTATTATCACTATGTCTGCTTTGAGACAGTCTGTGTCTCTAGACTGTGAACTCAATGAAAGCAGGAAACGTGTCTGTTTATTGTTCATAGTTTATTGTTTATAGTACAGTGCTGTGCTCCCAGTAAGCGCTCAATAAATAAGATGAATTGAATGGAGGGGGAGTCAGACACGAGAGCTCACCTCCTCCAAGAGGCCTTCCCAGACTGAGCCCCCTTTCTCCTCTCCTCCTCCCCATCCCCCCGCCCTACCTCCTTCCCCTCCCCACAGCACTTGTATATATATGTTTGTACAGTATTATTACTCCATTTATTTGACTTGTACATATTTACTATTCTATTTATTTTGTTAATGATGTACATCCAGCTTTATTTCTATTTGTTCTGATGACTTGACACCTGTCCACATGTTTTGTTTTGTTGTCCGTCTCCCCCTTCTAGACGGTGAGCCCGTTGTTGGGTAGGGACCGTCTCTATATGCTGCCGACTTGTACTTCCCAAGCGCTTAGTACAGTGCTCTGCACACAGTAAGCGCTCAATAAATACAATTGAATGAATGAATGAATGAATATGTTGCCAACTTGTACTTCCCAATCCCTTAGTACAGTGCTCTGCACACAGTAAGCGCTCAATAAATACGATTGAATGAATGAATGAATGAAAGGCCTCTTGAAGGTGGGGGAGTAATTGTCTGTAGGAGGGACAGGTAGAGGGAGGACAGAGAAGCATCATGGCTCAGTGGAAAGAGCATGGACTTGGGAGTCAGAGATCATGGGTTTGAATCCACCTGTCAGCTGTGTGACCTTGGGCAAGCCACTTAACTTCTCTGGCCCTCAGTTCCCTCCTCTGCAGTATGGGGTTTAAGACTGTGAGCCCCACGTGGGACAACCTGATTACTTTGAATTCCCCAAGCGCTTAGAGCAGTGCTTTGCACATAGTAAGAGCTTAACAAATATTATTATTATTATTCCAGGCCAGAGACAGGACATGGGTGAGAGGTCGGTGGCAAGATAGACGAAATCGAGTAGGATGGCATTAGAAGAGCAAAGTGTGTGGAAAAAACATTTAGTCCACCTTTCCTGACTCCTCAAGACCCTCCAAGGGCTTTAAAGTACTCAATCACCTTGCCCCCTTCAACCTCCCTACTCTCCTTCTCCATCCCAGCCTGCACCCTCCGCTCCTCTGGCGCTAACCTCCTCACTGGGCCTCATTCTCGCCTGTCCCGCCATTAACCCCCAGCCTACATCCTACCTCCGGCCCGGAATGCACTCTCTCTGCACATCTGCCAAAGTAGCTCTCTTACCCCCTTCAAAGCCCTAATGAGAGCTCACCTCCTCCAAGAGGCCTTCCCAGACTGAGCCCCCCCTTTCCTCTGCTCCTCCTTCCCTCTCTGTCGCCCCTACTTCCTCCCTCTACTCTAGCCCACCCCTTCCCTGGCCCACAGCACTTGTGTATATTTGTACATGTTCATTATTCTATTTATTTTATTAATGATGCATATGTATCTATAATTCTATTTATCTATTTTGATGCTATTGATGCCTTCGACACTGTGGACCACTCCCTTCTCCTCAACACGCTATCCAACCTTGGCTTCACAGACTCCGTCCTCTCCTGGTTCTCCTCTTATCTCTCTGGTCATTCATTCTCAGTCTCTTTTTCAGGCTCCTCCTCCCCCTCCCATCCTCTTACTGTGGGGGTTCCCCAAGGTTCCGTGCTTGGTCCCCTTCTGTTCTCGATCTACACGCAATCCCTTGGTGACCTCATTCGCTCCCACGGCTTCAACTATCATCTCTATGCTGATGACACCTAAATCTACATCTCTGCCCCTGCTCTCTCCCCCTCCCTCCAGACACATATCTCCTCCTGCCTTCAGGACATCTCCATCTGTATGTCTGCCTGCCACCTAAAATTCAACATGTCTAAGACTGAACTCCTTGTCTTCCCTCCCAAACCCTGCCCTCTCCCTGACTTTCCCATCTCTGTTGACGGCACTACCATCCTTCCCGTCTCACAGGCCCGCAAACTTGGTGTCATCCTCGACTCTGCTCTCTCATTCACCCCTCACATCCAAGCCGTCACCAAAACCTGCCGGTCTCAGCTCCGCAACATTGCCAAGATCCGCCCTTTCCTCTCCATCCAAACCGTTACCCTGCTCGTTCAAGCTCTCTTCCTATCCCGTCTGGACGACTGTATCAGCCTCCTCTCCGATCTCCCATCCTCGTGTCTCTCCCCACTTCAATCCATACTTCACGCCGCTGCCCGGGTTGTCTTTGTCCAGAAACTCTCTGGGCATGTTACTCCCCTCCTCAGAAATCTCCAGTGGCTACCAATCAATCTGCGCATCAGGCAGAAACTCCTCACCCTGGGCTTCCAGGTTGTCCATCCCCTCGCCCCTTCCTACCTCACCTCCCTTCTCTCCTTCTCCAGCCCAGCCCGCACCCTCCGCTCCTCCGCCGCTAATCTCCTCACCGAGCCTCGTTCTCGCCTGTCCCGCCGTCGATCCCCGGCCCACGTCATCCCCCTGGCCTGGAATGCCCTCCTCCCTCTGCCCATCTGCCAAGCTAGCTCTCTTCCTCCCTTCAAGGCCCTACTGAGAGCTCACCTCCTCCAGGAGGCCTTCCCACACTGAGCCCCCTCCTTCCTCTCCCCCTCCTCCTCCTCTCTATCCCTCCAACCTTACCTCCTTCCCTTCCCCACAGCACTTGCATATATGTATATATGTTTGCACATACTTATTACTCTATTTATTTATTTTACTTGTACATATCTATTCTATTTATTTTATTTTGTTAATATGTTTGGTTTTGTTGTCTGTCTCCCCCTTCTAGACTGTGAGCCCACTGTTGGGTAGGGACTGCCTCTACATGTTCCCAACTTGTACTTCCCAAGCGCTTAGTACAATGCTCTGCACACAGTAAGAGCTCAATAAATGCGATTGATTGATTGATTAAGACAAGGCTGCCACTCTAGGTATGGAGGCTGGTTCTCAAAACAGGACCTGGGTCTCTGTGCAGGGAACTGGTTCTGTCTGACTTGACTGTGGAACTGAGAAGACCCAGGACCCTTAATTTTTTCTTTTTGATGGCATTTATTAAGTGCTTACTATGTGCAGAGCACTGTTCTAAGTGCTGGGGGGATACAAGGTGATCAAGTTGTCCCACGTGGGGCTCACAGTCTTAATCCCCATTTTACAGATGAGGGAACTGAGGCTCAGAGAAGTTAAGTGACTTGCCCAAGGTCACACAGCAGACATGTGGTGGAGTCGGAATTTGAACCCATGACCTCTGACTCCAAAGCCCGTGCTCTTTCCACTGAGCCACGCTGCTTCTCTAATTCTATAGCTGGGTTAAACCTCCCCGCAAGGTCAACTTGTCTGCAGGGTCAACTCTCAGGCCCTGGAAAAGGGACCCGTCTTGGCCGAATTGTTGCCGAATTGTACTTTCCAAGCGCTTAATCCGGTGCTCTGAACGCAGTGAGTGCTCAATAAATATGATATATACGCATATATGTTTATACATATTTATTACTCCATTTATTTTAATTGTACATATTTGTTCTATTCATTTTATCTTGTTTCGAATGAATGAAAGAGCCCGGGCTTTGGAGTCAGAGGTAATAGATATTTATCTATTTATTTTATTTTGTCAATGTTTTGTTTTGTTGTCTGTCTCCCCCTTCTCGACTGTGAGCTCGCTGTTGGGTAGGGACCATCTCTATCTGTTGCCAACTTGTACTTCCCAAGAGCTTAGTACAGTGCTCTGCACACAGTAAGCACTCAATAAATACAATGGAATGAATGAATGAATGCCCTCCCTCCTCAAATCCGCCAAACTATCACTCTTCCCCCTTTCAAAACCCTACTCAAGGCCCCCTCCTCGAAAAGGCCTTCCCTGGGAAGCCCCGCTTTTCCTCAGCCCCCTCTCCATTCCGCGTCACCACAACTCACTCCCTTGGCTCTTCCCCCTTCCCCCCGCCCCACAGCACTTTTGTGTATATATGGATAATTTATTTATATTGAAGCCTGTTTACTGTATTGATGTCTGTCTCCCCAGCTTTAGACTGTGAGCCCATCGTGAGCAGGGATTGTCTCTCTTTTTTGCTACATTGTACTTTCCAAGTGCTTAGTACAGTGCTCTGCACACAGTAAGTGCTCAACAAATATGACTGAATGATTGAATGAATGAATGAATAACCCCCACCACACTGCTCTCCTAGTACAACCCAGCCCTCACACTCTGCTCCTTTAATAATAATAATAATAATAATAATAATAATAATAATAATAATAGCACTTATTAAGTGCTTACTATGTGCAAAGCACTATTCTAAGCACTGGGTTGCCAACCTACTCATTGTACCTCATCTATCTCACCACCACCCCTCGCACAAATCCCGCCTCTGACCTGGAATGTCCTCCCTCTTCCTATCCGACAAATGATCACTTTCCCCACCTTCAGAGCCTTATTAAAATCACATAATAATAATAATAATTATGGTATTTGTTATGCACTTACTACGTGCCAAGAAAAGTTCTAGGCGCTGGATATTTGTTAAGCGCTTATTACGTGCCAGGCACTCTACTAAGCACTGGGGTGGATAAAAGCAATTTAGGTCCCTGTCCCATGTGGGGCTCCCAGTCTCAGTCCCCATTTTACAGATGAGTTAACTGAGGCACAGAGAAGTGAAGTGACTTACCCATGGTCGCACAGCAGGCAAGTGGTGGATCCAGGATTAGAACCCACTTCACCAGAGGCCTTCCCTGATTAGGCCCTTATTTCCTCTTCTCTCACTCCCTTCTTTGATGCCCTTGCACTTGGATTTGCCAACTTGTACTTCCCAAGCGCTTAGTACAGTGCTGTGCACACAGTAAGCGCTCAATAAATACGATTGAATGAATGAATGAATTTGCCCCCTTTATTCACCCAACCTTCAGCTCCACAGCACTTATGTACAAATCCGTAATTTATTTCTTAATGTCCGTCTCCCTGACTAGACTCTAAGCTCGTTCTAGGCAGGAAACACCTCTACTAACTCTGTTCTGTTGTGCTCTACCAAGTGCTTAGTACAGTGCTTTGCACATAGTAGACACTCAATAATAATAATAATAATTTTGGTATTTGTTAAGCGCCTTCTATGTGCAAAGCACTGTTCTAAGCACTGGGGAGGATACAAGGTGATCAGGTTGTCCCGTGTGGGGCTCACGATATTAATCCCCATTTTACAGATGAGGTAACTGAGGCACAGAGAAGTGAAGTGACTTGCCAAAAGTCACACAGCTGACAAGCGGCGGAACTGGGATTTGAACCCATGACCAAATATGACCTATTGATTGCAGCGTGGCGCGGTGGAAAGAGCATGGGCTTTGGAGTCAGAGGCCATGGGTTCAAATCCCTACTCCGTCACTTGTCAGCTGTGTGACTTGGGGCAATTCACTTAACTTCTCTGTGCCTCAGTTCCCTCATCTGTAAAATGGGGATTAAGACTGTGACTGTGGGACAACCTGATCACCTTGTATCCTCCCCAGAGCTTAGAACAGTGCTTTGCACATAGTAAGCGCTTAATAAATGCCACCATTATGATGATTATTTCACAGAGGAGGAAACTGAACCATAAAGATGTGAAATGACTTGCCTAAGGTCACATCGTAAGCAAGTAGCAGAGTCAGGATTAGAACCCAGGTCCTCTAACTCCCAGGCCCAGGCTCTTTCCACTACACCACGCTGCTTCTAATGCAGGCAAGAATCTCCTGGTTCTTCCAAACCTCCATGAAAGCCTTTCTGGACTGTAGAGGCTGCTTCCTGCTCCCTTGTCCTCAACACTCCCTCCAAACCTGTGCTCCCTCCTCACTCCTAATTCCTGCTCCTTCTCCTCCCCCTTCCCTTTCTTTTCTTCCCTTTTCTCCCTTTTCCTCCCCACTTCCCTTCCCATTTCCCTCTTTTCTCAACTCCTCCAACCCTCTATCAGCCCCCCGTCCAGGACATCACCTCCGGAAAAAAGGAAAAAGCCAAACCAGAGGATGACATCGTTCTCTCGTCCTCTCCCCGGCTCGGCAGGGGTTGTGTGTCTCTTTATCGTTCTCTCATCCCCTCCCAGGCTCTGAGTTCGACGCCGGGCACACGCTAAGCGCTCGGACTGTTGACTGACCGATTACTACGTGTATGTGTGTGTACCTGAGAAGCGGCGTGGCTCAGTGGAAAGAGCCCGGGCTTTAGAGTCTGGGGTCGTGGGTTCAAACCCCGGCTCCACCGGCTGTCAGCTGTGTGACTTTGGGCGAGTCACTTCACTTCTCTGGGCCTCGGTTACCTCATCTGTAAAATGAGGATTAAAACTGTGAGCCCCCCCCGTGGGACAACCTGATCACCTTGTAACCTCCACAGCACTTAGAACAGTGCTTTGCACATAGTAAGCGCTTAATAAATGCCATCATTATTATTATCATTATTATTGTTTACCGTTCTCTCTCCCAGGCTCTGAGTATGGTGCCGGGCACACGCTGAGCGCTCAGACTGTTGACTGACCGACTACTACGTATATGTGTGTGTATCTGAGAAGTGACGTGGCTCAGTGGAAAGAGCCCGGGCTTTGGAGTCTGAGGTGGTGTGTTCAAATCCCAGCTCCGCCAACTGTCAGCTGTGTGACTTTGGGAGAGTCACTTCACTTCTCTGGGCCTTGGTTACCTCATCTGTAAAATGAGGATTAAAACTGTGAGCCCCCCGTGGGACAACCTGATCACCTTGTAACCTCCCCAGCGCTTAGAACAGTGCTTTGCACATAGTAAGTGCTTAACAAATGCCATTATTATTATTATGGCAGAGCAAGCGGAGACAGAGACAGAGACAGATGGGGCAGGGAGGGGAACACTGGCCTGAGCTCAGGTTCCTGCTGGATGATGCCCACCACCTCCCAGCTCCTTCACTGGAATCTCTCTGTAGGGCTGCCACCCAGAGCTGGCCCAAGCGGGCTCTGAAATTGGCAAGGGTGGCCATAACCTCTGGGGGGATGGGGAACTGGCTCACTGGAGAGAGCGGGGCTTTTTCCACAGGCAGGTCCCAGAACTGGAGCCGGGCTATGCCCGGGATGGGTGTAGGAGCTGTGAGAAAGAGGTTGTCAGTGTCCAGCCCTGTGCCCAAGGTCAGGGCCTTGGGCAGGCTGGGCCCCGGGTCTGGCAGCTGGCAGGCAGGCCGGCGGGTGGCCTTCGACCGACCACCTGCAAAAGGTCTCATCAACTGGGCTGGACCCTTGGCCACGCCTCCTCCCCTATATTAATGTGCACTGGGGCCCGGCCGGCCAACTGGCCACCATGTTGTCGCTGTTGGCTTCCCTGCTGCTCGTGGAGCTCGGTGAGGAAGACAACCCCCCGCCCACTGCTCGCTCTCCATCCCTGTTGGCCTGCTTGGGGTCCGGACTACCCGTGGTCCCCTCTGCCTCCCTGGGACCAGGGATTCCCGGGCCACTGGCTGGGGAAGGGGAGGGGTCAGTGGCACCTGGAGAGAGAGTGTGGACAGATGGGAGGGTGAGGGTCAGCCCGGCCTGGACTCCAGGGAAAGCAGAGAGCTCGCGGAGGAGCGGGGCGGATGCTTGGATCATGTGGTCTTGAGGGGCACCTCTGCCTTCTTCTTTTGGGAACCACCCCTCCTCTGCCCTTGTACAACATCCCTCACCCTACTCCTCTGTCGCTGCTCTCCACTCTCTGGGCATAGCTCCCCACTGGCCACTCCAGGCCCTCTCCTCCTTGATTTCAGACCAGGCAGGATCTTCTGGCCCCTTCCACAGGCTGGAGGCTGCCCAGAAAGAGAGGGTGGCAGGGGTGGTGGGAGTGGGAGGTTGGCGGGAGTGACAAGGGAAAGGGCACAGGGGCACGGGAGCTGCCCCAGACCCCACCTTAGGGAGCTCAGGACAGTGTTCTTGCTTCCGCTGTCTCCCAACTGGGGTGGGTGTGGAGCCCAGGAAGAGGGTGGCGGCTACCCAAGAGTCCATCTTAGAAAAGCCAGGAACTAGGCCCCCTGCTTGCTTCACTTCTGGGCAAGGAAAGTCTGCCTGTGGCTAGTGGAAGGGGCAGCGGGCAGGACTGGAGGGGACAGTGGCCCCACAGACCCCTAACTTGGCCCTGCTGCACCGGCAATGGCCCCGGCAGAATGGGTCCCCAGCCTGGTTGGGGAAGGGGCAAAAATAGTACATGACAAGATTTCCCCCTTTTCCCGTCCAGTCTCCAGCTGCGGAATCCCCACTTACTCCCCCCTGATGCGGGTGGTCAATGGGGTGGATGCCAAACCCTACAGCTGGCCGTGGCAGGTAAGGACCACCCACCCTGTGATCCCTTTGACCCTGCAGGGAAGGGGTGCAGAGGACAGGGGGAAAGGCGGCAAGGACATGGGGAGCAGAAGATGTGTCAAAGGAGAGCTTCAAAGGAAGGCTGCAGGCTCTGAGGTCTGGCTCCATGCTGGGACAGCAGACTTGGGCCGAATTCCCGGCCAGTCTTTGCTCATTTTCTTTCCAGACTCAGCTTGGTTCCTGAGGGACGTGGCTTTAGTCTTCCCTTACCCTGACCCGACCCAACCCAACCCAAGGGTATCGAGAAGTAGCGTGGCTTAAGGGAAAGAGCCCGGGCTTGGGAGTCAGAGGACGTGGGTTCTAATCCCAGCTCCGCCACTTGTCAGCTGTGTGACTTTGGGCAAGCCACTTAACTTCTCTGGGCTTCAGTTCCCTCATCTGCAAAATGGGGATGAAGACTGTGAGCCCCACGTGGGACAACCTGATTGCCTTGTATCTACTCCAGCGCTTAGAACAGCACTTGGCACATAAATTGCACTTAACAAATACCATAATTATTATTATTATTATCTTGGCTCACGATTGCCTCATCAGGTTGGAAAGTGGAGACAGGATGGGATTTCCTTGGCCTGTGAGCCCTTGACTGGCTGGAAGTTGGCCCGGTTGGCAGTAGTGTAGAAAGCTTTCTGCTCGACTGCCTGAATCAATCCATCGGTGGTATTTATTAGCACTTACACGTGCAGAGCATTGTACTAAGTCCTTGGGAGAGAACAGTACAGCAGAGACAGGATAAGAACCCTAACAGCCTGTTAACTAGCCAAGGGGCAGGACCAGAGGTTAACTGGGAGGTGGGACTGGGGGGCCTTGGCTCTGCCCTCTCTGATGGTCACTGGGGTCCAGGCTCTGTCCCGTCAGCTGGATCCCTCAGAGCCAGTGGGGCCCCTGAGGAATTGGAGCAAAGATCAAATTTTCTCCGGGAAAATTCTGCCCTGAAACTTGGCTCCCTCAGGATAGGCCCAGCGTGGCCAGGGGCCAGAAGTACGTGCCTCTGGCAGGGCGGGGAGGCCCGGAGCCGGACTCGGGGAATAAGCGGAAAGTCACTTGCTCTCTGCTGCTCCAGCCTTGATGGCTTCAGGCTCTGCCCCTTGCAGGTGGCTTGTTGGCAACACTGGCTGTTACCCTTCTGCTCTGGCTATGCACTATTCATTCATTCATTCAATCGTATTTATTGAGCGCTTACTGTGTGCAGAGCCCCATGCCAGACTGTGAGCCCACTGTTGGGTATGGACTGTCTCTATATGTTGCCAATTTGTACTTCCCAAGCGCTTAGTACAGTGCTCTGCACACAGTAAGCGCTCAATAAACACGATTGATGATGATGATGATGGGGGAGGGGAGAGGCAGGAGGGACTGGGAAGGGAAGAGGAAAGAGGGGAGGGGGAAGAAAGGGGCAGGGACTGACTCCATCCCTCCAGGCAGCAGCCTGCAGTGCCAATCATCCTGGAGGGCCCAGATATGGGTGCCCGGGCCAGTTGTTCCCCATGACCCCCGCCCCCCACCCCCGCCCTTCAGGTCTCCCTGCAGTACCTGTCAGGAGGACAGTACTACCACACCTGCGGAGCCAGCCTCATCTCCCAGGACTGGATCCTCACCGCCGGACACTGCATCTCGTGAGTCCGCGGCTGGCAACGGTAACTGGGGGGGCCAGCTGGGGCCACGGTCTCTCACCTTGCACCATCTGCCCAGTGTGCCAGAGGGCAGGAAGGGGCTGCTTCAGTCTGGGGCCAGTCCCCTCCTCGCTATTAGAGAAGCGGCGTGGCTCAGTGGAAAGAGCACGGGCTTTGGAGTCAGGGGTCATGGGTTCAAATCCTGACTCCACCAATTGTCAGCTGTGTGACTTTGGGCAAGTCACTTAACTTCTCTGAGCCTCAGTTACCTCACCTGTAAAATGGGGACTAAGACTGTGAGCCCCCTGTGGGACAATGTGATCACCTTGTAACCTCCCCAGCGCTTAGAATAGTGCTTTGCACGTAGTAAGTGCTTAATAAATGCCATTATCATTATTATTATTATTATTATTATTCTGGTGGCCGGATTGGGGGAGGGGGTTCTGTCTCCTCAGGACCTTTTCGGCCTCCTTCCCACTGCTCTAAGGAACTATAATAATAATAATGATGGCATTTATTAAGTGCTTACTATGTGCAAAGCACTGTTCTAAGTGCTGGGAAGGTTACAAGGTGATCAGGTTGTCCCATGGGGCAGTCACTGCCTTAATCCCCATTTTGCAGATGAGGTAAGTGAGGCACAGAGAAGTGAAGTGACTTTCCCAAAGTCACACAGCTGACAAGTGGCGGAGCTGGGATTTGAACTCATGACTTCCGACTTTAAAGCCCGGGCTCTTTCCACTGAGCCACGCTGCTTCTCTAACTGAGGAACTGAGGGTGGTCCTGTCTCCTGGGGCTCTAGGGGTGGGAGGGGGGGTCCTGTGTCATCTGACTTCAGTGGAAGAGGGGTTCTGTGTCCTCAAACTCCGGTGGGGAAGGGGTCCTGCGTCCTCAAGGTCTGGGGGAGGAGGCCTGTGTCTTCAGGCTCCAGTGTGGGAGGTGTCCTCCATCCTCAAGCCCTGAAAGACCCACCCACGGCTCCTTGGCTCCCAAGTCTCAGATCCAACTGGGGCTTCATTTTGAGGATGGAGCTGCTCTTGGGGGCCCTGGGGTGGGTTCAGGCATGGCCCCCTCGCCAAGCCCCAGCCCCTCCCCACCACGGCCCTCTCTGTCCGTCCATCTCAGGAAATCTCGCACCTACCAGGCGGTGCTGGGAGAGTACGACCGCGGAGTCTATGAGGGCAGCGAGCAGACCATCCCCATCCTCTCCCAGCATATCTTCGTGCACCCGCTCTGGAACCCCAACTGCGTCTCCTGCGGGTCAGTGCCACCCGCTGCCCGGGCCTGCCTCTCCTCCCCCACCCCCCATCCAGCCCCTGACCTGTCCCGGGCCTTTCCCCAGCCTACCCCCGATCTGCTCTTGGTCCTCCCCCAGAGCCTCGACCTCTGTCCTACCAACCCTCCCCAACTTGGGGTCCTCCTGCACTCCCTCATCTTCTGCTCCATCCTCTCGCTGCCCCCGCTCTTGACTCCCCATCCCCAAAGCGGCAGGGGCCCCAGGGGACCCTCAGAGACAGAGCCACCACCTGCTCGCTGGGGTGAGAAACGGCACTAACTCGGAGGGTCTGGGGGCCCCATTTCACACTTCTGAGCCCCCTCCCCCCGTGCCAGCCCTAACCCCTGTTCCAGTCCCTGCCCCAGCTCTGGCCCAGCACGACTCAGGTCCTCTCCCCCCGTCTCTTCTACAGCAATGACGTGGCCCTCATGAAGCTCTCCCAGAGGGCCCAGCTCAGCGACAAGGTGCAGCTGGCCTGTCTGCCACCAGCAGGCCAGATCCTGCCCCACAATACTCCCTGCTACGTCAGCGGTTGGGGCACCCTCTACAGTGCGTGGGGACTGGGTGGCACTGACTGGGACACCCACTACAGTGCATGGGGGCTGGGCAAGGGCTGATTGCCCCCAGCAGCTGGGGCCTCCTGTTCAGTACGAGGGGTCTGGGCAGGGGTTGACTGTCCACTGCAACTGGAGCATCCTCTACAGTGTGTGGAGTCTGGGGTGGGGGGACTGGCCGTTCCTAGTGGCTGAGGCAGGGTGGGGGGCGCTGGCAGGAGATGCTCCAGGATCTCCCGGTGGTGGTCCTGGGCTCCCCAGTACCTTCTCCAGGCCAAGCTTTCTTTCTCCCCTCTCTCTCTTTCCCTGTCTCCCGCCCCTCAGCCGGAGGCCCGCTCCCTAACAAGCTGCAGCAGGCCCTGCTGCCCGTCGTGGACCACGCTCACTGCTCCCAACGGGACTGGTGGGGCAGCACGGTCATGCAGACCATGATCTGTGCCGGCGGGGACATCAAGTCAGCCTGCAACGTGAGTGAACACTGTCCCAGCCTAAATAATAATAATAATAATGAGGATGGCATTTGCTAAGCGCTTACTATGTGCGAAGCACTGTTCTAAAGCGCTGGAGGGGATACAAGGTGATCAGATTGCTCCACGAGGGGCTCACGGTCTTAATCCCCATTTTCCAGGTGAGGTCACTGAGGCTCAGAGAAGTGAAGTGACTTGCCCCAGGTCACACAGCAAACACGTGGCAGAGCTGGGATTAGAACCCATGACCTCTGACTCCCAAGCCTGGGCTCTTTCCGCTGAGCCACACTACTTCTCTAAATGCTTTCCCACACCTCCAGGGATACGGTGGGGAGGTCCTCCAGGACTCTCCACTCCGACACATGGCATAACGGATAGAGCATAGGCCTCGGAATCAGGAGGTCATGGGTTCTAATCCCGGCTCCGTCACTTGTCTGCTGTGTGACCTTGGGCAAGTTGCTTCGTTTCCCTGGATCTCAGTTCCCTAATCTGGAAAATGGGGATTGAGACTGTAAACCCCACATAGGACAGGGACTGTGTTCCAAACTGATTTGCTTGTATCCACCCCAGCGCTTAGTAGAAAGTGGAGAAGCAGCGTGGCTTTAGTGGAAGGAGCCCGGGCTTGGGAGCCGGAGGTCATGGGTTCTAATCCCAGCTCCACCACTTGTCAGCTGTGCGACTTTGGGCATGTCACTTAATCTCTGTGCCTCAGTTACCTCGTCTGTAAAATGGGGATTAAGGCTGTGAGCCCCATGTGGGACAACCTGATTACCTTGTATCTACCCCAGTGCTTGGAACAGTGCTTGGCACATAGTAAGTACTTAACAAATACCATTATTATTATTATTATCATTACAGTGCCTGGCACATAGTAAAAACTTAACAAATATAATAATAATAATTTTTATTATTATCTGCTTTGCAATCTAGAGCCAGCTGCTACCCCTCTCTGGCCTCTGTTTCCCAACATACCCAACAGCCAATACGGCTTTATTTAATCCAGACCAGACAGCCTTGCGAGTCTTCACTCGGCTCCTTCACTCCACTGTCCCTCTGCCTATATCATATCACTAACCCGCAGCCCCGGATCACCTCCACAATCCTCTTCCTCCGCTCCTGTGCAAGTGCTGCGGAATGCTGCTGGCGGAAATCCAGACATCAGGCTAACCCAGTCTATCTCAAATTCATAACAATAACGACAATAATAATCATGGTATTTTGTTAAGCGCTTGCTATGTGCCAAGCACCGTTTTAAGCGCTGGGGTAGATACAAGGTAATCAGGTTGTCATTCATTCATTCAATCGTATTTATTGAGCACCTACCGTGTGCTGAGCACTGTACTAAGTGCTTGGAAAGTACAATTCAGCAATAAAGAGAGACAATCCCTGCCCACAAAGGGTTTACGGTCTAGAGGAGAAGCTGAGCGACTTAGTGGAAGTCAGAGGTCATGGGTTCTAAATCCGGCTCTGTCACTTGTCAGCTGTGTGACCTTGAGTAAGTCACTTCACTTCTCTGTGCCTCAGTTACCTCATCTGTAAAATGGGGATGAAGACTGTGAGCCCCATGTGGAACAACCTGATCACCTTGTATTCTCCCCAGCGCTTAGAACCTAATCACCTTGTATCCTCCCCAGCACTTAGAACAGTGCTTTGTACCTAGTAAGCACTTAATAAATGCCATTATTATTATTATTGTTAGAGGGGGGAGACAGACATCAAAACAAGTAAATAGGCATCAGTAGCATCAATATAAATAAATAGAATTATAGCTATTGACATTAAAACAAGTAAACAGGCATTAATAGAAATATATAGAATTATAGGTATGTACATATCTATAAGTGCTATAAGTGTATTAAGTGTATTAATTAATCTATAAGTGTATTAATGTACATATCAAGTGCTCTGGTGTGGGAAGGGGGGAAGAGCAAAGGGAGCAAGTCATGGCGAGGAGGGGGGAGCTGAGGAAAAGGGGGGCTTTGTCTGGGAAGGCCTCTTGGAGGAGGTGAGCCTTCAGTAGTGGTTTGAAGGGGGGAAGAGTGATTGTTTGGCAGATTTGAGGAGGGAGGGCATTCCAGGCCAGAGGTAGGATGTGGGCCATGGGTCGATGACGGGACAGGAGAGAACGAGGCCCAGTGAGAAGGTTAGCACCAAAGGAGCGGAGGGTGCGGGCTGGGATGTAGAAAGAGAGAAGGGAGGTGAGGTAGGAGGGGACGAGGTGATGGACAGCCTTGAAGCCAATAGTAAGGAGTTTTTGCCTGATAGGTTGACCCACATGGAGCTCACAGACTTAATCCCCATTTTACAGATGAGGTAACTGAGGTACCTCCCTGCTTTAATTCTGGCCTCTCCTCTGCCTAGCAACAATATTTCTCCATCCTTATTGACACCCATGCCCATTGCCTGCCATCAGCTGCTTCAGACTTTTCAGACCCCTGTCCCCTTGGTCCCTATTTCTTGCCCCTAATGACCCTATAGAGAAGCAGCGTGGCTCAGGGGAAAGAGCCCGGGCTTGGGAGTCAGAGTTCGTGGGTTCAAATCCCGGCTCTGCCGCTTTGGGCAAGTCGCTCAACTTCTCTGTGCCTCAGCTCCCTCATCTGTAAAATAGGGGTTAAGACTATGAGCCTCCCATGGGACAACCTGATCACCTTGTATCCTCCCCAGCGCTTAGAACAGTGCTTTGCACATGGTAAGCACTTAACAAATGCCATTATTATTATTATACTTAAAAAATAAAATTGAAAATACCAGGTGTGAGCTTCCTAAAATCTCCCCTGCTCTTCTCCAGGCCCTTCCTCCTCCTGCCCCTTCTTGGATTCCCATCTTTTCCAGGAGCAACTCAAAAGCTCTCCTGCATTCTCTCAAAGTCTGCCTCTCCACCTGAATGTCTGATCCCATCTCTTTGCATCTCATCAAAACACTTGGCCCTCTCCCTTTCTCCCTCCCCGACTGCCATCTTCAACCATTTTCTTTTCAATGGCTCCTTCCCCACCGCTTTCTAACATGTTCATGTATCCTCAAAAACTCCTCATTTGACCCAATGACTCCCTCCAGTTATCGCCCCATCTCCCTCCTACTATTCCTCTCCAAACTCCTTCAGTGAATTCTCTTTACCTGCTGCTTCCCCTTCCTCTCCTCCAATTCTCTCCTTGTTCCACCTGCCTTCTAATCTGGCTTCCACCCCCTTCACCCCACTGAAACTACCCTCTTTAAATAGCTAGTGGCCTCCTTCTTGCTAAATCCAATGACCTCTTCTCCACCTTAATCTTCCTAGAACTCTCATCTGTCTTTTACATTGTGGACCACACCCTTTTCCTGAAAACATTATCTTCACTGACACCATCCTCTCCTGGTTTTCCTCCTATCTCTTTGCTCCTTCTCAGACTCTTTGGAAGGTGCCTCCTTTGCATCCCACCCTCTAACTGTGGGTTTCTCGCAAGGTTCAGTTCTGGATCCCCTTCTATTGTCCAACTACCCCCACTCCCTTGGAGAGCTCATTCGCTCCCACAGCTTCAACTGATGCTGATAGTTACCAAACCTAGCTCTCCAGCCCTGACCTCTCTCCTTCTCCGGAGTCTAACATTTCCTGCTGCCTTCAAAATATCTCTCCTTGGACGTCCTCCCAACACCTCAAACTTAACATACCTGAAACAGAACTCCTCACCTTCCCACTCAAACTCTGTCCTCCCTGACTTTCCTGTCACTGTAGCCAATATCGCTATCTTCCCTACCTCACAACCTTGTAAACTTGGAGTTGTCCTGGACTCATCTCTCTCATTCAACCCATATATTCAATCTGTCTCCAGATCCCATTGTTCTTTCTTCACAATATCACAAAAATCCACCCTTTCTCCTCCATCCAGACTACTACTCTGCTGATTCAAGTAGTTATTATATCCTATCTTGAGGCAGGGAGGTCCTCCCATCCTCCTGTCTCTCCCCATGCTAGTTCATACTTCACTCTGCTGAGCAGATCGTTTTACAAAAAAATCATTCATTCCATGTCTCCCCATTCCTCAAGGACCTCCAGTGGTTGCCCATCCACTTCAGGACCAAACAGAAACTCCTTACCACCAGCTTTTAAGCACTCAATCACCTTGCTCTCTCCCATTATAGCTCACTGATTTCCCATTACAATCCAGCCAACACACTTGGCTCCTCTAATGCCAAACTACTCATTGTCCCTCTATCTTGCTGCCAATCCCTCTCCCACATCCTCCCTTTGGCCTGGAACTCTTTCCTCCTTCATATAATAATGATGATAATAATAATGATGGCATTTGTTAAGCACTTACTATGTGCCAAGCACTGTTCTAACGGCTGGGATAGATACAAGGTGATCAGGTTGTCCCACGTGGGGCTCACAGTCTTCATCCCCATTTTACAGATGAGGGAACTGAGGCCCAGAGAAGTGAAGTGACTTGCCCAAGGTCACACAGCAAACAAGTGGCGGAGCCGGGATTCGAACCCATGACCTCTGACTCCAAAGCCCGGGCTCTTTCCACTGAGCCACGCTGAAGATGATCACTCTCCCCACATTCAAAGCCTTATTAAAATCAATTCTTCCAAGAGGCCTTCTCTAAGGTCTCATTACCCCTACTCCCTCTCCCTTCTGTGTTGCCTCTGCATTTGGATCTGTACTACTCTGAGCACTTGATATTCACCCCACTTTCCCCAAAATTATAATGTTTGTCTCCCCTTCTAGGCTGTAAGCTCGTTGTGGGCAGGGAACATGTACTCTCCTAAGCACTTAGAGCAATCCTCTGCACACCCTGAGACCAGGAAGAAGCATGGCCTAGTGGATAACAGCATGAGCTTGGGAGTCAGAAGGACCTGATTTCTAATCTTGTCTCTGCCACCTGTCTGCTACGTGACCCGGGAAAAGTCACTTCACTTCTCTGGGCCTCGGTTCTCTCATCTGTAAATGGGGATTCAGACTGTGAGCCCCATTTGAAACAGGGACTGTGTCCAACCCGATAATCCTGTATCTATCCCAGCACTTAGAAATGTGCTGGCCACATAGTAAGCTCTTCACAAATACCATTGCTATTTTTATTATTAGTATCACTAAATGCTCAATAAATACCATTGACTGATTGGTTGACTGGGGGATAAGGTTGAAGGGGCACGGTCTCAGGGCAGGATGCTGGGATCTTCCGAGAGGAATAGGACCGATGAGGCTGTGACCATTCCAGGGAGACTCCGGGGGACCGCTCAACTGCAAGGGATCCGACGGCAGGTGGTACATTCAAGGCATTGCCAGCTTCGTTTCCAGCAGCGGCTGTAACACCCTGAAGAAGCCCAGCGTCTTCACCCGAGACTCGGCCTTCATATCCTGGATCCAGGGGGTGAGTGGGTCCGTCCCCGGGGCTCCTCCCTGCTCCTCTCCCGGTGTCCAGCGTTGCTCTATCCTGGGTGCTGCCCACCTTCCTCTTGTTCTCCTTGGTTGCCTGGATTCCCCTGGACCAGTCAGTGGTTGGTGATACTACCCCTGGGCTGCCCTAGAAGCCCCCTCCATTCTCCTTTCCCCCAACCCTGCACTCCGGCCTGCCAAGGCCACCGACCAGCTTTTTCTTCTTCTAGATCATGGCCAGCAACTAGAAGATGCCAGCCCCTGCCCACGGCTCGGATAAGCTGTGGCCCCTCTGGTCCCGGATTCACCTCCCACATACATAATAAACACTGAAGAATGCTCATTCCTTGTTTCCTGGTTTCTTCCTCTGGTCGCCATACCCCCTGGGGGTGGGAGGAGGTCCCTCTGGGTGACACCCTCATTTGGCTTTGGCCTTTAAAGTGGGTATCTTCCTTCTTTGCTGGCTCTCCACCTTAAGCTCCTCCCAGTGCCCCCAGAGGCTCATCCCGGGTCCTCTTTGGATTTCTGGCCTCTCCTTTACTCTTGCTGCCCAGGATTTCCAGCCTCAGAGCTGCCCAGGAGCCTAAATGAGCCGGCTCTCCCCGTCCTCCTCCCCCAGACCAAGCCGGGCCTCCACTTCCCTGCTATCGCTTCTTCTAAAAGCCCAACTCCCTTCCTCTGGCCCAGGCCAGTTCCAGCAGCCTGGCTACATGGGGCTCTGCTGATCCGGACAGAATGGCTGGGCACTTGACCGTATGCCGGACACTGGGATGCCCACGAGTTGTTACATGAAGATGTCCTGTGTTTATCCCCAGGAAGGGGTAGGCCAGTTGGAAATCGGGAAACAACGAGGCTTAGTGGTTAGAGCACAGCCCTGGGAGTCAGAAGGGCCTGGGTTCTAATCTTGACTCCTCCATTTGTCTGCTGTGTGACCTGGGGCAAGTCACATCACTACTTGGGGCCTCGGTTCCCTCATCTGCAAAATGGGGATTAAGACTGTGAGCCCCAGTGGGACAGGAACCGTGCCCAACCTGATTATCTTGTATCTACCTCCAGCACTTAATACCTGCCTACAGACCACAGACGAGTCACACTCACACAACAGACACACAAACCCACAGACAAGTCACATTCACACTGACAAACTCACGCTCAGACCCACTCACACAGATCCACTCACACTCAGTCACACACACATGTCTCCACACACCCGCCAAGTTAGCTCTCTTCCTCTCTTCAAAGCCCTATTGAGAGCTCACCTCCTCCAAGAGGCCTTCCCAGATTAAGCCCCCTTTTCCCTCTCCTCCTCCCCATCCCCCCCCAGCCTTACGTCCTTCCCCTTCCTATGTCCTTCCCCTCCCCACAGCACTTGTATATATTTATTACTCTATTTATTTTACTTGTACATATTTACTATTCTATTTATTTTGTTAATGATGCTCATAGAGCTATAATTCTATTTGTTCTGACGATTTTGACACCTGTCTAAATGTTTTGTTTTGTTGTCTGTCTCCCCCTCCTAGACTGTGAGCCCGTTGTTGGGTAGGGACCATCTCTATATGTTGCCGACTTGTACTTCCCAAGCACTTGGTACAGTGCTCTGCACACAGTAAGCACTCAATAAATACGATTGAATGAATGAATGTCACACTCACACAGACGCTCAGTCACTCAGACACACAGACAAGTCCCATTCACGTAGACACACTCAGATACATTCTGACAGCTAGACACATTTAGACTGTGAGCCCACTGTTGGGTAGGGACTGTCTCTATATGTTGCCAATTTGTGCTTCCCAAGCGCTTAGTACAG
The DNA here is from genome assembly GCF_015852505.1 of Tachyglossus aculeatus. Taxonomy (NCBI): domain Eukaryota; kingdom Metazoa; phylum Chordata; class Mammalia; order Monotremata; family Tachyglossidae; genus Tachyglossus; species Tachyglossus aculeatus. The sequence continues at coordinate 36,846,402 of NC_052070.1, read as the reverse complement.
TGCTCTGCACACAGTAAGTGCTCAATAAATATGATTGATGATGATGATGCAGACACAGACCCACACATACGTTCAGTCACCCAAACCCACAGACGAGTCACACTCACATAGGCAGGCACACTCACACTCAGACACTCTCCAACGGGTGGACACAGGGGGACTCACACTCACTCAGCACACTTCCTCAGAGCCGGGGATGCAGGTAGCCTTTCTCTAGGGCCAGGGAGGTCCCAGCTCCACCATTTGTCAGCTGTGTGACTTTGGGGAAGTCACTTAACTTCTCTGGGCCTCAGTTCCCTCATCTGTAAAATGGGGATGAAGACTGTGAGCCCCCCGTGGGACAACCTGATCACCTTGTAACCTCCCCAGCACTTAGAACAGTGCTTTGCACATAGTAAGTGCTTAATAAATGCCATTATTATTATTATTATTATTAAGTCCAGGCTAGACTCAGCAGCTCTTCTCACTCCTCCTGCCACAACTGCATGGCTCCGGGCACGGCTGTGGGCAAGGATTCGGGCACAGCTCCGGGCATGGCACCCTGCGGGGCTTGCCAGCGCTCAGAAGGGTTGTGGGGAAGGGGCAATGTGCATACTCTGTCTTGTCTCTTGCCTAGGAGATAGAGCCCATGCCTAAATCCCAGCTCCACCACGTCTGCTGTGTGACCTTGGGCAAGTCACTCAACTTCTCTGGGCCTCAGTTACCTCATCTGTAAAATGGGGTTCAAGCTGTGAGCCTCATGTGGGACACGGACCGTGTCCAACCTGATTAGTTTGCATCTACCCCCGCATTTAGTACAGTGCCTGGCACATAGTAAGTGCTTAACAAATGCCATCCACTGGCTGTTCATCACCTGCCAGAGCGTGTTCCGAGGCAGTGGGGCTCGGGGGGACTCTGGGTTGTTCTGATTCATTTCAGGAGGGTTCAGGTGGTGGTTTGAGGTGGGATTGGGGTCTTCAGAGCCCCTAGGCAAATCAGAAACTGTTGAGGCTGTGGAAGAACCCAGAACTTGCCAAATGGATGCCCGGGCTTCTGCTTTCTTTCTTCCAGCCCAATCAATCAGTCAATCATATTTACTGAGCACTTATTCTGTGTAGATCACTGTACTAAGTACTTTGGAGAGAACAATATAACAATAAAACATATTCCCTGCCCATAATGAGCTTAAAGTCTAGAGGGGAAACAGACATTACTGTAAGTAAATAAATTACGGATATATACGTAAGTGCTTTGGGGCTGAAGGAGGGGTGAATAAAGGGTGCAAATCCAAGTGTAAGGGCAAAGCAGAAGGGAGTGGAAGAAGAGGAAATGAGGGTTTAGAGGAGGAGATGTGCTTTTAATAATAATAATAATTATTATTATTATTATGATGGTATTTGTTAAGCGCTTACTATGTGCCAAACACTGTGTGACTCTGGGCAAGTCACTTAACTTCTCTGTACCTCAGTTACCTCATCTGTAAAATGAGGATTAAGACTGTGAGTCCCCCGTGGGACAACCTGATCAGCTTGTAACCTCCCCAGCACTTAGAACAGTGCTTTGCACATAGTAAGTGCTTAATAAATGCCATTATCATTATTATTATTATTATTCTAAGCGCTGGGGTAGATACAAGGTGATCAGGTTGTCCCACGTGGGGCTCACAATCTTAATCCCCATTCTACAGATGAGGTAATTGAGGCACAGAGAAGTGAAGTGACTTGCCCAAAGTCACATAGCTGACAAGTGGCGGAGCCGGGATTAGAACACACGACCTCCACCTCCCAAGCCCGGGCTCCTTCCACTGAGCCGCGCTGCTTCTCTTTTAATAAGGCTTTGAAGGTGGGGAGAGTGATCATCTGTTGGATATAATAATAATAATGATGGCATTTATTAAGCGCTTACTATGTGCAAAGCACTGTTCTTAGCGTTGGGGGGATACAAGGTGATCAGGTTGTCCCACGGGGGACTCACAGTCTTAATCCCCATTTTACAGATGAGGTAACTGAGACACAGAGAATCAATCAATCAATCAATCAATCATATTTATTGAGCGCTTACTGTGTGCAGAGCACTGTACTAAGCGCTTGGGAAGTACAAATTGGCATCACATAGAGACAGTCCCTACCCAACAGTGGGCTCACAGTCTAAAAGGGGGAGACAGAGAACAGAACCAAACATACCAACAAAATAAAATAAATAGGATAGAAATGTACAAGTAAAATAAATAAAGAAATAAATAGAGTAATAAATATGTACAACCATATATACATATATACAGGTGCTGTGGGGAAGGGAAGGAGGTAAGATGGGGGGATGGAGAGGGGGACGAGGGGGAGAGGAAGGAAGGGGCTCAGTCTGGGAAGGCCTTCTGGAGGAGGTGAGCTCTCAGCAGGGCCTTGAAGGGAGGAAGAGAGCTAGCTTGGCGGATGGGCAGAGGGAGGGCATACCAGGCCCGGGGGATGACGTGGGCCGGGGGTCGATGGCGGGACAGGCGAGAACGAGGTACGGTGAGGAGATTAGCGGCGGAGGAGCGGAGGGTGCGGGCTGCGCTGGAGAAGGAGAGAAGGGAGGTGAGGGAGGAGGGGGCGAGGGGATGGACAGCCTGGAAGCCCAGGGTGAGGAGTTTCTGCCTGATGCGCAGGTTGGTTGGTAGCCATTGGAGGTTTTTGAGGAGGGGAGTAATATGCCCAGAGCGTTTCTGGACAAAGATAATCCGGACAGCAGCATGAAGTATGGATTGAAGTGGAGAGAGACACGAGGATGGGAGATCAGAGAGAAGGCTGGCGCAGTAATCCGGACGGGATAGGATGAGAGCTTGAACGAGCAGGGTAGCAGTTTGGATGGAGAGGAAAGGGCGGATCTTGGCAATGTTGCGGAGCTGAGACCGGCAGGTTTTGGTGACGGCTTGGATGTGAGGGGTGAATGAGAGAGCGGAGTCGAGGATGACACCAAGGTTGCGGGCTTGTGAGACGGGAAGTGAAGTGACTTGTCCAAAGTCACACAGCTGACAAGTGTCGGAGCTGGGATTGGAACCCATGACCTCTGACTCCGAAGCCCAGGCTCTTTCCACTGAGCCAAGCTGCTTCTCTATGAAAAGGGAGGGTGCTTCAGGCCAGAGGCAGGATGTAGGGGAAAGGTCGGTGGCGAGATAGAAGAGATTGTGGTACAGCGAGTAGGTTGGCATCAGAGAGCGTAGTGTGTGGGCTGGGTGGTAATAGGAGAGCAGTGAGGTGAGGTAGAAGGGGGAAAGGTGATTAAATGCTTTAAAGGTCGAGCCTGGGCTGGCCTGTACCGGGGCCTGGGGCGGTGAGCAGGCCCACCCTGTGTCTCCCTGCCTCTCCTTTGGGACGGTCCTGATCACTTAGCTGGTGCCCCGTGGCACTTCTCCCAGCTGTTAACGAACAATTCCCTGGGGCTCAGGAGCTGTCAGTGCCCCTGTCCTCCAGATTCGGTTCCCACGGCAATCACGGGGCAGCCCATCCCTCAGCCTGGCCTGGACCCAACCTCCTAGGGCTTGGTGCTCTGCATAGTGCTGCCAACTTGTACTTCCCAAGCGCTTAGTACAGTGCTCTGCACACAGTAAGCGCTCAGTAAATACGATTGAATGGAAGAATGAATGAATATTTTGCTATCAGGATCCCTGCCTTAGGAGAGATGAAGCGGATGGATTTTCCGCCAAGCTAGCTCTCTTCCTCCCTTCAAGGCCCTACTGAGAGCTCACCTCCTCCAGGAGGCCTTCCCACACTGAGCCCCCTCCTTCCTCTCCCCCTCCTCGCCCTCCCCCCGTCTTACCTCCTTCCCCTCCCCACAGTACCTGTATATATGTATATATGTTTGTACATATTTATTACTCTATTTATTTATTTATTTTATTTGTACGTATTCATTCTATTTATTTTATTTTGTTAATATGTTTTGTTTTGTTCTCTGTCTCCCCCTTCTAGACTGTGAGCCCACTGTTGGGTAGGGACCGTCTCTATTTGTTACCAACTTGTACTTCCCAAGCGCTTAGTACAGTGCTCTGCACACAGTAAGCGCTCAATAGATACGATTGAATGAATGAATGAATTTACAACAATGGTTCGGAGCTGATGACTCTCGAATCTCTCAACATATAGAAACGGTCCCTACCCAACAATGGGCTCACAGTCTAGAAGGGGGAGACAGACAACAAAACAAAACACGTGGACAGTTGTCAAGTCACCACAATAAATAAAAATAAAGCTAGATACACATCTAGCTTTAATAAATAAATAAATAAATTAGAGACATCTTCATAAGTGCTATGGGGTTGAGGGGGGATGAATAAATGAGCAAGTCAGGGTGACACAAAAGGGAATGGGAGAAGAGGAAAGAAGGGATAGTCAGGGAAGGCCTCTCGGAGGAGATTTGCCTGCAATAAGGCTTTGAAGGTGGGAAAGTAATTGTGTCAGACGTGCATTTCCCCCACTAGATTGTAAGCCCCTTGAGGACAGGGATTTTGTCTACCAACTCTACTGTACTCTCCCAGATGCTTAGTACACTGCTGTGCACACAATAAGTGCTCAACAAACACCATTGATTGACTAGGCAGATTTTGTGGATAATAGAAAACAACAAGCACTTAGAGCAGGGTCGGGGCAGGTTGGGTCCTACCTAGGCAGGAGGGGCAGTAGCTAGACTGTGAGCCCACTGTTGGGTAGGGACCGTCTCTATATGTTGCCAACTTGTACTTCCCAAGCGCTTAGTACAGTGCTCTGCATACAGTAAGCGCTCAATAAATACGATTGAATGAATGAATGGGGGATCATTCTGGGTGAGGAGGGGAGGGAGAGGTGCTAAATCCATGGAGTCTGAAAAAAATCGCAGCTGTAGACTGTGGACATTGTGTTGGGCTGGGGGGTGGTGGTGGTCAGAGGGAAGATGGGCTTGCAGCCGTTAAGAGTTTATAAATCTCTGTAGATCAATCAATCAATCAATCAATCAATCAATCAATGGTATTTATTGAGTGCTTACTGTGTGCAGAGCACTGTACTAAGCTCTTGGGAAGTACAAGTTGACCCACAAAATGGAAAATCCAGCATAGATCATCAAGAAGCACCATAGCTTGGGGGAAGGAATGTGCGCCTGCTAGTCAGAGGACCTGAGTTCTAATCCTGGCTCCGCCACATGTCTGCTGAGTGACCTTGGACAAGTCACTTTGCTTTTCTGTGTCCGAGTTAACTCGTCTGTGAAATGGGGATTAAAACCTTGAGCTCCTCTTGGGACATGAGCTGTGTCCTACCGGATTAGCTGGTATCTACCCCAGTGCTTAGTACAGTGCTTGGTACATAGTAAAAAAAATCCAGAGTAGATAGTCGAGTCATTATCGTCAATATATATTTGACAGGAATGAAGATCAGTGCATTTATTGAATGCAAAGAAGTCAGTCAATTAATTATATTTGCCTCATCTGTAAAATGGGGATGAAGACTGTGAGCCCCACGTGGAACACCTTGATCACCTTGTAACCTCCCCAGTGCTTAGAACAGTGCTTGGCACATAGTAAGTGCTTAATCAATCAGTCAATCAATCAATCGTATTTATTGAGCACTTACTTTGTGCAGAGCACTGTACTAAGCGCTTGGGAAGTACAAGTTGGCAACATATAGAGACAGTCCCTACCCAACAGTGGGCTCACAGTTTAGAAGCGGGAGACAGAGAACAAAACAAAACATACTAACAAAATAAAATAAATAGAATAGATATGTACAAGTAAAATAAATACATAAATAAATAGAGTAATAAACATGTACAAACATATATACATATATACAGGTGCTGTGGGGAAGGGAAGGAGGTAAGATGGGGGGATGGCGAGGGGGATGATCATTATTATTATTATTATTATTATTATTTATTGAGTGTTTACTGTGTGCAGAGCACTGTACTAAGCACTTGGGAGAGCACAGAAATATACAGCACATTCCCTGCCCACAAGGAGCTTACAGCCTAGAGGACTGAAGCACTTTACTAAGCACTTGAGAAAATACAACAGAGTTGGTAGCCACGTTTCCTGTCCACGTTGAGTTTACAGTCAGCAGAGGAGTTTCCAGTCTTTGAATCTGTCTCCCCCTGTCCCTCCTTCCCCTCCCCACATCACCTGTATATATGTTTGTACAGATTTATTACTCTATTTATTTTACTTATACATATTTACTATTCTATTTATTTTGTTAATGATGTGTATCTAGCTTTATTTTTATTTATTCTGGTGACTTGACACCTGTCCACGTGTTTGGTTTTGTTGTCTGTCTCCCCCTTCTAGACTGTGAGCCCACTGCTGGGTAGGGACCGTCTCTAAATGTTGCCGACTTGTCCTTCCCAAGTGCTTAGTACAGTGCTCTTCACACAGTAAGCGCTCAATAAATACGATTGAATGAATGAATGAGAAATTCCTTGTTGTCAGGAAATGTCATTTCTCTGTTTCATAGTTCCCAAGTACTTAGTACAGTGCAGAGCACTCTGTGTGTGCTCAGTAAATACTACTACCACTGCTACTATGTGTTGGATTTAGTTGGCTGTTTCTTCTAGTGAGTCCAGTGAGTCTGGAGGAGGAAGACCTGGAGCAGAAACTTATTATTATTATTATTACTACTATGTTTCCTATTACTACTATGTACTTGTTAAGTGCTTACTATGTTCCAAACGTTGTTTTAAGAGCTGGGGAAGGTACAAGTTAATAGAGTTGGACACAGTCTCTGTCCCACATTCATTCATTCATTCATTCATTCAATCCTATTTATTGAGCATTTACTCTGTGCAGAGCACTGTAAGCACTTGGGAAGTACAAGTCGGCAACATATAGAGACGGTCCCTACCCAACAACGGACTGCCAGTCTAGAAGGGGGAGATGGACAACAAAACAAAACATGTAGACAGGTATCAAGATCGTCAGAACAAATAGAATTATAGCAATACGCACACCATTAACAAAATAAATAGAATAGTAAATATGTACAAGTAAAACAAATGGAGTAATAAATTTGTACAAATATATACAAGGGCTTTGGGGAGGAGAAGGAGGCAGGGCAGGGGAGATGGGGAGGAGGAGAGGAAAAGGGGGGCTCAGTCTGAGAGGGCCTCCTGGAGGAGGTGAGCTCTCCGTAGGGCTTTAATCCTCATTTTACAGATGAGGCCCAGAGAAGTGAAGTGACTTTTCCAAGGTCACACAACAGACATGTGGCAGAGCCAGGATTAGAATCCAGGTCCCTGTGACTCCTAGTCCTGGGCTTTCTCCACTAAGCTAGCATTCTGTTGAAGAGGGGATTCCTTGGTACTGTTCCAGGGGGAATCAACGAATCAATCAATGCTATTTATTGAGCGTCTACTGGGTGCAGAACCCTGTACTTAGTGCTTGGGAGAGTACAACAGAACAGAATTTTATTGAGCAACTAAAGGAATCAGCTAAAGGGGAGAAGCAATTTGAGAAAAAATGAAACAGGAGTGGGAAGGGGAAGAGAAGAGCAGGACTGAGCCGGTGGTGGGGACTGTGAGCCCACTGTTGGGTAGGGACTGTCTCTATATGTTGCCAACTTGTACTTCCCAAGCGCTTAGTACAATGCTCTGCACACAGTAAGTGCTCAATAAATACAATTGATTGATTGGGGAAATTTTGTTAGAGTTTTCCTTCGCCACCAAACAGCATTGAGGATATCCCTACAGAGGGCAGGAACAATTCTTATTCAGAAGGAGAGGATGGAATGGGGGTGAAGAAGTATGGGGAGGAGAGGAGCTGGGGTGGTCTGAGCTGGGCACTCGTCCCTCAGCAGCTGACCTTAAGGAAATGACCTCCATTCCCCCTCCAACCCTCCTTCCTTCCCCAGCTGGGCTCTTTCTGGATCCTAGGTTAAGGAAAGCTGAGCAAACAATTACACGGTGATCCTGTAAGGGCCACAGCTATTTTTAATTCCAGCCTGGGATTTTGGAAACCTGGTCCCCTGGCCTCCTTCATTCCTCCACAGCTGGGTAACCCTCCCCTTCCTCCCACGCCCATAATATACCTCCTCCCCTTCTCCTCTCAGCACCCTTGGGAGTCAGAAGGGCGTCAGAAGGATCTGAGTTCAAAGCATGACTTGTCACTTGTCTGCTCCGTGACCTTGGGCAAGTGACTTCTTTGGGCCTCAGTTCTCTCATCTGTAAAATGGGGATTAAGATTGTGAACCCCATGTGGCACAAGGACTGTGCCCAACCCAACTACCTTGTATCTACCCCAGTGTTTAGTACAGTGCCTGACAAATAGTAAGCATTTAACAAATACCACAATTATTATTATTAAGGTGGGGACAAGAGAAGGGATTCATTCATTCATAGTCTTTGAATTTGTTTATTTTTCCCATTTTACAATTGGGAAAACTAAAGCACAGAGAGGGTAAGGGACTTGCCCAAGAGCAGTAGTAGAGTCATGGTCCTGTGCTCTGCTCCTGGTCTCCACTTCTCCTCTGGTCCCCACTCCCCACCCCCGAATAAAGTCAGGAGAGATGGCAAAGCTGTATTGGCATCAATCAATAAATCATAGTTATGAAGCCCTTACTGTGTACAGAGCACTTTACTAAGGGCTTGGGAGAGTAATAATAATAATAATGGTATTTGTTAAGTGCTTACTATGTGCCAAGCACTGTTCTAAGCACTGGGGTAGATACAAGGTAATCAGGTTGTCCCATGTGGGGCTCACAGTCTTCGTCCCCATTTTACAGATAAAGTAACTGGGGCACGGAGAAGTTAAGTGACTTGCCCAGAGTGACACACTTTTGGGTGGCGGAGGCGGGATTAGAACCCATGACCTCTGACTCCCAAGCCCGTCCTCTGTCCACTAAGCCTCGCTGCGGAGTTGATAGGCATATTCCCTGCCCACAGTGAGTTTACAGTCTAGAGGGGGAGTCAGATATTAAAACCAATTACAGGTATGCGTATAAGTGCTGAAGGCAGGGTGAAATAAGGGTATAGATGCAAATGAAAGGATGACCCAGAAGGGAGAGAGAGTAGGGGAAATGAGGGCATTGTCAGGGAAAGCTTCTTGGAAGAGATGTGATTTAAATAAGGCCTTGAAGGTGGGGAGAGTGATTGTCTGTTGGATATAATAATAATAATAATAATAATAATGGTATTTATTAAGTGCTTACTATGTGCAAAGCACTGTTCTAAGCTCTAGGGAGGTTACAAGGTGATCAGGTTGTCCCAAGGGGGGCTCCCAGTCTTAATCCCCATTTTACAGATGAGGGAACTGAAGCACAGATAAGTTAAGCGACTTGCCTAAAGTCACACAGCTGACAGTTGGAGTCAGGATTTGAACCCACGACCTCTGACTCCAGAGCCCGGGCTCTTTCCACTGAGCCACGCTGCTTCTCTATGAAGCAGATATGAAGGGGGAGAGAATTCCAGGCCAGAGAGAGGACCGAAGCAAGGTAGATAAGGTAGGTCAAAGTAGTTTGGTGTTGGGGGGGGAAGTGAGTGTGCTGAGTGGTAGAAGGAAATGAGCAGCCAAGGTAGGAGGGGCTTTATTTTTTGATTTTTTAAAATTATTTATTTATTTGAGTGCTTTATTGCTGATGATAAGATAGTTTCTGTTTGATGTGGAGGTGGATGGGTAACCACCACAGGTTATTGAGAAGTGGGGAGACATGGATTGAAAGATCCTTTAGAAAAATGAACCGGGCAGCAGACTGAGGTATGGACTGGAGCAGGGAGAGATGGCAGGCGAGGAGATCAGCAAGGAGGATGATGCAGTAATCAAGGTGGGATAGGAGAAGTGCTCAGATCAGCGTAGTAGCCGGCTTGGCTGGAGAAGAAAGGGTGGATTTTAGCCACGTTGTGAAGGTTAAGTTGACAGGATTTGGTGACGGGTTAAATATGTGGGTTGAATCACCAGAGGGGTTAAATATGTGGGTTGAATCACCAGAAAGCTGAGTTGAGGATAATGTCACTTAGACTGGGAGCCCCATGAGGGACAGGGATGAGTCAGACCTAATTAACTTGCATCTACCCCAGTGTTTGGCACATAGTAAGTGCTTAATAAATACCACCAAAAAACAGGATTATAGGCTTGTGAGGTAGGGAGTGAGATACTTTGTGATGCCATCTAATCTAGGGCATCAGGAGTGGAGACAGGAGCCTCGGGGAGGGATACAAAGGCAAAATGGGAAGGACACAAACTCGGAGAGGGTTCTTTTTTAAAATGGTATTTGTTACGCGTTGACTGTGTGTCAGGCACCACACTAAGCGCTGGGGTAGATACAAGCTGCTCAGGTTGGATGCAGTCCCTGTCCCACACGGGACTCACAGTCTTAATCCCCATTTTACAAATGAGGTAAATGAAGGGCAGAGCAGTTAAAAGACTTCCCCAAGGTCACACAGCAGACATATGGTTGAGTCAGGATTAATAATAATAGTTAATAATAATGGTATTTGTTAAGCGCTTACAATATGTGCCAAACACTATTCTAAGTGCTGGGGTAGATACAAGGATTGGAACCCATGTCCTTCTGACTCCCGGGCTCATGCTCTGTCCCCTAGGCCACCCCAAAACTTTCCAGATTGTGGAGGTCTCTTGTGGTTGCAGCTTGATTCCCTCCCCATCCTATGAATGAAGAGAAGTTTAATAATAATGGTATTTTTTATGGTATTTGTTCAATGCTTAATTGGTGCCAGGCACTGTACTAAGCGCTGAGGTAGAAACAAGCTAATCAGGTGGACACAGTCCACGTTCCACATGGCATTCACAATCTTCATCCCCATTTTACAGATGAGGTAACGGAGGCACAGAGAAGTTAAATGACTTGCCCAAGGTCACACAGCAGACACATAGTGGAGTTAGAACCCAGGTCCAACCTACTCCCAGGCCCATGATAATAATAATAATGGCATTTATTAAGCGCTTACTATGTGCAAAGCACTGTTCTAAGCACTGGGGAGGTTACAAGGTGATCAGGTTGTCCCACGTGGGGCTCACAGTCTTAGTCCCCATTTTACAGATGAGGTATCTGAGGCACAGAGAAGTTAAGTGACTTGCCCAAAGTCACACAGCTGACAATTGGCGGAGCTGGGGTTTGAACCCATGACCTCTGACTCCAAAGCCCGTGCTCTTTTCCACTGAGCCATGCTGCTTCTCTAATGATGACATGATGGCATTTATTAAGCGCTTACTATGTGCGCAGCACGGTTTTAAGCGCTGGGGAGGTTACAAGGTGATGAGGTTGTCCCACGGGGGGCTCACAGTCTCAATCCCCATTTTCCAGATGAGGCAACTGAGGCACAGAGAAGTGAAGTGACCCACCCAAAGTCACACAGCTGACAGTTGGCGGGGCCAGGGTTTGAACCCATGACCTCTGACTGCAAAGCCTGGGCTCTTTCCACTGAGCCACGCTGCTTCTCCATTACAGTGCTTGGCACAGAGTAAGCACTAGACAAATACCACAATATTTTTATTATTACTATAATGATATTATATGGACCTCAGGGCTTAATAGATACTGTAAATCTTACATATGGACCCCAAGTTAACTACTAGGCCATGCTACCTCTCTGTTTGTTAAGCGTTTACAAGGTGCCAGGTGTTATAAAACAAGATAATCAGGTCAGATACAGACCCTGGCCCACATGGGGCTCACCTTCAAAGGGGAAATGAACAGGTGTTAAATCCTCATTTTGCAGCTGTGGGAACTGAGGCCCAGAGAAGTTAAGGTCATAATAATAATAATGACGGCGGCATTTGTTAAGCGCTTCCTATGTGCAAAGCACTGTTCTAAGTGCTGGGGAGGTTACAAGGTGATCAGGTTGTCCCACCGGGGGCTCACAGTCTTCATCCCCATTTTACAGAGGAGGGAACTGAGGGCCAGAGAATAATAATAATAATAACAATGGCATTTATTAAGCGCTTACTATGTGCAAAGCACTGTCCAAGTGCTGGGGAGGTTACAAGGTCATCAGTTTGTCCCACGGGGGGCTCACAGTCTTAATCCCCATTTTACAGATGAGGTAACTGAGGCCCCGAGAAGTTAAGTGATTTGCCCAAAGTCACACAGCTGACTGTTGGAGTCAGGATTTGAACCCATGATCTCTGACTCCAAAGCCCGTGCTCTTTCCACTGAGCCACGCTGCTTCTCCATGCAGTAGGTGGCTAGGTGCTGAAATGAGAGGTGGGGCATGGTGTGGGGGACGGGCAACTTTGGTCAACAGGGTGAGTTACCTTGGCCTTGTACTTGCCTCTAGGACAGATGTTCCTGCTGCAGCCAGGCATGGAGTGGACAAGGTGGCTGGGCACCCGTGGAGCAACAGGGTGAATGAAATGAGAAGCAGCGTGGCTCAGTGGAAAGAGCTCGGGCTTTGGAGTCAGTGGTCATGGGTTCAAACCCCAGCTCTGCCAATTGTCAGCTGTGTGACTTTGGGTAAGTCACTTCACTTCTCTGGGCCTCACTTCCCTCATCTGTAAAATGGGGATTAAGACTGTGAGCCCCACGTGGGACAACCTGATCATGTTGTATCCCCCTCAGCACTTAGAACAGTACTTTGGACATAGTAAGCCCTTAATAAATACCATCATTATTATTATTACTATTATTTAAAAATCGGGCTGAAGAGTTTGATCCCAAGAGGTATCAAGGATATCTGTCTGGGCTTGTGGTCTGGGGGTTAGTGGTGCTGTGGCAGCTATGGTCTTGGACTCCCCCCACCCCCCACAAATGGGGGCTGGAAGGCTGTGGGGGCCATTGGGGACCATCTGGGGACTTCTACTGAGGCCTCCTGGTTTTTGGGAAAAGGAGCTGGAGAAGGGGCTGATAGGGCAAAGTCCACAGGAGACCTGGTTGGGACCTGGGATGCCTGGAGCCGGGGAAAAGATTTAACGCCGTGGACTCCATCCCCCCCATCTTACCTCCTTCCCTTCCCCACAGCACCTGTATATATGTATATATGTTTGTACATATTTATTACTCTATTTATTTTACATGTACATATCTATTCTATTTTATTTTGTTAGTATGTTTGGTTTTGTTCTCTGTCTCCCCCTTTTAGACTGTGAGCCCACTGTTGGGTAGGGACTGTCTCTATATGTTGCCAACTTGTACTTCCCAAGCGCTTAGTACAGTGCTCTGCACACAGTAAGCGCTCAATAAATATGATTGATGATGACGATGATTTAGGACTTGGTGGTAGTCCCAGTCTTTTTCATCCCGGGGCTCGGATGGCCCCTGAGAGTTTGTAGTCTAATTTTCAGGTTGAGAGGTTTTGGAGGAGAGAGCGGAAATAGTGGCTTTCTGGCCTGTTAAACTCTTTGAAGTCTGTCTCTCTTCCCCCACCCGGCCCCAAATAATAATAATGTTGGTATTTGGTAAGTGCTTACTATGTTCCAAGCACTGTTCTAAGCACTGGGGTAGATACAAGGTGAGCAGGTTGTCCCACGTGGGGCTCATAGTCTTAATCCCCATTTTACAGGTGAGGTCACTGAGGCCCAGAGAAGTTAAGTGACTTGTTCAAAGTCACACAGCCAGCAAATGGTGAAGGCGGGATTAGAACCCACGATCTCTGACTCTCAAGCCTGTGCTCTTTCCACTAGGCCATACTGTTCCTCTCTGGAGGACCCTGGGTCACTGTCTCTGAGCCCTGCTCAGCGATGCCCAGCGCTGCTGACAAATCAATCAATCAATCATATTTATTTAGTGCTTACTGTGTGCAGAGCACTGTACTAAGCGCTTGGGAAGTACATGTCGGCAACATATAGAGACAGTCTCTACCCAACAGCAGGCTCACAGTCTAGAAGGGGGAGACAGAGAACAAAACCAAACATACTAACAAAATAAATAGAATAGAGATGTACAAGTAAGATAAATAAATAAATAGAGTAATAACTATGTACAAACATATATACATATATACAGGTGCTGTGGGGAAGGGAAGGAGGTAAGATGGGGGGGGTTGGAGAGGGGGACGAGGGGGGAGAGGAAGGAAGGGGCTCAGTCTGGGAAGGCCTCCTGGAGGAGGTGAGCTCTCAGTAGGGCCTTGAAGGGAGGAAGAGAGCTAGCTTGGCGGATGTGCGGCCTTACTTCTAATAATAAGAATATTTGTAAAGCGTGGGTTCTCATCCCAGCTCCGCCACTTGTCAGCGGTGTGACTTTGGGCAAGTCACTTCACTTCTCTGGGCCTCGGTTCCCTCATCTGTAAAATGGAGATGAAGACTTTGAGCCCCACATGGGACAACCTGATCACCTTGTATCCCCCCCCCGCAGCGCTTAGAACAGTGCTTTGCACATAGTAAGTGCTTTACAAATGCCATTATTGTTATTATTATTAAATCAGTTATGTGTCAAGCACTGTGCTAAGCATTATGCTAAGACACAATCCCTGTCCCAAATCCCTGTCCCACTTGGGGTTCACAGTCTAAAGGGGAGGGAGAACCAGTACTGAATCCCCATTTTACAGAGGAGGAAACTGAAACAGAGAAGTTGTAACTTGCCCTGTGTCTCCCAGCAAACAAGTTCATTCATTCAATTGTATTTATTGAGCGATTACTGTGTGCCGAGCACTGTACTAAGCGCTTGGGAAGTACAAGTTGGCAACATATAGAGACGGTCCCTTCCCAACAGCGGACTCACAGTCTGGGATCTGAGATTACAGCTCAGATCTCTTCCCTCTCAGTCCAGTGTCCTTTCTACTAAACCAAGCTGCTTCTACAATGCTACTACTACTACTAGTAATGATGGCATTTGTTAAGCGCTTACTATGTGCAAAGCACTGTTCTAAGCACTGAGGGAATACAAGGTGATCAGGTTGTCCCACATGGGGCTCACAGTCTTCATCCCCATTTACAAATGAGGTAACTGAGGCACAGAGAAGTTAAGTGGCTTGCCCATGGTCACACAGGTGATGAGTGGCAGAGCCAGTATTCGAACCCATGACCTCTGACTCCCAAGCCTGTGCTCTTTCCACTGAGTCACACTGCTTCTCTAATATGAACGACTTATATGTTACTAACTTTATTAAAATGCATTATTAAGCACTTGTACTGTGCAAAGCACTGGGGAGAAATCCAAGGGAATTATTAAAACACTGTCCTGGCCCTCAAGAGGCCTTCCAATCTAAATGGGAAAGGTGCAGATATAGATAATAGTGGTATTTGTTGAGCATTTATTACATATAAAGCATGGCACTATGCAGGATAATCAGGTCAGACACTGTTCCTGTCCCACATGGGAGTCACAGTCTAAGCGGGAGGGAGAACAAGTATTCAATCTCCATTTTACAGATGAGGACGCAAGGGCACTGGAAAGTTGTGATTTACCCAAGTTAATCAGGTTGGACACAGTCCCTGTTCCACGTGGGGCTCACGGTCTTAATCCCCATTTTACAGATGAAGGAATTGAGGCCCGGAGAAGTGAAGTGACTTGCCCAAGGTCACACAGCAGGCAAGCGGCAGAGCCGAGCTGAAAATCCACGTCCTCTGAGTCCCATCATCATCATCATCATCAATCGTATTTATTGAGCGCTTACTGTGTGCAGAGCGCTGTACTAAGCGCTTGGGAAGTACAAGTTGGCAACATATAGAGACAGTCCCTACCTCTTTCCAGTAGGCCCAGTACTCCAGCACAAGCGCTAATCAATCAATCAATCGCATTTATTGAGCGCTTACTGTGTGCAGAGCACTGTACTAAGCGCTTGGGAAGTACAAGTTGGCGACATATAGAACCCTAATCCATTCGTATAGCCATCCCTTTCAGGAGGTCTCAACTCTACACGATCCCTAATCCTACTCTTAGGCCCAGCCCCAACTGGAAAGCCCTATTGTATTTCCACAAATTTAGCCGTAATCTCCTGTTTTCCCTAGCCGCGCTGGTTCTGTAGTCTCAGACTTCACGGGTAAGGGTCCTTCGGAATGTGTGAATGGCTCTTTTTTCCGGCAATTCCCGCAAATCTGTGTGGGGTGGGCATCCAGGGGCTGGAAAGAGCAGCCTGGAGGGCTGGCAATCCCACAGCACTTGTATATATTTGTACAGATTTATCACTCTATTGATTTTACTTGTACATATTTACTATTCTATTTATTTTGTTAATGATGTGCACATAGCTATAATTAATAATAATAATAATGATGACATTTATTAAGCACTTACTATGTGCAGAGCACTGTTCTAAGCGCTGGGGTAGATACAAGGTAATCAAGTTGTCCAACGGGGGGCTCACAGACCTAATCCCCATTTTCCAGATGAGGGAACCGAGGCCCAGAGAAGTGAAGTGACTTGCCCAAAGTCACACAGCCGGCAAGTGGCGGAGCCGGGATTTGAACCCATGACCTCTGACTCCAAAGCCCGAGCTCTTACCACTGAGCCACGCAGCTTCTCTATAATTCCATTTGTTCTGACGATTTTGACACCTGTCTACATGTTTTATTTTGTTGTCTGTCTCCGCCTTCTAGACTGTGAGCCCATTGTTGGGTAGGGACCGTCTCCAGATGTTGCCAACTTGTACTTCCCAAGCGCTTAGTCCAGTGCTCTGCACACAGTAAGTTCTCAATAAATACGATTGAATGAATGGCAATCTAAACAAGGCACGAAGCCATCATCAATCAATCAATTAATCATATTTACTGAGCACTTACTGTGTGCAGAGCACTGTACTAAGCACTTGGGAAGTACAAGTTGGCAACATATAGAGACAGTCCCTACCCAACAGTGGGCTTATAGTCTAAAATAGGGAGACAGAGAACAAAACCAAACATACTAACAAAATAAAATAAATAGAATAGATATGTACAAGTAAAATAGAGTAACACATATCATATAGTAATAACAATAATAATGGCATTTGTTAAACACTTACTCTGTGCAAAGCACTGTTCTAAGCGCTGGGGAGAATACAAGGTGATCAGGTTGTCCCATGTGGGGCTCCCAGTCTTCATCCCCGTTTTACAGATGAGGTAACTGAGGCACAGAGAAGTGAAGTGGCTTGCCCAAAGTCACACAGCTGACATTCATTCATTCATTTAATCGTATTTATTGAGTGCTTACTGTGTGCAGAGCACTGTACTAAGCACTTGGGAAGTACAAGTTGGGAAGTGGGGGAGTCAGGATTTGAACCCATGACCTCTGACTCCCAAGCCCGGGCTCTTTCCACTGAGCCACGCTTCAAATCTGTAAGCTCCTTGTGGGCAGGGAATGTCTCTCAACTCTGTTGTATTGTACTCCCCAAGCACTTAGGACAGTGCTCTGCACACAGTAAGCACTCAATAAATACCGTGGATTGATTGATTGATCTGATGATTGATTGATCGCAGCGTGGTCTAGCGAAAAAAGCACAGGCTTAGGAGTCAAAGGAGCTGGGTTCTAATCATGACTCCACCTCTAGAGAAGCAGCGTGGCTCAGTGGAAAGAGCGTGGGCTTGGGAGCCAGAGGTCATGGGTTCTAATCCCGGCTCCGCCACTTGTCAGCTTTGTGACTTTGGGCAAGTCACTTAACTTCTCTGGGCCTCAGTTACCTCATCTGTAAAATGGGGACTAAAACTGTGAGACCCACGTGGGATAACCTGATCACCTTGTATCTCCCCCCCCCCCCCCAGTGCTTAGAACAGTGCTTCACACTTAGTAAGCACTTAACAAATGCCATTATTATTATTATTATTATTATTGTCTGTTTGTGTGATCTTGGGTGAGTCACTTCTCGGCGCCTCAGTTTCCTCACCTGCAAAATGGGGTTTCAATACCTGTTCTCCGTACTGCTCAGACTAGCAGCCCCATGGGGAACCTGATTATCTTATATCTACCCCTGCACCTATTAAAATGCTTGACACAGTACGTGGTTAACGAATACCACAATTATTATTATTATCTAAACTAACTGGATTGAGGAGGGCTTAAATCAGGATCAAGAAGCAGAATGGTCTTAGTGGATAAAGCGTGGGCCTGGGAATCAGAAGGACCTGGCTTCTCATCCCAGCTCCACCACTTGTCTGCTGTGTGACCTTGGGCAAGTCACTTCACTTCTCTGGGTCTCAGTTCCCTCATCTGCAAAATGGGGATTCAATACCCGCGCTTCCTCCTACTTAGATTGTGAGCCCCATGTAAGATCTGATTATCTTGAAACCAGTCTAGTGCCTGATTCAGTGCTTGGCATATAGTAACCTCTTAAATACCACGGTTATTATTATTATTACCTCATCTGTAAAATGGGGATTAAGACTTGTATTTTTTGCAACATGGTGCAGTGCCTGACACATAGTAAACACTCAACAAATACCATTTAAAAGAAAGATTCATTCTGAACCCTTACTCAAGAAACAGCATGCTCTAGTGACTAAAGCATGGCCCTGAGAGTCATAAGGTCATGGGTTCTAATCCCGGCTCCACCACTTGTCAGCTGTGTGACCTTGGGCAAGTTGCTTCGCTTCTCTGTGCCTCAGTTATCTCATCTGTAAAATGAGGATTCAGTCAGTCAAACATACTGAGCGCTTACTGTGCGCAGAGCACCATACTAAGGGAGAACTGTAGTAAGCATTTGAGAGAGTAGAATAAAACTACATAACAGAATTGGGAGACGTGTTCCCTACCCACAAACAGCTTGCCGTCTTGAGGTGGATACCGACATTAATATAAATAAAATAAATTACAGATACGTACAGAAGTGCTGTGGGGCTGAAGAAGGGGTGACTAAAGGGAAGCAGGGTGGCTTAGTGGAAAGAGCCCGGCCTTTGGAGTCAGAGGTCGTGGGTTCAAATCCCAGCTCTGCCGCTTGTCAGCTGTGTGACTTTGGGCAAGTCACTTAACTTCTCTGGGCCTCAGTTACCTCATCTGTAAAACGGGGATAAAGACTGTGAGCCCCCCGTGGGACAACCTGATCACCTTGTAACCTCCACAGGGCTTAGAACAGTGCTTTGCACATAGTAAGTGCTTAATAAATGCCATCATCATCATTATTATTATTATTAAAGGGAGCAATGGGACAACTTGATCACCTTGTAACCTCCACAGGGCTTAGAACAGTGCTTTGCACATAGTAAGTGCTTAATAAATGCCATCATCATCATTATTATTATTAAAGGGAGCAATCGGACAACGTGATCACCTGTAACCTCCACAGTGCTTAGAACAGTGATTTGCACATAGTAAGTGCTTAATAAATGCCATCATCATTATTATTATTATTAAAGGGAGCAAATCCAAGTGCAAGGGCGATGCAGAAGGGAGTGTGATGAGGAAATGACGGCTTAGTCAGGGAAGGCCTCTTGGAGGAGATGTGCCTTTGATAAGGCTTTGAAGGTGGGCAGCGGAATTGTCTGTCGGATATGAAGAGGAAGGGCGTTCCTGGCCAGAGGCAGGATGTGGGTGAGGTGTTGGTGGAGAGATTGATGAGATGGAGGTACAGAGAGTAAGTTGACATTAGAAGAGCTACGTGTGATTGCTGGGTTGTAGGAGGAGACCAGTGAAGTAAAGTAGAAGAAGACAAGGTGACTGAGTGTTTTAAAACCAACTGAGGGGAAAATCTAGGGGAGGATTACGACTGTGAGCCCCACGTGGGACCTGGATTGTGTCCAACCTGATTAGCTGTGCATTAGTACTGTGCATGGAACATAATAAAAGCTCACTGAATATCATAAAACAATACAAAATGAAACAAAAACCTTGAGGGCTGGGTCAATACTCTATGGGATTGGGGCATAGAACTGGATCCTACCCGTCCTCCCTCCCATCAGCACTTCGAATTGCTCAGGGGAGGGGACTCTCCCGAGATAAGCTGACCCTCCTGGAATTCCCTGAGGTTGGGATTTTCCCAGGGACAGTCTGATTACAGAGGCACCACCAATGTGGGCAGAAGCAGCTAGACAAAGGAAGAAGCAGCATTTGCTAGTGGATAGAGCAAGGGCCTGAAACCCAGCTCTGCCACCTGTCAGCTTTGTGGCCTTGGGCAAGTCACTTAACTTTTCTGTGCCTCAGTTACCTCATCTGTAAAATGGCGATTAAGGCTGTGAGCCCCTTGTAGGACGGGGACTGTGTCCAACTCAATTAATTTGTATCTATCCCAGCACCTGGAACAGTGCTTGATACATAGTAAGTGCTTAACGAATATAATAATAATAATAATAATAATAATAATAATAAAGGGACTGTGAGCCCACTTCTAGACTGTGAGCCCACTGTTGGGTAGGGACCGTCTCTATATATGTTGCCAACTTGTACTTCCCAAGCGCCTAGCACAGTGCTCTGCACACAGTAAGCGCTCAGTAAATACAATTGAATGAATGGATGAATAAGGCAAAAATCAGGAAGCAATGCTTCTAGTTTGCTCTGCTGTGGTCAGGCCTGTATTAGAGTGTGGTATCTAATGTCAGCACCCTTAAAAGAGGATGTGGAGAACTTGGAGAGAACCTAAAGAAGGGCAACAAAAATAATTAACGGAATAAAATGTAGGTTCCAAGGAAATGGGGCTGTTCATAATGGTGAAGAGGATGACGGGGGTTGGAGAAGGCTTAATCAGTTGTCTCCAAATACATCAATCAATCAATCATGCAGGTGTCTTAGTGGGTAGAGCACTGGCCCAGGAGTCAAAAGGACATGAGTTCACATTTTGGTTCTGCCATTTGCCTTCTGTGAGACCTTGGGCAGGTCACTTAACTTTTCTGTGCCTCGGTTCCTCATCTGTAAAATGGGGATTAATAATAATGGCATTTATTAATCAATCAATCAATCGTATTTATTGAGTGCTTACTGTGTGCAGAGCACTGGACTAAGCGCTTGGGAAATCCAAGTTGGCAACATATAGAGACGGTCCCTACCCAACAGTGGGCTCACAGTCTAGAAGGGGGAGACAGACAACAAAACCAAACAGATTAACAAAATAAAATAAATAGAATAGATATGTACAAGTAAAATAAATAAATAAATGGAGTAATAAATATGTACAAACATATATACAGGTGCTGTGGGGAAGGGAAGGAGGTAAGACGGGGGGATGGAGAGGGGGACAAGGGGGAGAGCACTTACTATGTGCAAAGCACTGTTCTAAGCGCTGGAATTTAGACTGTGAGCCCTCTGTGGGACAGGGACTATGTCCAACTGGATTATGTTGCCTCTACCCCAGCACTTAAAACAGTACCTGGCACCTAGTAAGTGCTAAACAAACACCATCATTATAACAGAAGCAGAATGGTTCAGTGGAAAGAGCACAGGATTTGGAGTCAGAGGTCATGGGTTCAAATCCCAGCTCCGCCAATTCATTCATTTATTCATTCAATCGTATTTATTGAGTGCTTACTGTGTGCAGAGCACTGTACTAAGCGCTTGGGAAGTACAAGTTGGCAACATATAGAGACTGTCCCTACCCAACAGCGGGCTCACAGTCTAGAAAGGGGGAGACAGACAACAAAACAAAACATATTAACAAAATAAAATAAATAGAATAAATATGTACAAATAAAATAGAGTAATAAATACCTACAAACATATATACCTATATATACAGGTGCTGTGGGGAGGATTGTCAGCTGTGTGACTTTGGGCAAGTTACTTCACTTCTCTGTGCCTCAGTTACCTCATCTGTAAAATGGGGATGAAGACTGTGAGCCCCCCATGGGACAACCTGATCACCTTGTAACCTCCCCAGTGTTTAGAACAGTGCTTGGCACATAGTACTTAATAAATGCCATCACTCTTATTATTATTGGTTACAGTGCTCTACTGTGTGCAGAGCACTGTACTAAGGGCTTGGAAGAATACAATAACATTATTAGACATGAGTCCTGCCCTCAAGGAGTTTACAATGTAGTGGAGAAACAGGCAGTAAGGTAAATTACAGATGAGAGAAAGAAATAGGGATTGTAAAATACGCATATAATGGCTCTGGGTGGTTGAGATTACTTCAGATTATGAGCCCCAGCTGGGGCAGTGATTGTATCTGACTGGATTATTTTGTCCCTCTACATCAGTCCTTAATGCCATGCTTGGCACAAAGTAAGTGCTTAACAGATACAAAGGGTTTAGGTGGTTGCATTCATGCAAGTAAAGATGAATGTAAAGTGGGCCAACTCAGCCTGGGGTTCTGAATTTCTGCTCTGTGTGCTCTTTGGCACAAACTGGGGAGCAGTTTACCGTAGAATTGATCCAGGGCTGGGGTTGGGGAAGCGAGTCCTACAGGACAAGGGTTGAGGTAGTCAAGTTTGGCCTGGAGTTCTGATTGAGGGCCAGGATTTATGTACCAAGAGAGGGGAGATTAGGAAAGGGGTCCAAATGGTTCACTTTGGCCTCGAATAATAATAATAATAATAATGATGGCATTTATTAAGCGCTTACTATGTGCAAAGCACTGTTCTAAGTGCTGGGGAGGTTACGAGGTGATCAGGTTGTCCCACGGGGGGCTCACAGTCTTCATCCCCATTTTACAGATGAGAGAACTGAGGCCCAGAGAAGTGAAGTGACTTTCCCAAAGTCACCCAGCTGACAACTGACGGAGCCGGGATTTGAACCCATGACCTCTGACTCCAAGGCCCGGGCTCTGTCCACTGAGCCACGCTGCTTCTCCAAGTGCAGAGGGTCTAAAAATCAGGGAGGTCTGAGGGGTGGAGATTGTAAACTCCTCTGCTAGACTATAAGCACTTTTTTGTACTCTCCCAAGAGGTTAGTTCAATGCTCTGCACACAGGGGCTGTGTAATAAATACTAGTGTATAATAAATACTATTGATTGACTGATTGGGAGAGAAGCAGTGTGGCCTAGTGGAAAGAACATGGGCCCAGGAGTCCGAGAACCTGTGTTCCAATCCCGGCTTTGCCACTTACCTGCTGTGTGAGCTTGGGCAAGTCATTCATTCATTCATTCAATCGTATTTATTGAGTGCTTACTGTGTGCAGAGCACTGTAGTAAGCACTTGGGAAGTACAAGTTGGCAACATATAGAGACGGTCCCTACCCAACAGTGGCCTCACAGTCTAGAATGGGGAGACAGACAACAAAACAAAACATATTAACAAAATAAAATAATTAGAATAAATATGTACAAATAAATAAATAAATAAAATAAAGTAACTTAATAATAATATAACATATTAGATTATAATAATAAAGTCACTTAACTTCTCTGAGCCTCAGTTCCCTCATCTGCAAAATGGGGATTCAATACCTGTTCTTCCTCCTACTCAGACTGTTAGCTTCATGTGGGATCTGATTATCTTTTCTCTACCCCAGTGCTTAGCACATGGTAAGGGATTAACAAAAACCACAGTTAATATTATTATTAATAATGTAAACAATAATAGTATCAATAATACTAGTATTACTATACTACAGTATTACTATTTTATTTTGTTAATATGTTTGGTTTTGTTCTCTGTCTTCCCCTTCTAGACTGTGAGCCCACTGTTGGGTAGGGACTGTCTCTATATGTTGCCAACTTGTACTTCCCAAGCGCTTAGTACAGTGCTCTGCACACAGTAAGCGCTCAATAAATACGATTGATCGATTGATTAAAAAGAACAGTTTTGGGGAGAAAATGCAGAAAGGAGAGTGTAGTCAGAGAGTAATTAGAAGGTCTTCATTAGTCGGGCCAATTGCCCTTGTCCATTAAGGGGCAAATAAGGTAAAATGGGTTTGAACTGCAGCAAGTGAACCTAGGCTAGATATAAGGAAGAACTTTCTAATCACCTAAATGGCTATATCAATCAATCAATCAATGGAATTTATAGAGAATTTACATAGTCTGGTGGATAGAGCACAGGACTGGGAGTCAGAAGAATCTAGTTTCTAATCCCGGCTCCACCACTTGTCTGCTGAGTGACCTTGGGTAAGTCACTGCACTTATCCATGCCTCAGTTACCTCGTCTGTATAATGGGGATTAAGACGGTGAGCCCCCTGTGGGACATAGGTTGTGTCCAACTCAATTTGTTTGTATCCACCCCAGTGCTTAATAAAGGGTCTGGCGCATAGTATGTTCTTAACTGTTCAATTGTTCAACCGTATTTATTTAGGGCTTACTGTGTGCAGGGCATTGTACTAAGCGCTGGTGAGTGTACAATAGAATAATAATAATAGTGATGGTATTTAAGCGCTTATTTTGTATATATATATCCTGTCTATATGTATATATGATTGTACGTATTTATTACTCTATTTATTTTACTTGTACATATCTACTCTATTTATTTTATTTTGTTAATATGTTTTGTTCTCTGTCTCCCTCTTCTAGACTGTGAGCCCACTGTTGGGTAGGGACCGTCTCTATATGTTGCCAACTTGTACTTCCCAAGCGCTTCGTACAGTGCTCTGCACACAATAAGCGCTCAGTAAATACGATTGATTGATTGATTGATTTTGTGCCAAGCACTGACTACAAGGTAATCAGGTTGTCCCAGGAAGGGCTCACAGTCTTAATCCCCATTTTCCAGATGAGGTAACTGAAGCACAGAAAAGTTAAGTGACTTGCCCAAAGTTACACAGCTGATAAGTGGCGGAGGCGGGATTAGAACCCACGACCTCTGACTCCCAAGGGCATGCTCTCTCCTCTAAGCCGTGTTGCTTCTCGCGTGGCTTAACACTAAACAGATGCATTCCCTGCCCACAACCAGCTTACAGTCTAGAGGAGGAGGCAGACATCAATATAAATA
The DNA here is from genome assembly GCF_015852505.1 of Tachyglossus aculeatus. Taxonomy (NCBI): domain Eukaryota; kingdom Metazoa; phylum Chordata; class Mammalia; order Monotremata; family Tachyglossidae; genus Tachyglossus; species Tachyglossus aculeatus. The sequence continues at coordinate 36,821,832 of NC_052070.1, read as the reverse complement.
AATTTCAGATATGTACATAAGTGTTTTGAGGCAGGGAGGGAATGAATGAAGGGAGCAAGTCAGGGTGATGCAGACACCAATATAAATAAATGACAGCTATTCAATCAATCAATTGTATTTATTGAGCACTTACTGTGTGCAGAGCACTGTACGAAGTGCCTGTGAACATAAGTGCGAATCCCAGCTCTGCCATGTGTTTACTGCGTCACCTTGGGCAAGGCTGCTCTCTGCCTCAGTTGCGTCACCTTTAAAACTGGGGTAAACACCGTGAGCCCCTTGTGGCTCAGAGATTGTGTTCAAATTGATAAATTAGGCCTATAATAATAATGATGGCATTTGCTAAGCGCTATGTGCCAAGCACTGTTCTAAGCACCTATCTCAGCACTTAGTACAGTGCCTGGTAAATAGTAAGCACTTAACAAATGCTGTAAAAAAATTATAATGCTTGTGTTCCTTCGAAGCAGTCAATGGTATTTAAGCACTTTATATGTGCAGGGCACTGAACTAAGCATGTGGGAGCACATCCGCCAAGCTAGCTCCCTTCCTCCCTTCAAAGCCCTACTGAGAACTCACCTCCTCCAGGAGGCCTTCCCAGACTGAGCCCCCTTTTTCCTCTCCTCCCCCCATCCCCCCGCTCTTCCTCCTTCCTCTCCCCACAGCACCTGTATATATGTTTGTACAGATTTATTACTCTACTTATTTTACTTGTACATATTTACCATTCTGTTTATTTTGTTAATGATGTGCATCTAGCTTTATTTCTATTTATTCTGATGACTTGACAACTGTCCACATGTTTTGTTTTGTTGTCTGTCTCCCCCTTCTAGATTGTGAGCCCATTGTTGGGTAGGGACTGTTTCTATATGTTGCCAACTTGTACTTCCCAAGTGCTTAGTACAGTGCTCTGCACACAGTAAGCGCTCAATAAATACAATTGAATGAATGAATGAATAAGTGCTGTGAGTCTGGGGGGGTGGGGGACATGAATTAAAGGAACAAGTCAGGGCAATGCAGAAGGGAGTGGGCGAAGAGGAAAGGAATTATTTTTAAGCACTTACTGTGTGCAGAGCATTCATTCATTCATTGTCGTATTTATTGAGCGCTTACTGTGTGCAGAGCACTGGATTAAGCGCTTGGGAAGTACAAGTTGGCAACATAGAGAGACAGTTCCTACCCAACAGTGGGCTCACAGTCTAGAAGGGGGAGACGGAGAACAAAACCAAACATATTAACAAAATAAAATAAATAGAATAACTATGTACAGATAAAATAGAGTAATAAATACGTACAAACATATATACAGCGCACTGTACTAAGCTCTTAGGATAGCAAAATCGAGCAGAGTTGGTAGGCACGTTCCCTGTCCACAACAACTTCCAGTCTAGAGGGGAATATTCATTTAGTCGTATTTATTAAGCACTTAAGTACATGAGAAGCAGCATGGCCCAGTGGAAAGGGCACAGGCCTGTGAGTCTGAGCTTGTGGGTTCAAATCCCATCTCTGCCACGTGTCTGCTGTCTGATCTTGGGGAAGTCACTTCACGTCTCTGTGCCTCGGTTACTTCATCTGGAAAATGGGGGTTGTGACTGTGAGCCCCATGTGGGACAGGGACTGGGTCCAACCTGATTTGCTTGTTCATTCAATTGTATTTATTGAGTGCTTACTGTGTGAGGAGCACTGTACTAAGCACTTGGAAAATACAATTCGGCAATAGAGACGATCCCTACCCAACAACAAGCTCACAGTCTAGAAGGGGGGAAACAGGTAACAAAACAAAACTAGTAGACAGGCATCAATAGCACCCCAGCGCTTAGTACAGTGCTTGGCACATGGTAAGCACTTAACAAAATACAATTATTATTATTAATAACAGCTCTGCCAAATGTCTGCTGTGTGACCTCGGGCAAGGCACTTCACTTCTCTGTGCCTCAGTTACTTCAAATGTAAAATTCATTCATTCACTCAATTGTATTTATTGAGTGCTTACATTGTATTTATTGAGAGCACTGTGCTAAGCACCTGGAAAGTACAGTGGATTAAGACTGTGAGGCCCATGTGGGACAGGGACTGAGCCCAACCTCATTTGCTTATATCGTCCCAGCGCTTAGTACAGTGCTCGGCCCATGGTAAGCACTTAACAAACACCATACTATAACAACAGCTCTGCTAAATGTCTGCTGTGTGAACTTGGGGAAGTCACTTCACTTGTCTGTGTCTCAGTTACCTCAGATATAAAATGAGGATTAAGACTTTGAGCACCATGTGGGACAGGGACTGAGCCCAGCTTCATTTGCTTGTATCACCCCAGCGCTTAGTACAGTGCTCGGCACATGGTAAGCACTTAACAAATACCATTATTATTATCATTATTATTAACAGCTCTGCCAAATGTCTGCTGTGTGAACTTGGGGAAGTCACTTCACTTCTCTGTGTCTCAATTACCTCAGATATAAAATGAGGATTAAGACTGTGAGCACCATGTGGGACAGGGACTGAGCCCCACCTCATTTGCTTCTATCAACCCAGCGCTTAGTACAGTGCTTGGCACATGGTAAGCACTTAACAAATACCATAATTATTATTATTATTGACAGCTCTGCCAAGTGAATTTGGGGAAGTCACTTCACTTCTCTCTGTCTCAGTTACCTCAGATATAAAATGAGGATTAAGACTGTGAGCACCATGTGGGACAGGGACTGAGCCCCACCTCATTTGCTTCTATGACCCCAGCGCTTAGTACAGTGCTTGGTACATGGTAAGCACTTAACAAATACCATAATTATTATTATTATTAACAGCTCTGCGAAGTGAACTTGGGGAAGTCACTTCACTTCTCTCTGTCTCAGTTACCTCAGATACAAAATGAGGATTAAGACTGTGAGCACCATGTGGGACAGGGACTGAGCCCAACCTCATTTGATTGTATCACCCCAATGCTTAGTGCAGTGCTTGGCACATGGTAAGCACTTAACAAATACCATTATTATTATTATCATTATTATTATTATTATTATTATTATCCCTGCCAAGTGAACTTGGGGAAGTCACTTCACTTCTCTGTGTCTCAGTTACCTCAGATATAAAATGAGGATTAAGACTGTGAGCACCATGTGGGACAGGGACTGAGCCCCACCTCATTTGCTTGTATCACCCCAGCGCTTAGTACAGTGCTCGGCGCATGGTAAGCACATAACAAATACCATAATTGTTATTATTATTGTTAACAGCTCTGCCAAATGTCTGCTGTGCGAACTTGGGGAAGTCACTTCACTTCCCTGTGTCTCAGTTACCTCAGATATAAAATGAGGATTAAGACTGTGAGCACTATGTGGGACAGGGACTGAGCCCAACCTCATTTGATTGTATCACCCCAGCGCTTAGTACAGTGCTTGGCACATGGTAAGCACTTAACAAAATACAATTATTATTATTAATAACAGCTCTGCTGTTAGAGAAGCAGCGTGGCTCAGTGGAAAGAGCCCGGGCTTGGAAGTCAGAGGTCATGGGTTCAAATCCCAGCTCCGCCAATTGTCAGCTGTGTGAATTTGGGTAAGTCACTTAACTTCTCTGTGCCTCAGTTCCCTCATCTGTAAAATGGGGATGAAGACTGTGAGCCCCCTGTGGGACAACCTGATCACCTTGTAATCTCCCCAGCGCTTAGAACAGTGCTTTGCACATAGTAAGCACTTAATAAATACCATTATTATTACTAACAAATACCATAATTATTATTATTATTAACAGCTCTGCCAAATGTCTGCTGTGTGAACTTGGGGAAGTCACTCCACTTCTCTGTGCCTCAGTTGCCTCAGATGTAAAATGGGGATTAAGATTGTGAGCACCATGTGGGACAGAGACTGTGCCCAACCTGATTACCTTGTATTCATTCAATCGTATTTATTGAGCGCTTACTGTGTGCAGAGCACTGTACTAAGCGCTTGGGAAGTACAAGTTGGCAACATATAGAGATGGTCCCTACCCAACAGTGGGCTCACAGTCTAGGAGAATCTACCTCAGCACTTAGAACAGTGCTTGGACCATAGTGAGCGCTTCAAAAATATCACAGTTATTATTACTGTGTGCAGAGCACTGTACTAAGCACTTGGGGAGGTACAATACAGCAGTAAAGAGTGACATTCCCTGCCCCCAAGGAGCTCCTCCCTTCAAGGCCCTACTGAGAGCTCACCTCCTCCAGGAGGCCTTCCCACACTAAGCCCCCTCCTTCCTCTCCCCCTCGTCCCCCTCTCCATCTCCCCCGTCTTACTTCCTTCCCTTCCCCACAACACCTGTATATATGTTTGTACATATTTATTACTCTATTTATTTTACTTGTACATATCTATTGTATTTATTTTATTTTGTTGATATGTTTGGTTTTGTTCTCTGTCTCCCCCTTCTAGACTGTGAGCCCACTGTTGGGTAGGGACTGTCTCTATATGTTGCCAACTTGGACTTCCCAAGCGCTTAGTTCAGTGCTCTGCACACAGTAAGCGCTCAATAAATACGATTGATTGATTGATTGAGAGAGAGGCCTATCCCGCGGGGCATGGCGGGAAGGAGACTCCCTCAGGGCGGGGGCCGGGATCCCTCGGAGGCCCTCGTCTCCATGACGACGCCGCCGTCACCAACGAGCTCCGGTCCATCGTGGGATCCTAGAGAGGCCCGGGCTCCCCCAGCACCCACTTCCGGTTCCGGGTTCTGTCCCGTGTCCCTGCCTCCCAGGGCCTGGAGGTGGGCAGCCATTGCTGAGCCCTGGCACAGGGTGGTACCATTCATTCATTCACTCAGTCCTATTTACTGAGCGCTTACTGTGTGCAGAGCACTGTACTAAGCGCTTGGGAAGTCCAAGTTGGCAACATATAGAGACGGTCCCTACCCAACAGTGGGCTCACAGTCTAAAAGGGGGAGACAGAGAACAAAACCAAACATACTAACAAAATAAAATAGAGTAAATATGTACAAATAAATAGAGTAATAAATACGTACAAGCACATATACAGGTGATATACATATATTCATTCATTCAATTGTATTTATTGAGCGCTTACTGTGTGCAGAGTGCTGTACTAAGCGCTTGGGAAGTAATAATAATAATGATGGCATTTATTAAGCGCTTACTATGTGCAGAGCACTGTTCTAAGCGCTGGGGAGGTTACGAGGTGATCAGGTTGTCCCACGGGGGACACACAGTCTTCATCCCCATTTTACAGATGAGGGAACTGAGGCCCAGAGAAGTGAAGTGACTTGCCCAAAGTCACACAGCTGACGGAGCCAGGATTTGAACCCATGACCTCTGACTCCAAAGCCCGGGCTCTTTCCACTGAGCCACCGCTGCTTCTCGAAGTACAAGTTGGCAACATATAGAGATGGTCCCTACCCAACAGTGGGCCCTCAGTCTAGAAGTGGGAGACAGACAACAACAACAAAAAATTAACAAAATAAAATAGGGTAAATATGTACAAATAAATAGAGTAATAAATACGTACAAACGTATACACAGGTGATATACATATATTCATTCATTCAATCATTTATTGAGCACTTACTGTGTGCAGAGCACTGTACTAAGCGCTTGGGAGGTACAAGCTGGCAACATCTAGAGATGGTCCCTACCCAACAGCGGGCTCACAGTCTAGAAGGGGGAGACAGACAACAAAACAAAACATATTAACAAAATAAAATAGAGTAAATATGTACAAATAAATAGAGTAATAAATATGTACAAACATATACATATATACAGGTGATATACATATATTCATTCATTCATTCAATCGTATTTATTGAGTGCTTACTGTGTGCAGAGCCCTGTACTAAGCCCTTGGGAAGTATATGTTGGCAAAATATAAAGACGGTCCCTACCCAACAGTGGGCTCACAGTCTAGAAGGGGGAGACAGACAACAAACTAAAGCCTATTAACAAAATAAATAGAATAGATATGTACAAGTAAAATAAATAAATAGAGTAATAAATACGTATAAACATATATGCGTACGTTTGTTTCCAGGTAGAAGAGGGAGGAAGTGGTTAGATTCTCTTCCTTCGAGAGAGAGGAAGGCTGGATTTAGAGGCAAAGACCAGGATTGGAGGAAAATGTGGCTTTGGATGATCATGAATGCCTGTTCACTGAGCACCTTCTGGGTGTTCAGCGCTCCCGTAGATCAATCAATCCAATCAATCGTATTTATTGAGCGCTTACTGTGTGCAGAGCACTGTACTAAGCGCTTGGGAAGTGCAAGTTGGCAACATCTAGAGACGGTCCCTACCCAACAGTGGGCTCTCAGTCTAGAAGGGGGAGACGGAGAACAAATCAAACATATTAACAAAATAAAATAAATAGAATAGATATGTACAAGTAAAATAAATAGAGTAATAGATCAAACATATTAACAAAATAAAATTAATAGAATAGATATGTACAAGTAAAATAAATAGAGTAATAGATACAATAGATAGATACAATACAATCAGATCAACAGACTCCCAGTCTGAGGGAAGAACTGGTATTTCACTTCCATTTTACAGATGAGGAAATGGAGGAACAAAATAATTTAATTGGTTGCTCAAGGTCCCCAGCAGGCAAGAGGTGGAGCTGAAATTCGAACTCTGGACACCCAGCCTGTGCTCTTCCCACGATATCACTCTGCTTTTCAAAGCGGGCTTGGGAGTCAGAGGTCGTGGGTTCTAATCCTGGCTCCTCCACTTGTCAGCTGTATATCGTATATCGTATTTATTGAGCGCTTACTGTGGGCAGAGCACTGTACGAAGTGCTTGGGGAGTACAAGTTGGCAACACATAGAGACGGTCCCTGCCCGAGAGCGGGCTCACTATGGGCGGAGCACTGTACTGAGCACTTGGGAGAGTGCAATACAGCAGAATGAGCAGACATGTTCCTATTTCCATAACGAGTTTACAGCCTAGAGGGGGAAATGGGCCTGGGGAGGGGAGGCCCAGGGTCAGAGGGCTCTACAGCTACCTGGTCGGAGGTGGGAAAGAGTTTTCCCCAGGGCACGTGGCTCAGTGGAAAGAGCGAGGGCTCGGGAGTCAGAGGTCATGGGTTCAAATCCCGGCTCCGCCACTTGTCAGCTGGGTGACCTTGGGCAACCCACTTCACTTCTCTGGGCCTCAGTTCCCTCATCTGGAAAATGGGGATTAAGACTGTGAGCCCCTCATGGGACAACCTGATCACCTTGTAGCCCCCACCCCGCCAGCGCTTAGAACAGTGCTTGGCACATAGTAAGCGCTTAACAAATGCCGTCGTTATTATTATAGAGCCCCTAAGAGCGGAGAGATGGCTGCGGAGTTTCAGGCGGCCCTCGCTTTGGCTCCGCAGCAGCCGGAGTCACTCCACGCTGCTTTTCACTGCTCCAGCGAGACAGTTAGTGCCCTTCCTTTCACTCATTCAATCGTATTTATTGAGCGCTTAGTGTGTATAGAACACTGTACTAATCAATCAATCAATCAATCGTATTTATTGAGCCCTTAGTGTGTATAGAACACTGTACTAATCAATCAATCAATCGTATTTATTGAGCGCTTAGTGTGTATAGAACACTGTACTAATCAATCAATCAATCAATCAATCGTATTTATTGAGCGCTTAGTGTGTATAGAACACTGTACTAATCAATCAATCAATCGTATTTATTGAGCGCTTAGTGTGTATAGAACACTGTACTAATCAATCAATCAATCAATCGTATTTATTGAGCCCTTAGTGTGTATAGAACACTGTACTAATCAATCAATCAATCAATCGTATTTACTGAGCGCTTAGTGTGTATAGAACACTGTACTAAATCAATCAATCAATCGTATTTATTGAGCGCTTAGTGTGTATAGAACACTGTACTAATCAATCAATCAATCGTATTTATTGAGCGCTTAGTGTGTATAGAACACTGTACTAATCAATCAATCATATTTATTGAGCGCTTAGTGTGTATAGAACACTGTACTAATCAATCAATCAATCAATCGTATTTATTGAGTGCTTAGTGTGTATAGAACACTGTACTAATCAATCAATCAATCAATCGTATTTATTGAGCCCTTAGTGTGTATAGAACACTGTACTAATCAATCATTCAATCGTATTTATTGAGCGCTTAGTGTGTATAGAACACTTTACTAATCAATCAATCAATCAATAGTATTTATTGAGTGCTTAGTGTGTATAGAACACTGTACTAATCAATCAATCAATCGTATTTATTGAGCGCTTAGTGTGTATAGAACACTGTACTAAATCAATCAATCAATCATATTTATTGAGCGCTTAGTGTGTGTAGAACACTGTACTAATCAATCAATCAATCAATCGTATTTATTGAGCACTTAGTGTGTATGGAACACTGTACTAATCAATCAATCAATCGTATTTATTGAGCGCTTAGTGTGTATAGAACACTGTACTAATCAATCAATCGTATTTATTGAGCGCTTAGTGTGTATAGAACACTGTACTAATCAATCAATCAATCGTATTTATTGAGCGCTTAGTATGTACAGAGCACTGTACTAAGTGCTTGGAAAGTACAATTTGGCAACAGAGACAATCCCTGCCTAACAACAGGCTCACAGTCTAGAAGGGAGGGGAGGCAGACAACAAAACAAGTAGACGGGCATCAATATGAAAAAAATAGAATGATAGATATGTGCACCTCATTAATAAAATAAATAGAATAATAAATAGGTACATATATACACCAGCGCCGTGGGGCGGGGAGGGGGGTAGAGCAGAGGGAGGGAGTCGGGACGATGGGGAGGAGCAGAGGAATAATAATAATAATAATAATAATAATAATAATAATGGCATTTGTTAGGCGCTTACTACGTGCAAAGCACTGTTCTAAGCGCTGGGGGGGATACAATGTGATGAAGTTGTCCCACGTAGGGCTCACAGTCTTAATCCCCATTTTCACAGATGGGGAAACTGAGGCTCAGAGAAGTTAAGTGACCTGCCCAAGGTCACACAGCAGACTTGTGGTGGAGGCGGGATTCGAACCCACGCCCTCTGCCTCCAAAGGCCAGGCTTTTCCCACTGAGCCGTGCTGCTTCTCAAAAGGGGGACTCAGTCTGGGAAGGCCTCCTGGAGGAGGTGAGCTTCCAGTGGGACTTTGAAGGGGCTTCCTCTCCGCTCGTAGGCCCCGAAACCCATCAGCTTTTTCATTTCTCGCCTCTGTCTCCCGAGAATTTTTCTTTTTAATTCCTCTTAGAAATAAGAGGAATTCCCTCCCCTTCTGCTTCAATAATTGGTCTATTTATTTTATTTTGTTCGTATGTTTGGTTTTGTTCTCCGTCTCCCCCTTTTAGACTGTGAGCCCACTGTTGGGTAGGGACTGTCTCTAGATGTTGCCAACTTGGACTTCCCAAGCGCTTAGTCCAGTGCTCTGCACATAGTAAGCGCTCAATAAATACGATTGATGATGATGATGATAATAAATACGATTGATTGATTGATTGATTGATCGGTCTTCCCTTCCATCAAGTGCTGGCGGTAGGCCGGGGGGGGCTGAACCTAGCAGAGGAGTACATCCAGTCCCTGCCAGCTCCAGGGAATCAATCAATCGTATTTATTGAGCGCTTACTGCGTGCAGAGCACTGTACTAAGCGCTTGGGAAGTACAAATTGGCAACAGCTAGAGACGGTCCCGACCCAAAGGGAAGACAGTGAATCAGAGACTACGCCAATGAAACCAGCCCACGTCACATCAAGGATGGGCGGGAGCCGGGGCCAGGGCACGAGGAAATGGGTTGAAGGGTTGCCAAAATATTCTCACACTGTGTCCTCCACCTCCCCATCTTGCAGGGGTCGGGGCGGGCCCTGTCTAGGAAAGGAACCGGGACCACGGGCTGCCAAGAGCGAAATCCTCCGGAAATTAGTCCGTCTTTCCGGGCTTCGGATGGTAGTTTACGGTCAGGTTTCTGGGAGAAGCGGGTCTAGTTAGGAAGGGAAGGAGTTAGTTTGTCAGTAGGAAGTGGCTGGCCCCTCTGGCAGGGACGTCAGCTGGGGCACTGAGTCACCATGAGACTTGATTTTTATTTCCTGTCCTTCCCAGCGCCGGGGAGAGGGTGGATATCATCATCAATCGTATTTATTGAGCGCTTACTATGTGCAGAGCACCGGACTAAGCGCTTGGGAAGGACAAATTGGCAACATACGGAGACAGTCCCTACCCAACAGTGGGCTCACGGTCTAAAAACCAGCCCAGCTCCTCTCCTTCCTTCCCCCTCTTGGCTCCTCCGGCCCCTCCAGCTTCTCTCCCGGCCAGATGTTGCAGCAGTTAATCGGTTAATCCGCCCTCCCGGCTCAACTCCCCGTCATCTGGGGCGGTTAATTGTAATTGTGCTATTTATTAAGTGCTTATGAAGTGACACACTGGGGTAGATACAAGATCATCAGGTCCCAGGTGGGGCGCACGGCCTAAGTAGGGGGGAGGATCCCGCCCCCGTCATGTGATAGATATGTGTACCTCATTAATAAAATAAATAGAATCATCATCATCAATCGTATTTATCGAGCGCTTACTGTGTGCAGAGCACTGTACCAAGCGCTTGGGAAGTCCAAGTTGGCAACATATAGAGACAGTCCCTACCCAACAGTGGGCTCACAGTCTAAAAGGGGGAGACAAAACCGAACATACTAACAAAATAAAATAAATAGAATAGATATGTACAAGTAAAATAAATAAATAAATAAATAGAGTAACAAATATGTACAAACATATATACATATATACAGGTGCAGTGGGGAAGGGAAGGAGGTAAGATGGGGGGGATGGAGAGGGGGACGAGGGGGACGTACATATATATACCAGTGCCGTGGGGTGGGGAGGGGGGTTGGTGACCGTGCTTCTTCTCGGTCCCCAGATTCTTCTTTTGACCCTCGGCTACCTTGACCTTGACCTTGAAAAAGCTGTCGAGTTAAGTGAGAAGCGAAGTAAGTTGTGAGAAGCAAAGGTACAGCCCATCAATCCATTTCTGAATCCTCCCTAAAACAGCCTCGTCGGTCAAACCCGTTACTTTCACTTGCCTCTTTTCCCCACGCACCCGGAGAGCAAGAACCGAGCGCCTAGTACAGTGCTCTGCACACAGTAAGCGCTCAATAAATCCGATTGAAAGAACCTTGTTCATTGTCTGTGTCCAAACTGATTGTCGTCTCTATCCCAGCGCTCAGAACAGGGCTTGGCACATAGTAAGGGCTTAATCCTAATATTATCCTAATAAGGATCATAATTAAGATTATCCTAATAATCTTTATTTATCAGAGGTCCCAAAATGACCTGGAGGAAGAGTGGCCAGGGAGGAGCCTATAGCCTTAAGAACTGTGTGCTTCCCCCTGCCAAGTTGTGTCCCCCCACAAAAGATAATAGCTTAGAGAAGCAGCGTGGCTCAGTGGAAAGAGCCCGGGCTTTGGAGTCAGTGGTCATGGGTTCAAATCCCACCTCCACCAATTGTCAGCTGTGTGACTTTGGGCAAGTCACTTCACTTCTCTGTGCCTCAGTTACCTCATCTGTAAAATGGGGATTGACTGTGAGCCCCCTGTGGGACAACCTGATCACCTTGTATCCCCCCAGTGCTTAGAACAGTGCTTTGCATATAGTAAGCGCTTAATAAATGTCATTATTATTATTATTATAATAGCTGAGGGTCAGGACCAGAAGGAGGGGGGCCAGTGGTAGGCTGGAGGGCCCCGGGGTGCTGACTGCTGACTTAATATTGCTGTCAAATCCACGCACTTTAAAGGCCAGGATGAGGTGAGATCCTCAGGTGTCTTATACACTGCACATGGGCTTGAATCTCATTTTGATTAAATTATGATTGAACTTGCTTTTCCCTGAGTTCGCTCGGTGGTAACGATTGAGCACCTGTGGCGTGCCAAGTACTGTCCTAAGCCCTAGAAAAAAAGACATAATTAGACACAATCTCTGGCCCAGAGCATCACCCTGTAAAAATAAGAGGAAGAAGGGGCTAGCAGGGGACACTTAAGGAGAGATAAAACAAGAAAAATAACACACGGTAGGGTGAGGGTTAGGGTTACTGACAGAGGGGTTCATCTAAGAGTGTGTGTGTGGCTGAAAAAGCCAATGTGGGATCTACAGTCCTGGTTTCAGGGAGACACAAAAGGTTGTCCCTTGTGTGGTTGTAAAAGAGGAACAGCACAAATGCACAAAGAGCACTGTGGGCACTGGAGCAGTTTCAGGTTCCTGGCTGCTCAGACTGGACTATTTAATCAGTCAATCGGTGGTGGGTTTTTTTTTTTTTAATGGTTTTTAAGTGCTCACTATGCACCAGACACTGTTCTAAGAGCTGGGGTAGATACAAGATAATCAGGTTGGACACAGTTCATGTCTTTTAGACTGTGAGCCCACTGTTGGGTAGGGACTGTCTCTATATGTTGCCAATTTGTACTTCCCAAGCGCTTAGTACAGTGCTCTGCACATAGTAAGCACTCAATAAATACGATTGATGATGATGATGAGTTCGTGTCCCACGTGGGGCTCACGGTCTGTGAAACTGAGGCACAGAGAATAATATTAATAATTGTGGTATTTGTTAAGCGCTTACTATGTGTCAAGCACTGTTCTAAGCACTGCGGGGGGATGCAAGGTAAACCAGGTTGTCCCACGCGGGGCTTACAGTCTTAATCCTCATTTTACAGATGAGGGAACTGAGGCCCAGAGAAGTGAAGTGACTTGCCCAAAGTCACACAGCTGGCCGTGCCGGAGCCGGAATTAGGAGCCATGACCTCTGACTCCCAAGCTTGGGCTCTTTCCATTGAGCCACACTGCTTCTCACAAGTGAGAGGTTAACTGAGAAGTTAAATGACTTTCATTCATTCATCCATTGTATTTATTGAGTGCTTACTGTGTGCAGAGCACTGGACTAAGCCCTTGGGAGAGTACAGTATGACAACAAACACATTCCTTGTCCACAATAAGCTTGCAGTCTAGAGGAGGAGACAGACAGTAATACAAATAAACTACAGAAAAATATGGACTGCTTCAAGAATTTGCCTTGCCCAAAGTCACAGAGTAGACGTGTGGCGGAACTGGAACTGGAACTCTGGTCCTCTGACTCCGACTTCTGTGCTCTTTTTTTTTTAATGGTATTTGTTAAGCGCTTACTATGTGCAAAGCACTGTTCTAAGCACTGGGGAGGTTACAAGGTGATCATTTTGTCCCACGGGGGGCTCACAGTTTTAATCCCCATTTTACAGATGAGGGAACTGAGGCCCAGAGAAGTTGTCACGTGAGGCTCACAATCTTAATCCCCATTTTCCACTAAGCCACACGAGCATTCATTCATTCATTCATTCCCCCTTCTAGACTGTGAGCCCACTGTTGGGTAGGGACCGTCTCTAGCTGTTGCCAACTTGTACTTCCCAAGCGCTTAGTACAGTGCTCTGCACACAATAAGTGCTCAATAAATACGACTGAATGAATGAATGAATGAATTAAGTGACTTGCCCAAAGTCACACAGCTGACAGTTGGAGGAGTTGGGATTTGAACCCATGACCTCTGACTCCAGTGCCCCTACTCTTTCCACCGAGCCATGCTACTTCTCTAAAATAATAATGGTGGTATTTGTTAAGCGCTTACTCTGTGCAAAGCACTTTTCTAAGCGCTGGGGGGATACAAGGCGATCAGGTTGTCCCACGTGGGGCTCACAATCTTAATCCCCATTTTCCACTAAGCCACACAAACATGTCTACCAACAATATTGTAAGAGAAGCAGTGTGGCTTAGTGGCAAGAACCCGTGCTTGGGAGTCAGAGGATGTAAATTCTAAACCCGGCTCTGCCACTTGTCTGCTGTGTGACCTTGGGCAAGTCACTTAACTCCTCTGTGCCTCAATTCCCTCATCTGTAAAATGGGGATGAAAACTGTGAACCCCACATGGGCATCCTGATTACCTTGTATCTACCCCAGTGCTTAGAACAGTGATTGGCACATAGTAAGTTTTTACCAAATACCGTTATTATTATTATTACTATTCTCTGTGCCTCAGTTACCTCGTCTATGAAATGGGGATTAAGACTTTGAGCCCCACTTGGTAAATAATAATAATAATAATGATGGCATTTATTAAGCATTTACTATGTGCAAAGCACCGTTCTATGCGCTGGGGAGGTTACAAGGTGATCAGGTTGTCCCACGTGAGGCTCACAGTCTTAATCCCCATTTTACAGATGAGGTAACTGAGGCACAGAGAAGTTAAGTGACTTGCCCAAAGTCACACAGCTGACAATTGGCGGAGCTGGGATTTGAACCCATGACCTCTGACTCCAAAGCCCATGCTCTTTCCACTGAGCCACGCTACAGGGACTGTGTCCAACCTAATTTGCTTGTATCCTGCCTCTCTCCCCGCCTTACCTCCTTCCCCTCCCCTCAGCACCTGTATATATGTATATATGTTTGTACGTATTTATTACTCTATTTATTTATTTTATTTGTACATATTTATTTATTTTATTTTGTTAATATGTTTTGTTTTGTTGTCAGTCCCCCCCTTCTAGCCTGTGAGCCTCCTGTTGGGTAGGGACCGTCTCTATTATAGCCAACTTGGACTTCCCAAGCGCTTAGTACAGTGCTGCACACAGTAAGCGCTCAATAAATACGATTGATGATGACGATGATGTTGGGTAGGGACCGTCTCTATATGTTGCCAACTTGGACTTCCCAAGCACTTAGTACAGTGCTCTGCACACAGTAAGCGCTCAATAAATACGATTGATGATGATGATGATGTTGGGTAGGGACCGTCTCTATATGTTGCCAACTTGGACTTCCCAAGCGCTTAGTGCAGTGCTCTGCCCACAGTAAGCGCTCAATAAATACGATTGATGATGATGATGATGTTGGGTAGGGACCGTCTCTATATGTTGCCAACTTGGACTTCCCAAGCGCTTAGTGCAGTGCTCTGCCCACAGTAAGTGCTCAATAAATATGATTGAATGCATGAATGAATGAATGTATCCATCCCAGCGCTTAGTACAGTGCCTGACACATAGTAAATGCTTAACAAATACCACAGTTATTTTCGTCAGGTCTCTAGGATGACATCCATGGAGTAGAGTAAGCTCATTACGGATGGGGAACGTGTCTGTTGATTCTGTTGTATCGTACTCTCCCAAGTGCTTAGTACAGTGCTCTTCTGCATTTAGTAAGTGCTCAATAAATATGGTTAGTTGACTGGCAGTGGGCCTGAAAGTGGCAGTGGAAATCTCCCCGTGTCTGGACGTTTGACAAGCACCTCGACTCCCTTCCTTCCCCCGAGCCCCAATCCCTTTTTGTCTGGGCGGAGAGGCCTTTCCAAATCACCACTCACTGGGAATGAGGGGAAAGTGCTCAGCCTGATGGGGAATCAGTGGGATGAACCTGGGAATGCTTCCTGGAGGAAATGGGGCGCGGGGAGGACCGTGCCGGAAAGGAGGGGCAGGGTTGGGCAAAGCCTGGCAGGAAGGGCATTCCAGGTGGGCAGATCGGCGTGTCCAGCGGTCGTAGGAGGGGGAGTCGGGCGTGATGATGGAGAGTCGGCTCAGCAGCAGAAGGCCGTAGAGAGGAAGGAGGGGAAGAGAAAGCCACTGAAGGGAGGGTTGGAAACCTAAGGGGAGAAGCTTGGCTTTAGGGGCAGTCATTCATTCCTTCAGTCGTATTTATTGAGCGCTTACTGTGTGCAGAGCACTGGACTAAGCGCTTGGGAAGTCCAAGTCGGCCACATATAGAGCCCGTCCCTACCCAACAGTGGGCTCACAGTCTAGAAGGGGGAGACAATCTGTTTCCTGCCTGGGGCACAGGGCATTGCCGGGATGAAATGGTCAGAGGAGGTAACTGGGGCCCGGAGAAGTGGAGTGACTTGCCCAAGGGCACAAAGCAGGTAAGTGTCAGGGCCAGGGTTAGAACCTAGGTTCTTCTGACATCCAATCAATCAATCGTATTTATTGAGCGCTTACTGTGCGCAGAGCACTGGACTAAGCGCTTGGGAAGTCCAAGTCGGCAACGTATAGAGACGGTCCCTACCCAACAGTGGGCTCATGGTCTAGAAGGGGGAGACAGAGAACAAAACAAAACATATCAACAAAATAAAATAAATATAATAAACATGTACAAATAAATGGAGTTATAAATACGCACAAACATATATACATATATACAGGTGCTGTGGGGAGGGGAAGGAGGTAAGGTGGGGGGGATGGGGAGGGGGAGGAGGGGGAGAGGAAGGAGGGGGCTCAGTGTGGGAAGGCCTCCTGGAGGAGAAGTGTGGCTCAGTGGAAAGAGCCCGGGCTTGGGAGTACGGGGATGTGCATTCTAATCCTGGCTCTGCCACTTTTTCATTCATTCATTCATTCATTCAATCGTATTTATTAATAATGATGATGATGGTATTTGTTAAGCACTTACTATGTGCAAAGCACTGTTCTAAGCGCTGGGGAGGTTGCAAGGTGATCAGGTTGTCCCACGGGGGCTCACATTTTAATCCCCATTTTACAGATGAGGTAACTGAGGCCCAGAGAAGTGAAGTGACTTGCCCAAAGTCACACAGCTGACAGTTGGCGGAGCCAGGATTTCAACCCATGACCTCTGACTCCAAAGCCCGGGCTCTTTCCACTAAGCCACACTGCTTCTCTAATAATAATGACATGTATTAAGTGCTTACTATGTGCAAAGCACTGTTCTAAGCGCTGGGGAGGTTACAGGGTGATCAGGTTGTCCCACAGGGGGCTCACAGTATTAATCCCCATTTTACAGATGAGGTAACTGAGGCTCAGAGAAGTTAAGTGACTTGCCCAAGGTCACACAGCAGACATGTGGCGGCGCCGGAATTCGAGCCTATGATCTCTGACTCCAAAGCCCGGGCTCTTTCCACTGAGCCACGCTCATTTATTGAGCGCTTACTGTGTGCAGAGCACTGAACTAAACGCTTGTCTGCTGTGTGACCTTGAGCAAGTCACTTCTCTGTGCTCCAGTGACCTCATCTGTAAAATGAGGATTGAGACTGGGAGTGCCACGTGGGACAACTTGATGACCTCGTTTCTACCCCAGCGCTTAGAACAGTGCTTGGCACATACTAAGCGTTTAACAAATACCATACTACTACTACTACTAATAAATTCAATCGTCTTTATTAAGCACTTACTGTGTGCAGAGCAGTGTACTGAGAGTTTGACAGCCAGTGTAGGCTTCTGAATAGGGATATGATCCGATCCCATTAAAGCTTGACTTCTAATCTTTAAGACTTCTCTGTGGTTGGCACAGAGCCTTCCCCAGCTAAGCCCTCATTTCCTCTTCTTCCACTCCCTTCTGCATCACCCATACACTTGGATCCCAGCTCCGCCGCTTGTCAGCTGGGTGACTTGGGGCAAGTCACTTCACTTCTCTGGGCCTCAGCTACCTCATCTGGAAAATGGGGATGAAGACCGTGAGCCCCCCGTGGGACAACCTCATCACCTTGTATCCTCCCCAGCGCTTAGAGCAGTGCTTTGCACATAGTAAGCGCTTACAACCTGATCACCTTGTATCCTCCCCAGTGCTTAGAACAGTGCTTTGCAAATAGTAAGCGCTTAACAAATGCCATCATTATTATTATTATTGGTATTATAGTAAGCGCTTAACAAATGCCATCATTATTATTATTATTTGCACCTCAGCCCTACAGCACTTATATATATATATCTATAATTTATTTGTATTAATGTCTGTCTCCCCCTCTAGAACGTAAGCTCGTTGTGGACAGGAAATGTGACTACTGGCTCTGATTCACTGTACTCTCTTCTAAGTGCTTAGTATAATACTCTGCACACAGTAAGTAGCCCCCACTTTTTCTTTGCTCCCCCTCCCCTCCCCACTGTTCTGACTCACTCCCTTTACTCTACCCCCCTCCCACCCCACAGCACTTGTGTATATATGTACATATTTATAATTACACTATTTATTTTTATTAATGATGTATATATTTATTTTTATTAATGATGTATATAGACCTATAATTCTTTCCATTTATAATGATGCTACTGATGCCTGTTTACTTTTCATTCATTCAATCGTATTTATTGAGCGCTTACTGCACCCAGAGCACAGTGGTATTAAGCGCTTGGGAAATACAAGTTGGCAACATATAGAGACGGTCCCTACCCAACAGTGGGCTCACAGTCTAGAAGGGGGAGACAGACAACAAAACAAAATATTCATTCATTCATTCATTCAATCATATTTATTGAGCACTTACTGTGTGCAGAGCACTGTACTAAGCGCTTGGGAAGTACAACTTGGCAACATATAGAGATGGTCTGTACCCAACAATGGGTTCACAGTTTATGTAGACAGGTGTCAAAGTCATCAGAACAAATAGAATTAAAGCTATGTGCTTTGTTTTGATTTAGCGTGTCTCAGTGGAAAGACCACAGGCTTTGGAGTCAGAGGTCATGGGTTCAAATTCCGGCTCCGCCAATTGTCAGCTGGGTGACTTTGGGCAAGTCACTTTATTTCTCTGTGCCTCAGTTACCTCATCTGTAAAATGGGGATTAAGACTGTGAGCCCCATGTGGAACAACCTGATCACCTTGTATCCTCCCCAATGCTTAGAACAGTGCTTTGCACGGAGGAAGCACTTAACAAATACCATCATTATTATTATTATGTCTGTCTCCCCCCTTCTAGACTGTGATCCCATTGTGGGCAGGGATTGTCTCTATTTGTTTCTGAATTGTACTTCCCAACAACTCCTTTCCAAACTCCTTGAATGGGTTGTCTACATGCACTGCCTTGAATTCCTCAACACCAACTCTCTCCTCGACCCCCTAGTCTGGCTTCCGTCCCCTACATTCCACGGAAACTGCCCTCTTAAAGGTCACCAATGACCTCCTGCTTGCCAAATCCAACGGCTCATACTCTGTCCCAATCCTCCTCAACCTCTCAGCTGCCTTCGACACTGTGGACCACCCCCTTCTTCTCAACAAGCTATCTGACCTTGGCTTCACAGACTCCGTCCTCTCCTGGTTCTCCTCTTACCTCTCCGGTCATTCTTTCTCAGTCTCTTTTGCAGGCTCCTCCTCCCCCTCCCATCCTCTTACTGTGGGGGTTCCTCAAGGTTCAGTTCTTTGTCCCCTTCTGTTCTCGATCTACACTCACTCCCTTGGGGACCTCATTCGCTCCCACGGCTTCAACTATCATCTCTACGCTGATGACACCCAGATCTCCATCTCTGCCCCTGCTCTCTCCCCCTCTCTCCAGGCTCGCATCCCCTCCTGCCTTCAGGACATCATCTGGATGTCTGCCCGCCACTTAAAACTCAACATGTCCAAGACTGAACTCCTTGTCTTCCCTCCCAAACCCTGCCCTCTCCCTGACTTTCCCATCTCTGTTGACAGCACTACAATCCTTCCAGTCTCACAAGCCCGCAACGTTGGTGTCATCCTCGACTCCGCTCTCTCATTCACCCCTCATGTCCAAGCCGTCACCAAAACCTGCCGGTCTCAGCTCCGCAACATTGCCAAGATCCGCTCTTTCCTCTCCATCCAAACAGTTACCCTGCTTGTTCAAGCTCTCATCCTATCCCATCTGGACTACTGTATCAGCCTTCTCTCTGATCTCCCATCCTCGTGTCTCTCCCCACTTCAATCCATACTTCATGCCGCTGCCCGGATTGTCTTTGTCCAGAAACGCTCTAGGCATGTTACTCCCCTCCTCAAAAGTCTCCAGTGGCTACCAATCAATCTGCGCATCAGGCAGAAACTCCTCGCCCTGGGCTTCAAGGCTCTCCATCCATCCCCTCGCCCCCTCCTACCTCACCTCCCTTCTGTCCTTCTCCAGCCCAGGCCGCACCCTCCGCTCCTCTGCCGCTAATCTCCTCACCGGGCCTCGCTCTCGCCTGTCCCGCCATCGACCCCCAGCCCACATTCTCCCCTGGGCCTGAAATGCCCTCCCTCTGCCCATCCGCCAAGCTAGCTCTCTTCCTCCCTTCAAGGCCCTACTGAGAGCTCACCTCCTCCAGGAGGCCTTCCCAGACTGAGCCCCCTCCTTCCTCTCCCCCTCGTCCCCCTCTCCATCCCCCTGTCTTACCTCCTTCCCTTCCCCACAGCACCTGTATATATGTATATATGTTTGTACATATTTATTACTCTATTCATTTATTTATTTATTTTACTTGTGCATATCTATTCTATTTATTTTATTTTATTAGTATGTTTGGTTTTGTTCTCTGTCTCCCCCTTTTAGACTGTGAGCCCACTGTTGGGTAGGGACTGTCTCTATATGTTGCCAACTTGTATTTCCCAAGCGCTTAGTACAGTGCTCTGCACACAGTAAGCGCTCAATAAATATGATTGATTGATTGATTGATAGTACAGTGCTCTGCACACAGTAAGCGCTCAGTAAATATGATTCAATGAATGAATACAATTGATTGATTGCTTAACAAATACCATAGTTATTATTTCCTCCAAGGAGCCTTCCCTGACTAACGTCTCATTTCTCCTCCGAGTTCTCCTACCCTTCTGTGTTGTCTTTGCACTTGCATCTATAACCCCACAAGACTTTCATTCATTCATTCAATCATATTTATTGAGCGCTTACTGTGTGCAGAGCACTGTACTAAGCGCTTGAAGAGTACAATTCGACAACTATGGGCTCACAGTGACCTATGCTCATAGCTTTATATGTATACTCATTCATTCATTTATTCAATCATTTTTATTGAGCGCTTACCATGTGCAGAGCACTGTAGTAAGCGCTCGGGAAGTACAAGTCGGTAACAGATAGGGACGGTCCCTACCCAACAACGGGCTCACAGTCTAGAAGGGGGAGACAGACAACAAAACAAAACATGGAGACAGGTGTCAAAATCCTGGGCTTTGGAGTCAGAGGTCATGGGTTCAAATCCCTGCTCTGCCAATTGTCAGCTGTGTGACTTTGGGCAAGTCACTTCGCTTCTCTGGGCCTCAGTTCCCTCATCTGTAGAATGGGGATTAAGACTGTGAGCCCCCCGTGGGTCAACCTGATCACCTTGTAACCACTCCAAGGCTTAGAACAGTGTTTTGCACATAGTAAGCGCTTAATAAATGCCAGTTAAAAAAATCGTCAGAACAAATACTCTAAAATTTGTTTTAATGTCTGTCTCCCCACCTAGACTGTAAGCTTCTTGAGGGCAGGGATCATGTCTATCAACTGTCCTGTTTTATACTCTCCCAAGCTTAGTTCGATACTTGGTACACAGTTTCTACTAAGTCAATCAATCGTATTTTTTGAGGACTGACTGTGTGCAGAGCACTTTACTAAGTGCTCGGGAAAGTACACTATAACAGCTGGTAGACACATTCCCTGTGCACAATGAATACCACTGATGGATGGATTGTTTGGGCAAAGAGAGAAAAAAGTCATTAAACAATAGGGTGGCAACTAGTGTTTTTTTAAATAACATTTATTAAGTGCTTACTACGTGCAAAGCACTGTTCTAAGTGCTGGGGAGGTTACAAGGTGATCAGGTTGTCCCACGGTGGGGCTCACAGTCTTCATCCCCATTTTACAGATGAGGTCACTGAGGCCCAGAGAAGTGAAGTGACTTCCCCAAAGTCACCCAGCTGACAATTGGCGGAGCCGGGATTTGAACCCCTGACCTCTGACTCCAAAGCCCGGGCTCTTTCCACTGAGCCACGCTGCTTCTCACCTGTTAAGGTCAGGTGGAGGAAGGCCTCCTTTGAAATAAGGATAATCTGCTGAAAGGGGAATCAATCAATCGTATTTATCGAGCGCTTACTGTGTGCAGAGCACTGTACTAAGCGCTTGGGAAGTACAAGTTGGCAACATATAGAGACAGTCCCTACCCAACAGTGGGCTCAAGGTTTTGTGTTTTAGAATAAATATAGAGGAAAACAGGGGAAGCAGTGTGGCTCAGTGGAAAGAGCACGGGTTGGGAGTCAGAGGTCATGGGTTCTAATCCCGGCTCAGCCACATGTCTGCTGTGTGACCTTGGGCAAGTCACTTAGCTTCTCAATGCCTCAGTTACGTCGTCTGTAAAATGGGGACGAAGACTGTGAGCCCCACATGGGGCAACCTGATTACCTTGTATCCTCCCCTGCGTTTAGAACAGTGCTTTGCACGTGGTAAGCATTTAACAAATGCCATCATTACTATTATTCAATGAGGCAGTCCCATTTATCAAAAGAAGAACACTTGGGGACATTTTACTGGGCAGGGGGATATTTAAAGCAGCATGGTATGGTGGCTTGAGCCAGGGCCTGGCCATCAGAAGGTCACGAGTTCTAATTCCGTCTCTGCCACTTGTTTGCTGTGTGACCTCGGCCAAGTCACTTCCCTTCTCTTGGCCTCATCTGTAAAATAGGGATTGAGACTGTGAGCCCCACGTGGGACAGGAACTCTGTCCAACCCGATTTGCTTGGATCCACCCCGGACCTTAGTACAGTGTCTGGCACAGAATAAGCGCTTAGCAAATCCCATAATAGCCTCACACAGGCAGAAAACAGAAACTTTTTCTAAAAATAAAACGGATTTAAAATGATTATTGAAGAAGAGTCACTGCGACTGGAGGATAACCTTAGTTAAAGCTTCTGTAGCTAATCGCTTTCCTTCTGAAGTTCTGTTCTTTTACTCCGAATGTTCAGGACTCGGAAATTAGATTTTCAGAGGTGTCCTTTTAATGTCCCTGGGGCAATGACTTCACAGAAGATGAAGGGTAGGGCTCCGGAGGAGCCAGGAAAGAAGCCAAGTTTGACACAGGAAAAGCCAAATCGGGGTAGGGAAAGAGGAACACTCCTTGAACAATTGATCCCCGAAAATGTGTCAGTAAGCCCAAGATTCTCTTAATCAGGCAAATACAGAACTGAAAATGCCATGGATACATCCCTCCCAGAACGCCCCGCTTTCTATCTGCGATTGTGCTGGTAGTGTATCCAGAGAGTTTTCTTGGTAAAAATCCAGAAGTGGTTTACTATGGCCTCCTTCCGCGCAGGAAACTTGAGTCTCTGCCCTTGATTCTCTCCCATGTCGCATCTGCCCAGCACAGGTGAGTTTGACTTGAGTGGATGGCCTTCACTCGCTAGCCACTGGCCAGGCTAGGAATAGAATGGATATCATCATCATCATCATCATCAATTGTATTTATTGAGCGCTTACTATGTGCAGAGCACTGTACTAAGCGCTTGGGAAGTACAAATTGGCAACATATAGAGACAGTCCCTACCCAACAGTGGGCTCACGGTCTAAAAGGGGGAGACAGAGAACAAAACCAAACATACTAACAAAATAAAATAAATAGAATAGATATGTACAAATAAAATAAATAAATAAATAGAGTAATAAATATGTACAAACATATATACATATATACAGGTGCTGTGGGGAAGGGAAGGAGGTAAGATGGGGGGGATGGAGAGGGGGACGAGGGGGAGAGGAAGGAAGGGGCTCAGTCTGGGAAGGCCTCCTGGAGGAGGTGAGCTCTCAGCAGGGCCTTGAAGGGAGGAAGAGAGCTAGCTTGGCGGATGGGCAGAGGGATATGCCTCTGCCTGACTCTCCCTCCTGTAGTCAAGACTGGTAGAGTACTGGGAATTCTCCAGGTGCGACCCTGAAGGGGGTCATGAGCTAAAGTGGTCAGGTGATGATGGTATTTGTTAAGCGCTTACTATGTTCAAAGCACCGGGGGGATACAAGGTGATCAGGTTGTCCCACGTGGGGCTCACAGTCTTAATCCTCATTTTACAGATGAGGGAACTAAGGCACAGAGAAACTAAGTGACTTGCCCAAAGTCACACAGCTGACAGTTGGCGGAGCCGGAATTTGAACCCATAACCTCTGACTCCAAAGCCCGGGATCTTTCCACCGAGCCACGCTGCTTCTTGACAGAACAGAAGGGAGAGGGAGTATCATCATCATCAATCGTATTTATTGAGCGCTTACTGTGTGCAGACCACTGTACTAAGCGCTTGGGAAATACAAGTTGGCAACATCTAGAGACAGTCCCTACCCAACAGTGGGCTCACAGTCTAAAAGGGGGAGACAGAGAACAAAACCAAACATACTAACAAAATAAAATAAATAGAATAGATATGTACAAGTTAAATAGGGAAGAGATGAGGGCTTAGTCAGGGACGGCCTCTTGGAGGAGTTGTGATTTGGACTCAATAACGCTGTCTCCCTTATCCCAGAGATCTTTCCAGTTCTAAGGGAATCTTGGGCTTACTGCCACATTTTCGGGGACCAATTGTTCAAGGGGTGTTCCCCTTTCCCTACCCTGATTTGGCTTTTCCTATGTCAAACTTAGCTTCTTTCCTGGCTTCTCCGGAGCCCTACCCTTCATCTTCTGTGAAGTCATTGCCCCAGGGACATTAAAAGGACACCTCTGAAAATCTAATTTCCGAGTCCTGAACATTCGGAGTAAAAGAACAGAACTTCAGAAGAAGAGCAATTAGCTACAGAAGCTTTAACTAAGGTTATCCTCCAGTCGCAGTGACTCTTCTTCAATAATAATTTTAAATCTCTTTTATTTTTAGAAAAAGTTTCTGTTTTCTGCCTGTGTAAGGCTATAATGGCAGTGACCGGAGAGCATCAGAGCACATGATATTCACCCTACCTTCAGCCCCATAATCTTTCCGTACATATCCATAATTTGTTTATTGTAATGTCTGTCCCCCCCCTCAGGGCTGTAAGCTCCTTATGGGCAGAGAACGTGTGTCTATTTTAATGTGCTCTCCCAAGCGCTTATTACAGTGCTTTGCACACAGTAAACACTCAATAAATGCCATTGATTGATTGATATTAATACTTGCTAGAATCATTGAATCCTGGGCCTGGAAGAGAGTAGGGATCATCGGGTCCAGGCCCCTGCCTCCAAGCCATCAAGTGATTACATCATCCAGGAAAGATGGCATTTTTAAAAGAACTCTAGGGATAGTGATGCCACGATCTTCCAGAATTTGATTCTCCTTCATCGACCCCCGGCCCACGTCATCCCCCTGGCCTGGAATGCCCTCCCTCTGCCCATCCGCCAAGCTGGCTCTCTTCCTCCCTTCAAGGCCCTACTGAGAGCTCACCTCCTCCAGGAGGCCTTCCCAGACTGAGCCCCTTACTTCCTCTCCCCCTCGTCCCCCTCTCCATCCCCCCATCTTACCTCCTTCCCTTCCCCACAGCACCTGTATATATGTATATATGTTTGTACATATTTATTACTCTATTTATTTATTTATTTGACTTGTACATATCTATTCTATTTATTTTATTTTGTTAGTATGTTTGGTTTTGTTCTCTGTCTCCCCCTTTTAGACTGTGAGCCCACTGTTGGGTAGGGTCTGTCTCTAGATGTTGCCAATTTGTACTTCCCAAGCGCTTAGTACAGTGCTCTGCACATAGTAAGCGCTCAATAAATACGATTGATGATGGTGATGATGATCACTGTATTCACTCATGCCCTAATGGACCCCTTCGGAAGGTCTGGGCTTTAAAGGCGGGGCACAGATAAGTCCAATTCACAAGCAAAGAAGCAGTGTGGCCGAGTGAGAAGCGATGTGGCCTAGCAGAAAGAGCTCAGGCCTAAAAGTCGCAGCACCTGGGTTTTAGTCCCGACTCTGCCGCCTCTCTACTGTGTGCCCATGGGCTAGTCACTTCACTTCTAAGTGCCTCAGTTACCTCTTCTGTAAAATGGGGATTAAATCCTCGTCCCTCTGATTTAGATTGTGAGCCCCGTGCGTTCAATAATAATAATAAGGACTGCGTTCAATAATAATAATGATAATAATAATAATAATAATAATGGCATTTATTAAGTGCTTACTATGTGCAAAGCACTGTTCTAAGCTCTGGAGAGGTTACAAGGTAATCAGGGTGTTCTATGGGGGGACTCACAGTCTTCAGCCCCACTTTACAGATAGTAGTTGTATAATGACATTTATAAGCGCTTACTATGTGCAAAGCACTGTTCTAAGCGCTGGGGAGGTTACAAGGTGATGAGGTTGTCCCACGGGGGGCTCACAGTCTTCATCCCCATTTTACAGATCAGGTAACTGGGGCCCAGAGAAGTGAAGTGACTTACCCAAAGTCACCCAGCTGACAATTGGCGGAGCCAGGGTTTGAACCCATGACCTCTGACTCCAAAGCTCAGGCTCTTTCCACTGAGCCACGCTGCTTCTCCTTGTAACCATTCCAGTGCTTATCACATAGTGAATGCTTAACAGGTACTGTAAAAAAAATGAAAATACTGAGTAGTCCAGGGAAGAGTCTGGAATTGGACTAATTTCAATTTCTTACTTTTATAATAATAATAATGGCATTTATTAAGTGCTTACTATGTGTAAAGCACTGTTCTAAGCGCTGGAGAGGTTACAAGATGATCAGGTTGTCCCACCGGGGGGGTTCACAGTCTTCATCCCCATTTTACAGATGAGGTAACTGAGGCCCAGAGAACTTAAGTGACTTGCCCAAAGTCACACAGCTAATTGGCGGAGTCGGGATTTGAACCCATGACCTCTGATTCCGTGCTCTTTCCCACTGAGCCACGCTGCTACTTTTAGCCGACTGGGTTGCCCCTTAAACCTTTTTTTATGGTATTTGTTGAGTGCTTATTATGTGCCAAGCACTGTTCTAAATACTGGGGTAGATACAAGTTTATCAAGTTGGACACAGAGCCTGTCCCACATGGGGCTCCCAGTCTGAGTTGGAGAGAGGAGGATTTAATTCCTATTAAATGAGGAAACTGAGGCACAGAGAAGTTAAGTGACTTGCCCAAGGTCACAAAGCAGGAAATTGGCAGAGCCAGGATTAGAACTCATTGCCTGTGACTCCTAGGCACACCATCTTTCCAGTTGTTCCCTGCCGCTTCTCAGCATGTGCTTAGAACAGAGCTTGGCACATAGTAAGCGCTTAACAAATACCATTACTATTATTAAATGGAGACTTAGCCCTCGTGAAGAAAATTAGCATTTCCTTCTCCTTGATTTAGTTATTCTCCTTATTGGGTGCTCTTTTCTGGAATTCAAACTGGGCATGCGGTCAAAGTTCCAGCAACCGTAATTTGGGCAGGAGAAACCGGAAATATACTTGGAATGGGGAGGAAAGTTGGAAGCGTGCCATCTCTGCTTCATTTCCAGAGAAGTGACTGTTAAACTGAAAACTCTCATTGAGCTCCAGGAATTCTAGAACCACGAGGTTAAAGCACATCAAGAACATGAAATGCTCAGTACAGTGCTTTGCACATACTAAGCGCTCAATAAAGATAATAATGATGGTATTTATTAAGCGCTTACTATGTGCAAAGCACTGTTCTAAGCACTGGAATGATCGATTGATTGTTTGATTAACTCCAGGGCAGGTGATTGGTGTAATTCAGGTAATTGGTAAAGCCGGGCACTGCCTCTGAGGGGCAAAGTCACCCCCAGTGAGTCCCAGAGAGAATGGTATGGTATTTCATGGATTGTATGATATCGATTTGGTATTTGACAATGACCATGTAAACTGGAGGCTCGGTGGAAAGAGCCCGGAATTGGGAGTCAGAGGTCATGGGTTCAAATCCCAGCTCCGCCAATTGTCAGCTGTGTGACTTTGGGCAAGTCACTTCACTTCTCTGTGCCTCAGTTCCCTCAACTGTAAAATGGGGATTAAGACTGTGAGCCCCGCGTGGGACAACCTGATCACCTTGTATTCCCCCAGGGCTTAGAACCGTGCTTTGCACATAGTAAGCACTTAACAAATACCATCATTATTATTATTATTGCTCTACACCAGTCCTCATTTACATTCACTGTTTACGGCTTAACATAAATAACTCTCAGCCCATTCAGTTCCCTAAATACAATCATATTTATTGAGCTCCTACTGTTCATTCATTCATTCAATCATATTTATTGAGCATTTACTATAATAATAATAATTTTGGTATTTGTTAAGCGCTTACTATGTGCAAAGCACTGTTCTAAGCGCTGGGGAGGATACAAGGTGATCAGGTTGTCCCGTGTGGGGCTCACAATCTTAATCCCCATTTTGCAGATGAGGGAAGTGAGGCCCAGAGAAGTGAAGTGACTTGCCCAAAGTCACACAGCTGACAAGAGGCGGAGCTGGGATTTGAACCCATGACCTCTGACTCCAAAACCCGGGCTCTTTCTACTGAGCCACGCTGCTTCCCCTCCGTGCAGAGCACTCTACTAAGTGCTTGGAAGAGTACAGTACAATAGAAAACAGACACATTCCCTGCCCACAACGGGCCTACAGTCGAGAGCTGGGGAGACAGAAATTGATATAAATAAATAAATTACTGATATATGCGTAAGTGTTGTGGGGCTGGGAGGGGGGTTGAACAAAAGGAGTAAGTGAGAGCGACAGGGAGGTTGAAAAAAGGGAGGAAGTTCGAGAAGGGAGTCGGGGGGAGAGGAATGGAGGGAAGTCAGGGAAGGCTTCTTGGAGGAGGAGGGCCTTCAATAAGACTAGCTTTCTCACTGTGCCTGTCACTGTTTTGCCACCAACCCCTGGTCCACATCCTTCTTCAGGGCTGGAATGCCTTCCCCTGCTAGACAGTCACTCTCCCCCTCTTCAAAGCCCTAGTGAAGGCGCACCTCCTCAGGAGGCTTTCCCAGACTTAGCCCCACTTTTCCTGAGCTCCCCCTCCCTTCCGTGTCACCCTGACTTGCTTGCTCCCTTTGCTTTTCCCCCTCTCTCCGCCCCCAGTACTTATAATAATAATAATAATAATAATAATAATAATGGCATTTATTAAGCGCTTACTATGTGCAAAACACTGTTCTAAGCGCTGGGGTAGATACAAGGTGATCAGGTTGTCCCACATGGGGATCACAGTCTTCATCCCCATTTTAAAGCCACAGAGATGCTAAGTGACTTGTCGTCATCCCCATTTTAGAGATAAGGTTACTGAGGCACAGAGAAGTTAAGTGACTTGCCCAAAGTCACACAGCTGACAAGCAGCGGAGATGGGATTCGAACCCATGACCTCTGACTCCAAAGCCCGTGCTTTTTCCATTGAGCCACGCTGCTTCCCTAATGTATATATGTAGGCTTCTAGACTGTAAGCCCACTGTTGGGTAGGGACTGTCTCTATATGTTGCCAACTTGTACTTCCCAAGCGCTTAGTACAGTGCTCTGCACACAGTAAGCGCTCAATAAATACGATTGATTGATTGATTGATTGACTCTAGAACCCAGATCTTCTGGATCCAGGCTTCTGCTCTTTCCACCAAACCATCCACTTCTCAGTGTCTCAGAGAAGCAGCATGACCTAGGGGAAAGAACACAAGCTTCAGAGTCAGAGGACCCCAACCCCGCAGCACTTATACCTTTAAATTCTATATTATAAATTACTAATTTATTCATATTAACATCCGTCTCCCCCTCTAGACTGTAAGTCGTCATGGACAGGGAATGTGTCTGCTAAGTCTGTTATGCTCTGCCAAGCGCTTAGTACAGTCCTTTGCACATAAAATGTGCTCAATTAATTCTATTGATTGATTTATAGTTCCAGCTCTGCCATTTAATAATAATAATAATAATGGTATTTGTTAAGCACTTACTATGTGCCAAGCACTGTCCTAAGCGCTGGGGTAGATACAAGGTAATCAGGTTGTCCCACGTGGGGCTCACAGTCTTCATCCCCATTTTACAGATGAGGTCACTGAGGCATAGAGAAGTGAAGTGACTTGCCCAAGGTCACACAGCATGGCGGAGCCCAGATTAAAACCCATGACCCTTGACTCCCAAGCCCAGGCTCTTTCATTCATTCATTCAATCATATTTATTGAGCGCTTACTGTGAGCAGAGCACTGGACTAAGTGCTTGGGAAGTACAAGTGAGCAATATATAGAGATGTAAGCCATCCGGCTTCCCATTTACCATTTGACTGCTGTGTGACCTTGGGCAAGTCTCTTAACTTCGCTGGGCCCCAGTTTCCTCCTCTGTAAAATGGAGATTAAGACCGTGACTCCCATGTGGGACAGGGACTGTGTCCAGCCTGATAAATGTGTATCTACCCCAGTGAACTCATTCCCTCCCACGTCTTCAACTATCATCTCTGCACTGATGACAACCAGATCTACATCTCTGCCCCTGCTCTCGCTCCCTCCCTTCAGGCTCGGGTCTCCTCCTGCCTTCAGGACATCTCCATCTGGATGTCTGCCTGCCATCTAAAACTCAGCATGTCCAAGACTGAACTCCTTGTCTTCCCTCCCAAGCCCTGCCCTCTCCCTAACTTTCCCATCACTGTAGACAACACTACCATCCTTCCCGTCTCACAAGCCTGCAACCTTGGCATCATCCTCGACTCCGCTCTCTCGTTCACCCCTCACATCCAATCCATCACCAAAACCTGCTGGTCTCAGCTCCGCAATGTTGCCAAACTCCGCCCTTTCCTCTCCATCCAAAACGCTACCCTGCTGGTTCAAGCTCTCATCCTATCCCGACTGTATTACTGCATCAGCCTCCTCTCTGATCTCCCATCTTCCTGTCTCTCCCCACTTCAGTCTATCCTTCACGCTGCTGCCCGGATCATCTTTGTGCAGAAATGCTCTGGGCATGTTACTCCCCTCCTCAAAAATCTCCAGTGGCTGCCAGTCAACCTATGCATCAAGCAAAAACTCCTCACCCTGGGCTTCAGGGCTGTCCTTCACCTCGCCCCCTCCTACCTCACCTCCCTTCTCTCCTTCTACAGCCCAGTCCGCACCCTCCGCTCCTCCGCCGCTAATCTCCTCACTGTACCTCGCTCTCGCCTGTCCCTCCATCGACCCCTGGCCCACGTCCTCCCCGTTCTGGAATGCCTTCCCTCCACATATCCGCCAGGCTCGCTCTCTTCCTCCCTTCAAAGCCCTACTGAGAGCTCACCTCCTCCAGGAGGCCTTCCCAGACTGAGCCCCCTTTTTCCTCTCCTCCTCCCCATCCCTCCTGCCCTACCTCCTTCCCCTCCCCACAGCACCTGTATATATGTTTGTACAGATTTATTACTCTATTTATTTTACTTGTACTTGTACTTTACTTTTTAGACTGTGAGTCCACTGTTGGGTAGGGACTGTCTCTATATGTTGCCAACTTGTACTTCCCAAGCGCTTAGTACAGTGCTCTGCACACAGTAAGCGCTCAATAAATACGATTGATTGATTGATTGTACATATTTACTATTCTATTTATTGTGTTAATGATGTGCATCTAGCTTTATTTCTATTTATTCTGATGACTTGACACCTGTCCACCTGTTTTGTCGAGTTGTCTGCCTCCCCGTTCTAGACTGTGAGCCCATTGTTGGGTAGGGACCGTCTCTATATGTTGCCAACTTGTACTTCCCAAGCACTCAGTACTCTGCACACATAAGCGCTCAATAAATACGATTGAATGAACAAATACCACAATTATTATTATTACAATGCTTTGCACACAGTAAGCACTCTATAAATACGATTGAATGAATGTGTGCAGGTTCGTGTTTGTGTTTTGCTCAATCATGGCATTCGTAGAGAGAGCAGCTTCGGGAAGCAGCGTGGCCTAGTGGAAATAGCAAGGGCCTCGGCGTCAGAGGATGTGGGTTCTAATCTCAACTCCACCACGTCTGCTATGTGACCCTGGGCAAGTCACTTCATTTGCCTGTGCTTCGTTTACCTCTTCTGTAAGACCGTGAGCCCCATATGGCGTGCATTCAACCTGATGACCTTGTATCTGCCCCAGTGAACAATAATAATTATAATAATAACTGTGGTATTTGTTAAGCACTTACTATGTGCCAAGTACTGTACTAAGCACAGGGGCGGACACGAGAAAATCAGATTGGACACAGCCCTGTCCCATAAAGGGCTTGCAGTCTTAACAGTTATTGTCATTCATTCATTCAGTCATATTTTTTGAGCACTGTACTAAGCACTTGCGAAAGTGCAATACAATGATTCATTCATTCAACGGTATTTATTGAGTGCTTACTGTGTGCAGAGCACTGTACTAAGCGCTTGGAAAGTACAATTTGGCAACAGATAGATACAGTCCCTACCCAACAATGGGCTCACAGTCTAGAAGGGGGAGACAGACAACAAAACAAAACAAGTAGACAGGTGTCAATACCATCAACATAGATAAATAGAATTATAGATATATACACATCATTAATAAAATAAATAGAATAATAAATATGTACAAATATACACAAGTGCTATGGGGAGGGGACAATAAACAGTGACATTTCCTGCTCACAACAAGTTTACAGTCTAGAGGCTGGTAGGCACATCGATACAAATAAATGAAATTACAAATATGTACATAAGTGCTGTGGGGCTGAAAGGGGGGAAAAGCAAAGGGATAAGAAGCAGTGTGTCTCAGTGGAAAGAGCCCGGGCTTTGGAGTCAGAGGTCATGGGTTCAAATCCCGGCTCCACCA
This sequence comes from Tachyglossus aculeatus, assembly GCF_015852505.1. Lineage (NCBI taxonomy): Eukaryota > Metazoa > Chordata > Mammalia > Monotremata > Tachyglossidae > Tachyglossus > Tachyglossus aculeatus. The sequence goes on along the minus strand of NC_052070.1, from coordinate 36,789,476 downwards.
ATCGTGAGCTCTGTGACTTTGGGCAAGTCACTTCACTTCTCTGTGCCTCAGTTCCCTCAACTGTAAAATGGGGATTAAGACTGTGAGCCCCCTGTGGGACAACTGGATCACTTTGTAACCTCCCCAGCATTTAGAACAGTGCTTTGCACATAGTAAGTGCTTAATAAATGCCATTATTATTATTATTATTACTTACACTTCCCTTCCCTCACTTTATTTATCCCAAATCACTTTTGGCATGAATAGATTCCATGAGCCCTTTTAGCCAGCGGGAATGTTTGCTGGAAAGGAGCGTAAATGGCTTCAGCAGGTGGAGTCTTTTAGACTGTCTTTTAGACTGTGAGCCCACTGTTGGGTAGGGACTGTCTCTATATGTTGCCAATTCGTACTTCCCAAGCGCTTAGTACAGTGCTCTGCACATAGTAAGCACTCAATAAATACGATTGATGATGATGATGAGCCTGTGGGAAGTCTGGATGACAGCAGGATTCAAGGAAGGTGTAGGGAAGGTGCAGGAAACGCAGCCCAACGCCAAGTGACAGGGCGGCAGAATGGGCGGTTTGTGGGATGAGGAGAAGGGACGAAGCCGATACTCAGAATAGTTTCTACATGGTGAGCTGAAACTGGAAAACCAAAAGCAAGGACAGAGGAAACGTTTTCTTGTGTCTTATGCTGTCGAGGCGTCTCCGACCCATTGCGGCTCCATGGACACATCATCATCATCATCAATCGTATTTATTGAGCGCTTGCTATGTGCAGAGCACTGTACTAAGCGCTTGGGAAGTACAAATTGGCAACAGAATGACCCACCTCCATCTGCAATCGTTTTGGTAGTGTATCCATAGAGTTTTCTTGGTAAAAATATGGAACCATTGCCATTTTCCACACAGTAAACTTTAATCTCCGCCCTTGACTCTCTCCCGTTTCGCTGCTGCCCTGCACAGGTGAGTTTTGATTTGTAGCAGATTGCCTTCCGCTCGCTAGCCACTGCCCAAGCTAGGAATGGAATGGGTAGGCCTCTTTTTGACTCTGCCTCCCGTAGCTGAGGCTGGTAGAGGACCGGAAACTCTCCAGATACAATCCTGAGAGGGGGGCGAAAAGTTTTACTAGTAGAGTAAAACAAGACTTCAGACAGTGCTGCATCCCTGCTGGGAAAAGGGAATCAGAGAAGCAGAGAAGCAGCGGGGCTCAGTGGAAAGAGCCCGGGCTTTGGAGTCAGAGGTCATGGGTTCAAATCCCAGCTCCACCAATTGTCAGCTGTGTGACTTTGGGCAAGTCACTTAACGTCTCTGTGCCTCAGTGACCTCATCTGTAAAAATGGGGATTAAGACTGTGAGCCCCACCCCACCCTGTGGGACAACCTGATGACCTTGTAACCTCCCCAGCACTTAGAACAGTGCTTTGCACATAGTTAGCACTTAATAAATGCCATTATTATTATTATTATTATTATTTTTAATGGTATTTGTTACGCACTTACTATGTTCCAGGCACTGTCCTAAGCGCAGGGGTGGATACAAAGTAATCAGTTTGGATACAGTCCCTGTCCCACATGGGGCTCACAGTCTTAATTCCCACAGAGAAGCAGCATGGCTCAGTGGAAAGAGCCCGGGCTTTGGAGTCAGAGGTCATGGGTTCAAATCCCAGCTCCGCCAATTGTCAGCTGGGTGACTTAGGGCAAGCCACTTCACTTCTCTGTGCCTCAGTTACCTCATCTGAAAAATGGGGATTAAGACTGTGAGCCCCACCCCCCCACCTCCCTATGGGACAACCTGCACTTAGAACAGTGCTTTGCACATAGTAAGCACTTAATAAATGCCATTATTATTATTATTATTATTATTATTTTTAATGGTATTTGTTACACACTTACTATGTTCCAGGCACTGTCCTAAGCGCAGGGGTGGATACAAAGTAATCAGTTTGGACGCAGTCCCTATCCCACATGGGGCTCACAGTCTTAATTCCCACAGAGAAGCAGCATGGCTCAGTGGAAAAGGCCCGGGCTTTGGAGTCAGAGGTCATGGGTTCAAATCCCTGCTCCACCAATTGTCAGCTGTGTGACTTTGGGCAAGTCACTTAACGTCTCTGTGCCTCAGTGACCTCATCTGTAAAATGGGGATTAAGACTGTGAGCCCCATGTGGGACAACCTGATCACCTTGTTACCTCCCCAGTGCTTAGAACAGTGCTTTGCACATAGTAAGCCCTTAATAAATGCCATTATTATTATTATTTTATAGATGAGGAAACTGAGGCACAGAGAAGTGAAGTGACTTGCCCAAGGTTACACAGCAGACATGTGATGGAGCCAAGATTAGAACACATGTCTTCTGATACCCAGGCCTGGGCTCCTTCCTCTTGGCTGTGCTGCTTTCCTGGGATCATTCATTCAATCCATCTATCCATCAATCGTATTTATTGAGTATTTACTGTGTGCAGAGCACTGTACTAAGCGCTTGGGAAGTCCAAGTTGGCAACATATAGAGATGGTCCCTACCCAACAGTGGGCTCACAGTCTAGAAGGATCCTGATCAGGTCATCTGGAAATGCCCAAACCAAGCAATTTCTGGGAAGAGGAAGTGCCTGGCAGTTGAGTTCTGCTGGGTGTCCTTTGGCAGGTCACTTCACTTCTCTGTGCCTCAGTTACCTCAGCTGTAAAATGGGGATTATGATTGTGAGGCCCACGTGGGACAGGGACTGTGTCCAACCTGATTTGCTTGTACCTTCCCCAGTGCTTAGAACAGTGCCTGGCACAGAGTAAGCGTTTAACAAATACCACAATTAAAACAGATCACAGAGTATTTGGATATAGAGAACAATAACAAAAAAAAATATCCAGAACAGAGTAAAGAGAAGTGGGAGAAACCTTGGTGACCAACAGGCGAAGCAATGTGTCCTGCACAAACTTCATTAAGTGGCCTTCATTTTACTTACCCAGTCCTCAATTTCTTCATCGAAAAGACTAGCATAAAATAACTGTGGCGGTATTTGTTAAGCACTTACTATGTACCAAGCACTGTACTTAGCATGGGGGTGGTCAACCAGGTTGGATGCAGTCCCTGTCCCAAGTGAGGTTCACTGTTTAAGTAGGAGGAAGAGCAGGTAATTAATCCCCATTTTACAGATGAGGAAATTGAGACACAGAGAAGTTAAGTGACTGGCCCAAGGTCTCACAGCAGGGACGCAGTAGAGCTTCTATTTATTTATTTATTTATTTTGTAAATGATGTGCATATAGCTTTAATTCCATTTGTTCTGATGATTTTGACACCTGTCTACATGTTTAGTTTTGTTGTCTGTCTCCCCCTTCTAGACTGTGAGCCCGTTGGTGGGTAGGGACTGTCTCTTTATGTTGCCGACTTGGACTTCCCAAGCGCTTAGTACAGTGCTCTGCACACCGTAAGCGCTCAATAAATACGTTTGAATGAATTAGAACAGGCCATCTCCCCCTTACTTCCTGCCTGTAGGTCTGGCACGGAACACGTTCCCAACTTGCTCGGACGAGATCGTCTACCCCAACAAGAGAGATGGCGACTCAGAATTGGAAACCCTGAATGAGGAAATCCGGAACTCGAAATGCAGAACTGCGCACATCTTCTAGACCGTGAGCCCACAGTTGGGTAGGGACCGTCTCTATATGTTGCCAACTTGTACTTCCCAAGCGCTTAGTACAGTGCTCTGCACACAGTGAGCGCTCAATAAATACGATCGAATGAATGAACAGTAAGCGCTCAATAAATCCGATTGAATGAATGAATGAATCCGTGACCCAAGCCCATAAGACAAAGGAATTCTAAATTCATAATTGAGAACAATTTGGCTAATACCACATAGAAGAGCACCGAGTATGGCTTTTTTTTAATGGCATTTATTAAGCGCTAACTATGGGCAAAGCACTGTTCTAAGCGCTGAATGTTGTATGTTGTAAAACTCAAGCCAGCTCTGTGAAGAGCAAATCACGCTGGACCAGTTCGACACCCGAAAGTGTTAGGCTGTGGAGAGATTGGTGAAGCAATCTTTTTTGACATCATGTATTGTCTTGCAGTCTCTCAGTCATAAGTTAGAAAGTCAGGGTTGATGTCAGTGTTTCATAAGAGAGGAGTCTCCCAGACTTCAGCTGTTGCTTGATGATACCAAAACCTCTTCACCATCAATAAATGGCATTTATTGAGCGCTTACATGTGCAGAGTGTATAATAGTAAGAATAACAATAATATGAATTGTGGGTATTTGTTAAGTGCTTACTATCTATTTGTTACTACTTACTATAGAGTAAGCATACCAACCACTGTACTAAGTGCTGGGGTAGATACAAGATAATCATGTCCCGCATGGGGCTCACGGCCTTAGTAATAATAATAATAATGATGATGGCATTTATTAAGCGCTTACTATGTGCAAAGCACTGTTTAGGTTACAAGGTGGTCAGGTCGCCCCACTGGGGACTCACAGTCTTAATCCCCATTTCCAGATGAGGTAACTGAGGCACAGAGGAGTGAAGTGACTTGCCCAAACTCACACAGCTGACAATCGGTGGAGCCGGAATTTGAACCCATGACCTCTGACTCCAAAGCCACTGAGTCACACTGCTTCTCCGATTAAGTAGGCGGGATAGCAGATACTGAATCACCGTTTTGCAGATGATGGAGCTGAGGCGTAGAGAAGTGAAATGACTTGCCCGAGGTCACACAGCAGACAAGTTGCAGACCTAGAATCAATCAATCAATCAATTGTATTTATTGAGTGCTTACTGTGTGCAGAGCACTGTACTAAGTGCTTGGGAAGTATAAGTTGGCAACATATAGAGACAGTCCCTACCAAACAGTGGGCTCACGGTCTAGAAGGGGGAGACAAACAACAAAACCAAACATACTAACAAAATAAAATAAATAGAATAGATATGTACAAGTAAAATAAATAAATAAATAAATAGAGTAATAAATATGTACAAACATATATACATATATACAGGTGCTGTGGGGAAGGGAAGGAGGTAAGATGGGAATTAGATCTGGGAATTAGAACCCAGATCCTCCAACTCCCAGGCCCATGCTCTTTCCTTGGGAGGGTACAACAGAGTTGGTGACATGTTCCGTGCCCAAACTAAACTCCCAGTCTAGAGGGGGAAACAGACATTAATCTAACCATCATTAATGCCCATCCTTTCTCAGTCCCCCAGCCAGTTAATAACAACAAGGACCTGGGTTCTAATCCATACTCTGCCACTTGCCTACTGTGTGTCTTTGGGAAAGTAACTAAACTTCTCTGTGCCTCTGTTATCTAATCTGTAAAATGGGGATTACTCCCGTGAACTCCAGGTGGGAGTGGACTGTGACCAATCTGATTAGACTGTATCTACTCCAGTGCTTAGTTCATAATAAGCACTTAGAAAATACCATAAAAAATAAAGCAAAAACATTTATTGAGCTTATCACCTCCCCCATTCGCAGAAAGAAGGGACTAAACAAAGAGATGGTGGTCTTTTCTCACAGAGTAGAAATCTTGACACACTTTTTTATTGTTGTTTGCTGGGGGAGTGATGTAAAGGATAAGAATGATCTCCTGGAGAACTGGTTAGGGTGGTTATCAATGGCTCATCCGTATTCTGGGAAGTTTATGAAATGATGTTCCACTAGGATTGCTGAATCGTTCAGATTCTTCTTCCATAAAATCCCACAACTATCCCTCCCTTTCTACCCAAACAGCTACACTCCACGCCTCCACAGTTCAAGCTCTGGTCATATCACAGTTAGACTACTACATTAGCCTCCTTTTTTTTCAAAAAAAAAAAAGATATTTGTTAAGTGCTTACTATATAAGCACTTATATAGTATATATATAGCATATATGGCATAGCATATATATGCTACATACATATGTATGCTATATATATGCTAGAGTGAATATACACATGCTATATATATATATGCTATGCTATATATATATCTGCTATGCTATGTAAGTGCATATATTATCTTGTACCTCTTCCCTGAAATTATATAGCATTATCATCATCAATTGTATTTATTGAGCACTTACTGTGTGCAGAGCACTGTACTAAGCGCTTGGGAAGTACAAGTTGGCAACATATAGAGACAGTCCCTATCCAACAGTGGGCTCACAGTCTAAAATACATATGCTATTTAAGTGCTTCTTATATATATATAAGAAGAAGTAGCATGGCTTAGTGGAAAAGAGCACGGGCTTTGGAGTCAGAGGTCATGGATTCAAATCCTAGCTCCACCGATTGTCAGCTTTGTGACTTTGGGCAAGTCATTTAACTTCTCAGTGCCTCAGTTCCCTCATCTGTAAAATGGGGATTAAGACTGTGAGCCCCCCATGGGACAACCTGATCACCTTGTAACCTCCCCAGCACTAAGAACCATGCTTGCACATAGTAAGCGCTTAATAAATGCCATTATTATTATTATTATTATAAACATATAGTAAGTGCTTACTAGAGAAGCAGCGTGGCTCAGTGGAAAGAGCCAGGGCTTGGGAGTCAGAGGTCATGGGTTCTAATTCTGACTCCACCACGTGTCAGCTGTGTGACTTTGGGCAAGTCACTTAACTTCTCTGTGCCTCAGTTCCCTCATCTGCAAAATGGAGTTGAAGACTGTGAGCCCCACGTGCGACAACCTTGATTACCTTGTATCCCCCCCAGTGCTTAGAACAGTGCTTGGCACATAGTAAGCGCTTAACAAATACCAACATTATTATTATTATAATATACCACTGTACTAAGTGCTGGGGTAGGTACCAGATCAGATTGGACGTGGTTCATGTCCCACATGGGGCTCACGGCTTTAATCCCCATTTTACAGATGAGGTAACTGAGGCCCAGAGAAGTGAAATGACTTGCCCAAAGTCACACAGCTGACAAGTGACAGAGCTGGGATTAGAACCCAAGCCCGGGCTCTTTCCACTAAACAGTGCTGCTTCTCCTTGCCCATCTTCCCACCTCCAGCCCCTCCCTATTTTGGTCCACTTCCCCAGATCATCTGATTGCACCATTGCTCCACATACATCTCTCTGTTCCTCAAATAATAATAATTTTGGTATTTGTTAAGCACTTACTATGTGCCAAGCACTGTTCTAAGCACTGGGGGAGATACCACATGGGGCTCACAGTCTTAATCCCCATTTTACAGACAAGGGAACTGAGGCCCAGAGAATTCATTCATTCATTCAATCATATTTATTGAGCACTTACTGTGTGCAGAGCACTGTACTAATCGCTTGGGAAGTACAGGTTGGCAAAATATAGAGACGGTCCCTACCCAACAGCGGGCTCACAGTCTAGAAGGGGGAGACAGACAACAAAACAAAACATATTAACAAAATAAAATGACTAATAAATATGTACAAGTAACATAAATAGAGTAATAAATCTGTACAAACATATATACAGGTGCTGTGGGGAGGGGAAGGAGGTAGGGCGGGGGGGATGGAGAGGGGAGGGGACAGTCCCAGTCCCATGTAGGGCTCTCCCTCTTAATCAATCAATCATATTTATTGAGCGCTTACTGTGTTCAGAGCACTGTACTAAGCGCTTGGGAAGTACAAGTTGGCAACATATAGAGATGGTCCCTACCCAACAGCGGGCTCACAGTCTAGAAGGGGGAGACAGACAACAAAACAAAACATATTAACAAAATAAAATAAATAGAATAGATATGTACAAGTAAAATAGAGTAATAAATATGTACAAACATATATACATATATACAGGTGCTGTGGGGAAGGGAAGGAGGTAAGACGGGGAGGATGGAGAGGAGGATGAGGGGCGGAGGAAGGAGGGGGCTCAGTCTGGGAAGGCCTCCTCTCCCATTTTACAGATGAGATACCTGAGGCACAGAGAATAATAGTAATAACGATGGCATTTGTTAAGCACTTGCTATGTGCAAAGCACTGTTCTAAGCGCTGGGGGGGGGGGGATACAAGGCGATCAAGTGAAGTGACTTGCCCGAAGCCACACAGCTGATAAATGACGGAGTTGGGATTAGACCCACGACCTCTGACTCCAAAGCCCGGGCTCTTTCTACCGAGCCACGCTGCTTCTTAAATCCTTCCTTTGGTTGCCCTCCGCATCAAACAGAATCTCCTTACCAGGCTGGCCAATAGGTCTCTCCAGTTTACACGTACATCAACCCAGCGCTTAGAACAGTGCTTTGCACATAGTAAGCGCTTAATAAATGCCATCATTATTATTATTATTATTATTATCAACTCTCTTCCTCTACTCCTCCAGCTCCCACTCTTGGCTCCTTTTTTTTTATGGCATTTATTAAGCGCTTACTATGTTCCAGTCACTGTAGGAAGAGTTACGAGATAGGGGAAGAGGTACAAGATAATCAGATTGGACACAGTCCCTGTCCCACGGGGCTCTCAGTCTCAATCCCCTTTATACAGATGAGGTAACTGAGGCATAGAGAAGTGAAGTGACTTGCCCAAATAATAATAATAATAATAATAATGGCATTTGTTAAGCGCTTACTATGTGCAAAGCACTGTTCTAAGCGCTGGGGGGATACAATGTGATCAAGTTGTCCCACGTGGGGCTCACAGTCTTAATCCCCATTTTTACAGATGAGGTAACTGAGGCTCAGAGAAGTTAAGTGACTTGCCCAAGGTCACACAGCAGATTTGTGGTGGAGCCAGGATTCGAACTCATGACCTCTGATTCCAAAGCCCGGGCTCTTTCCACTGAGCCACGCTGCTTCTCTTCGCTGCTTCCCAAAGTCACACAGCGGACCAGTGGCGGCGTTGGGATTGGAACCCAGATCCTTCTGGCTCCCAGGCTCGTGCTCTATCCATTATTCACTCATTCAGTGGTATTTATTGAGCGTGTACTGTGTGCAGAGCACTGTACTAAGCGTTTGGGAAGTACAAGTTGGCGACATATAATAATAATGGCATTTATTAAGTGCAAAGCACTGTTCTAAGCGCTGGGAAGGTTCCAAGGTGATCAGGTTGTCAATCAATCAATCAATCGTATTTATTGAGTGCTTACTGTGTGCCGAGCACTGTACTAAGCGCTTAAGAGAGACCCGGCTCACAGTCTAAAAGGGGGGCTGCTCCACTCCCTTACCTTCAACTTCTGGCTCATGCTAGTAATAATAATGATGGCATTTGTTAAGCGCTTACTACGTGCAAAGCACTGTTCTAAGCGCTGGGGGGATACAACGTGATCAAGTTGTCCCACGGGGGGCTCACAGTCTTAATCCCCATTTTTACAGATGAGGGAACTGAGGCTCCAGTAGCCTGGAACCCTTTTCCTCCCCAATTCCACCCACCTCAAGCAGTACAGCCTAATGGCTAGAGCGCAGGAATAATAATAGTGGCATTTGTTTGTTAAGCGCTTACTACGTGCACAGCACTGTTCTAAGCGCTGGGGGAGATACAAGGTGATCAGGTTGTCCCACGGGGGGGCTCACAGTCTTCATCCCCATTTTACAGATGAGGGAACTGAGGTACAGAGAAGTTAAGTGCCCAAGCGCTTAGTACAGTGCTCTGCACACAGTAAGCGCTCAATAAATACGATTGATGATGAAGTGACACAGCTGACAATTGCCAGAGGTGGGATTTGAACCCATGAACTCTGACTCCAAAGCCCGGGCTCTTTCCACTGAACCACGCTGCTTCTCCACATCCAGGAGGTGCTCAATAAATACCACTGACTGATTGTTCTCAATTGTTGTCCTGATAGTCTTCTGGCCCGTTGGAAGAAGGAGAAGCAGCGTGGCTCAGTGGGAAGAGCCCGGGCTTTGGAGTCAGAGGTCATGGGTTCAAATCCCGACTCCGCCACTTGTCAGCTGTGTGACTTTGGGCAAGTCACTTCACTTCTCCGCACCTCAGTTCCCTCATCTGTAAAATGGGGATGAAGACTGTGAGCCCCCCCGTGGGACAACCTGATCACCTTATAACCTCCCCAGCGCTTAGAACAGTGCTTTGCACATAGTAAGTGCTTAATAAATGCTATTATTATTATTATTATAGAGGCCATTTTCCAAGACAGGTTGCTCAGTTTTCCCAGGAATTCCTCATATTCCCCTCTTTCCTCTCAGCTGGATGCTATCTGGACCTGATGATTTATTTACCACATGTATCAGTTTGGTCTAAAACAGCTGATATGATCACCCCAATTACATCCATCTGCCTACCAAAGGAAACAATTTGGGAGCGGGCTTCTCTCTAACATCTTCCTCCTTAAAGACCACACTAAATAATTTATTGAACTTCTTGGCAATCACCTTTTCATCAATCAATCAATGGCATTATTTATTCATAGTAATGTCCATCCCCCACTCTAGACCAAAAGCTCATTAAGGGCAGGGAACGTGACTGCTAGTTCTGTTGTATTGTTATTTCCAAGTGTTTATAACAGTGCTCAATAAATACGATTGAATGAATTAATGAATAGTAAGCCCTTTTACTAATAATGGCATTTATTAAGCGCTCAATAAATACGATTGAATGAATTAATGAATGACTAGTAAGCGCTTATAATAATAATAATGGCATTTAATAATAATAATGATAATAATAATACTTTTCATCCCTGAATATATCTTTTATCCCTTGGTGATCAAGTAGCCCTACTGATTTCCTTGCAGCTTTTGATATATTTGAAATATGTTAGTATGCTAGTATGTTTTGTTTTGTTGTCTGTCTCCCCCTTCTAGACCGTGAGCCCACTGTTGGGTAGGGACTGTCTCCATATGTTGCCAACTTGTACTTCCCAAGCGCTTAGTACAGTGCTCTGCACACAAGTAAGCACTCAATAAATACGATTGAATGAATAGTAAGCACTTATAATAATAATAATGGCATTTATTAAGCGCTTACTATGTGCAAAGCACGGTGCTAAGCGCTGAATATCATCTTTATGCCGACTTGTAATAATGATGGCCTTGTACTTCCCACGCCGACTTGTACTTCCCAAGCACTTAGCACAGTGCTCTGCACAGTCAGCGCTCAATAAATACGATTGAATGAATTAATGAATAGTAAGCCCTTTTACTAATAATGGCATTTATTAAGCGCTCAATAAATACGATTGAATGAATTAATGAATGAATAGTAAGCGCTTATAATAATAATAATGATGGCATTTAATAATAATAATGATAATAATAATACTTTTCATCCCTGAATATATCTTTTATCCCTTGGTGATCAAGTAGCCCTACTGATTTCCTTGCAGCTTTTGATATATTTGAAATATGTTAGTATGCTAGTATGTTTTGTTTTGTTGTCTGTCTCCCCCTTCTAGACCGTGAGCCCACTGTTGGGTAGGGACTGTCTCCATATGTTGCCAACTTGTACTTCCCAAGCGCTTAGTACAGTGCTCTGCACACAAGTAAGCACTCAATAAATACGATTGAATGAATAGTAAGCACTTATAATAATAATAATGGCATTTATTAAGCGCTTACTATGTGCAAAGCACGGTGCTAAGCGCTGAATATCATCTTTATGCCGACTTGTAATAATGATGGCCTTGTACTTCCCACGCCGACTTGTACTTCCCAAGCACTTAGCACAGTGCTCTGCACAGTCAGCGCTCAATAAATACGATTGAATGAATTAATGAATAGTAAGCCCTTTTACTAATAATAATGGCATTTATTAAGCGCTCAATAAATACGATTGATTGAATGAATGAATGAATAGTAAGCACTTATAATAATAATGGCATTTATTAAGTGCTCAATAAATACAATTGAATGAATTAATGAATGAATAGTAAGCACTTATAATAATAATAATGGCATTTAATAATAATAATAATAATAATGGCATTTATTAAGCACTTACTATGAGCAAAGCACTGTTCTAAGCACCAGGAAGGATACAAGGTGATCAGGTTGTCCCACGGGGAGCTTAACAAATACCAACATTATTAGTCCAGTGCTCTGCACACAGTAAGCGCTCAATAAATATGACTGAATGAATGAATGATGGCCATGTAGTTCCCAAGCGCTTAGCACAGGGCTCTACACAGAGTAAACGCTCACTGTATATATTATAATATAATATTGTGCGTATTTATTACTCTATTTATTTTACTTGTACATATTTATTCTATTTATTTTATTTTGTGAATGTTTTGCTTTGTTGTCTGTCTCCCCCTTCTAGACCGTGAGCCCACTGTTGGGTAGGGACCGTCTCTAGATGTTGCCAATTTGTACTTCCCAAGCGCTTAGTCCAGTGCTCTGCACTCAGTAAGCGCTCAATAAATATGATTGAATGAATGAATGATGGCCTTGTAGTTCCCAAGCGCTTAGCACAGTGCTCTGCACACAGTAAACGCTCACTGTATATATGTTTGTACATATTTATTCTATTTAGTTAATATGTTTTGCTTTGTTGTCTGTCTCCCCCTTCTAGACTGTGAGCCCACTGTTGGGTAGGGATCATCTCTATATCTTGCCAACTTGGACTTCCCAAGAGCTTAGTCCAGTGCTCTGCACACAGTAAGCGCTCAATAAATATGATTGATTGATAGTAAGCACTTATAATAATTATAATGGCATTTATTAAGCGCTCAATAAACACGATTGAATGAATGAATGAATGAATAGTAAGCACTTATAATAATAATGGCATTTATTAAGCGCTCAATAAATATGATTGAATGAATGAATGAATAGTAAGCACTTATAATAATAATAATGGTGGTATTCTGTTAAGCGCTTACTATGTGCAAAGCATAATAATAATAATGACATTTAATAATAATAATGATAATGGAATTTATTAAGCGCTCAATAAAGACGATTGAATGAATGAATAGTAAGCACTTAAAATAATAATAATAATGATGGTATTTTGTTAAGCACTTACTATGTGCAAAGCATAATAATAATAATGGCATTCAATAATAATAATGATAATGGCATTTATTAAGCGCTCAATAAATACGATTGAATGAATGAATGAATAGTAAGCACTTATAATAATAATAATGATGGTATTTTGTTAAACGCTTACAATGTGCAAAGCCTAATAATAATATTGGCATTTAATAATAATAATGATAATGGCATTTATTAAGCGCTCAATAAAGACGATTGAATGAATGAATAGTAAGCACTTATAATAATAACGATGATGGTATTTTGTTAAGCGCTTATTATATGCAAAGCACTGTGCTAAGCGCTGAATACTATCTTTATGCCGACTTGTAATAATAATGATGGCCTGGTAGTTCCCAAGCGCTTAGCACAGTGCTGTGCCCGCTAGTAAACGCCCACTAAATACGACTGAATGAATGAATGATGGCCTTGAAGTTCCCATGCGCTTAGCACAGTGCTGCGCCCGCCCGTAAACGCCCACTAAATACGACTGAATGAATGAATGATGGCCTTGTAGTTCCCAAGCGCTTAGCACAGTGCTGTGCCCGCCAGTAAACGCCCACTAAATATGAATGAATGATGGCCTTGTAGTTTCCAAGCGTTTAGCACAGTGCTGTGCACGCCAGTAAACGCCCACTAAATACGACTGAATGAATGAATGATGGCCTTGTAGTTCCCAAGCGCTTAGCACAGTGTTGTGCACCCCAGTAACCGCCCACTAAATACGACTGAATGAATGAATGACCCCCTTTTAGACTGTGAGCCCACTGTTGGGTAGGGACTGTCTCTATATGTTGCCAACTTGTACTTCCCAAGCGCTTAGTACAGTGCTCTGCACATAGTAAGCGCTCAATAAATACGATTGATGATGATGATGATGAATGAATGATGGCCTTGTAGTTCCCAAGCGCTTAGCACAGTGTTGTGCACCCCAGTAAATGCTCACTAAATACGACTGAATGAATGAATGATGGCCTTGTAGTTCCCAAGCGCTTAGCACAGTGCTGTGCACACAAGTAAACGCCCACTAAATATGAATGAATGATGGCCTTGTAGCTCCCAAGCGCTTAGCACAGTGCTGTGCCTGCCAGTAAACGACCACTAAATACCACTGAATGAATGAATGATGGCCTTTTTGCTCCCAAGCGCTTAGCACAGTGCTGTGCCCACCAGTAAACGCCCACTAAATATGAATGAATGAATGAATGATGGCCTTGTAGCTCCCAAGCGCTTAGCACAGTGCTGTGCACACCAGTAAACGCCCATTAAATACCACTGAATGAATGATGGCCTTGTAGTTCCCAAGCGCTTAGCACAGGGCTGTGCACACAAGTAAACGCCCACTAAATATGAATGAATTATGGCCTTGTAGCTCCCAAGTGCTTAGCACAGTGCTGTGCCCACCAGTAAACGCCCACTAAATACGACTGAATGAATGAATGATGGCCTTGTAGTTCCCAAGCGCTTAGCACAGTGCTGTGCCCACCAGTAAACGCCCACTAAATATGAATGAATGAATGAATGATGGCCTTGTAGTTCCCAAGCGCTTAGCACAGTGCTGTGCACACAAGTAAACGCCCACTAAATATGAATGAATGATGGCCTTGTAGCTCCCAAGCGCTTAGCACAGTGCTGTGCACCCCAGTAAACGCCCACTAAATACGACTGAATGAATGAATGATGGCCTTGTAGTTCCCAAGCGCTTAGCACAGTGCTGTGCCCACCAGTAAACGCCCACTAAATATGAATGAATGATGGCCTTGTAGCTCCCAAGTGCTTAGCACAGTGCTGTGCCCACCAGTAAACGCCCACTAAATACGACTGAATGAATGAATGATGGCCTTGTAGTTCCCAAGCGCTTAGCACAGTGCTGTGCCCACCAGTAAACGCCCACTAAATATGAATGAATGATGGCCTTGTAGTTCCCAAGCGCTTAGCACAGTGCTGTGCCCACCAGTAAACGCCCATTAAATACCACTGAATGAATGAATGATGGCCTTGTAGTTCCCAAGCGCTTAACACAGTGCTATGCACACAAGTAAACGCCCACTAAATATGAATGAATGATGGCCTTGTAGCTCCCAAGCGCTTAGCACAGTGCTGTGCCCACCAGTAACCGCCCACTAAATACGAGTGAATGAATGAATGATGGCCTTGTAGCTCCCAAGCGCTTAGCACAGTGCTGTGCACACAAGTAAACGCCCACTAAATATGAATGAATGATGGCCTTGTAGCTCCCAAGCGCTTAGCACAGTGCTGTGCCTGCCAGTAAACGACCACTAAATACCACTGAATGAATGAATGATGGCCTTGTAGCTCCCAAGCGCTTAGCACAGTGCTGTGCACACAAGTAAACGCCCACTAAATATGAATGAATGATGGCCTTGTAGTTCCCAAGCGCTTAGCACAGTGCTGTGCACACCAGTAAACGCCCACTAAATATGAATGAATGAATGAATGATGGCCTTGTAGTTCCCAAGCGCTTAGCACAGTGCTGTGCACACAAACGCCCACTGAATACGACTGAATGAATCTATGATGGCCTTGTAGTTCCCAAGCGCCTAGCACAGTGCTGCGCACACAAGTAAACCACCACTAAATATGAATGAATGATGGCCTTGTAGCTCCCAAGCGCTTAGCACAGTGCTGTGCACACCAGTAAACGCCCACTAAATACCACTGAAAGAATGAATGATGGCCTTGTAGCTCCCAAGCGCTTAGCACAGTGCTGTGCACACAAGTAAACGCCCACTAAATATGAATGAATGATGGCCTTGTAGTTCCCAAGCGCTTAGCACAGTGTTGTGCACCCCAGTAAACGCCCACCAAATACGACTGAATGAATGAATGATGGCCTTTTAGCTCCCAAGTGCTTAGCACAGTGCTGTGCACACCAGTAAACGCTCACTAAATGCGACTGAATGAATGAATGATGGCCCTGTAGTTCCCAAGCGCTTAGCATCAATACGGTGGAATGAATGAATGAATACTAGGCGGCGGGCGGGTCGGGTCGGAGTGCGCATGCCCGAGCGCGGCCGCCCCCCCCCTTCCGCGTGTGCGGGCGTGCGTGCGCGGTGACGTCACGACGCCGTGCGTGCCCCTGCGTCGGCAGCCGAGGAGACCCCGTGCGGAGCTGCCAACGCCCCGGCCGAGAAGGGGAGGTGAGCGAGGGCCCGGGCCTGGGCCTCCTTGGGTGGGGGTGGGGGTGGGGGAAAGGTCAGCGACCTCTGACCTCTGACCCCGGGGGGTTTGGGGGGCAACGGCTCCGTCACCCCCAACCCACCCCGGGGCCGGGAAGGGGGAAACCAGCGGGGCCCACCCCAGCCTGGGCGGGGAGGAACCCATTGGGGGCCATTCCTTCCTCCCCATCGCCTTACTTCCTTCCCCTCAGCTCCTCTATAGATGCTTGGACACATTTATTACTCCATTTATTTTACTTGTCCGTACTTACTATTCCATTTATTTTACCTGCTGACCATGTTTTGTTGTCCCCCTTTTAGACTGTGAGCCCACTGTTGGGTAGGGACCCTCCCTATGTGGGGCCCAATCCCCTCCCTCCTCCCCATCGCCTTACTTCCTTCCCCTCAGCTCCTCTATAGATGCTTGGACACATTTATTACTCCATTTATTTCACTTGTCCGTACTTACTATTCCATTTATTTGATCTGGTGACCATGTTTTGTTGTCCCCCTTCTAGACTGTGAGCCCGCTGTTGGGTAGGGACCGTCCCTATGTGTGGCCCACTTGGACTTCCCAAGCGCTTAGTACGGTGCTCTGCACACAGGAAGCGCTCAATAAATACGATTGAATGAATGAATGACTACTGAGAGTTCACCTCCTCCAGGAGGCCTTTCCAGACTGATTCCCCTTCTTCCTCTCCCCCTCCCCATCGCCTTACCTCCTCCCCTCATCTCCTCTATATATGCTTGGACACATTTATTACTCCATTGATTTTACTTGTCCATACTTACTATTCCATTTATTTTACCTGCTGACCATGTTTTGTTGTCCCCCTTCTAGACTGTGAGCCCGCTGTTGGGTAGGGACCCTCCCTATGTGGGGCCCAATCCCCTCCTTCCTCCCCATCGCCTTACCTCCTTCCCCCCAGCTCCTCTATGTATGCTTGGACACATTTATTACTCTCTTTATTTTACTTGTCAATACTTACTATTCCATTTATTTTATCTGGTGACCATGTTTTGTTGTCCCCCCTCTAGACTGTGAGCCCGCCGTTGGGTAGGGACCGTCCCTATGTGTGGCCCACTTGGGCTTCCCAAACGCTTAGTACGGTGCCCTGCACACAGGAAGCGCTCAATAAATACGATTGAATGAATGAATGAATACTGAGAGCTCACCTCCTCCAGGAGGCCTTTCCAGACTGATTCCCCTTCTTCCTCTCCCCCTCCCTATCGCCTTACCTCCTCCCCTCAGCTCCTTTATAGATGCTTGGACACATTTATTACTCCATTTATTTTACTTGTCCGTACTTACTATTCCATTTATTTTATCTGCTGACCATGTTTTGTTGTTCCCCTTCTAGACTGTGAGCCCGCTGTTGGGTAGGGACCCTCCCTATGTGGGGCCCAGTCCCCTCCCTCCTCCCCATCGCCTTACCTCCTTCCCCTCAGCTCCTTTATAGATGCTTGGACACATTTATTACTCTATTTATTTCACTTGTCCGTACTTACTATTCCATTTATTTTATCTGGTGAACATGTTTTGTTGTCCCCCATCTAGACTGTGAGCCTGCTGTTGGGTAGGGACCGTCTCTGTGTGGCCAACTTGGGCTTCCCAAGCGCTTAGTACGGTGCTCTGCACACAGGAAGTGCTCAATAAATACGATTGAATGAATGAATGACTACTGAGAGATCACCTCCTCCAGGAGGCCTTCCCAGACTGATTCCCCTCCTTCCTCCCCCCCTCCCCATCGCCTTACCTCCTTCCCCTCAGCTCCTCTATCTATGCTTGGACACATTTATTACTCTCTTTATTTTTCTTGTCCATACTTACTATTCCATTTATTTTATCTGGTGAACGTGTTTTGTTGTCCCCCTTATAGACTGTGAGCCCGCTGTTGGGTAGGGACCGTCTCTGTGTGGCCCACTTGGGCTTCCCAGGCGCTTAGTACGGTGCTCTGCACACAGGAAGCACTCAATAAATACTATTGAATGAATGAATAAATACGATTGAATGAATGATTGAGTGAATGAGGCCTGCTGAGGCCTTGGGCTACGGGGAGGATGTCGAGGGCCCCGGGGGACCGGCTTAGAGCTCATGGGGGCCAGCTCTCCTAATTCTATTTATGTTATTTTGTTAATATGTTTTGTTGTCTGTCTCCCCCTTCTAGACTGTGAGCCCGCGGTTGGGTAGGGACCGTCTCCGTGTGTTGCCAACTTGTACTTCCCAAGCACTTAGTACAGTGCTCTGCACACAGGAAGCGCTCAATAAATACGATTGAATGAATGACTGCTGAGAGCTCACCTCCTCCAGGAGGCCTTCCCAGACTGATTCCCCCCCTTCCTCTTCCCGCCATCCCCCCCCACCCGCCGCCTTACCTCCTTCCCCACAGCACCTGTATATATGCTTGTACAGATTTATTACTCTATTTTACTTGTCCATATTTACTATTCGATTTATCTCATTTGGTGAACATGTTTTGTTGTCCTTCTCCCCCTTCTAGACTGTGAGCCCACTGTTGGGTAGGGACCGTCTCTATATGTTGCCAACTTGTACTTCCCAAGCGCTTAGCACGGTGCTCTGCACACAGGAAGCGCTCAATAAATATGATTGAATGAATGAATGACTACTGAGAGCTCACCTCCTCCAGGAGGCCTTCCCAGACTGATTCCCCTCCTTCCTCTCCCCCCATCTCCCCTGCCTTACCTCCTTCCCCTCCCCACAGCACCTGTATATATGTTTGTACAGATTTATTACTCTATTTTACTTGTCCATATTTTCTATTCTATTTATTTTATTTGGGTAATATGTTTTGTTTTGTTGTCTGTCTCCCCCTTCTAGACTGTAAGCCCGCTGTTGGGTAGGGACCGTCTCTATGTGTGGCCAACGTGTACTTCCCAAGCGCTTAGTACAGTGCTCTGCACACAGTAAGCGCTTAATAAATCCGATTGAATGAATGAATGAGGCCTGCTTGGGGGGCTAAGGGGAGGAAGTCAGGGGTCCTGGGGGACGAGCTGATGGGGCCCACCCTGAAGGCAGGAATTGGGGGCAGAGGGGACCTCTCTGTCAATCAGTCAATCAATCAATCATATTTATCGAACACTTACTGTGTGCAGAGCACTGTACTAAGCGCTTGGGAAGTACAGGCTGGCAACATACAGAGGCAGTCCCTACCCAACAACGGGCTCACAGTCTAGAAGGGGGAGACAGAGAACAAAACCAAACATACTAACAAAATAAAATAAATAGAATAGATAGGTACAAGTAAAATAAATAAATAAATAAATAGAGTGATAAATATGTTAAAACATATATACAAGTGCTGTGGGGAAGGGAAGGAGGTAAGATGGGGGGATGGAGAGGGGGACGAGGGGGAGAGGAAGAAAGGGGCTCAGTCTGGGTCTCTACTTGTTGTCTGTCTCCCCCTTTCATTCAATCGTATTTATTGAGCGCTTACTGTGTGCAGAGCACTGTACAGAGAAGCAGCGTGGCTCCGTGGAAAGAGCCCTGGCTTTGGAGTCCGAGGTCATGGGTTCGAATGCCGGCTCCGCCACTTGTCAGCTGTGTGACTTTGGGCGAGTCACTTCACTTCTCTGGGCCTCAGTTCCCTCATCTGGAAAATGGGGATTAAGATGGTGAGCCCCCCGTGGGACAACCTGATCACCTTGTAACCTCCCCAGCACTTAGAACAGTGCTTTGCACATAGTAAGCGCTTAATGCCGTTATTATTATTATTATTATTATTATTACTAAGCGCTTGGGAAGTCCAAGTTGGCAACATCTAGAGATGACCCCTACCCCACAACGGGCTCACAGGCTAGAAGGGGGAGACAGACAATCGCATTGGTGGTTCAGTGGTACAGTTCTCCCCCTTTTGGACCCTGGTGCCATTGTGGGGTAGGGATTGGCCCCAAAGAACAGTGCTTTGCACATAGTAAGCGCTTAACAAATGCTATTATTATTATTATTATTATTATTATTATTATTATCCCTCTCTGTGGCTGACTTGTCCTTCCCAAACGCTCAGTGCAGTGCCCTGCACATAGTCAGCACAGTGGACTGAATGAATGATGAGAAGGGAGACCATTCATTCATTCAGTCGTGGGGGTGGGTGAGGGGGTGGGCTGGCAAAGGGAGAAAGGAAGGAGGGCACACCCACCCACCTATTCATTCACTCAATCGTATTTTTTTGGTGGCATTTATTAATAATATAATAATAATAATTATTATTATTTATTATTTATTACTATGTGCCAAGCACTGTTCTAAGCGCTGGGGAGGTTACAAGGTAATCAGGTTGTCCCCCATGGGGCTCGCAGGCTTAATCCCCATTTCACAGATGAGGGAACTGAGGCCCAGAGAAGTTAAGTGACTTCCCCAAAGTCACACAGCTGACAATTGCATGGCTCAGTGGAAAGAGCACGGGCTTTGGAGTCAGAGGTCAGGGGTTCAGATTCCTGCTCCGCTGTCAGCTGTGTGACTTTGGGCAGGTCACTGTGCCTCAGTTCCCTCATCTGTAAAATGGGGATTAAAACTGTGAGCCCCCTGTGGGACAACTTGATCACCTTGTAATCTCCCCAATCAATCAATCGTATTTATTGAGCGCTTACTATGTGCAGATAAAACAGTGCTTTGCACATAATAAGCGTTTAAGAAATACTATTATTATTATTGGCGGATTGGGATTTGAACCCGTGACCTCTGACTCCAAAGCCTGTGCTCTTTCCACTGAGCCACGCTGCTTCTCTGCAGTGCTCTGCACATAGTAAGCACTCAGTAAATACGATTGATTGATTCTCTAGTAATAATATTTGTTAAGCGCTTACTATGTGCCAGGCACTCTTCCAAGCGCTGGGGTAGATACAAGGGAATCAGGTTGTCCCCCGTGGGGCTCACAGTCCTTATCCCCCTTTTACAGATGAGAGAACTGAGGCACAGAGAACTTAAGTGACTTGCCCAGGGTCCCACAGCAGACCAGTGTTTATTGAGCGCCGACTGTGTGCAGAGCACTGGACTAAGCGCTTGGGAAGTACAAATGGGCAGCAGACGGTCCCGACCCCAAAGCGGGCTCCCGGCCTAGAAGGGGGAGACAGACCACAAAACAGGTAGCCGGGTGTCAATACCATCGGGATAAATGGAATTATAGCTATAGACACAGCATTCGCAAAATAGAGTGATAAATATGTGCAAACAGACGCCGGTGCTGTGGGGAGGGCAAGGAGGAAGGGCAGAGGGAGGGAGGGAGGGGACGGCCTGCCTCGCCTCTAGGCCTCATTGCCCTTGGACTCGGGGTGGGGGGCTCCTCCCCGCCTTCCTCCTCCTCCCCGCCTTCCTCCTCCTCCCCGCCTTCCTCCTCCTCCCCGCCTTCCTCCTCCCCCTCCTCCTCCATCCTCCCCCTTCCTCCTCCCCCTTCCTCCTCCTCCATCCTCCTCCCCTTCCTCCTCCCCCCTTCCTCCTCCCCTACCCCTCCTCCTCCATCCTCCCCTACCCCTCCTCCTCCATCCTCCTCTACCCCTCCTCCTCCATCCTCCTCCCCTTCCTCCCTTCCCCCTCTTCCTCCTCCTCTTCCTCCTCCCCTTCCCCCTCCTCCCTTTCCCCTTCCCCCTCCTCCTTCTCCTCTTCCCCCTCCTCCTTCTCCCCTTCCCCCCTCCCCCTTTCCCCCTCCTCCCCCTTTCCCCCTCCTCCCCCTCCTTCCCTCTTCTTCCCCCTCCTCCTCTCTCCCCTTCCTCTCCCCCTCCTCCCCTTCCTCTCCCCCTCCTCCCCTTCCTCTCCCCCTCCTCCCCTCCCTCTCCCCCTTCCCTCCCCCTCCTCCCCTTCCTTGCCCCTCCCCCTCCTCTCCCCTTCCCTCCCCCCTCCTCTCCCCTTCCCTCCCCCCTCCTCCCCTCCCTCTCCCCCTCCTCCCCTCCCTCTCCCCCTCCTCCCCTCCCTCTCCCCCTCCTCCCCTCCCCCTCCTCCTCCTCCCCTCCCTCTCCCCCTCCTCCCCTCCCTCTCCCCCTCCTCCCCTCCTCCCCTTCCCCCTCCCTCCTCCCTCCTCCCCCCTTCCCTCCCCCCTCCTCTCCCCTTCCCTCCCCCCTCCTCCCCTCCCTCTCCCCCTCCCCCCTTCCCTCCCCCCTCCTCTACCCTTCCCTCCCCCCTCCTCTCCCCCTCCTCCCCCTTCCTCTCCCCCTCCTCCCCCCTTCCTCTCCCCCCTTCCTCTCCCCCCTCCCCTTCCTCCCTCTCCCCCTCCTCCCCTTCCTCTCCCCCTTCCTCTCCCCTTCCCTCCCCCTTCCTCTCCCCCTCCTCCCCTTCCTCTCCCCCTCCTCCCCTTCCTCTCCCCCTCCTCCCCTTCCTCTCCCCCTCCTCCCTTTTCTCTTCCCCCTCCTCCCCTTTCTCTTCCCCCTCCCCCCCTTTCTTTCCCCCCTTCCTCTCCCCCTCCTCCCTTTTCTCTTCCCCCTCCTCCCCTTTCTCTTCCCCCTCCTCCCCTTTCTTTCCCCCCCTTCCTCTCCCCCTCCTCCCCTTTCCCTCCCTCTCCTCCCCTTTCTCTTCCTCCCCCTCCCCCTTCCCTCCCCCTCCTCTCCCTCCTCCCCTCCTCCCCTTCCCCCTCCCTCCTCCCTCCTCCCCCCTCCCCGCCGGGGCCGGTCCTTCCTGGACCTGGGCCTTCCTGCCGGTTGGTTGCGGGCCTGGGCCTCGGGCCTCGGCGGACATTTTGCAGGGCAGAGCAGAGCAGGGCAGGGCCGGCAGGTGCCTCCTCCTCCCCCTCCCCTCGCCCTGTAGAGAAGCAGCGTGGCTCAGTGGAAAGAGCCCGGCCTTGGGAGTCAGAGGTCGTGGGTTCGAATCCCGCCTCCGCCACTCGTCAGCTGGGGGACGTTGGGCAAGTCACTTCGCTTCTCTGCGCCTCAGTGCCCGCAACCCAGCTTTTTGCACATAGTAAGTGCTTAGTAAATGCCATCATCATTATTATTATTATTTATAAAATGAATCCACTGTTGGGTAGGGACCGTCTCTCTATGTTGCCCACTTGTGCTTCCCAAGTGCTTAGCACAGTGCCCTGCGCACAGTAAGCGCTCAATAAATACGATTGAATGAATGAATAAAATGGGGATGAAGATTGGGAACCCCCCCGTGGGACAACCTGATCACCTTGTATCCTCACCAGTGCTTAGAACAGTGCTTTGCGCATAGTAAGTGCTTAACAAGTGCCATCATTATTATCATTCAGTACAGTGCTCTGCACACAGTAAGCGCTCAGTAAATATGATTGATTAATTAGTCATTCAGTCATATTTATTAAGCGCTTACTGTGTGCAGAGCACTGGACTCCTCTGTGCCCCAGTGACCTCATCTGGAAAATGGGGATGAAGACTGTGTGTCCCATGTGGGACAACCTGATGACGTTGTAATAATAATAATGATTCATTCATTCATTCAATCGTATTTATTGAGCGCTTGCTTTGTGCAGAGCACTGTACTAAGCCCTTGATTGCATTTGTTAAGCGCTTACTAGGGGCAAAGCACCGTTCTATCCCCCCAGCGCTTAGAACAGAGCTTGGCACATAGTAAGCGCTTAACAAAATGCCATTATTATTATTATTTCTTCGGCTCATCCTCCCTGATTCGTCGCAGCAACCATATTTCGCCCCGTGCCCCGTTTTTCCTCCTAAACCCCGCCAGAAACCGCAGGCCCGGAGCTTGCCCGAGCCCAGTGGGCCACATTTTCCTTGTCCTTTATTTAGTCGAAGTGCCAGAGAAAGGCAGGGTGGAAGATTACGTCATGCCACTCCAAGGGGGGAGTGTTTGTGTGAGAGTGTTAACTCCTACGAGTCAGGTTTTGCCGGTAATAATAATAATAATAATGATGATGGCATTTATTAAGCGCTTACTATGTGCAAAGCACTGCTCTAAGCGGTGGGGAGGTTACAAGGTGATTCAGTTTCTTCTCCCTTGCTAAGGGCTGCTATTTTGAACACCAATAATCCGCTCTGCGAATTGATTCCAATGAGACAGTGTGAAATGTGAATAAGGGCACATTTCAGGAGTTTTCGGCCTGTTAATGTTTGTAGTTCTAGATTAACTTTTGGCCTTAGCCCGGAATTTATTTTACAGAAGAGTAGTTTTTCAGCGGCCCCAGGTTGGGTAGGGACCGTCTCTGTATGTTGCCAATTTGTGCTTCCCAAGCGCTTAGCACAGTGCTCTGCTCACAGTAAGTGCTCAATAAATACGATTGAATGACTGAATGAATACTAAGAAAAAAAAACCTCATTTCAAAGTGCGTTGGGAAAAAAACAATAGGAATTGTCGACCTGCTTTTTTCTTGGTCATAAAGTCACCAACACCGGCAGGGTGCAGTTCTAGCTTTTGAAAATGGTTCTAAAACAATTGAGAGATAATAATAATAATAATGGCATTTATTAAGCGCTTACTATGTGCAAAGCACTGTCCTAAGCACTGGGGAGGTTACAGAGTGATCCGGTTGTCCCACGGGGGGCTTACAGTCTTAATCCCTATTTTACAGATGAGGGAACTGTGTAATACTTGTTTGCAAGTACAGTCACCTCATGCTGGAACAAGTAATTTTCTTTTGTTGCCTCTCTGTGTGAAGAGAACAGCTTGGATTCATTCTTGGGAAATAACTTTAAGAAGGGGCAAGTTTTAATTTTGGTGTAAACTGAAACATGCCATACTTTGAGGCTTCATCCAAATTTTTTGCATTAGCAATAGCAGTGAAGGAGATGTATTTAACCTGTTAGGATTGTTAAATTGCACTTGTAATTTAAGTTCATGCAGGGGCCCTGGAACTCATTTGCAGCAAATGGTATCTTATTTCAGGAACATTTTAAATGGGAGCCCTACCTATTAGTATAACTTTTCTTGACTGACAAAAATCATGCCTGCCAAAACTATGGATGTAGATATTTATTTTTAGAAAAGCAGTGAAACAGCTTTGAGCTTTAGTAGTAATAAGCAGCATGGCCTAGTGGAAAGATCCTGGGCATCAGAACCTGGGTTCTAATCCTGGCTCTGCCAATCAATCAATCGTATTTATTGAGCGCTTACCGTGTGCAGAGCACTGTACTAAGCGCTTGGGAAGTACAAGTTGGCAACATATAGAGGCGGTCCCTACCCAACAGTGGGCTCACAGTCTGCTGTGTGAGCTTGGGAAAGGCACTTCTCTGCCTCAGTTTCCTCCTCTGCAAAATAGGGATTCAGTGCCTGCCTCCCTCCTACTTGAGCCCCAAGTGGGACCCGATTAAGTTGTATCTATCCCAACACTCAGTACAGGGCTTGGCACATATTAAGTGCTTAACAAGTAGCACAGTTTTCAAACTTCAGTTATCAGTTGACCAGTTATTTTCAAATTGTTTAGTCTAGGCCTGAAAAATTGCTTTCTCTTGTTCTTTCTGTGGAAAAAAAAAATGACACCTGCAGGTTGTTGCTGTGCCAGTAATTGTGCTAGGAAACTTTTTTTTTTGTTGTGCAGAAGTAATTGAGGCAGTTCACAACTCCCACAATGCAGAAAGCCGTGCAGTTGCACAGCAATAATCCAGAGTCAGACAGTTTAGGGCATTTGTAAAATCCCTGTAATTTGTAAAATTGTAAATTTAAAATTTAAAATTTAAATTTAAATTAAATTAAATTTAAATTTAAATTTTAAAATTTTACAAATTTTACAAATTTGTAAAATTGGTAGCTCTCGCGGGGACTATTGGAGCCTGGTAATTTTCTAACTTTTAAAACAAGACTGAATCTCAGGCCTTTCAGTAAAATATTCCAGGAATTGACCTGCGAGTGAATGTTTTACTTTAGATAATTGTGCAACTACTGTACTTTTGAAATGATTAAACCAAGGAGATAGGTTAAACCAAGAGCAATCAGGTGGAAATGTTGGGAATATTACTTGCTCCCTGCCTATCTGGGAAATACTGAGAGTTGTCCTTTTTGGGAATTAAGCACAAGGTGTTTTATAGAAAATGCGCTAAATAAATTCTCCCCTGATTCTGTTCTTTAAGTGTTTGAACTGGAGTCCTGTCCTATTTTTTTTTTTTCTCCTCTTCAAGGAAAGGAGGCGAGAGTTAAGTAGAAGGCCCTTTTTGTGGCTGGGATTTTAGCTTTGTCGGGCTTGTAAAATAATCTGTTAATAATAATAATAATAATAGCATTTATTAAGCGCTTACTATGTGCAGAGCACTCTTCTAAGCGCTGGGGAGGTTACAAGGTGATGAGGTTGTCCCACGGGGGGCTCACCGTCTTAATCTCCATTTTCCAGATGAGGTAACTGAGGCCCAGAGAAGCTAAGTGACTTGCCCAGAGTCACACAGCTGACAAGTGGGAGAGCTGGGATTTGAACCCATGACCTCCGACTCCAAAGCCCGGGCTCTTGCCACTGAGCCACGCTGCTTCTCCGACTATTAGCTTTTTCTCAGGTGGGGTTTTTTCTGAATGACATTTTCTTCCAAGCTCTTTTGAGCATATTGAGCTTACCTCGAAAATATTCTCACTTAGCCCGTGTGCAGAGTAATCAGTCAGTGGTATTACTCTATTTATTTAACTTGTACATATCTATTCTATTTATTTTATTTTGTTAATATGTTTTAATTTTGTTAATATGTTTTATTTTTGTTAATATGTTTTAATTTTATTAATATGTTTTATTTTGTTAATATGTTAATCTGTCTCCCCCTTCTAGACTGTGAGCCCACTGTTGGGTAGGGACTGTCTCTATATGTTGCCAGTTTGTACTTCCCAAGCGCTTAGTACAGTGCTCTGCACATAGTAAGCGCTCAATAAATACGATTGACGATGATGATGATGTTGGGTAAGGACTGTTTCTATATGTTGACAACTTGTACTTCCCAAGTGCTTAGTATCGTGCTCTGCACACAGTAAGCGTTCAATAAATACAATTGATTGGTATTTGCTTACTCTGTGGAGCACTCTACTAAGTACTTTACATGCTCCCTGCCCACCAGGAGCTACCTATTCGAAGTGATAGAAAATAATGCACAGGGGAGTTACAGATAGATAGGCCCCTGGTTCTCAAGGGGTCTAAGAAAGTGAGGAGGCTGGTTACAGGTGCATAAAGGAGAGCTGAAACAATCATCATCATCATCAATCGTATTTATTGAGCGCTTACTATGTGCAGAGCACTGTACTGAGCGCTTGGGAAGTACAAATTGGCAACATATAGAGACAGTCCCCACCCAACAGTGGGCTCACAGTCTAAAAGGGGGAGACAGAGAACAAAACCAAACATACTAACAAAATAAAATAAATAGAATAGACATGTACAAATAAAATAAATAAATAAATAAATAGAGTAAAAAACAATAAAACCAGTACAGCACCATGAGGCAAGGACAGACACCCCAAATAAGGCACCTTTCCTGTTTTGTACCTTTCCCCTTCTATCCTCATTCCCTGGGTCATTTGGCTGTCCATGTTGCACCAATAATACCTAATTGATAGCTGGGAATCTTTGGAACATAATTATCCCCGCCTGTTTGAGAAATAATGAATTGTCCCTGATTCCATTTGTTGTCCAGACGTATGTGTGCACATGCTCTATCTTGCCAGATGCCTTTAACAGCATGTCAGACTCAACATGACAAAGCTCAGACTTCATCATACTTCCTCAACCCTCCCACCCCCAGCCCTTTAACTCCTTCAAACTCTCCCCTTTCCCATGATCATACAAATCATGCCTCTTGTTCTTCCAGGCGTGATCTCTGAATTTTTAGTTGCAAAACTGTCTAGTTTTTCCTTGCACAACATTTTAAGTGATGTTTTTCGCTAACCCCAAATCCAAACTGTAGTTTTCTTGAGTTAAGCCATCTTTTTCTCCACCAATCTTCATCTCTGGTCTTTAAGTATTCAGTCCTGGTGCTTTTTTTCCTGAGGTTATCCTTCTTTCCTGCCACATTCATTCATTCAATCGTATTTATTGAGCACTTACTGGGGACAGAGCACTATACTAAGCGCTTGGGAAGTACAAGTCGGTAACATATAGAGACGGTCCCTACCCAACAGTGGGCTCACAGTCTAGAAGGGGGAGACAGAGCCTGGGAGACCCTTGTGCTAGTTTTAGTCCCTGCCATTTGACTGTAAGCTCTCAAGTGCTTAGTACAGTGCGCTGCATACAGTAGGCACTCAGTAAATACCATTGGTTGATGTGACCGTGGGCAAATGAACGTTTGTGCCCCAGTTTCCTGATGGGTAAAAAGGATATAAAATGCCTGTTCTCCCACCCTCTGAGAGTCTCAGCCCAGGGAGGGACAGGGACTGTATCCCATCTAATTACCTTATAATAATAATAATAATAATGATGGCATTTATTAAGCGCTTACTATGTGCAAAGCACTGTTCTAAGCACTGGGTAGGTTACAAGGTGATCAGGTGTCCCACGGGGGGATCACAGTCTTAATCCCCATTTTACAGATGAGGTAATTGAGGCACAGAGAAGTTAAGTGACTTGCCCAAAGTCGCAGCGTGGCTCAGTGGAAAGAGCCCGGGCTTTGGAGTCAGGGGTCATGGGTTCAAATCCCGGCTCTGCCAATTGTCAGCCGTGTGACTTTGGGCAAGTCACTTAACTTCTCTCAGTTCCCTCATCTGTAAAATGGGGATGAAGACTGTGAGCCCCCCGTGGGACAACCTGATCTCCTTGTAGTCTCCCCAGCACTTAGTACAGTGCTTTGCACATAGTGCTTAATAAATACTATTATAATTTTTATTAATTGGCAGAGTGGGATTTGAACCCGTGACCTCTGACTACAAAGCCCATGCTCTTTCCACTGAGCCGCGCTGCTTCCTAGCCCAGCTTTTAGAAAGGTGCTTAATAAGACCATAATACATTAATATATTCTCTTATTGTTATTTGGCCTCCATTTCGAGCCCTCCATGATTTTCCTTCATCCACGTCCTCATTTATTTTCTTCTCTCCCTTCTCTTCTACATGGCTGAGAAGCAGCGTGGCTCAGTGGAAAGAGCGCGGGCTTTGGAGTCAGAGGTCATGGGTTCAAATCTCGGCTCTGCCAATTGTCAGCTGTGTGACTTTGGGCAAGCCACTTCACTTCTCTGGGCCTCAGTTCCCTCATCGGTAAAATGGGGATTGAGGCTGTGAGCCCCCCGTGGGACAACCTGATCGCCTTGTAACCTCCCCAGCGCTTAGAACAGTGCTTTGCACGTAGTAAGCGCTTAATAAATGCCATTATTATTATTATTATTCTAAACTGAAGAATCCTGCTGAGACTGTCTCACTCTTTTCAGTCCTCAGAGCACGGGACAGCAAGCTCAGTATCTCTCCTAATCTCCCAACTTCCCTCAGGCCATTTTGAGAGAGGCCTTTAAATCTCGAGATCAGTCCCATTCCTCCCTTAACATTCCCCATTATTTTAAATCTCGTGATCGGTCCCATTCCTCCCTTGACATTCCACATTATTTTAAAACTACCCCAAAAAGGCCCTCCGAAGAGATATCTCTGTTCTGTCGTAGTTTATTGTGCGCTGTAGGGCAGGAAAGGAATGCTGCTTACACGATCTCTCCACTCTTAGCATCTTTCAGGCATTCCAGGACAGTTTCCAGGGACGGACAGGCTCTGTTGCTCCAAGATGGCAGCAGGCAGGCAATCAATCAATCATATTTATTGAGCGCTTACTGTGTGCAGAGCACTGTACTAAGCGCTTGGGAAGCACAAGTTGGCAACCTATAGAGACGGTCCCTAGGCAACATAGCCCAGTGTGGAGGTGGGATCCAGGAGACGTGGGTTCTAGTTTGGACTAAGCCTTTTTGGATGACCATGGGCAAGTCACTTAACCCTTCTGCGTTTCAGTTTCTTCATCTGTAAAATAAGGGGATGGGATCCCTGCTGTTCCCATCTTTTCGGTGAGGCCTTGTGATGGGACAATGACTCTGAGAGATAATAATAATAATAATGGCATTTATTAAGCGCTTACTATGTGCAAAGCACTGTTCTAAGCACCAGGGAGGTTACAAGGTGATCAGGTTGTCCCACGGGGGGCTCACAGTCTTAATCCCCATTTTACAGATGAGAGAACTGAGGCACAGAGAAGTGAAGTAACTTGCTCAAAGTCACACAGCTGACAGTTGGCGGAGCCGGGATTTGAACCCCTGACCTCTGACTCCAAAGCCCGGGCTCTATCCACTGAGCCACGCTGCTTCCCCAAGATCTGATTAGCTTGTCTACTGCATTGCTTAGCACAGTATTTAGCACATAGTAAGTGCCTAACAAAAAGCAGTGTTGTTTAAAGCAACAAGACACCATTTTGATTTTTTGGCAGATTATTTATAAACCACAAAGGAAGAGACTATTCATCTTTAGGGCTGAGTGGGAGTTTGCAAGGGAAATTGCACACAGAATATCTTACTGACTGTAAATTAGGGTTGGGGTGAAACGGTGAATTTAATGGTGAAAGAAAATGGTTGTTTTCACAAGTGACAAGTACATTTAAAAAAAAGCTAGGTGCAGCTGGTGTAACAGTTCTTCCTCTGAAAAAATACCTTTTTTTGTCCCACAGTACACTGATGTGTCCTTAACTCATTTATCCTGGAGATGGACGGCCCACTTAATTCTACTAAAATTGCCTATTACAATGCTTTGACATCTGACTGTGAGCCCACTGTTGGGTAGGGACCTGCTCTATATGTTGTCAACTTGTACTTCCCAAGTGCTTAGTACAGTGCTGTGCACACAGTAAGCGCTTAATAAATACGATTGAATGAATGACAGCAGTCATCTGATGAATGTATTCTCTGCTTTCCCATCACTCTGACTTGATTCCTTGCTCAGACCTGTCTATGAGGCCAAGTTACAAAGGCAACAGGGCTACATTTTTCAGGGCCATTCTGTTGGTTAGGAAGTCATGTCATCTATTTAACTAGAACACGCACCGAAAACTGTGATCTTTTTGTAGCAGAGAGCATTTTACACTCAGTAAATGAATTGGAGAGAGAAAAGGTATAAGAAAAATCAAAGAAAATGGTGGCATAAAAAATTGTGCTAAGGATATTAGAGGGGAAAAAGAAGTCAGGAAAGAAACCTTATATTAGGTTTCAAATAGCAATCCGTGTTCCCATTGGTCTGCTGAAAGAAACATTGTCCAGTGACAGGTTTTGATTTCATTTTTGCTTGGAAACCTCTGCCCAAAAATGGAGAAAGAGGGAGAAGGGATGAGATTTTTGTTTTAGGCAAAAAAAAAAATCAAATCAAATCAAAATCAAAAAATCAAATCAGCTATTTGTAATTTTAGGAATTTCTTGGATAAAAAGCTTGAGCATGATTACCACCATGATTTTCCACTAAGCCACGCGGCTTCTCGAAGGCTTCTCAGTGGTTCCCACCACAGACCTCCCTCTCCTTTTTTCAGTCTTCTTTCCCCCAGTGGCTTCTTGTGTTTCTCCTCTGTAGCTTCTTTCTCCCTCCCTCAGCCCGTTCAGTCTTTTTATTCTCTCCTCTTGTTTATTTGTGGCTCTATTGCCGCCCTCTCCTCTCCCAACCATCACCTCACCCCCTGCGTTCCCCTTCAAAGTGGAAACCAGCCAGGCCCCGTTAGAGCAAGTGGGTTGGAGGGGGTGCCATGGCTGGGAGCCAAGGTTGCACCAAATGGACATTATGAAGAAAGGGAAATTCAAAGTAAAAATATTTGAATTGTACATACTTTTACCTGCCAGTCAATTGATGGTATTGAGCGCTTACTACTTGCAGAGTACTGTTTTAAGCACTCGGGAGAGTACAATGCAATAGAATTAGCAGACATATGCCCTGCCCATAAGAATAATAATGATAATGGTATTTGTTAAGCACTTACTATATGCCCACATGTTTTGTTTTGGACTGTGAGCCCCTTATGGTAGAGGGACTGTGTCCAACCTGGTTATTGATAGCTACCCCAGTGCTTAGTAAATTAAATTAAAGGGAATAGTTGAAGTGCTCTTCAAAGTAAATATGAAAGTGTTAAGGAAATATCATGTGGAACCATTCAATCCTATGCTTTTGTCTGTGGAGGGTCTTACCCTTCTAGACTGTGAGCCTGTTGTTGGGTAGGGATCGTCCCTGTATGTGGCCAACTTGTACTTCCCAAGCTCTTAGTACAGTGCTCTGCACACAGTAAGCGCTCAATAAATACATTTGAATGAATGAATGAATATGCCAAGCACTGTTCTAAGCACTGGGGTAGATACAAGGTAATCAGGTTGTCCCACGTGGGGCTCCCAGTCTTAATCCCCCTTTTACAGAGGAGGGAACTGAGGCACGGAGAAATTAAGTGACTTGCGCAAAGTCACACAGCTACACAAGTGGTGGAGTCCTGTATATATGTTTGTACGTATTTATTACTTTATTTTACTTGTACATATCTATTCTATTTATTTTATTTTGTTAGTATGTTTGGTTTTGTTCTCTGTCTCCCCCTTTTAGACTGTGAGCCCACTGTTGGGTAGGGACCGTCTCTATATGTTGCCAACGTGTACTTCCCAAGCGCTTAGTACAGTGCTCTGCACACAGTAAGCGCTCAATAAGTACGATTGATGATGATTAGAACCCATGACCTCCAACTCCCAAGCCCTGGCTCCTTCCATTAAGCCACACTACAACTAGCTATGTGTGGAACCAGAGCATGCAGCCCCCAAAGCCGACCCACTCACGGTGCCTTGTTCTCCAGTCTCCCGCCCTCGACCTGTTGCTCACATCCTCCCCTTGCCTGGAACTTCCTCCCACTTCAAGTTTGGCAGACCACCCATCGCCTGTTTCTAAAGCCCTTCTGATGTCACAACTTCAGGAGGCCTTCCTTCCCTGGTTAATTTCTAATCCCACCCCCTTATTCACTCAGTGGTATTTATTGAGGCCTTATTGTGTGCAGGGCACGGTACTAAGCCTTGGTGAGCATACAATATAACAGAATTGGTAGACACATTCCCTGCCCACAACCTAGCACTGTTGCCCCACCTCTGCCTTTAAAGTACTCAAAGCTCCCTGTAGCATTTTTGTACACATTTTGTAATAACGATGGCATTTATTAAGCGCTTACTATGTGCAAAGCACTGTTCTAAGCTCTGGGGAGGTTACAAGGTGATCAGGTTGTCCCTTGGGGGGCTCACAGTCTTAATCCCCATTTTACAGATGAGGGAACTGAGGCACAGAGAAGTGAAGTGACTTGCCCAAAGTCACACAGCTAAGTGGCGGAGCTGGGGTTTGAACCCATGACCTCTGACTCCAAAGCCCGGGCCCTTTCCACTGAGCCACGCTGCTTCTCACACCTTATTCCGTCACCACTAACTTAGATCCCCTTTTCCTTCTTCCTCCTCTCTGTATTGATTTTAGTGTCTGTTCCCCAGCTTGGTTGTAAATGTTGTCTACTCTCCCATCCACTTAGCGCAGTGCTCTTCACACAGTAAGGGTTCAATAAATACACTGATTGCTTGAACATCATACATGTTCCAGTGCTATTGATTGATCATATAAATACGAGGTGGTGAGGTGAGCCCACTAACCCTCTGCGGAGCACTGCGTTTGTGGCGATTTGAAGATGACATGGTCCAATTCAGGCTGGACTATTTATTGAATTGAAAATTCTCCATTGTAAACTTCATAGGTTTTGGGTCACCCACTGTCGTGGAGTTTGAAATTTGTTCCCCACGACATTCAGAAGTTACCCCTTCTAAGCCTGTACGCTTTCATTTTCATCCGCTTTTAGGGACCCGTACCCATTTTCACATTGCTTTCTTTAAACCATAAACTTGTCTTAGTGTTCAAAATTCTGCCTCTTATTGCTCTGTCCTTGTTAAATGACTGTGAGGTGAAAGGCCTTTCAGACTCATGTAAAATAAAAAGGTGATACAATTTATTTTTAGACAGTTTTTTCTGAAGCTCATCAGTGCTAAAGAAAACAGACAGCTTTTTTTAAAATGGTATTTGTTAAAGCGCTTACTGTGTGCCAGGCACTGTACTAAGCACTGGGGGTGGATAGAAGATACTCAGGTTGGACACAGTCCAAGTTCCATGGGACTCAGTGTTAATCACTTATTTTTTACAGATAACTGAGGTATAGAGAAGTTAAGTGACTTGTTCAAAGTCACAAAGCAGACAGGTGGCAGAGCTGGGATTAGAGCCCAGGTTCTTTGGACCCCCAGTCTCATACTCTATCCACTAAGATAAACTGCTTTGTATGGATTATTTCTCGGGATTTGCAAATGGCCATGTGAAATCTATTCTACCTCGAATTAGTAGATAATGGTAAGTGATCAGGATGCAGCCAGGACTGGTGCATTTTCAGATACAAAAAAAAACTCGGTCAAGAGTATGAACTGCTGATAGTAAACCATCACAGTGGACTATGGAACAGATCAGGAGGTTAAAAATAAAGGCCCAAAGTGCCCGCGTACAGTCCTAGAATACGTCTTCTGAATTTGTGTTTGTATTTGATTCATATTTTGGAAATTTTAGTGCATACCAGTTAGGCTAGCCTCTCAAGATGATAGGAATGAGTAAACACTTGCAGATAGACTCAAATGAACTGTGCTTGTTTCTAGATTTAGATTCTAAGTTGAACAGTGAGAAATCTCAGTATGGGCAGTCCTCAACTAAAGACAACTGGAGTTGTTGAATGATTTAAAACACTTCTTAATTTACTCTGTTTCGACTTTACAGGCCATGGGTTTTGGAGTTGAAGCACTAGGCTCCCCTGTGACCCTAACTCCAGGGGTATAGAGGGCGGGGGTGTGTGGAAGCTCTGGGGAATAATAGTACTATTAATGATTATGGTGTTTAGGTGCTTACTATGTGCCAAGCACTGTTCTAAGTGCTGGGGTAAATACGAGATCCCACATGGGGCTCACAGTCTCATTCCCCATTTTACAGATGAGTTAACTGAAGCACAGAGACTTAAGTGACCTCCCCAAGGTCACACAGCATGCAAGTGGCGGAGCCGGGATTAGAACCCACGACCTCTGACCCCTAAGCCCGTGCTCTTTCCACTAGGCCATGAATGGTGCTGAAAGCCTTAAAGGGGGTGGTTAGAGGATGGTGATGGAAGTTAGAGAGAGCAGGAGTCTCCAAGGGAGGTGATTTGGATTGACACTTCCATTTTATTTACTATTAAGTAAAAGTTGGCTACCCAATCATGGAGCCTCTCGGATTCAACATAAATACTTTGTGCAGTGCCACTCATCTGTAATTGACTGCACAAGCCAAGGGCTTTTGGTAATATATATATTACCATATATATATATATATGGTAGCTGATTCTTGTTTGAGACCCAAACTCCATTTTATGACATTGTTCCTGTGAGAGAACTGGTTCCAACTTGCAGTTGGACTTGACAGAATATTCAGGGAACAGTTGTCACGAGTCCTAGGACAGCCTGTTTGGTATAGTGACGATGGGATTTGATACATTCCTCACATTCGAAAGCAGATTTCATTCCAGTTGATTTCAGAGATGGGCAAGAAGTACTTCTGTAGTGAGTTGGTACAGTTAAGGTGTGCTCATTTTTAAATTGTATCCCCAGTCCTGAAAAACAGGGCCAAATCTGGAGAAAAAGAACAGCACAACTCTGACCCTGGGGAGTAGTGGGAGTAGCAGTAAATGGCTCTAAATGATACTGGTCAGTTTCAATGAGAATTGCCAGTTCTCTTACATAAGATTCTTGACATTTCTGAGATATTTTCGGATTCTGGTGTTCCTAATGCAGAGAATGATTTATTTTCATTTATTACCAATAATAGCTCTGAACCTGGTTTCCTATGTCATTTTATAAGACTTCTTTTTGTTTTGGAGGCAAGCATGAAGCAGATGAATTACTCCATAGATTTGTATGCCATCTTGACGGAAAATGAGGTTCTTATGAGGCTGAAATAAGGATCTTTCAGCCAGGGATGAAGTATCTATTTGAGTCATTAAAAAGTGCCCAGGCAAGTGAGCAATTGGTCAGCTGGGTGGGGTGAGAGGATTGGATTAAGTTGAGCATGGCCGGGTAACTCCAGACTCCAGAAAAATTTTGGGAAATAGCTGCAGAGGTTCTTCAATCATATGGGATCCATGTAGCAGTTTTCAAGATAATGGTATTGGACTCATGATTCTGGGGCTAGAAATTAAAATAATTTGTCTTTTTTGGCAGCAGAAGGAAGATTTTCCTGTCCTTGCTCCCAGTATAGGCTAGGCTGGAGAGGGAGGAGCAAAGATTTTTTTTTTTTTTTTAACAGGGTAGGGAAGGAGACTTTTTTGGGAATGAAGATAGATGGAACAGTTCAAAGGGAGCAAGAGATATCTAAACCATCTCTCAAAGGGGCAGATTGCAAATATAATGTTCAGAAGGCTAGAGAGGGTGTGCGTAGTGATTTTTGGCTCACGCATTTTATGATCTCTGATCCTATGAAGCTTTGCTGTAGTAGAAAATTTTGCGCTTTAAGAATCCATTTTGCCAAAGGAACATGACCTGGATTCTTGACTGAATAATGAGAAATGAATTTTCTAGGATGGCTTTGGTCCCCTGGGTAAAATGTTAGGAAAAGAAAAATGGCAGGGAAAAAAAAAATGTGCTTATTTGGGTCTACAAATAAGGATGCTTGGAAGAATGTACCATTTATTTGCATGATTGCCCCATTTTTTCAGCATAATTTCAATAACGTGAAAATGGGTGGGGCCATTACACTGGTCAAATAAGGATTAATTGTACCAACTAATTGGGGGGAAGAAAAGTAGCATGGCATAGTGGAAAGGGCATGGACTCGGAGGCAGAAGGACCTGCATTCTGACTGGCTCCACCACTTGTCTGTTGTATGACCTTGGGCATGTCACGTAACTTCTTTGTGCCTCAGTTACCTCATCTGTAAAATGGGGTTTGGCTGTGTCCAATATGATTAATTTGTATATACCCCAGTGCTTAGTACAGTGCCTGACATAGAGTGAGCACTTAACAGATACCTTAAAAAAAAAAGAGGACAAAATGGGGTGCTTGTCTATGGTCTTTCTTCCGTTGCCCAACCCAAGAATTGCATTCGGTAAGCGCTCCATTAATTGTCTCCCTCTTGCTGCCTTGTGAACTCTCACCCTTCTGCTCCTTCCCACCATCACTGCTAAAAATTGGATAATTGTGTGGAACAAAAAAATAATGTTTTCTTCCTAACCCACCTGGGTGGGGCAATTATGTAAGTAAATTCAGTATTTAAAATTCCAGAAGCAGAAAAATCCAAGAGCTGCTAGCATAATTGGATCAAGTCTGCATTCTGTGCCTGCAGGAAAAAAAAAAAGGATTGCTTAGGGATGCTGGAATTGAGTGAAGAAATAAATTATAATCAGTTCTACCGTACCACATTTTGGATAGACCGCTGCTAAGGAATCAGGAACGTTCTCCCGACAGGGAGAACAGGGAGACCCTATGGAATGCAATGTGGTGTTGGAAGAAATGGTTGGGCGCTTGAGTTTGAGGTCAATCAGGGTTTGAGTACTAAGCACGATTTGTCCTTAATATGAAATTCTTCAAAAAATCCGGCCTTTGTATCAAGGAGAATTGACTGATCTTTAAAATCCTCAATCCCTTAGAATGAAGAACCCCCTCTGAGTCCTTTGTTTCCAAGATTTTATTTTTCATTCTCTCTCCCCCTCCTCTGCAGTGACAAAGCCAGACTTGGTGAGGTGGAGCATTGAGAGGAGGCAGAACAACCCCATGGAGGGAAAGGGGTGAGGGAGTGAAGGAGAGGAAAGGGAAAGTTGGGTGAGAGTGAATGGGGCTGCCTTTAAAATTGTTGAATTGTTTTTGTGTAGTTGTATGAGGAAAATTTACTCGTCACTGAGGAGGAAATAATTTTACTGAAATTCCAAATGGAATTTCCAACTTTCAAATTGGGGGGAAAAAGGTAGATCTGTTTCTGAAATCTGAGCAAAGCACATTTGAAATTCAGCCTCTTGAGTGCTTAGAACAGTGCTTTGCACATAGTAAGCGCTTAACAAATGCCATCATTATTATTATTATTATTCTGTGACATAAGTATCTAGAATCATCTTACTGAGGGGGGGGGAAACAAAATCTCTTGTCATAGCTGTACTGCTTCTGACTTGAGTCAGTGCCAAACTTTTTCTAAAACTTCTTCCTGTTTACCAAGACGTTCTAAGGCAAATTATACGGTTCAGAATAGATTCTTGTGCTTTTTCCTGCCTGTAAAAGCTGCTTTGACTCTTCCCCGAGATGCTTTCGGTCCGGCGGGCACCAGCAGTTGAAGTGATCTGTTCAGGATGCTTTTAAAAGTGGTGTTTTGAATTTAAGCTTAAAGATTTTACGGTTTTATTCAGTCAGTCGTAGTGAGCGCTTACTGTGTGCAGAACACCGTACTAAGCACTTGGAAAGTACAATTCGGCGACATATAGAGACAGTCCCTACTCAACAGTGGGCTTACAGTCTTCATTAGAGAACATTGTTTTTCTGTTACCTTGTCTAAGAGGGGAGGTACCCAAGTCCAGAGTGAGACATTGGTACCGACCGTTCTTCCTGTCATGAAGGTGATGCCACTGGCTGATTGTGAGGAGAAGCGACTTGGTTAAATGGAAAGATCACAGGCTTGGGAGTCAGGTCTTGGGTTCTAATCCCAGTTCTGCCACTTGTCAGCTGAGTCATTTAACTTCCATGTGCCTCAGTTCCCTCATCTGTAAAATGGGGATTAAGACTGAGCCCCACGTGGGACAACCTGATTACCTTGGGTCTACTCCAGCGCTTAGAACAGTGCTTGGCACATAGTAAGCGCTTAACAAGTACCATCATTATTATTGTGTGTGTGTGTGTGTATCTGGCAGTAACTGATATAACAACCTGAGACTGACCCTTTATTCCCACAATAAAGGTGATCTTAGTTACAATAAAGATGATCTCAGTTGCAATAAAGATGGTCTTAGTTGCTGCTTCCCAGCCCGAGGCAGATGTGCTCTGCGCACAGTAAATACTCAATAAATAGGATTGACTCAATTTTCCAATCTGCCCCTCCTTATCGCCTTATTTTCTTGAAGTCTTTGCTCAGGGAGAACAAACCCAGACAATGGCTTCCCAGCAGTCCATTGTTTTCCCACATTTTTTGACACTGGGCTTCAATCAGTGGTTTCTATTGAGCACTCACTGTGTGCGGAACACTGCACTAAGTACATGGAAGAATACAAGAAGAGTTAGTAAACATGATCCTTGCCCTCAAGGAGTTTACAGTCTCCCCGGGGAGATTTCATTTTGTTAATATGTTTGGTTTTGTTCTCTGTCTCCCCCTTCTAGACTGTAAGCCCACTGTTGGGTAGGGACCGTCTCTATATGTTGCCAACTTGTACTTCCCAGCACTTAGTACAGTGCTCTGCACACAGTAAGCGTGCAATAAATGCGATTGAATGAATGAATAGACATTAAAGTACATAATATTCATTCAGTCGTGTTTGAGTGCTTACTGTGTGCAGAGCACTGTACTAAGCGCTTGGGAAGTACAAGTTGGCAACATCCTCCCTTCAAAGCCCTACTGAGAGCTCACCTCCTCCAGGAGGCCTTCCCAGACTGAGCTCCCTCCTTCCTCTCCCCTGCCTCCCCTTCCCCATCCCCCCGCCTTACCTCCTTCCCCTCCCCACAGCACCTGTATATATGTTTGTATGTATTTATTACTCTATTTTACTTGTACATATTTATTCTATTTATTTTATTTTGTTAATATGTTTTGTTTTGTTGTCTGTCTCCCCCTTCTAGACTGTGAGCCCACTGTTGGGTAGGGACCGTCTCTATAGGTTGCCAACTTGAACTTCCCAAGTGCTTAGTACAGTGCTCTGCACACAGTAAGCGCTCAATAAATACGGTTGAATGAATGAACGAATATGTTGCCAACTTGTACTTCCCAAGCGCTTAGTATAGTGCTCTGCACACAGTAAGCGCTCAGTCAATACGATTGAATGAAATGAATGAATCTAGAGACAGTCCCTACCTGACGATGGGCTCACAGTCTAAAAGGGGGAGACAGACAACAAAACAAAACATGTGGACAGGTGTCAAGTTGTCAGAACAAATAGAATTAAAGCTAAATGCACATCATTCACAAAATAGGGTAGTAAATATGTACAAGTAAAATAGAGTAATAAATCTGTACAAACATAAATACAGGTGCTGTGGAAAGAGGAAGGAGGTAGGGCGGGGGGGATGGGGAGGAGAAGAGGAAAAAGGGGGCTCAGTCTGGGAAGGCCTCTTGGAGGAGGTGAGCTCTCAGTAAGGCTTTGAAGGGAGGAAGAGAGCTAGCTTGGTGGATGTGAGGAGGGAGGCCATTCCAGGCCCCGGGGATGACGTGGGCCGGGGGTCGATGGTGGGACAGGCGAGAACGAGGTACGGCGAGGAGATTAGCGGCAGAGGAGCGGAGGGTGCAGGCTGGGCTGGAGAAGGAGAGAAGGGAGGTGAGGTAGGAGGGGGTGAGGTGATGGGCAGCCTTGAAGCCCAGGGTGAGGAGTTTTTGCTTGATGCATAGGTTGACTGGCAGCCACTGGAGATTTTTGAGGAGGGGAGTAACATGCTACTCCCTAGCTATGACAGCTAGGGGATGTAGCTGAGCATAAGGATATGGATATAAGTGCTACAGGAGTACAGGACTAAGGGCCACAGAAAGGAGGGCGGATAGGGGAAATAAAGGCTTAGTGAAGGCCTTCCCTTCCTCCACCCTTCTCTTTCCTTCTATTTCCCATCTTCCCTTCTCCTTTCCTCTGCCCCTGTCCTCCCCCATCAATCAGTAGTATTTGTTGAGTGCTCACCACGTGCAGAGCACCGTACTAAGGCTTGGGCGAATACAACTCAACAGAATTAGCAGACACACTCCCCATAATAATGTTGGCATTTGTGAAGCGCTTACTATGTGCAAAGCACTGTTCTAAGCGCTGGGGGGGATACAAGGTGATTACGTTATCCCACGTGGGGCTCCCAGTCATAATCCCCATTTTACAGA
Organism: Tachyglossus aculeatus; assembly: GCF_015852505.1. Lineage (NCBI taxonomy): Eukaryota > Metazoa > Chordata > Mammalia > Monotremata > Tachyglossidae > Tachyglossus > Tachyglossus aculeatus. The sequence continues at coordinate 36,748,514 of NC_052070.1, read as the reverse complement.
TGAGGTGACTGAGGCTCAGAGAAGTGACTTGCCCAAGTCGAAGCAGGGATTTGAACCCATGTCCTCTGACTCCCACTTTCCATTGAGCCACGCTGCCTCTCTATCCACAAGGAGTTTACAATCTAGAGAGAGAAACAGCCATTAATCTGAACCACTCCCTCCATCCTTTCCCTTCCCTCTGCTTCCCATTCTTGGTCTTCCTTCCCTTTCCGTGGGTTAGGGATCAGAAATGCCAGGGACCCTCCCCCGCCGCCCCCCAGGCCTGAGTTGGGTGTCTCAGAGCTCGGTGCGGCTCCCCGTGAAACCCACCCGGCCAAAGAAGAATTGCGTTCTGTTGATCTGAGTGTGCATATTGATTGTAAAGTGGCTATGAATTCATAAAGGCTGGGCTGGATTGTTTTGCAGTACAAAGCTGGGCCTTATTTTGCTCAACGTGCCCTGGCCTGAGCCCCGGCACCCACAGCAGGCTCAGTGGCCGCGCTGAATAAATTGAGCAGGATAATTAACAATCTTCAGTAAAAATCAGATTACTAGATGGAGCCTTTATACGTGTTGTGCGACTTCAGATTTCGGCAGCCGACGCTTGCTTTGGGCCTTAGCGAAAGCGGTGTGAGGGGACACAGTAGCGACTCCGGGCAGTTTGTCTGCTGGAAGGAAGCAGGATTAAATTACTTATCCATCTTTTCAGTTCATCTGGATAGCAAAATGTACTTCTTCTGCTGGAAAGAGGAAGCCATGATGTGGCTCACTGAACAGGAAGTGAATAAAGGATGTGCAGACACGTCTGGTGGCCCAGTTTCCTCCAAGTTGCTGAAGCGGGCAGTAACCTATGTTGCAAACTTAGGCATTTTTTTTTCCCCTTCTCTCATCCGTTCGTGAGATGGCCCCATTTGGGTGGATTTGGCCCGCTGATTTCCGTTCGATCTAGCAAATTATTTTCAGTTCAGGTAGCTGTTTCAGATGCAGCATCGCCGGCTATTTCAGTATCAACTGTACCTAGAATACCCCGGGCAGTTTGGATCTAAGGCCAGTCCTGCTGTGATTCCAGGTTTAAAGAGATCAAGGAAAAAAAAAGCTCACTGTGGGCAGGGAATATGTCCGTTAATGTTGTATTATAATCTCCCAAGCGCTTAGGACAGGGCTATGCACACAGCAGGTGGCTCAGGAGATATGATTGATCTTAAGGAGAAATCCTGTTTGTGATGAATCCTATTGTCATTCAGTACTAACCGCAATCAAATTATTTTGGAGGCCTGTTGAGCTTTATAGGTTAACGCGATGAAAGATCGAAGTTTCACAGTGCTTGTATTAAACTGATTTGTGGTGTTAAATGTAGTGTATTCAAAGGCGATCGGCGGGGTTTTAGAAAATGCCGGTGAGTTATAGTGCTCCTTTCTTTTCTGTGGTATTTAAATGCTTAGTACTAACCGCAATCAAATTATTTTGGAGGCCTATTGAGCTTTATAGGTTAACGCGATGAAAGATCGAAGTTAAACAGTGCTTGTATTAAACTGATTTGGGGTGTAAAATGTGGTGTGTTCAAAGGCGATCGGCGGGGTTTTAGAAAATACTGGTGAGTTACAGTGCTCTTTTCTTTTCTGTGGTATTTAAATGCTTACTGTGTGCCAGGCACTGTACTAAGGGCTGGGGTAGATACAAGGTAATTAGGTTGGACACAGTCCATGTCCCATGTGGGGTTCGCAGTACTAATCCCCATTTTCCAGATGGGGTCACTGAAGCCCGGAGAGGTAACCTGCCGAAGGTCACATAGCAGACCGGTGATGGAGGTGGGATTAGAACCCAAGTCCCAGGCCCATGTTCTATCCACTAGGCCACACTGCTTCCCTCGTAATTCCATTTTGTGCATGCCCCCAGTTGTCATCTGGGTTCACAAACTGGGCCCGGAAGGGAAGCCCCTGGGCTCTGCTGAGCTGCAGACATCACTGATCTGGCCAGATGGCCTTCATGGTGTAGTGGATAGATTGCGGGCCGGAGTTGTGGGTCATGGGTTCTAATCCCGGCCCTGCCACTAGTCTGCTGTGTGGCCTTGGGCACCTCACATCTCTGGACCTCAGTTACTTCAACTGTAAAATGGGGATTGAGACGGTGAGCCCATGTGGGACATGGACTGTGTCCAACCTAATTTGCTTGTATCCATCCCAGCGCTTAGTACAGTGCCCAGCACTTCAAGCTTAACAAATACCATTTTTAATAATAATAATAATGGCATTTATTAAGCGCTTACTATGTTCAGAGCACTGTTCTAAGCGCTGGGGTGGTTACAAGGTGATCAGGTTGTCCCATGTGGGGCTCACGGTCTTAATCCCCATTTTCCAGATGAGGTAACTGAGGCCCAGAGAAGTGAAGTGACTTGCCCAAAGTCACACAGCTGACAACTGGCGGAGCCGGGATTTGAACCCATGACCTTTGACTCCAAAGCCCGGGCTCTTTCCACTGAGCCATGCTGCTTTTATTATTATTTGCAAGGGTTCTTCCTTTTAAAACTAGGGGAGCTGTACAAGTACAGAGAGTAAATATGGGAGCTTCATTCAAATAAAGCTCTTGTTTTTGATTTTCCCCTTTGGAGACAATTTAACTGTACTCTTGTTCTTATAGCTATATTACCTTTTCTAAACATTTTGCCACTTTAAATAACTGTTAATGCAGCTCCTCTTAGTAAGGGTCCTTGTTTTTCCAAGTGTAGTGCTCAGACAATCAAAGGGTCAGGTTTGAGGGGAGGGGTTCTTCAGCTGCTAATTTGGGCAGCTAGCTATGGTGTAGACCGTATGTGCTCAATACCACTGATCGATTAGTTGATTCAGATGAGCAGGCCTGGGGAGGGCGTAGATAATAATAATTGTAGTATTTGTTAAGCACTTACTATGTGCCAAGCCTTGTTCTAAGCACCGGGGTAAATATGAGGTAATCTGGTTTTCCCACACCGGGGCACACAGTCTTCATCCCCATTTTACAGATGAGGTCACTGAGGCACAGAGAAGTGAAGTGACTTGCCCAAGATCACACAACAGACAAGTGGCAGAGCCGGGATTAGAATCCACACCCTCTGACTACCAAGCCCGGGCTCTTTCTGCTGACCCACGTTACTTCTTAAGAGAAGCAGCGTGGCTCAGTGGAAAAGAGCACGGGCTTTGGAGTCAGAGGTCATGTGTTCAAATCAAGCCAACTGTCAGCTGTGTGACTTTGGGGAAGTCACTTCACTTCTCTGGGCCTCAGTTCCCTCATCTGTAAAATGGGGATGAAGACTGTGTGCCCCACATGGGACAACCTCATCTCCTTGTATCCCTCCCGCCCCCAGTGCTTAGAACAGTGCTTGGCACATAGTAAGCACTTAACAAGTACCATTATTATTATTATTATTATTATTATTATTATTATTATTATTATTATTATTATTATTCTCTGGGCCTCAGTTCCCTCATCTGTAAAATGGGGATGAAGACTGTGAGCCCCCCGTGGGCCGATCTGATCACCTTGTAACCTCCCCAGCACTTAGAACAGTGCTTGGCACATACCATGTGCTTAACAAATGCCATTATTATTATTCTAGATGTGGTGTTCCTTCCCAAAGGGACTAAAATGAGAAGGGAGAGATGGTAAGAAGCAGCATAGTGGATAGAGCACACGCCTGGGAGTCAGAAGGTCATGGGTTCTAATTCCCACTCAATAAATACGATTGATGATGATGATGATTCTGGATCGGCCACCTGTCTGCTGTGTAACCTGGGGCAACTTACTTCACTTCCCTGTGCCTCAGTTACCTCATCTGTAAAATGAGGATTGAGACTGTGAGCCCCATGTGGGACAGGGACTGTGTCCAACCTGATAAATACGATTGAATGAATGAATGAATGAAAACTTGCACCTATCCCTGTGTTTAGTACAGTACCTGGCACATAGTAAGCTCTTAACAAATAGCATTATCATTGTAATTATTATTAGGAAGGGAAGAGAACAGGAATTTTATTTTTTTTTTTTAGATCCTGGTCCTTCTCTGTGTCTTTTTTTTTTTTCTTCCTTTCATCACCCTTGCTTTCAAGGAAGCGCAAAAAGTGCCAGAGTCTAAGCAGCGTGGCTTAGTGGAAAGAGCCCGGGCTTCGGAGTCAGAGGTTGTGGGTTTTAATTCCGGCTCCACCCCTTGTCAGCTGTGTGACTTTGGTCAAGGCACATAACTTCTCTGTGCCTCAGTTACCTCATCCGTAAAAATGGGGATTAAGACTGAGCCCCACGCGGGACAACCTGATTACCTTGTATCTACCCCCCATACTTAAAACAGTGCTTGGCACATAGTAAGCGCTTAACAAATACCGTCATCATCGCAGGTTTCTGTAGGTGCTGTTTTCCCCGGTCCACTACTGTTCTATCTGGGTGTCTCAGAATAGAGGTGAACCCGTTTCTTGGTCTGGTTATTGTGAAGCGACTCTGGTAACTGTAGAGGGACTAACCAAAAAGGGAAAACCGTGTTGTCACTGAGAACTTCCCACAACTGCTGCCGGGCCTTTCTGCAGGAGACTCCAGCATGGCTCAGTGGAAAGAGCCCGGGCTTTGGAGTCAGAGGTCGTGGGTTCAAATCCCGACTCTGCCACTTGTCAGCTGTGTGACTTTGGGCAAGTCACTTAGCTTCTCCGTGCCTCAGTCGCCTCGTCTGTAAAATGAGGATTAAGACTGTGAGCCCCCTGTGGGACAACCTGATCACCTTGTAACCTCCCCAGTGCTTAGAACAGTGCTTTGCACATAGTAAGCGCTTAATAAGTGCCATTATTCAAGCGCTTAGTACAGTGCTCAGCACACAGTAAGGGCTCAATAAATACGATTGAGAGTAAACACAGCTGGGAGAAGAAGTTGGGGGCTGGTGGTAGCTGGGATTTGCCCACCCAGGCTGGGAAATTAAGCACTTATTCTGTGCCAAGCACTGTTCTAAGCGCTGGGGTAGATACAAGATCTACCATGGCCAGGAGATCCAGCATGGCCTAGTGGCAAGAGCCTGGGGCTTGCCACTTGTCTGCTGTGTGATCCTGGGCAAGTCACGTAACTTCTCTGTGCCTCTGTTACCTGTAAAGTGGGGATTGAGACTGTTTGAGCCCCACGCGGGACAATCTGATTACCTTGTATTCATCCCAGTGCTTGGCACATGTAAGCACTTAACAAATACAATAATAATAATAATAATAATAATATAAGGTAATCACGTTGTCCCACCTGGGGCCCACAGTCTTCATTCTCTTTTTACAGGTGAGGGAACTGAGGCCCAGAGAAGTGAAATGGCAGAGCCACACAAGAAAGAAGCTGAGGAGATGGAGAAGGGGCAACTGACTGGCCTGCCCAGTTTTGTCCGAATAGTCATTCGTATTTATTGAGTGCTAACTGGGTGCAGAGCACTGTACTAAGCGCTTGGGAGATTACAGTACAACAATAAACAGACACATTCCCTGCCCACAATGAGCTTACGGTCTAGAGGGGGAGATAGACGTTAATACAAGTAAATTACAGCTATGCACTTAGAAACATGCCTACCAACTCCGTTGTACTCTTCCAAGCGCTTAGTACAGTCAGTGCTTTGTGCACAGGAAGCAGTCTAGAAGTACTACTGATTGATCGATCGCTGCTAACCAGTGTACTTAGTACAGTGCTCTGCACACAGTAAGCGCTCATTAAATACGATTGATTGATTGTACTCAGGGCGAGTTGGCATTTCCCCGTTTTTTGTGCGGTTGGACTAAGGGAGGAAATAAGTGAAGGAATAAATTGGGGAAGAACTTTCCCCATCCACCTAGAATACATGATGTGCCCCATTGGGGCAGGCCTTTGTTCCAGCCTCTCTGACATTGGTACCGAAGGATTTTTAGAGGAAGAGCGCAGTAATTCCTCGCCTGGGTATCCAGTCCCACGATTTAGATCTTAAATCTACCCAACTTTTCCCTTTTTGGCCCGCAATTCCATTACAGTTTCCCTAAAACTTCCTGTTAGGAGTTTACCTTTTCTGTTTGCACAGCTTTTGTGGTAGCACAACTCAAGTGTTTGGTAGACTCTGGGCCGTGGTGATTACTCCTCCCCTAAAAAGGGTGGACCTACTGCTGTACCCATTTGGTACAGACTCAGTGGTTTGTCATGGAGGCCACAGCCAATTTAATGTGTGGGGATCCCACCTGCTAGGAGGGAATGGCTGATCCCACCGCCCCTTTGTACTCAGCAGGCACAGAAAATAAATGGCATTTAGGAGCTATTTGGGGCTTGTAGGAAAATTCAGAACAGCTTTAGGCCCTTAAACACGTTCAACCCCGGAAATTTTTTGCATTACTCCGGCCCTGCCTCTTTAAACTGCCTCTACTGCTCCGCACGTGACCAGGTGGAAAGTTCGTGTGCCTGAAGCAAAAATTCAGAGTTCCTCATTTGTGCAGTCTCTTTTAGTCTCTGGTTCCCTACTTCAGGTTCCTGGTAACTGTTAATAAATATAGCTGGCCATCCTGGTGAGACTGTGAGGGCCCTTTATTTCATTCAGGCATCCAAAGTTGGTATTGAGACCTGCATGTTGATATGCCAGCCTATTATTATTATTATCATTTAAAGTTTTCTTAAACTCTGAGACATTTATCCCGATTCTGATAGCATAAGTGATGCCCAAAGGAGTCCAGGATTTTTAACACAAATATTTTTCCTCCAACATTTGAATCTACTAAATATCAAAATTTAATCCAAAAAAATAGAACTAGTGAAGATAAAGCTAGTAAAAATTTACCTTACAGTGCTGGACAACTCTGTATTGTACTTTTCCCAAGTGCCAGTGCTCTGCACATAGTAAGCGCTCAATACATTAATCGTTATTGATGGGACCACTGATTTATTTCTCTCTGAGGTCACTGTTCCCTCTTCTTTGTGTAGCCCAAGTGGACTTTTCATTAGCAGATTATTTAAGGCATTACCAGATTTTGCCAGATCGAAGTTGCCTCTGCAAAAAATCAATTCCAAACGATTTGTTCCAACCCCATTTTATTTCCCTTAGGTAATCCACCTACATTGGCTCCTAATGGTATTCATTCATTCAGTCGTATTTCCTGAGCGCTTACTGTGTGCAGAGCACTGTACTAAGCGCTTGGGAAGTACAAGTTGGCAACATATAGAGACTGGACTAAGACTAGGGAAGCAGTGTGACAAGTGGAAAGAGCCCGGCTCTTCCGCCTGTCTGTTATGTGACTTTATGTGACCAGGTCACTTAACTTTTCTGTGCTTCAGTTCTCTCATCTGCAAAATAGGGATTTAATTCCTGTCCTCCCTCCTACTTACGCGTGAGCCCTGATCTTTCTACCCCAGCGCTTAGTAGAGTGCTTGGTACATAGTAAGTGCTAAACAAATGCCACTAGGGATAAGTCACCCAAAGCCCTGGTTTTGCATCCCTCTAGACTATAGAGAACGGGCTTGGAAGTCAGAGGTCATGGGTTCAGATCCCGGCTCTGCCAATTCATTCAATCGTATTTATTGAGCGCTTACTGTGGGCAGAGCACTGTACTAAGCGCTTGGGAAGTACAAGTTGGCAACATATAGAGACGGCCCCTACCCAACAGCGGGCTCACAGTCTAGAACTGTCAGCCGTGTGACTTTGGGCTAGTCACTTAGCTTCTCTGTGCCTCAGTTACCTCATCTGTAAAATGGGGATGAAGACTGTGAGCCCCATGTGGGGCAATCTGATCACCTCGTTTCCTCCCCAGCGCATAGAACAGTGCTTTGAACATAGTAAGTGCTTAACAAATGCCATCATTAGTATTGCGGATAGGGAACTTGTCTGCCAACTCTGTTAGAAGCAGCGTGGCTCAGTGGAAAGAACCCGGGCTTTGGAGTCAGAGGTCGTGGGTTCAAATCCTGGCTCCACCACTTATCAGCTGTGTGACTTTGGGCAAGTCACTTAACTTCTCTGGGCCTCAGTTACCTCATCTGTAAAATGGGGGTGAAGGCTGTGAGCCCCCCGTGGGACAACCTGATCACCTTGTTAACCTCCCCAGTGCTTAGAACTGTGCTTTGCACATAGTAAGCGCTTAATAAATGCTATCATTATTATCATTATTATTACTCCCCCAAGCACGTAGTACAGTGCTCTGCGTTCAGATATAATTAATTTGATCGAGAAATTTCTTGACCTAGTGGACAGAACACAGGCCTGGGAGTCGGAAGCATCTGGATTCTAATCCTGCTGGGTGACCTTGGACAAGTCACTTAACTTCTCTGAGCCTCAGATACCTCGTTGGTAAAATGGAGATTAAGCGCCATGTGGAACAGGGACTATGTCCAACCTGATAATCTTGTATCTTCCACAGCGCCCACTTGTCTGCTGGGTGACCTTGGACAAGTCACTTAACTTCTCTGAGCCTCAGATACCTCGTTTGGAAAATGGAGATTAAGCGCCATGTGGAACAGGGACTATGTCCAACCTGATAATCTTGTATCTTCCACAGCGCTTAGCATATAGTAAGTGCCTAGCAGTTACTATCTAAAAAAAAAAGATCGATCCCCTGTGTTTTACTTCCCTCCTCCACCATGTAGGGCATCTCCTGGTGACCCCGGTAGTTGTGGCTACAGGACAAGCTCTGAGGGTCCTTTAGGGGACAGTGGTCAGAGAGGTATCAGTATGACACAGTGCCTGGGCATCTAAACTGTAGGGCCTGGTTCTTTCCTTAGCCTCGCCCATCCCTTTTCTCCACTTGTGGGGTATTCCCGGGCCAGGGGATCAGGTGTGGAGTAGTTCCAGCCAGGAATCGGCAAGGGAGAGGGGCTGCTTCTGGGATTGGAAGCCATGGGTGCTGTCAGAGGAAGGGCGCCCGTTTCTACCCCCGTTTCTGCTCACCTTTCCTTCGTGGCACTCGAGCGAGTTAGGACAACAGCAACGAATGCCTCGCCCAAGTTCTCCACGGCCCCGTGAGTACAAGTACCCTTGGAGCCCTAACGAAGAGGTAGCAGAAAAGAGATGCAAGGATAAGAGCAAGACAGCATGTTTGTATGATAACGTTTTCCCATTTACCACGGTTGGGAGCAAGCCAGCCAACGTTTTCCCATTTACCACGGATGGGCTCGCACAGACTATTTGCAGAATTCAGGCTGAAAATTGCCCCTTGCCCTAAATTATCTGGAAGCTTCATGCCAACCCTTTTGTCTGAATTATATGGACTCTAGAAACCAGAGTATCGACATCTAAGGAAACCATAGGTAAAGACAAACCCACACCATGTTATCGAGTGGGAACCAAAGTGCTAATCAGATCTCGTTCTCCAAGAAGCTCAGGTATCTCTGCTTTGGGTTTGTGCTACTTAAAGAAACCCCTTGCTTTTCACTGATTCTTCTTACGCTTGTGTTTTTGTGTTACAGTATGGAAAGAAACCTAATCTCTTCCTCTGCCCCCTCTTTTATGCTAAGCAAGGGGTACCCCAGATATCCGATGCGTTAGATCAGTTGTTCTTAGCAAATGTCCTTTGCAAAATCTCGAGAGACGCAGCACAGCCTAGTAGATCTGGGTTCTAATCCTGACTCAGCCACTTGTCTGCTGTGACACCTTGGGCAAGTCATATAACTTCTATTTTGCTAGTTACCTCATCTGTAAAATGGGGATGACTTCTGGGACATGTGGGACTATGTCCAACCTGATTAACCTGTGTTTACCTCAGTGCTTAGTATGGTGTCTAAGTGCTTAACAAATGTCATGAAAAAAGTGCACAGAGTGGCTCTAGAGCACCTGGATCTCAGCATATTTTGTCCCTGGTTTACTTTATAAGCTTCTAGAGTATTTTAGCTTTGCAGTAGAAGGTAGCGGTTCATTTTGATTTGGAAATTTAACCCTCCCTTTTCTTTGGGCTCTCTTTAGATGCTTTTTAAATAATATTAGTGTTAAAACAGGTAACCATATTTTGCTGTACTCTGCCAATGGCCATTATTAGTGTGAGGCAAAATATTGTGTGGTTCATGCTCCAGAAGTGTGGATCTGACTTAATAATTGAGGCTTTTTCAGGATTTTTGAGTGCAGTAAGGGGAATTACCGTGATTTTAATAAGTGCTGTTCAGTACCCCTTACTGCTCTGTCAGGAGGAACGCTTTCTTCCCACCTCCCAAACGAAGCAAAGTGGAGAGAGAGAATTTGGGGAGCTGTAGGGCCAGATATGGATCTGTTGGGGCCTAGGCTTTGGCCGTCTTAAAGAACCCTCACCCCATCACATCCTAGATAGAGCACTTCCTTTTTTTAACAGAGCGGTACAGCATTGTTGTTCGAAAGGCAGAATCACTCTTGATTGGGTCCTGTATATGATTCGTGTGTTGGGAAAATTAGTCAAATATTGAATAATATTATTATTTTTTTTGCACCCTCCTCCTTAGATTACCTCATAATGTGCAACGGAAACTGTAACTTAAATAGCTCGACTGGCAGACCAGCCTTGGGAATTTGATTGACTTTAGGGAATTGAGAAGGCTATCTCTCTTTTTTTTTTTTTTTCATAAGGGACCACATAAATCCACTTGGAACATTAGCGATTTCATTTGGAGTTGTCTGTTTACAGGTTTTGCCCTAATCAAAGGGTAGTAGTTATTGAGCGCCCACCTTGTGCAGAACACTGAACACTGTTTGGAAGAATACAGTAGAATGAGTAGACAGACTTCATGTTGTGTTGGAATTTATAATCCAGCAGAAACCTAACAAAATGGTGACCTGATAGGATTATTGTTCAAACTCCAGGTGTTTTGTGATCCCTCTGAGTGGGTTACTCAGCTCAACTGAGAAAATCGAGGGCATAAAATATTCCGCAATTAAAAGAAAGTCCCAAGATAAAAAAAAAAACACCCCAGAAGTTTATTGGTATCTAGTATTATGTTTAACTGGTTCGTTTTTTCCACCGGCGGGGGTCATAACGATAGCCCAGGAACTCCAACCTGTGACCTGGCAGGTCAATCTCCCTATGTCCCTTCCTCCAGTTGTGTGCTGAGCAAAAAGCCGTTTATTGTGCCAGACTCGCTGTTCCATACTTGATGGTGGCCATAGATATTTGGAAGAGCCATATATGTGATAATTGCCCTCCTTGACTCCCATGCCGGTTTTTCGAGGTCTTCCCTCCCTCTTCCCCGCTGCCTGAATGGCCCATCATGTATGCAGTACCTAGGACTCTATTTAAACCTATTTTGAACCTTTCAATATGCGTAATTTTTAGTAAAATTGTAGAAGTAATAGTATTGATTGAGCCTTTACTCTGTTCAGAGCACTGTACTAAGTGTTAGTAGAGAATACACAAGTGAGAGTTTCACACGGTTCTGTTCCTTGTGGCGCTTACAATCTAAAAGTTTGTCAGTCGTATTGATCGAGTACTGTGTGCAGAGCCCGGAACTAAACACTGGGAAGATTACACTATAACAGACACATTCCCTGCACACGATCAGCTTACCGTCTGGAAGGGGAGATGGACACTGATATAAATAAAATAAAATTACACAAGTGCTGTGGGGCTGGGAGGGGGGAATAAATAAGTTGGGAGAAGAGATGGGAGAGACACCTCAGAAGCAGTTAAATACAGCACGGATCTTAAAGACCCCAAATAGGCTCAAGGTCTCAGCAACAATGGAGGATTCCGAGAGCAAGTTGGGAATGGGGACCTAAAGGGACGGGAAGGGAGGCATAGTTACCGTGGGGCTTTTCTTGGCGGCGATGGAAGAGTCCAAGAGCAAGGGGGAAGAGCTTTTATTCCCATTCCGGTGCACACAGAGCATGCTAGGAGCTAGGTCAAGGTGGGGAAAGGTGGTGGGTACCAAAGTGCTTTTCTCAGCAGCGATGGAAAAATCCTGAGAGGGTGCATGTGCAGCTCTTATCCCCAACCTGGCCTGCAAGGAGCATGCCAGGAGAAGGGACCCTTGGTGTCTGCGGTCATCACGCTGCTTTTTTTGGTGGGTAAAAGCACCCTTCCTACTTTTTTGGTGGGTAAAAGCACCCTCCCTACGATCCCTAATTTTCCCTCTAGTAGCCCATTGTACACCTCTCATCCACGATTAGTCGAAATCGTTTGGAACCTCGTCACGAACCAGTCGCTTTTGGAGTGTGGATTCCCAGGTCGGGTTACTTAATAATAATAATAATAATAATGATGGCATTTGTTAAGCACTTACTATGTACAGAGCACTGTTCTAAGCGCTGGGGGTGGATACAAGGCGATCAATTTGTCCCACATGGGGCTCACAGTCTTAATCCCCATTTTACAGATGAGGTAACTGGGGCTCAGAGGAGTTAAGTGACTTGCCCAAGGTCACACAGCAGACATGTGGCGGAGCCGGGATTCGAACTCATGACCTCTGACTCCAAAGCCCGTGCTCTTCTCCACTGAGCCACGCTGCTCCTCTTCCTACTTGTGAACCCCGAGTTTGCTGCTTCTATCCCGTACTTCCATATATAGTGCCCCTGAAAGGCCCAGGAAGCATTTGGGGTTCAGATCATTGGGACCAGTTGCTGACATTGGGAGAGAATGCCCCCCCAAAACAGGAACAGCAAGGCTCTCCAAATCAGCAGATTCAACCAAGACTACTTAGGTACTTGATCTTTAAACAACTGACCTTCACACAACTTAAATGCTGTCAGGGCAACAATTTTTCCCTGAGTTCTTTTATATTTGAAGGTGACATTACTTGATCTTTTCCTTGAAGTTGGTACCACCAAAATGCCATATACACGCTAACCACCCGTTCTGGGAAGCAGAGTGGCCTAGCAAAAATAAGAGCTTAGTAAAGTGCTCTGTACACAGTAAGCACTCAATAAATACCATTAAATGAATAAGAGCATAAGCGCCCAGTTCTGTCACTGATCTGCTGTTTTATTTTATTTTGTTAGTATGTTTGGTTTTGTTCTCTGTCTCCCCCTTCTAGACTGTGAGCCCGCTGTTGGGTAGGGACTGTCTCTATATGTTGCCGACTTGTACTTCCCAAGCGCTTAGTACAGTGCTCTGCACACAGTAAACGCTCAATAAATACGATTGATTGATTGATTTTGGGCAACTCACGACCTCCTGGGTTCCAATCCTGGCTCTGCCACTTGGCTGCGGTGTGACCTTGGGCCAGTCCCTTAACTTCTCTGTGCCTGTTAATGTTTCTGTAATAAGGGAATAGACTGTGAGCCTCGTGTGGTACAGGAGCTGATTAGAGCGTATCTGCCCCAGTGCTTAGTGCCGTGCCCGGAACAGAGTAAGTGCTTAACAAATAGTATTGCCCCCCCACCCCCCAAAAAGGATATCTGTGCTCCCCACTTTTGAACGACATGTGGGACAGGGATTGTGTCTGATTATCTGTACAAATGCCAGATACAGTACATATCTGTATCTGTATACATATATCTGTATCTGTACTGTATCTGCCAATGTTTAGTGTAGTATAGTTTAGTATAGTGCATGGACATTTAGTACAAAGGTAATAAAGACCATAATAATTATTATTCTTTGTTTAAAGGTCACTGAGAAGGAAGAGCATTAGCTTGAGCCTCAGGGGCCATGGGTATGTTCACCAACCAGCCCCATTTGGGCTTTGGAATCAAGGGTCATGGGTTTGAATCCCAGCTCTGCCAGTTGTCAGCTGTGTGACTTTGGACAAGTCACTTCACTTCTCTGTGCTTCAGTGGCCTCATCTGTAAAATGGGGATTAAGATTGTGAGCCCCCCGTGGGACAACCTGATCTCCTTGTAACCTCCCCAGCACTTAGAACAGTGCTTTGCACATAGCGCTTAATAAATGCCATCATTATTATTATTACTACCAGTTGCATTAGTGGTGGGTTCCTTCTGCTTAAATGGACTGTGTTGTTTTGACAGCCGTGTTCATCTAGCAGAGGTCCAATTCTGAATCATGCACTTAGGATGCTGCTCTGTACATAAGTGGCCAATAAGTGCTTAGAACAGTGCTCTGCACATAGTAAGCGCTAAACAAATGCCATTAGAAAAAAAAGTACTATCGATGGGAAAAAAAAATGGGCCCATCTACTTGGTGATATTTTCTAGAGCTTGGAAACTTTAAAGCCACCGAGAAGCAGGAGTAAGCTATTCCTGCCAGAGAGGGATGGACTGACCTTAATCGACCCGAGGCTCTATCTGATCCATGGAGAGCTCGGCTTTTGGCAAAGCTGCCTTTGCCATGCCAGATGGGCAAGGAGAATGCTTGGTTAATGTTGGCCCCCTGCCTTTTTGGCACACATTATCTCTAGCGGAGAAGAGGAGAGGCATTGGTGGCTCTGATCCATTCTCATCATTCTCCTTGCCAAGGCAAGATAGGAACTAGGGAAGGAAGTTTGCCCCAGGAAATCATTTTTTTAAAAAAAAATTCCTCTGAAATGCATGCAGTGGCCATTTAATAATAATGATGGCATTTGTTAAGCGCTTATATGTGCCAAGGACTGTTCTAAGCGCTGGGGGGATACAAGGTGATCAGATTGTCCCACGTGGGGCTCACAGTCTTAATCCCCATTTTACAGGTGAGGTAACTGGGTCCCAGAGAAGTTAAGCAGCTTGCCCACAGTCACACAGCTAACAAGTGGTGGAGCTGGGATTTGAACCTATGACCTCTGGCTCCCAAGCCCGGGCTCTTTCCACTGAGCCACGCTACTTCCCTTGGGTGTAGACTTCCAGATGGAAATTCAAGACTAGAGTCCCCCAGGTCTAGAACTTCCACGTGGTGGGACTGAAGAAGATCGCTTTGTGAGTGCTGAATTAAGTGACTTCATTGTTCATGTTAAGCCTACAGTCTTTTCTCAGCCGTGGTAGTGTAAAATCTGAGCCATTTGGAAATCCAGTCGTTCAGCCTTCCTTTCATTTCAGTGTCATATTGAGCGCTTACTATGTGCAGAGCACTATATTAAGCGCTTGGGAGAGCACAATACAACAGAATTAGCAGATACGTTCCCTGCCCACAATGAAGTCTTGAGCACCCCAGGACCCTTCAGTGATTCTTACTGAAGCCCTTTGGGAGGGAGCTGGCTTCTGCACTTCTCCATAATAATAATAATGATGGCATTTATTAAGCGCTTACTATGTGCAAAGCACTGTTCTAAGCGCTCAGGAGGTTACAAGGTGATGAGGTTGTCCCACCGTGGGGCCCACAGTCCTAATCCCAATTTACAGATGAGGTAACAGGCCCAGAGAAGTTGTGACTTGCCCAGAGTCACCCAGCTGACAATTGGCTGAGCTGGGATTTGAACCCATGACCTCTGACTCCAAAGCCCAGGCTCTTTCCACTGAGCCACGCCGCTTCCCCATCACTAGGAGTGTTGTGTGCAAGCTCCAGCTTCATTCATTCATTCATTCAGTTGTATTTATTGAGCACTCACTGTGTGCAGAGCCACCGTACGATGCGCCTGGGAGAGTACAATACATTGTTGGGTAGGGATTGTCTCTCTTGTTTGCTGAATTGTACTTCCCAAGCACTTAGTACAGGTGCTGTGCACACAGTAAGTGCTCAGTAAATACGATTGAATGAATGATAAACAGGCCCATTCCCTGCCCACAGCAAGCTTAAAGTCTAATAATAATAATGATGGTATTTTTTAAGCGCTTACTATGGGACAAACTGCACTGAACACTGGGGTGGATACAAGCAAATCGGGTTGGACACAATCCCTGTCCTGCGTAGGGCACCCAGTCTTCATCCCCATTTTACAGGTGAGGTAACTGAGGCACAGTGAAGTGAATTTACTTTCCCAAGGCCACACAGCAGACAAGTGGCAGAGCCGGGAACCCATAACCTTCTGACTCCGCCATGCTGCTAGATGGGGGGAGACAGACCTCAATACAAAGAAATAAATTACAGCTATGCACACAAGTGCTGGAGAGTCATTATGAAGGTGGATCTTCATTCATTCAGTCGTATTTATTGAGCGCTTACTGTGTGCAGAGCACTGTACTAAGCGCTTGGGAAGTACAAAGCGGCAACATGTAGAGACGGTCCCTACCCAACAACGGGCTCACAGTCAAGAAGCGGGGAGACAGACAACGAAAACAAAACAAGTAGATAAGTGTCAGTACCTCACAATCTTTAAAATTAAGATTTTAAAATTCTTTAAAACTGCAATGGGATTTTGGGAATGGGACCGATTATTTCAACTGGATGGTTGGGCCAGGGATTATTTGACTGGACAACAATTCTTTTATCAGCAGCATTGAGCTTTGAGTGGGTCTGTTTTTTAAAAATGGTGTTTAATTGCTTACTGCGTACCAATCACTGTACTAAACTCCAGGGTAGATATAAACTAAGCAGAACCAGTCCATTGTGAGGTGTTTCCTCCTCGTTTGTAGTGGAGGTGTTTCAGTTAAGACAGTTCCCACCTGGGGCTCCATTAGCTCTCAGGAGGAGCTTCAAAGCTGAAAAAAATCAATTAACCGTGGCATGAGAATGCCTGCCAACCTCTGCAGTAGACCAAATGTAAGAGTAGCAGTTTCCCGTATTTTATGTGGATTATTTCTGCTTGTATTTTTCTTCTTTCATATCCCAAAGTCACCGTATGTGGGGTCACAGGGGTGTTGTTTGGGCTATAGCTACGGAAGAGGAGAACCATGTTTTGGAAAGCCTTGGAAGTGCAGTTGTTTGTCATGGTCTGAGGGCGGGGATTGAAGGAACGTTACCTGGAAACAAATCACCTATTTCCATTATAAATCTGAGTTCTCTCTATGCGGATCTGGAACTTAAACTCTGTAAAGGTCTGTGTTATGGGAAACCAGGGAAACAATGCTGTCTTTTTTTGCAATTAATCAATCATATTTAATGTGGGCTTACTGTGTGCGGAGCACCGTCCTAAGCACTTGGGAGAGTACAGTATAATAAAGTTGGTAGACACTGTTCCATGCCCACAGTGAGCTTACGGTCTAAAATATTACCCAGTGGGGAGCTTGGATTATTCTTTGTTTTTTAGAATACCGTTCCTCTCACCCCAGGGCCTGTTAGGTGGATATTCCTATACCCTGGAGTGATGTGCCGCATGGCATGTCCCTGTAGACACAAACTGGTCGAGTTGCTGTGTATTCACTGTGGGCTAATAATAATAATAATAATAATAATAATGGTATTTCTTAAGCGTTTACTATGTGTCAAGCACTGTTCTAAGCGCTGGGGAGGATACAACGTGATCAGGTTATCCCACGTGGGGCTCACAGTCTTCATCCCCATTTTACAGATGAGGTAACTGAGGCCCAGAGAAGTGACTCGCCCAAAGTCACACAGCTGACGGGTGGCGGAGCCAGGATTTGAACCCATGACCTCCGACTCCCAAGCCCGGGCTCTTTCCACTGAGCCACGCTGCTTCCCTAAACGGGGAGGTACGCTGATGACTGTCTTCAGTGGTGGCAAGCCCTTTCATTCATTCATTCAGTTGTAGTTATTGAGCGCTTACTGGGTGCAGAGCACTGTACTAAGCGCTTGGGAAGTACAAGTCGGCAGCATATAGAGACGGTCCTTACCCGACAACGGGCTCACGGTCTAGAAGGGGGACAGACAACAAAACAAAACATCATCATCAATCGTGTTTATTGAGCGCTTACTATGTGCAGAGCACTGTACTAAGCGCTTATGTCAAAATCGTCAGAACAAGTAGAATTATAGCCATAGGATAGGGAGGTAAGTGCCGTGCCGTGCAGCCGGGGAGAGTATCAAAGTGCTTAAGGGGGACACGGCCAAGAGTGCAGTTGATGCAGAAGGGTAATAAAGGGGTTAATCAGGCAAGTCTTTTGCCCCGGTGGGAGAGAGAGGTGCTTATCTGGAAGTGGGAGAGGGGCTGTTTTGGACGGACTCTTCCTCCCCCGGCCTATTGCTCAATCAATCAATCAATCAATCAATCATATTTATTGAGTGCTTACTGTGTGCAGAGCACTGTACTAAGCGCTTGGGAAGTACAAGTTGGCAACATATAGAGACAGTCCCTACCCAACAGTGGGCTGGCTCACAGTCTAGAAGGGGGAGACAGAGAACAAAACCAAACATATTACCAAAATAAAATAAATAGAATAGATATGTACAAGTAAAATAAATAAATAGAGTAATAAATATGTACAAGCATATATACAGGTGCTGTGGGGAAGGGAAGGAGGTAAGATGGGGGGGGATGGAGAGGGATGCTCAGCTATGGTGCTCTTTAGGAAATTGCCACAGTCCTCACTGTGCATGTGTAGGAATCTCATACCCTCTGAATTGCAATAGTTTTCACGGGGGCTACGTTTTTGGGGAATGCTGCATTGAGGAAAACTCACTTATAATAATAATAATAATAGTAATGTTGGTATTTGTTAAGCGCTTACTATGTGCCAAGCACTGTTCTAAATGCCGGGGAGGTTATGAGGTGATCAGGTTGTCCCACGGGGGGCTCACAATCTTAATCCTTATTTTACAGATGAGGGAACTGAAGGCCGGAGAAGTTAAGCGACTTGCCCAAGGTCACCCAGCTGACAAGCGGCGGAGGCGGGATTAGAACCCATGACCTCTGCCTCCCAAGCCCGGGCTCTTTCCGTAAAGCCACGCTGCTTCTCACTTGTACACGTGCATTGACAACAGGCATTTCTGCCAAGCGTGCATCCCATCCAAACAGTTATGCATCCTTGGAAGAACATCCCCTAATTTCCCGCAGTAGTGTTTTGTTCAAAAGATGATAGTCTAGTGAAAACGCGTGTGGTGGAAGAACTGACTATCCTTTTTTTTCCCAAACCTTCACTAAGGTCCGAAACTTCTGAGCTTAGTTGCGAAAAGGTCTTGATTGGCTGGTGATTTTTAAAAATCGACTTGCTGTAATCAATCAATCGTATTTATTGAGCGCTTACTGTGTGCAGAGCACTGTACTAAGCACTTAAACGAACCCTTGTGACTGAAATCGACTTCTTGCTGTAATGAACGAACCCTTGTGACTGCTCTTTGTTCTGGTCTATCATCAGTCGTATTTATTGAGCGCTCACTGTGTGCAGAGCGCTGTACTAAGCGCTTGGGAAGTACAAGTTGGCAACATATAGAGACGGTCCCTACCCAACAGTGGGCTCACAGTCTAAAAGGGGGAGACAGAGAACAAAACCAAACATACTAACAAAATAAAATAAAATAAAATGGTCTATTTCTGACTCCGTCAGGCTGTCAGTTTCATGGCAGAGGAAGAGCAGCCCTTAGTTGGGACTAAACTATTTGGGAATGTTGATTTTTTTTTTTTAATGGTCACTCCTTCCTGGGGGAAAAAATGAAAATGGGAAAAAAAAGATGATAGCTGTTGACTTTCATAAGACACACTCTCTATTTTGAGTTCTCTGACTTAGAAATAGAATTTCTGCTATAATGTTATTTTGTCTGATTCTATCTTCTAGACTGTGAGCCCACTGTTGGGTAGAGACTGTCTCTATATGTTGCCATCTTGGACTTCCCAAGCGCTTAGTACAGTGCTGTGCACACAGTAAGCGCTCAATAAATGCGATTGATTGATTGATTGATCTCAAAGGACCTTGTATCATGGGATAGCTGATTCAGTGAAAATGAATGGGTTAAGCTTTATGGTGTTTGGTTTGGGGTGTCACCCAGTTCCATAAATGAGAAGCAGCGTGGCTTAGTGGGTAGAGCACGGGCCTGGGAGTAAGAAGGTCATGGGTTCCAATCCCGCCTCTGCCACTTGTCTGCCGTGTGACCTTGGTGAAGTCACTTCACTTCTCTGTGCGTCAGTCACGGTGCCTGTAAAATGGGGATTGAGACTTTGAGCCCCACGCGGGACAGGGACTATATCCAACCTGATTTGTGTTTATCCCCCCAGTGCTTAGTACAGTGGCTGGCACATAGTACGCGCTTAACAAATACCATCGTATTTAGACTTCGTTTTAAGACTGTGAGCCCACTGTTGGGTAGGGACTGTCTCTATGTGATGCCAATTTGTACTTCCCAAGCGCTTAGTACAGTGCTCTGCACATAGTAAGCGCTCAATAAATATGATTGATTGATTGATCGTCATCTTTATTATTATAATGCGGTAGTTGCGTTCTTGAAGAGCCCTGTGTAAAGGAAAACTCACATTGCAGTACTCCCCCCATGCTCGACACCACGAACCTGCATGAGTGCCTGTTGTTGAGTAGGGACCGTCTCTATATGTTGCCAAGCGCTTAGTACAGTGCTCTGCAGACAGTAAGCACTCAATAAATACGATTGAATGAATGAATGAGTGCACACAGAGGTATAGTCTGAAACCTCCTGGTGCTGTGTCCAAAAAGGCTCGCTAACACAACAGTTTACACCCTTGCTACTTATTGTCATTCTACCCCATTTAATATTTAATTTAATTTAATTTAACGTTTAATATTGTCATATTAAATCCCATTACTTTGTAAAAACACCAAACCCACGAAACACTGCTCAATACAGTAAGGCAAAGCCTGGAATGGGTAGCAGTACCACACCTTGCCCAATGCCAATTCCACATCCCACATGTCGCCGTGTCTTGAGAAACAGAGTGGCTCTGAAAGAGCCCGGGCTTTAGAGTCAGAGATCATGGGTTCAAATCCCGGCTCCGCCAATTGCCAGCTGTGTGACTTTAGGCAAGTCACTTAACTTCTCTGTGCCTCAGTGACCTCGTCTGTAAAATGGGGATTAAGACTGTGAGCCCCCATGGGACAACCTGATCACCTTGTAGCCTCCCCAGCGCTTAGAACAGTGCTTTGCACATAGTAAGCGCTTAATAAATGCCATTATTATTATTATTATTATTTACCAACTCTGCACGCATCACCTTGTGTGTTTGTATATCCAGAGTAGATTTGGGTTGTGGGAAGAATGTTCCCTAAGACTTCCATGGCTTCTTCCAAATCACAAAATGGAAGCATGGGTCATTCATTAATTCAGTCATATTTATTGAGCGCTTACTGTGTGCAGAGCACTTTACTAAGCACAGAAATTCAGTTGTAATTATTCTACTGAAGTGTTTTGAAGATCTTGGTGCACCGGGGCAAGTAAAGTAGAGTAATAAGCATCATTTCCCATTTTAAAATGCTCTTTCGTTCCCTAGATCAGTCCTGGATTTGAAACCCTGAAAGTGGATATAAAAAGACCTCAGCAATGCAGACGATTAAGTGTGTTGTGGTGGGCGATGGTGCCGTCGGTAAGACTTGTCTCCTGATCTCCTATACGACAAATAAATTTCCATCGGAATATGTACCAACGGTAAGTCTTCTTCAAAAATACGGACAAATCAGATTTGGATTTCTGTAGCCTGTGGTTTAACAGGAGTTTTTTTTCTTTTAGTTGTCTTGGCTCCCTGTCCATAAAGATCCCTCAATGGGATATTAAGGTTCTTTAAAAGTCCCATCAAATTTCTGGGCAGTAATCTGTATAAATGAATTCGGGAGTCAGTGTTCTGGATGGGAGAGGGTTAATCTCGGTGTTTCAGTGGCCTTATGTTGGCAGGCTATGACACAGGAAGATGAGAGAGGGGTGGGGATTTTTGGACTGGAGAGAAAAATGGAAGTGAGTGATAAAGCGGGTGGAAATTCCAGGGAGAAGGTGTCCCTTAAAATGAGTGACAGGGAGGGTCCTGGATGGGGACTGTCCAGAACAGCAGGGGAACACAGAGTGGGAAAGACTGACCGTTCCAGGACCTGGGATTTTGATTCACACCGAGTATTAGTTCATTAGTAGACTGAGTAGGAATTTTTTTTTGTCCAAAAGCGGCTATCTGAATCTGGGGAGAAGGAACCAAGAAGGATTTGAGTTCTAGTTGCAGAGGGGAAGGCGTAATCTAGAAGGTCGAGAGCTATTTGTGGCGAGAGGAACGGGCTGTTTCAAGAACCAGGAAGCTGTAGGCGGAAGTAGTAGAGGCCACTGTCCAGGAAGTTGTTTAGGTTGAAGGGGATGGGGCACACCTAGTCGGTCGGGGTTTGTCCGTGGGAAGACATGGGTTCTCCAAGTGTGGGAGGCATTGGATTGAGATCGCGGAATTAGTCGGGCACCAGCTCCTGTTTCCAGGTCCTGGTAGCTATGGGGGCTCAAGAGAGGCACGATAGGCCCTTGGTGGGGTCTGGGCCACGTGCTGGGCAAGTACTGTTGGGTGGGGGGCTGGTGGAGTCTCTCAAGGGAGAGGGCCATGGGCTCAGATCTCAGGAGTGGAGGTGTTCCCAAGGATTCTTGAGAGAATTGTCCTGGTAAGGGAGGGTTTTGTCCCAAAGAATGAGGGAGAGAAGTTCTTGAGGGCTTGGGAGCAGTCTCTGAGGGTTGGGGAAAAGAAATCGTGAGAGGAGAGGGTACTCAGGAGAGAGAAGGAGGGATGCTTCTCAGTTAATGGTGGGTGGGTGTGTGTGTGTGTGTGTGTGTGTGTGTGTGTGTGAGAGAGAGAGAGAGAGAGAGAGAGAGAGGGAGAGAAAAGTCAGTGGAAAAAAGTCTGAGGAAAAAAAGGCTCAGTGGAAAGAGCACGGGCTTTGGAGTCAGGTCGTGGGTTCAAATCCCAGCTCCACCACTTGTCAGCTGTGTGACTTTGGGCAAGCCACTTAACTTCTCTGGGCCTCAGTAAATCCCCATCAGTAAAATGGGGATTAAGACTGTGAGCCCCACGTGGGACAGTCACCTTGTAACCTCCCCAGTGCCTAGAACAGTGCTTTGCACATAGTAAGCGCTTAATAAATGCCATTATTATTTTTATTTAAAAAAAAAACATGTTGCAGGGTGGAGGGGGATTCCAATTCCAAATATCTATGCCTCTTGTTGACCAGTGACTCCTCCCCCCACCCTGCCAAGTGTGTGCAATTGATTTTCGACCTGCTACCTTTCTGCCTTGGTCACCTGGGTAACACTTGAATTGGGGGTTTCTCTTGGTTGTTGCCAGGGAAGTTGAAGGGTTAAAGATGTAGGAAAAATGGACTGCTTGAAAACCTGCCATTTCCTAATATTTATACATGCATTGTGATTTTCAGGTATTCGACAACTATGCAGTGACGGTTATGATTGGCGGGGAGCCATACACCCTTGGATTGTTTGATACTGCAGGTGAGAACTCATAGGGCTTTTTTTATGGTATTTGTTGAGGGCTTACTATGTGCCAGGCACTGTATTAAGCGCTGGGGTAGGTACAAGTTAATTAGGTTGGACACAGTCCCTGTCCCACGTGGGACTCAGTCTTAATCCCCATTTTACGGATGAGGTCACTGAAACACAGAGAAGTGAAGTGACTTGCCCAAGATCGCACAGCAGACAAGTGGCAGAGCCGGGATTAGAACCCATGTCCGTCTGAGTCCCAGGCCCGTGCTCTCTCCACTAGGTCATGACACTTAAAATCAGTACCCAGGTTCCAGCTAAGGCAGTGACTTAATTTACCCTGTGAAGGTAGGCTGCATGTGGGGTATCAACATTATCTAAATCAGCCAGTGGTGTATACTGAGCACTTCTTGGGTGTGTGTGCAAGCGAATCCCATCTCGGGGCCTTCTGCTGGACCGTGTGCTTTGGTAATCCATTTTAAGAGTCCCTTTGCGGGAGAACTATGTAGTAGTTGCAATCTTCACAGCTTTAATTTAATAATAATAATAATAATAATAATAATAATAGTGATGGCATTTATTAAGTGCTTACGTGGGCAAAGCACTGTTCTCAGCAGTTATTAGGTTGGTGACAACTGGTGATCAGGTTGTCCCACGTGGGGCTCACAGTCTTAATCCCCATTTTACAGATGAGGTAACTGAGGCACAGAGAAGTCAAGCGACTTGCCTAAACTCACACAGCTGACAGTTGGCGGAACTGGGATTTGAACCCATGACCTTTGACTCCCAAGCCTGTGCTCTTTCTACTGAGCCACACTGCGTCTCTTTAGACTTGGTTAACATGTTGGCACTATTTTCCACAATTCAGTCTATGTATATTAAGGGCCTATTGTGTGCATATTGTGTGTACTTCCCAAGCCCTTAGTACAGCGCTCTGCACACAGTAAGCGCTCAATAAATATGATTGATTGATTGATTGCATAGCGCTATACTAAGCGCTTGGGAGAGTACCCTACAGCAGAGTTGGTAGGCAAGTTCCCTGCCCACTATGAGCTCACAGACTAGAGACAGAGTCACATTAATATAAATAATATATATATTTATATATATATATATGTGCTGCAGTGTTAAGGGTGAGGTGAATACACACAATTCCATCATTTAAAAATAATTTTATTTAGAGCTTCTCAAAATACATTTCTGGCTTTTGCATTGGTTTCCACTGATACATTTCTTTCTGAAATGGGAAAGAAAACTTTTTTTTTTTGGTTGTCAGCAGTAATTATGGCCATGGGAAGCAGAGCCCCTACACCCCATTCTCCTGCAACATGGGAAATGTGTTCTTGCAAAAACCAACATTTAGGAAACCTCAGATGGTAGCGGTCCCTACTTCTGATGCTGCACACCTTGCACTTTTGGGCACGTTGTTCTGACAGTTTTGTGCTGTATACAAACACACTTATGGTGTTGGATGAAGGATGCCCAATTCCTCAGCAGCATTTTTTTTTTTGTAAGATGGTATTTAAGTGCTTACTATGTGCAAAGCACTGTTCTAAGCACCGGGGAGGTTACAAGGTGATCAGGTTGTCCAGGGGGGCTCACAGTTTTAATCCCCATTTTACAAATGAGGTAACTGAGGTACAGAGAAGTGAAGTGACTTACCCAAAGTCACCCAGCTGACAGTTGGAAGAGCCGGGATTTGAACCCATGACATCTGATTCCAAAGCCCGTGCTCTTTCCACTGAGCCACGCTGCTTCTCACCAAAATGACTGATGGTTGAACTGAATGCCCCTTGATTTCTATTACTGAATTATTTTTGTTTCTTGTGAAAGCCAGTGAAGTGACGGAGCAGCCAGGTGACTGTTTGGAACTCAGGTATATTTATTTGGTCACTGCTCTGTTTGAGAGAACCGAGGAACTGAGTATTTCTTTTAATCCTTCCAAGGAAGGACTAGTGAATGAAAACAGCAGGGAGAAACCAAGCCTTTTCAGATTAGTAAAACAGTGTGGAATTCTTTCTAATTTATGAAGAGGATTTAGTAAAAATGCCATTTTCCTTTTGGAACAGAGGTCACCCAAGGAATTCCGACTTTTGAAGTGCCTTATAGTCTTGATGTTTTTACAGGTTTTGTCCTTTTGTGACATTGAAGGCTGAGAAACGGCATGGCCTCGTGCTTAGTACAGTGCTCTGCACACAGTAGGCACTCAATAAATACGATTGAATGAAAGAGCATGAGCCTCGAAGTCAGGGGACCTGGGTTCTAATCCTGGCTCTACCAACTGCTTGATGGGTGACCTTGGGCAAGTCCCTTAACTTCTCTGTGCCTCAGGTTCCTCATCACTCAACTTCTCGCAACCTCAGTTGCCTCATTTGTAAAATGGGGATGAAGACTGTGAGCCCCCCATGGGACAACCTGATCACCTTGTATCCCCCCAAGTGCTTAGAACAGTGCTTTGCACATAGTAAGTGCTTAACAAATGCCATTCTTCTTCTTCTTATTATTATTACTAAAATGGGGATTCAATACCTTTTCTCCCTCCTACTTAAGACTGTGAAGCCCCGACGCAGGGCAGTTCCTGTGTCCGCGACCTAATTAAACTTGTACCTACCTCAGCGCTTAGAACAGTGTTTAACACATAGTAAGTGCTTAACCAGTACCCTAAAACAAAATCGAAGGCTCACTATCACAAAGTTACACCAGGTCACACAACAGAACCATTGTGTGAATTCCATAAAAGGTTTAGTCACTTTTCTTCTTTTACAAACTTCAATCACCAGGCTATTTCAACCGATGAAAGGTGTCGTGTTTTATAAGATGTTAAGCTTTAAGGGCAATAAAGTGTTAGGGCCCACACCGTTTTGTTTCCTCTGTCATGGTCACTCTTCTCCCCTGCATTGGCCGACACCACCAAACTCATATTCAGCTCTGTTTTGGGCAGCAGTGGCTTTGTGTGTTTGAGCCCACTGTTGGGTAGGGACCATCTCTGTATGTTGCCAACTTGTACTTCCCAAGCGATTAGTACAGTGCTCTGCACACAGTAAGCGCTCAATAAATACGATTGATTGATTGAGTGAAACCCGGCCATTTGGAGGCAACCTCTAAGGCCAGGCAGATCCTAGAGAAGCAGCGTGGCTCATGGAAAGAGCCCGGGCTTTGGAGTCCGAGGTCACGGGTTCATATTCCGGCTCTGCCAATTGCCAGCTGTGTGACTTTGGGCAAGTCACTTCACTTCTCTGGGCCTCAGTCCCCTTGTCTGTAAAATGGGGATGAAGACTGTGAGCCCCCCGTGGGACAACCTGATCACCCTGTAACCTCCCCAGCGCTTAGAACAGTGCTTTGCACACAATAAATGTTGCTATTATCATTATGTCTGCTGTGTGACCTTGGGCAAGTCACTTAACTCCTCTGAGCCTGTTACCTCATCTGGAAAATGGGGATTAAGACTGTGAGCCCCACGTGGGACAACCTGATCACCTTGTATCCTCCCCAGCGCTTAGAACAGTGCTTCGCACATAGTAAGCACTTAACAAATGCCATTATTATTATTATTATAATCCTGTGCTCAGAGGAGAAATGGAGTACAGTGCTTTGCCCACAGCAGGCACTCAGTAAATACCATTGATTTGATTGAGGTGTGATCGATGTGTGTTAGCACCCGGTCTCCTGCTTCTAGTACTCTGGCAGCGAGAGATGCGTGTGCTCTCTCCCTTTTCCAGCGCTCCTGGCTTCTGGCCCAGGGAATTAGAGGTTGGGTAGCATTCCCAGATTGGTTCAAAAAGTAACTCCAGCGAAAGGAGGTCATGCAGGGAGACAGAAGTGCACGTGACTGGGGCAGGGACTGAACCCTGGGGGTTTGGAGCCCAGGAAAATTAGCACCGCGGGGGCTGCACACCCTTAAAATAGTATTAACGGTAATATTCCAGCTCCTTCTCAGAGACTTAAGTTATTGAGTTCCCAGGCCAATTCCAACAGGACCCAAATCCCTGTGTCAAGCTGTGCATTGAAACTCAAAAAGATGTATGAGCTTGCACACCTTTCACCAATTCTCCCCATATTGGTTTGGTTTTATTAAAATTTGTATTTGCCGAGGATTTTTTTTCCCCCTTTTCTGAGGCTTGGCCCAGTTGTCAGGTGTTGGTCCTTGTGCTGCTCTTGAATTTTCCTTGTATAGTTGGACACTTCACTCTACGCTTTTTGATTATTACTTGCACTGTTGTTGTTTTTCCCAGAACATATGGTTTATTGTATTATCTATAAAAAGCAGGAGGGTTTCCATGCTGGGTACGGAGGGAAAGCGTTGCCTTAGTAATCCTAGCCTTTTGTCCCGCTCAGCAAATGCAGCCGTAATCGGTAATTGAATCTAGATCTTAGGTTATAAGGTAGCAAACTTGTATTAAAGTTGTTGACAATGCTCAGCCAAAGCATTTCTTGGAAAGGTCATCGGGCAGCACCCCTCAGCTGATGGCTGGGTGGGGTCGCATGAATTCCTTGCTAAAAGATGATTAAAATTCAGTTCTGATGTAGAAATATTTCTCCCTCCCTGCAGGACAGGAAGATTATGATAGATTACGGCCTCTCAGCTACCCACAGACCGATGTGTTCCTTGTCTGTTTCTCAGTGGTCTCTCCCTCCTCATTTGAAAATGTGAAAGAAAAGGTGGGTCATTTTTTTGTTGTTGTCGTTCAGTTTCTGCTCAAGCTCCCAGAGAAGTTTTATCTGGCAGACCAGGAGGGATTGACAGGTGCCAGTCAATTACGTGTGTAGAACAGCTACAAGTCAAGGCAGTTGTGGGGATTGGGGTACAGTCACATGGGGTTCCAGTTGAGGCCCCCCCGGAAAACCTCCCAAGCTGGGGGACTAACTAGTCTTTTGTGCCTTGCTCTAGTGGGTACCTGAAATCACTCATCATTGTCCAAAGACTCCTTTCCTGCTTGTTGGGACCCAAATTGATCTCCGGGATGACCCCTCCACTATCGAGAAACTTGCCAAGAACAAACAGAAGCCCATCACTCCGGAGACCGCCGAAAAGCTGGCTCGTGACCTGAAGGCGGTCAAATACGTGGAGTGTTCTGCGCTCACACAGGTGAGAATCGATTGGGGCCACCATGCGCCCATCCGTTTTGCGATGCAGCGATCGATAAAAGATTTCGAGGGCATGTCTTTTGCGTGGACTTGTTCCCCTGTAAACTATCCCCGCCTGGGCTTCCAAATACCTAGGGAGAAAGAAGGAAAGTTCCAGGGTTAGAGACTACCAGAGGCGAACCGCATTTTAAGTGGGGAGGATCCGATATTGAGGGGTTGGCGTTTTTGTGGATGTGGGGGGATAAGGGCGTGAAGGAAGGTGAGTAAAGTTCCGTCTGTTACCTGTTAAACGGTCTCGTGCGTGTTAGGTACAAGCTTGTCTTTAAAACAGGACTTAATGACGTGGGATGACCAAGATGTAATCCAGGCACACGTTTGAGCCCGGAACTTAAGTCCGTGCCCAACGGACCGCACGTTTTCCCTCTCAAAAGCCAGATCTTTTCTGGATATACTTGCTAGGTTAAAAACAATTCTGTTTTGGAGGTCAGGGCGTGAAGGGAGAAGCGCAAATCCGTGTTGGGGATTCTGTTTCTGCTCCTCAGCTGTCTCTCCCAAACATACCCCGCCTAAAGCTTCTGTACCCAGGCATTGGTTTTGCATGCCCCTGTGTTGTGTTCCCGGGCAGCCAGGCTGTCCTGTTCCCTTCTCTTTTTGGCAAAATTTCCCCTGCTTCTTACATTGCCTTGGAACTTTATTGAATTGCACTCTCCCAAATGCGCTGCACACAGTAAGTGCTCAATAAATACTGTTGATGATGTGTTGAATTGCACTCTCCCAGGTGCGCTGCACACAGTAAGTGCTCAATAAATACTATTGGTGATGATTTCACTTGGAGTTGCTCAGTAGTGGGAACACTTGTGGAAAGAGCGAAAGGCAATTAATTGTGGAATGGATAATATTGCATTCTCTCAAGTGCTCTGCACGTAGTAAGTGCTCAATAAATGCCATCGATGATGGTGACGACGATGATAGCTCTTGGAGTTGCTCAGTAGTGGGGGCACTTGTGAAAAGAGCAGAAGGCAATCAATCAATCAATCGCGGAATGGCAACCGTACCTTAGTTGTAGAAGGTGTAGTGAAAATATTGGGAAGATGCTGTGCCGTCACGTTCCAGTTGTAGGTTTAATCCCTTCTCCTGCGTTATTTCAAGTCCTCTTGGATCATGGAGGGATTGATGCCATAATTAAACTGATCAACAGAAAACCAGTACTCTGTCACTTGTGCCGTGATGGGTTGGTGAGTGTGCTGAGTTGCTGCCCTTTCCTGGGTTGGGATGGACGGGAGTAATAATAATTGGGGTATTTGTTAAGCACTTACTGTGTGACAGGCTCTGTACTAAGCACTGGGGTGGATACAAACCAATTGGGTTGAACACAGTCCTTGTCCCATATGGGGCCCATTCAGTTGTATTTATTGAGCTCTTACTGTGTTCAGAGCACTGTACTAAGCGCTTTGGCGAGTACAATATAACAGACACATTCCCTGCGCACAACGAGTTTACGTTCTAGAGGGGGGAGACAGACAATTTAATATAAATAAATTACAGCTATGTACGCACATGCAGTGGGGCTGGGAGGGGAGATGAATTCATTTTTATTCCATTGTATTTATTGAGCACTCTTTGTGCAGAGCACTGTACTAAGCGCTTAGGAGGTACAAGTCAGCAACGTATAGATGAAGGGAGCAAGTCAGCGTGATGCAGAAGGGAGTGGGAGAAGAGGAAAGGGGGCTTAGTCAGGGAAGGCCTCTTGGAGGAGATGGGCCTTCAGTAAGACTTTGAAGCCGGGGAGAGTAATTGTTGGATGCAGGTAAGATAATTGAGGCCCAGAGGTGAAGTGTCTTAGGAGAAAAGTGGCAGAGCCAGGATTAGAACCCAAGTCCTTCTGATTTTCCAGGCCCGTGCTCTATCCACTAGGGCATGCTGCTTCTTCTAAGTAGCAGACTTGGTGTTTTTTCCCTGTCTTCCCTGTGCAACTGAGTACCTAAGTGTAGTTTTCCAGGTCATTATTGGTTTATGGGTCTCTAATGTTGATTCTGGTTAGAGAATATATTCTAGGAAGGTGTCCCGTAATCTTAAGGCCATTTTGCTGTGTGGTCACGGTTGGTATCGGTAGCAGTCATGTTGGAGAAGCAGCAGAGCATGGGGGAGAAAGCTGGAGTCCCTTGCCTTCTGTCTGACCACGGGCAAGTCATTTAACTTCTTTGTACCTTAGTTTCTGTAGCTTTCAAATCGCGATGAAATACCTATTCTCCTTCCCCTTAGTCTGTGAGTTCCATGTGGGCCAGGCACTTTGTCTGATCTGATTACCTTGTAGCCATCCTTAGTGGTTAATACAGTGTTTGACACATAGCAAGCGCATAACAAATGCTACACATTTTGAAAAAAAAAAAAAAACTTGCCTGTAGGGCATGGGTCAGTCCCTTTTTAATAAGATATTTTGTCTAAACTAGTCGACCGAATTTCTTTTCATTTTTTCTTGACATTTCTGTAACCAGATAGCTGGTATGCCTTAAACTGGTTTGTTCCTGGGCACTGGTAGTTGGCATTGTTTCTGCAGATGGTTGTTTTCGGGGGCTGTGCTGACCACCTCTGGGCACAGTAGAGGCGCGATCAGAAAGTAGCACTGGGCCCATTTTAGGCCTGCCAGATTCGGGCCACCTTGCCCCTTCCCTCAATCAATCAACGATATTTGAGCGCTTATGTGCAGAGCACTGTCCGGTGCACTTGGGAGAATACAGCAGAATTAGCAGAACCGTCCCCTGCCCATAATGGTCCTACAATCTCCTCCTTCAGTCTCCTACAATCTCTCCTGGAAGTGGAAGCAGTCAGACAACAGACACGGTCTACAGAGGTGAAGTTTTGGAGTTTTATTAGAGTATTTTATATTTTAGACTCTTGGGCCAAATTTGTGAAATCCTGTTGAGCTTTGATATACAGGTGATTAAACAAAAATCCTTAATAGGTACATTTTCCTTGCCATAAGGCTCTGAGATGGCAGTGGAAAGTTGTAAGGAGCGATCACAACTTTCCCTTATCCTTTTTTTCCTTGGCTCCTCCACTCGGGTCCTCCTTTTGTCATCCCTCTATCCCCCTGCCTTCCACACAAAGGGCTTCTAAACACAAAGTCGTGGTTGAAGCAGGGTGAATTCCCAGTTCCTTCGGAGATCTGAACTTTGTTTTTCCTCTGCATTATGGTTAACTGAATAAGCTAATTTCCCCTTTTAAGGATGCCTCCAACTTTAGCTCACCTTTCTTTTTCTACTTTGTTGCCTTTTAACCTCTATATTCTATTCAACCCTCTTTTTTCCTCCCACCTTCCCTTTCACTGAGCATTTTGTTCAGAGAAAGGCTTGGAGGTAAATTAAGTTGTCTTTTGTCAGTGCTTGTTCTAAAGGAGGCTTTTTTTTAAAAAAAAAAAAAAAAACCCTAAACTATCAGTGGTATTTACTGAGTGCTTACTCTGGGAAGAGCACTTGGAAAAGAGCAGCGTGACTCAGTTGAAAGAGCACTGGGAGTCAGGACCTGGGTTCTAATCCAGTTGCCTGCTCTGTGACCTTGGACAAGTCACTTAACTTCTCCATGCCTCAGTTTCCTCATCTGTCAGAAGGGAATTCAGTCCCTGCTCTCCCTCCTACTTAGACTGTGTGCCCCAGGTGGGGCGGGGATCGGGCCCAACCTGATTAACCTGGGTCTGCCCCAGGATTTAGAACAGTGCTTGACACATAATAATAATAATAATAATAATAATAATAATAATAATAATAATAATAATGTTGGTATTTGTTAAGCGCTTACTATGTGCAAAGCACTTTTCTAAGCGCTGGGGGGAATACAAGGAGATGAGGTTGTCCCATGTGGGGCTCACAGTCTTAATCCCCATTTTACAGATGAGGGAACTCAGGCACAGAGAAGTGAAGTGACTTGCCCAAGGTCACACAGCAGACATGTGGGAGAGTCAGCGTTTGACAAATACAATAACAATGATAAGGATAAAAAAGATATAGTACAGTTAGTTGGCCTGATTCCACCCCTCAAGGAGCTTCCGGTCTAGTAGAGGAGAGGGCACAAAAATCAATTCCAGGTAGGAGGAAGCAATTGATTATAAAGATATGTATGTAAGAGAGCTTGGGTGATTGGAAGGGGAGGGATGGGGCAGGGGTCAGAGTTCCAAAGTGCTGCATTGGCAGTTGAGTGGGAATGGGATGGGAAGATGAGAGGCGAATCAGGGAAGGCCTCCTTAAACTAGCAGGGTCCGACCTGCAGGTCTTGGGAAATGGGTCGCGTTGGCACAGAGCTGAGCTCTGTGGAGTTTGGATTGGGTCAATCAATCAATCGATCGTATTTATTGAGCGCTTACTGTGTGCAGAGCACTGTACTAAGCGCTTGGGAAGTACAAGTTGTGTCCAGGTGGGCACCCCAGCCCTTTTCTGTTGGGAAGGATTTGGGCTGCAGCACGGCAGCTTAGGCACGGCTGCTCATCTTGGCTGCCACCCCTGCAAGCGGACCCTGACGCTCACTTCTGGCCTGGCCAGGGTACTCGGATACAGGACTCCAGGTCCCGAGCCTCGGTTCGCTCTCCTTTCCCTCCCTCCCTCCCTCCCTCCCTCCCTCCCTCCCTCCCTCCCTCCCTCCCTCCTTCCTTCCTTCCTTCCTTCCTTCCTTCCTTCCTTCCTTCCTTCCTTCCTTCCTTCCATCACCAGATGCTTAAAGGTGCCTGGCTGCTAAGGGAAATGGAGCGGAGGCCTTACCTGTTGTCGAGTGGGAAGTTTTTGTGCCGCTTTAACTTCTGCTTGCCAACGGTTTTGCCCTTGAAGGGTTTGGAGAGAGAGAGGCTATTTGGGGATCGGGAAGGGGTCTCGTAGTTTTGAGGTCAGTTTTGCTTGGGACCAAGGTGGCTGGGCTCTGAAGAAAGTGAATAAAACTCTTGGGGGCCAGGGGGACATGTAAATCCATTCCTCATATATGCAACTTCACTGTAGAAAATTTAGGTGAGTTGCAGCTGAAGCCCAGGTGTGCGGCTTCAAGTCGGCCCTTTCATCCAAATTTCTGGGTAGCGGCTGTAGATCTGAGAAAAATATTTCCGTCCAGTGCAAGCTTTGAGCTCTGACCTCCCAACCCCGGACTGCAGGCTTTAATGTTGAAACTCACTCTGGTGCCTTTCTTTCTGCCTTATAATTTGGCGGGTAATTTTATCGACTGTAGTAACATTTCTGAATAACTGAAGTTTGGGCTGTTTCTAGAGTCTGCTTTACTGCATTTCTTAGTGGTCTCCACTTAACGTGTCGGGGGGTTTCTTTGGGAAAGATCGGTTGACTTGGAAAATTTGTGCTTCCTTTGACACTAGAAACAAACAGCCTATCCATCAGTTGGTTGTTTCTAGCCTTCAGTTATTCAGGGGCTGAATTCACAGTAGCTGGAAGTTGTAATTAGCCCGGGAATTGTTTGTTACTCAACTACTTACTACCTTTGATAGAGGTAAAATGAGTCCCCAGGGGAATTTATCATATTGAGAGGTGCTTAATTACACCTAAGGTGCGTTTGTATACCAGGCCTCCTTTACACTCTGCCACTTGGAACCATTTTATCTGAAATGGTCTCAGCAACTACTTACTACTTTTGATACAGGTAAAATGAGTCCCCAGGGGAATTTATCATATTGAGAGGTGCTTAATTACACCTCAGGTGCGTTTGTACACCAGGCCTCCTTTACACTCTGCCACTTGGAACCATTTTATCTGAAATGGTCTCAGCAACTACTTACTACTTTTGATACAGGTAAAATGAGTCCCCAGGGGAATTTACCATATTGAGAGGTGCTTAATTACACCTAAGGTGCGTTTGTACACCAGGCCTCCTTTACACTCTGCCACTTGGAACCATTTTACCTGAAATGGTCTCAGCGATTCCCCTCGTGTGAAAGTCGCGCTTCTTTCTGCGTTTGCCCCTTCCGTGTTAAATCAGTCTTCCAACGGAAAACCATTCTCCTGCCATCACCCGCCCTGTTCAATTTCGTTACGTAATTTCGGAGCCCTAAACGGTCTGTGAGCCTCTCTTCATAGAAACTGAGGAAAAGCCCCGCTTCGTGGCTTCTCTGAGCTCAGCCCCTTTTAACCCTGAGTGCTGTTTGTACCTGCTTATCTCTTTCTAATCCTCTAACCTGGCTGCTGTTCTCTTCCCTCCCCTCTGTCTTGTAGAGAGGTCTGAAGAATGTGTTCGATGAGGCTATCCTAGCTGCCCTCGAGCCTCCGGAAACTCAGCCCAAAAGGAAGTGCTGTATATTCTAAACTGTTCTCTCCTTCCCCTCTTTGCCGCTGCTTCCTGCCCCAGTACTGTAGACTCTCCATTTGAAACACAAAAAAAGAATAAAACCATCCTGTTTGAAAGCCTCTGCGTCTTTTTACTCAACTCCCCCCCACTAGAGCAGCCTCTGTATTAGTTTCCTGGTTGGCGATCTAGCCGAGCGAAACGTTGTTGTCCAACTCGCTACCCTTTAGGTTGCTAGATGCTCAGAGCTTTATGGTTTGGTTCCTGGAAAAGAGGCTTGGGTGTGTCACAAAGCATCCCCCACCCCCCCAGCAAGAGGAAAGAAACAGAAAACCTAACTCTCGAGCTCTTTATTTCCAGCTGGGAGAATTAATGCCCGCTTCTCATTTTCTACCCGTGACTCTGTTGTTAATTGTATTTGCATGACAAACCTGCATTGAAAAGGTGACCTGCAAGTAATGCTGTAATGTGAAGGATTCTTTTTCTGGTTCTCATTTGTGCAGTGAGACTTTGTGTTGCTATTGCTTTGGCTGTGTGTGCTGCGGTGGAATATTGGTCCTAACACCCCGGTGTGGGGGAGCAGGAAGTGTTGATGTATCTGCTACTGCTTTACGAAAGCGTTTGTTAAACTGACTTTTAAGAACACCAGTGGAACTCCATTTTAAACGGTTGAATTAAGGTTTGTTGATGTCGACGCTGTGATGCCGCTGCCTTTCTATTTTTGCGCTTCTGGTTCTGTTGTTGTGAGGGAAAATATCCAATTGTAGTTTCCTTTAAAGTTTGGAAATTAAAAGAATGGCACTTGTTTGTATAAAAGCCTGGTTGAAGCTTTATTCCTGTCGCACCGACTGGCTTCATTTTTTTTTTTTTCTGTCTTTTGAGGTGGGGAGTGTGTGTGTGTGTGTGTGTGTGTGTGTGTGTGTGTGTGTGTGTGTGTGTGTGTTTGAGAGATTGTATGTGTACAAAATTCTCACCTCTCTTCTCTGTGTTTCTTGGACTCACCCACGCCCAGCTTCTGACTTGTCCCTGGCTGTTTCTAATGTGTGGTATTTATTAGAAGGGGGACGACTCACTCCGAGCTAAATCTAATGTGATAAATCTTTTGCGGTGGCTGAATTCATCTTCGCTCGATCGCCGCCCCCACCCCCTGGCCGGGACCCCCTGAGCTCTCTGGTCCGGGTCCACGTCCAGCTGTTTCATCGGAATACAGCACCACCGCACTCCCTCGTTTGTACGGGAAATGTTTGAGCCGCCCATTACAAAACCCACATTGACGGAGCAAATGACACACGTGCTTGTTTGCTTCTCGGGGCGTAGTGGTCTGCAAACAGCATTCTCAAAGCATCACTGTTCCTTCTGAATCTCCGCTCCGGGACTGCGGAGCCTTACCATACACCGGTTGGACACGGACGGTTACTTCCCTGAGATTCTGGGTGGTGCCACTGCGTTACGATTCTCTGTTCACCGATTTTGGTGGCTTAATTTTTTTTTTTTCTCCCTGTCCCCCTCCCAACCCAATCATCGTTATTATTATTCTTCATTTTGCTTAATTCTTATTATGCAGAAAATCAGACCGGCCCTTTTTTCTCTTTGCCCCCTTTCAGAAAGGCCTAAAGAATGTATTTGACGAGGCGATATTGGCTGCCCTGGAGCCTCCGGAACCGAAGAAGAGTCGCAGGTGTGTGCTGCTATGAACGTCTCTCCAGAGTCCCCTCTGCAAAGCTGGTGTCGGCATCCTACTAAAAGCAATGTCTAAATCAAAACTAAAGATTCAAAATTAAAATTCGTTTTTTGCAATAATGACAAATGCCCTGCACCCACCCCACACTCCTAGAAGTTCATTGGTTCCCCACTCTCCCCCTCCCCACCAACTTGGTATGCTAGTTAATTTTGAGTAATTATGTATTGTCAGGAATATCTGATCAGTACTAGTTTTTTTTATTTTGTTTACTGTTCTAAGGTTTTCGTCTTTTTTTTTTTTTGGTTTGTGTAAAAGCACGGCATGCTCTTCATGACTCTGTAACAGACTAATTCTAGGCTCATTTATTGAAGCTACTCTACAGGGCCAACCTGGCAAGTAACCTTTTGGGGGGAGGGCAGGGGGGATTTTTTTTCTGTTGTCATTTAATCCATTAGCGAATGGATTTCCTTCGTGCGGGGTGGCGATGGAGATGTATTTCAATTCCCAGACCTGGTTCAGAAAAGATATTCCCCATGTGGTGCTCTGTAGGAAGGAGTGTAGAAAATATTAAGCGAAACTCCCTTTAAAAAGTTGTCTCTCTCCACCTCCTAAAAAGACCCAGTGTTCAATTAAACCACTGGTTGTAGGTGGCTTACGTCCTGCCCCACCTATCCATCTTGCAAGGGTGAACTATCTCCCGAGACTGTGCTTTTAAGGAAATCGTTTTGGCAACTGCTGATTCTTGCGATGAATTTTTCACCTCTTCATCGATGTCTGAATAAAACCACTGCAGCTCTCCAATACGCCAAATAGGTTCTAGTAAAAAACAAAACGAAACAAAGAAAAAAAAACTAAAACCAACCGCCCCCGCTTTACTTCGCAATGGACTTGCCGTGATGGAGAATAAAATATTGGCCGTGACATACCTATGGAACCTGGGTGTGTGGAAGCCAGATTAGCAGAGAAGATAGGAATGAGTGCCATGGCCCGTGTCCTCTGGCAAACGAGGGGGGCCCAAAGGGGGCAAGAAGCTACTTCATTAGGAAGCGAGGGCGAGGAGGTGAGGGAGAGTTTTTGCGAAACCACAGTGACCAGCCATGGGAATTCCCTCTCTCTACATTTTTGCATATAAGAAAAAAAAAAAAAAGAAAAGCCCCATTCGTGACTAGTACTGTACAGATCCTGAAAATTTTTAGTGCGGACTCCAGTGTTACTTGGGATTTTACTGAAAGGTTTTTCGGTTGGCAGTTTCTGCTTTAAAAAAATAAAAAAAATTTAAAAAAAATTAGGAAATCTTTCCATCTTCCCAAATCCTAATTTACTTCGTTCCATTAGTATTGAAACGATGCTTTTTCATATCTCCATTCTTTGTATATGCATTCTTTTCAAATGTATTAAACACGGAATACCTTCACAAGCCCGCCTGAGGGTAATTATTTCCCCCCCGCCTTTCCCCTTTCAGGTGGTATGAAGACTCAGAAAGTTGACTGACTTGGAGACTAGTTTCCAGTTTTGATTAGTTTGGAAAGGTTAAAAATTGCATTTTTTATGGTATTGAAGTGCTTACTGTGTGTCAAGCACTGTTCCAAGAGTGCTGTAGGTAGATATAAGATAATTAGGACCCACATGGGGCACAGTTTAGGAGGAAAAACAGGCATTGAGTCCCCATAGTACAGTTGAGGAAACGGAGGCATAGAGAAGCCAAGTGACTTACCCAAGGTCCTACAGCATACAAGTGGCATAGGTGAAAGTAGAACCCAAGTCCTCTAACTTCGAGCTCTGTGTTTTTTCTGTTAGGCCACGCTGCTTCCCTAATTTAATAGCCGGAGGGCCAAAATGCACTTTTTTAATGGCATTTATTAAGCGCTTACTACGTGCAAAGCACTGTTCTAAGCGCTGCGGAGGATACAAGGTGATCAGGTTGTCCCATGGGGGGCTCACAGTCTTAATCCCCATTTTACAGATGAGGGAACTAAGGCCCAGAGAAGTTGTGACTTGCCCAAAGTCACACAGCTGACAAGTGGCGGAGCCGGGATTTGAACCCATGACCTCTGACTCCAAAGCCCGGGCTCTTACCACTGAACCACGCCGCTTCTGTTGATTTCACTTGAAATCAAGCCAGTAGTGGTTTTGAAATCAAAAACAGTGGTTGTTCAAAGGAGCCAGCCCCACTGTTGGGTAGGGACCGTCTCTATATGTTGCCAACTTGTACTTCCCAAGCGCTTAGTACACTGCTCTGCACACAGTAAGCGCTCAATAAATATTGAATGAATGAATAAATACGATTGAATGAATGAATGATCCTCCTCTGTCAGAGATTCTGCAAAACCCAACTGGAAACCAGGATTTTTATTCCATTTTACCCATGGGGGATTGGTTTATAACCTAAGGGTATTGAGAGCTTTTTATTCCATTTTACCTATGGGGGATTGGTTTATAACCTAAGGGTATCAAATGAGCGTTGCCTTTCCGCGCCCGCTGGTTAGGAAATCTCTGCTCTCTTCCTATCACTTAGGTCTCATTTCCTAGCAGTGAAGGGTAGTGAGAAGCATCGCCTCTGGTATTAAAAACTCCCTTCCCTTTTTAATACAACTTTGGTGGAGGGCCAAGAATTCTTTCTTACACTAGAGCGAGAGACACCCCAGTTAACTTTATTTGTAAGGAGGAAAACATTAAAGACTGCCACATCGTGGGGGACTGGTTTCAGGAAGCCTTGTGGAAAGATGTAGCTTCTGGTACTGAAGAAGGATGATTGCAGAGTTCTGGCGCGGGTACTGGCCATGGTCATCGTTAAGCACGGGCCGACTTAATTTTCCGATATCGAGCGGTGAATCTCTTGGCCCGCTGTGCTGTCGATGATCTCGTGGAGACAGGGTAATTCCCTTCTGTTAAGGGCCCCTGTCTGTCTCTCGATTTGGTTTGACGCTCTCTTTTTATACAAATACAGGGAAACATCTTCTGACTTCGATTGAGACCCCGAGTTATTTGTGTGCGCAAGAGTGTCATTCATTCATTCAATCGTATTTATTGAGCGCTTACTGTGTGCAGAGCACTGTACTAAGCGCTTGGGAAGTACAAGTTGGCAACATATTCGTTCATTCATTCAATCGTATTTATTGAGCGCTTACTGTGTGCAGAGCACCGTACTAAGCGCTTGGGAAATTCAAGTTGGCAACATTACACTCACTGAGATCCACTCGCTTTGCAGGGAAAGGGAGGCGGGGTTCCATGTTCCAGCGTGCTGGGCGTTGCCTTGGCCTTAAGAACGGGGTACTCCCTGCTTGTGTTAATAATTGGGATATTTAAAGTGCTTACCATGTGTCAAACACTATGAAGTGCTGCAGTAGATACAAGACCTTTCTCGCACGTGGGAGAACAGGTACTGAATCTAAGCACTTGGGTAGAAATAAATCCCCATCCCATGTAGGGTTCCCAGTCAGAGGAGGATTAAATCCCCATTTTTGTCTAGGAGGAACAGAGAAGATAAGTAACTTGTTCAAGGTCACACAGCAAGCGACAGAGCCAGGTTGAGAACCCTGGTCCTCTTCCTCTGAGGCCCATGTTCTTTGCGCTAAGCCACGCCGTGCAGCGTGGCTCAGTGGAAAGAGCCCGGGCTTTGGAGTCAGAGGTCGTGGGTTCAAATCCCGGCTCTGCCAATTGCCAGCTGTGTGACTTGGGGCAAGTCACTTAATTTCTCTGTGCCTCAGTTCCCTCATCTGTAAAATGGGGATTAAAACTGTGAGCCCCCATGGGACAACCTGATCACCTTATAACTGCCCCCAGTGCTTAGAACAGTGCTTTGCACGTAGTAAGCGCTTAATAAATGCCATTATTATTATTATTATTATTATTATTATTATAATTATTTGGGCCCTTCAATTTACCTGTTTGAAACAGAGCATGTGTATCACGGCAGTCTTTCCTTCGTGAACCTACTGCTGGCTGCTCACTTTGTCATGACTCGCCTAATGCTAGTTCTGCATCTGCAGTTCCTTGGTACTCCTTGACAGAAGCAGGCTTCTAAAATTCCCTATTGTGTGACAGGAAAATCTGATTTTTTTTTCTTCACAAGGGAAGGAGGTTCTGCTCAATATCCGTGATATTTTAAGCATCTCATTTTTGTCCTCTTAAATAGGAAGACAGGAAGCTGATCATCTTCTAGAACCATAAGATCCAGTTGGAAACATTAAAAATCAAATCTTTTTCCTTCAAATGGATCCTTTTAGGCATTGAATGCATAGACAGAAAACCTTCCAAGGGGGACTTTTCTTTAGAGGATTGTTCTCAAATGCATTACCCATTGATGTCTCAACAAAAGATCTTCCAAAGAGTTAGCTCCTAAGGGCGATCCAACAGTGTCTACCAATTTTTATATAAGCTAATTTGAAATTTTCAGATACCTGAAGTGCGTGATTTACTTCTGTTGCTCTTTTATTTTTACAACTAGTCTCAGGGCAAGCCCCCAGGGGACAGATACACTGCCTTATTGACAAGCTAATGCCATCCCTCTTTTTAAAACATGGTATTTTTGAAGCGCTTTTTAAAAATGATATTTATTAAGGGCTTACTTTGTGCAAAGTGTTGAGGAGGTTACAAGGTGATCAGGTTGTCCCACGGGGGGTTCACAGTCTTAATCCCCATTTTACAGATGAAGGAACTGAGGCCCAGAGAAGTGAAGTGACTTGCCCAGTCACACAGCTGACAGTTGGCAGAGCTGGGATTTGAACCCATGACCTCTGACTCCAAAGCCCATGCTCTTTTTCATTCATTCATTCAATTGTATTTATTGAGCACTTACTGTGTGCAGAGCACTGTACTAAGTGCTTGGAAACTACAATTCAGCAATTGAGAGACAATCCCTGCGCACACAGAGCTTACCGTCTAGAAGGGGGAAGACAGACATAAAGCAAGGAAACAGGCATCAATATAAATAAGTAAAATTATAGATACATATACATCAAAACAAGTATACAGGCATCAATATAAATAAAATTATAGATACATATACATCATCATCATCAATCATTTATTGAGCACTTACTGTGTGCAGAGCACTGTACTAAGCGCTTGGGAAGTACAAATTGGCGACATATAGAGACAGTCCCTACCCAACAGTGGGCTCACAGTCTAAAAGGGGGAGACAAAGCCAAACATACTAACAAAATAAAATAAATAGAATAGATATGTACAAGTAAAATAAATGGAGTAATAAATATGTACAAACATATACATATATACAGGTGCTGTGGGGAAGGGAAGGAGGTAAGATGGGGGGGATGGAGAGGGGGACAAGGGGGAGAGGAAGGAAGGGGCTCAGTCTGGGAAGGCCTCCTGCAGGAGGTGAGCTCTCAGTAGGGCCTTGAAGGGAGGAAGAAAGCTAGCTTGGCGGATGGGCAGAGGGAGGGCATTTCAGGCCCGGGGGATCAAAACAAGTATACAGGCATCAATATAAATAAGTAGAATTATACATATATACCTAAATGCGTAAGTGCTGTGTGGTGGGGGAAGAGCAAAGGGAGTGAGTTGAGGTGATGCGGATGGGAGGGGGAGCGGAGGAAAAGGGGGGCTTAGTCTGGGAAGGCCTCTTGGGGGAGGTGAGTTTTCAGTAGGGCTTTGAAGGGGGGAAGAGCGATCTTTTGGCGGATTTGAGGAGGGAGAGCATTCCGGGACAGAGGTAGGACGTGGGACGGGCGAGATCGAGGCACGGCGAGAAGGTTAGCACCAGAAGAGCGGAGTGTGCAGGCTGGGCGTGAGCCCAGCCCTGAACGAAGTGCTGGGAACTAGACCTAGCTGAGCACTTGTCTCACAGCAGGTCTCTTTCCACTGAGCCATGCTGCTTTGTGCCAGGCACTGTAATAATAATAATGATGGCATTTATTAAGCGCTTACTATGTGCAAAGCACTGTTCTAAGCGCTGGACTGAGCTCTGGGGTAGATACAAGGTTGGACACAGCCCCTGTCTCACAAAGGGCTCACAGTCTTAATCCCCATTTTACAGATGTGGTCACTTAGGGACAGAGAAGTGAAGTGACTTGCCCGCGTGGCTCAGTGGAAAGAGCACGGGCTTTGGAGTCAGAGGTCATGGGTTCAAATTCCGGCTCCGCCAGTTGTCAGCTGTGTGACTTTGGGCAAGTTAATAATAATAATAATAATAATGGCATTTGTTAAGCGCTTACTATGTGCAAAGCACTGTTCTAAGCGCTGGGGAGGTTACATGGTGATCATTTTGTCCCTCGGGGGGCTCACAGTCTTCATCCCCATTTTACAGATGAGGGAACTGAGGCATAGAGAAGTGAAGTGACTTGCCCAAAGTCACGCAGCTGACAGTTGGCGGAGCCGGGGTTTGAACCCATGACCTCTGACTCCAAAGCCCGGGGGATTAAGACTGTGAGCCCCACGTGGGACAACCTGATCACCTTGTAACCTTTCCAGTGCTTAGAACAGTGCCTTGCACATAGTAAGCGCTTAACAAATTCCATTATTATTATTAAGTGGGGGAGCAGGATTAGAACCCAGGTCCTCCCTTCCGATTCCCAGCCCTCTATCCACTAAAGCATGCTGCCTCTCCTATTCAAGATGGATTGACTAGCCCACCCTTGTGCACCTCCAGCTTGGGCCCCCATTTAGGAATGTTGAATCATAATAATTGTGGTATTTAGACAGTCTTTTAGACTGTGAGCCCACTGTTGGGTAGGGACTGTCTCTATATGTTGCCAATTTGTACTTCCCAAGCGCTTAGTACAGTGCTCTGCACATAGTAAGCGCTCAATAAATGCGATTGATGATGATTTAAGCCTACTATTGTCAAGACCATGGCTGTTCCAGGAGGCGTGAACAGTGAACGAAGGCACGGCTACCTAGGTGACGATGAAGGCGTCAGGAAGCTGCAAAGTAGATCACTTGGGGAGGGACTCGTCCTGTCGTGTCTGTCCGATGGAAAGATACTAGAAAAGGGAGCCAGTTAAGGAGTAAGATGCTGAAGGACAGGCTGGAATTTGGAGCGGAGAATCATTCAGATGAGGGAGTTCAGATTTGATGTGGAACCACTAGACGGATTTGAAGCTGGTTAAATTAGCGAGAAATGGGGTGGAGGAGGGAGGTTATTTTGAGTTAATGGAGTAGGGAAGAGATGACGTTTGCTCTGATGTTCCTCAAAAGGAAGAAGTCGGAGCACTTAGAGGTTTGGAGCATCCAATTGCATTAATTTGGAGAAGCTGAATTCATTCATTCATTCAATCGTATTTATTGAGCGCTGACTGTGTACAGAGCACTGTACTAAGCGCTTGGGAAGTACAAGTTGGCAACATATAGAGACGGTCCCTACCCAACAACGGGCTCATAGTCTAGAAGGGGGAAATGAAAGGATGATGGATGAATGACAGGTTGCGTGCTTTTAGGACAGGACTTAGCCTAGTGTCATGTATCTTGGGGGGCCCTCATTATCCAGGAAATTGAGATGTTGTTGAATTACCAGGAAAATGCTTACGTGGCCCTGGTGGAGCTGTTTTGCAAAGGAACCGTTCGTTCTGGGATCAAGTCCCTTAACTGGAATTCACGTCTCTGACCTATGTAATTACTGTTTCTTTCCTGACTCTTGTAATCCTTCCAATTGGTCCAAATTTGAACCTCCTTTATGTATTTAAATACCAGAAATGAATAGCCCATTATTGCTCATTTTCCCCCTCTTTGGAGCTGGCCTCTGTAGATATTTTGAACCCTCTTTCTTAAATGTTTAAAATGGCCAACGTACCCCACACTCAAGATTACTATAGAGTGGGAAGAATGATGATTTATAATTATCTTTGTTTGTTCTTCTCCCAAGTGGTTCTGGATTCCTTCTGGCTTTCATTATCCTTCCCAGGTCATTCTTAGTGGGTTTTGGCTCAGGAGTGAGCCAGGGAATTAGTGGAAGTGGCTATGTCTCTATATTAAAGTAGGGTAGAGTGCCAGAGCGAAAGGTGAATTACCATCCCTCTGAGGTGAAGCGTTTTCTCTTGAGATAGCTTGCTTCTGGGAGCATTTTGATTGCACTTAGGTAGTTGTAAGGTTATTTTGAATGTGAAAAATCATCACCATCAGTGAAAGGCTATGAGGGATCACTGGTTTTATCTGGCCTATTATCTTGAAAGTGC
Organism: Tachyglossus aculeatus; assembly: GCF_015852505.1. Lineage (NCBI taxonomy): Eukaryota > Metazoa > Chordata > Mammalia > Monotremata > Tachyglossidae > Tachyglossus > Tachyglossus aculeatus. The sequence continues at coordinate 36,704,382 of NC_052070.1, read as the reverse complement.
GGAATGTTTTAAATATTTATCAAAGATCCCATGTGTTAGTGCTTAACCACAGACCTTTGCTCATAGGAGGAAACATTCTATTTCCAGCGTGCCGCAGTGCTGTTTGGAAGTTCAGCCTGGGGACAGTTTTTTTTTTAATGGTACTTAAGCATTTACTATGTGCCAAGCACTGTACTAGAGAAGCAGCGTGGCTCAGTGGCAAGAGCCCGAGGTCGTGGGCTCTAATCCCGGCTCCTCCACTTATCAGCTGTGTGACTTTGGGAAAGTCACTTAACTTCTCTGTGCTTCAGTTCCCTCATCTGTAAAATGGGGATTAAGACTGTGAGCCCCATGGGGCAAAACCTGATTACCTTGAATCTCCTCCAGCTCTTAAAACAGTGCTTGGCACATAGTAAGCGCTTAACAAATGCCATTATTACTAGAGGAGCAGCGTGGCTCAGTGAAAGAGCACGGGCTTGGGAGTCAGAGGTCATGGGTTCTAATCCTGGCTCCGCCACTTATCGGCTGTGTGATTTTGGGCAAGTCACTTAACTTCTGTGCCTCAGTTCCCTCATCTGTAAAATGGGGATGAAGACTGTGAGCCCCATGTGGGACAACCTGATCACCTTGTATCCTCCCAGTGCTTAGAACAGTGCTTTGCACATAGTAAGTGCTTAACAAATGTCATTATTATTATTATTACTAAGCGCTGGGGTAGATACAAGATGATCAGCTTGGACTCAGTCCCTGTCCCACATGGGGCTCACAATCTAAGTTCTCCCAGAAGAGAAGCAGCATGGCCTATTGGAAAGATCACAGGCTTAGGAATCAGAGGTCAGCAGTGAGATAGATGAAATCGAGATACAATGAGTAGGTTGGCGTTGGGTAGGGACCGTCTCTATATGTTGCTAACTTGTACTTCCCAAGCGCTTAGTACAGTGCTCTGCACACAGTAAGCACTCAATAAATGCAATTGAATGAATGAATAGTTGGTGAGTAGCTAGGTGAGGTAGGAGGGGGTGAGGTACTTAAAAAGTACTTTAAAGGTGCTTTAAAGCCACTAGTAAGGAGTTTCTGTTTGAGGAGAAGGTAGATGGGCAACGATTGGAGGTTCTTAAGGAGTGGGAAAACATGTCCTGAACATTTCTGTAGAAAAATGAACTGGGAAGCAGACTGAAATATGAACTGGAGTGGGGAGAGACAGGAGACAGGGAGTTCAGCAAGGAGGCTGATACAGTAGTCATGGCAGGAGAGGATAAGTGCTTCAGTTAAAGTAGTAGTAATTTGGATGGAGAGGAAAGGATGGATTTTAGCATTGTTGTGAAGGTTGAACTAAGAGGATTTAATGATAGATTGAATATGTGGGTTGAATGAGAGAGAGGAGTCAAGGCTAATGCCAAGTTTACAGGTTTGTGAGGCAGGAAGGATGGTGATGCCGTCTACATTGATAGGAAAGTCAGGGGGAGGACAGGGTTTGGGTGGGAAGATAAGGAGTTCTGAGGTGATGGTAGGACCTCCAAGTAGGGATTTATTCATTCAATCATATTTATTGAGCGCTTACTGTGTGCAGAACACTGTACTAAGGGATGTCTTGAAGGCAGGAGGACAGAGAGGGAGAGAGATCAGGGCTAGAGATAGAGATTTAGGAATCATCTGCATAGAAGTGGTAGTTGAATCCATGAGAGCGAATGAGTTTTCCAAGGGAGTGGGTGTAGATGGAGATTAGGAGATCCAGATCTGAACCTTGAGGGACCACCACAGTTAGGGGGTGGGAGGCAGAGGAGGGCTCACAAATGAGATTGAGAATGAGCGGCCAGGAGATAGGAGCGGCTAGAGTGTCAGTGAAGCCAAGGTTGGATACTGTTTCCAGGAGAAGGGGCCGATTGACAGTGTCGAAGGCAACTGAGAGGTCAAGGAGGATTAGGATGGAGTAGAGGCTGTTGGGTTTGTCAAGAATGAGATCATCTGTGGCCTTTGAAGGCAGATCAGAGGGGGTCAAGGAGAGAATTGGAAGAGAGGAATGAACTTGAGACAGCGAGTGTAGACAACTCTCTCAAGGAGTTTGAAGAGGAATGGTAGGAGAGGGATGGGGCGATAACTGAATGGAACCATGGGGTCAAGGGAGGGTTTTTTTTAGGATGGGGGAGACATGGGCATGTTTGAAAGCAGTGGGGAAGACGTAGTTAGAGAGTGAACAGTTGAAGATGGCAGTCAGGGAGGGATGAAGAAAACGGGCAAGTGTTTTGAAATGGTGCAAAGGGATGGGATTGGATTTTGGTAGAAGGCAGGAGATCTATTGAGTTAGTGCTGTGAAGGTTGGAAGAGTTGAATAAGGGGCAGGATCAGAGAGGGACTGGTGAGGAGCAGGGAAGATTTTAGGGAGACGATGCCTGATAGTTTCAATTTTTTCAATAACGTAGATATCGAGGTCATTAGAGGCAGGGGATGGGGGTGGGGGGCAGGGGGTTTGAGAAGCCCCATATTTGTCGTTTTGCTCTGGTTCGCAGTATTAAAAAGCTGAGAAAAAGTAAAGAATGAGAAACGGGCTGCAAGTGAGGTGGGTGAATGAAAGCAGAAGTCATCCCCATTTGCAGCAATTTCCTTTTTGTTTCTTCATCAACAGCAAATATTAAGCCTGCACCAACTGCAGAGCTGCAGGAAGTGTTGAAGAAAGTTACACTGACACACATGTACATACGCGTGGCATTTGTTAGACGATTCCTAGGTATCAAGTGCTGTACTGAGTGCTTAATACGAGATAAGATCATCAGATTGGATGCAATCTCCATCCCACATGGGTTATACTCTACTATTTCCCATGTCTGTAATTTATTTTAATGTCTGTCTTCCTTTTAGACTCTAAACTCCTTGTGGACTGGAATCGTGTCTACCGACCCTATCATATTGTACTTTCCGAAACGCTTAGTACAGTGATCAAATTCCATTAACTGATTTAGGAAGATTTCCTAAGGCACAGGTACTTGTTGCCATTTAAACTCAAAAGCTTTAAGGGTTAACTTGGCAAAAGAAACCAATAGAAAATGGTATAATTTATTTTAAAAAGCTGCTGGAAAGAGCACGGGCCTGGGAGACGGGGATCTGAGTTCTAATTGCGCTCTATCACTTATCTGCTGTGTGACCTTGGGCAAGTCATTTAACTTTGTGCCTTAGTTACATCATCTGTAAAATGAAGATTAAGACAATGCCTAAAGTGGGCCAGGGACTATGTCCAACCTGATAATCTTGTATCGTCCCCCAATGCATAGTACAGTATCTAGCATATAGTAAGTGCTTAACAAATACCATTAAAAGAAATCAAAACAAAAAGTGGCCTTTCCTGGAAATAGGTTCATTCATTGAATCGTATTTCTTGAGTGCTTACTGTTTGTAGAGCACTATATTAAGTGCTTGGGAAAGTACCATACAACAATGAACAGTGACATTCCCTGTCCACAACGAGCTTACAGTCTGGAGGGGGAGAGACAGGCATCAATGCAAATAAATAAAATGACAGATATGTGCATAAGTGTCGTGGGGCTGGGAGTGGGGAGGAGCAAAGGGAGCAAGTCAGGGCGATGCAGAAGGGAGTGGGAGATGAGAAAAAGTGGGTCTTAGTCTGGAAAGGCCTTTTGGAGGAGATATCCCTTCAATAAGTCTTTGAAGGAAAGGGGGAGAATAATTGTCTGCTGGATTGAGGAGGGAGGGCATTCCAGGCCAGAGGCATGCATTCATTCATTCATTCATTCATTCATTCATTCAATCATTTATTGAGCGCTTACTGTGTGCAGAGCACTGTACTAAGCACTTGGGAAGTACAAGTAGGCAACATATAGAGACAGTCCCTACCCAACAGCAGGCTCACAGTCTAGAAGGGGGAGAAGAACAAAACAAATTAACAAAATAGAATAAATATGTACAAATAAAATAGAGTAATAAATAGGTACAAACATATATACATATATACAGGTGCTATGGGGAAGGGAAGGAGGTAAGGCGGGGGGAGGGGGAGAGGAAGGAAGGGGCTCAGTCTGGGATGGATGTGGGATGGAGGCAGCAGTGAGACCGGTGAGACATTCCACTCCCATCCTAGAGTTTCGTTGGCTCTTTTAGCAGAAAACACAGAAACTTACAGCAGGGACAGTTACTTATTCTTCAGGTGCCCAGTAAGTGGTTTTTTTTTGGCTCCCAGACAAGAATTGGGTAAAGCCTTTTGGCTCTGCCCATCTACTCTTCTATTTCATGGCCCAGTGGATAGAGCACTGGCCTGAGAATCAGAGGACCTGGTTTCTAATTCCAGCTCCGCCACTTGTCTGCTGTGTGACATTGGGCAAGTCACATCTCTTCTCTGTGCCTCAGTTACCTCATCTGTAAAACCTGAAGACTGCGAGCCCCATGTGGGACAGGGAGCGGGCCCAACCTAATTAGTTTGTATTTTCCCAGCATTTAGAACAGGGCTTGATACATAGTGGTTAACAAATACCATCATCATCATTATTATTATTATTATTCTGGTGCCCTTTGTCTAAAGACTGTTAGTAGCCACTGGCAAGTGAGTGAGTCGGATTGACTAACCCGGTTGGTGAAAGCTTCACAACTAGCCAGAGGTTCTTTAGACGTGGATCACAAGATGTAATGTTAGTTGATCCCATTCGTTCAGTGCTATTTATTGAGCGCTTACTGTGTTCAGAACACTATACTAAACGCTTGGGAGAGCTCAGCCTCCCAGGGTTCTTGGAAGTGCATTGGAAACAACTTCTTAGAAAAGAGAGGAATCAAGTAGGGCACTTGCCAGTTTGTTATTTTTTTAGGATTTTCTAGAAGGAACTGGGAGAAGATTTACAAGTGGATGGAAATCTTGGCGGAAGCCATCACGGAATTTCAGTGGTCGAAGAGAAATCGGCAAGAAAGAAAATGGAAGGCAGACTTCAGCAAAATTAGGGAAGGAGGAAAAGGTGAGAGGAAAAAAATCCAAGAAACAAAGGAGTCCATGAGAGCTGGGTGCCCACTGAACCTAGGCACTGGAACATATTTTACCAGTATTTGCATTTTAAAGTGAGTCAATCAATCAATCAATCAATCATATTTATTGAGCACTTACTGTGTGCAGAGCACTGTACTAAGTGCTTGGGAAGTACGAGTGTAAACTCCTTGTGGGCAGGAAACATGTATTGTGTTCATTCATTCAGTTGTGTTTATTGGGTGCTTACTGTGTGCAAAGCACTGTACTAAGCACTTGAGAGAGTACAATATAACCCAGACACATTCCCTGCCCACAACAAGCTTACAGTCTCTGTTTTGGTGTGGTGCACAGCGGGCACTCAAATGCCACCACTTTGAAAAGAAAATGGTAAAAGGATGCCAATCTAGTATCTGTAGCCCTAGGCTAGATGGATCTGAATGGTAAATTTGAATGCCGTGGGTGAAATGAGTCCAGATCACTGAGCGTGTGCGCGCAATCAATCAATCGTATTTATTGAGTGCTTACTGTGTGCAGAGCACTGTACTAAGTGCTTGGGAAGTACAATTTGGCAACATATAGAGACGGTCCCTACCCAACAGTGGGCTCACAGTCTAGAAGACACACGTGCACACACACACACAAGCTAAAAAAAAACCCCAAAAAATTGTTACGTAGGGACGAAGACAAAGAAGCTAAGGGGAGTATAGGAGATAGCAGCTTGCCATGCCAGAGACAGTTATGGCCAACTGGGTCTCAGGTTCAAAAACTCTTATCACTACAATTTTATCCATGTGTGTGGGTGCCTGAAAAAACTGATGCCAACAAGCTCTTCTACCGTGAGCACACGTAAAAATATCCTTTGCCATTTAGTTACATTTACTATTCATTCAATTGTATTTATTGAGCACTCACTGTGTGCAGAGCACTGTACTAAGCGCTTGGGAAGCACAAGTTGGCAACATACAGAGACGGTCCCTACCCGACAGCGGGCTCACAGTCTAGAAGGGGGAGACACTACTTCTAACAATAATAATCATGGTATTTAAGTGCTTGCTATGTTCCAAGTGCTGGGACACATGCAAGATAATCAAGTCTTGAGAAGCAGTGTGGCTCAGTGGAAAGAGCCCGGGCTTTGGAGTCAGAGGTCATGGGTTCAAATCCCAGCTCTGCCACTTGTCAGCTGTGTGACTTTGGGCAAGTCACTTAACTTATCTGTGCCTCAGTTACCTCATCTGGAAAATGGGGATTAAGACTATGAGCTCCCCTGGGACAACCTGATCACCTTGTAACCTTCCCAGTGCTTTGCATACAGTAAGCGCTTAATAAATGCCGTCATTAAGTCCCACCTGGGGCTCACAGGCTAGGCAGGAGAACAGGTATTGGAATGCCCATTTTGCAGATGAGGGAACTGAGGCCCAGATAAATGAGGTGACTTGCCCAAGGTCATGCAACAGTTAAGTGGCAGAGCTGGGATTAGAACTCAGGTCCTCCGACTCTCAGGTCTGTGCTCTTTCCACTAGGTCATGCTGCTTCTCAGCATTTGTTTCATTCAATCGTAGTTATTGAGTGCTTACTGTGTGCAGAGCACTGTACTAAGGGCTTAATAATAATGGCACTTGCTAAGCACTTACTATGTGCAAAGCAGTGTTCTAAGCGCTGGGGAGGGTACAAGGTGATCAGGTTGTCCCACGTGGGGCTCACAATCTTCATCCCCATTTGGCGGATGAGGGAACTGAGGCCTAGAGAAGTGAAGTGACTTGCCCAAAGTCACACAGCTGACAATTGGCGGAGCCAGGATCTGAACCCATGACCTCTGCCTCCAAAGCCCGGGCTCTTTCCACTGAACCACGCTGCTTCTCAAATTTTCAAATTCACCTCTTTGACTCACAGTCTTCCCAACATCCTTGCCATAAAAAGAGGTACTCATTTTTGATCGTCGCTGAGGTGCTTGAAAATCCTGGCCTGGCTTAACCGTACTCGGGTAATCAATCAATCAATCAATTGTATTTATTGAGCACTTACTGTGTGCAGAGCACTGCACTAAGCGCTTGGGAAGTACAAGTTGGCAACATATAGAGACAGTCCCTACCCAACAGTGGGCTCACAGTCTAAAACGGGGAGACAGAGAACAAAACCAAACATACTAACAAAATAAAATAAATAGAATAGATATGTACAAGTAAAATAAATAAATAAATAAATAGAGTAATAAATATGTACGGCCCAGCACTGCCATGGAGTGGCCTGGGGCTGTGTCAAACTGGAAGCCAGCCAGAGCAAACCCAAGTGGCCCGGACACTCATTTAGGGAGTTGTCACTGTCAGACATCTCCCCACACCGAAATAGAGTTTTGGGTGGATTCTAACTCACTTCTGGTTCAGCCTGTAAACGGGGTGAGAAAAGGGAGTTTGAGAGGCCTCTGGGCTTGGCCGGTTTCGGCTTTGCGCCGACTCAAACTCTTCATCATCATCATCAATCGTATTTATTGAGCGCTTACTATGTGCAGAACACTGTACTAAGCGCTTGGGAAGTACAAATTGGCAACATATAGAGACAGTCCCTACCCAAAAGTGGGCTCACAGTCTAAAAGGGGGAGACAGAGAACAAAAGCAAACATACTAACAAAATAAAATAAATAGAATAGATATGTACAAGTAAAATAAATAAATAAATAGAGTAATAAATATGTACAAACATATATACATATATACAGGTGCTGTGGGGAAGGGAAGGAGGTAAGGCAGGGGGGATGGAGAGGGGGACAAGGGGGAGAGGAAGGAAGGGGCTCAGTCTGGGAAGTCCTCCTGGAGGAGGTGAGCTCTCAGCAGGGCCTTGAAGGGAGGAAGAGAGCTAGCTTGGCGGATGGGCAGAGGGAGGGCATTCCAGGCCCGGGGGAGGATGTGGGCCGGGGGTTGATGGCGGGACAGGCGAGAACGAGGTACGGTGAGGAGATTAGCGGCGGAGGAGCGGAGGGTGCGGGCTGGGCTGGAGAAGGAGAGAAGGGAGGTGAGGTAGGAAGGGGCGAGGGGATGGACAGCCTTGAAGCCCAGGGTGAGGAGTTTCTGCCTGATGCGCAGATTGATTGGTAGCCACTGGAGATTTTTGAGGAGGGGAGTAACATGCCCCGTATTTATTGAGCACTTACTATTCATTCAATCATATTTATTGAGCACTTACTATGTGCAGAACACTGTACTAAGCTCTTGGGAAGTACAAGTTGGCAACATATAGAGACGGTCCCTACCCAACAGCGGGCTCACAGTCGATGATCAAGGCTAAAGTCCCCTGTGATGGGGTTCTAGAATAGAGATCAATCAGTCAATAGAATGTACTGAGCCCTTATCATGCGCCGAACACTGTACTAAGTGCTTGAAAGTTGGAGATCACAAAGCAGGAGGCTGTCAAATCAACAGGCCCTTCCTCCAGGTGACATGCATCCTTAAGGAAGAAAGAAGTCCTTGAAGACCAGAAAAGGACAAATGTACATCTTCAAAAATGATCACCGATTAGAGACTGGTCATCTTTACCTGGAGAGATATTAGAACAGGCCAATCAATCGATAGTATTTATTGAGCACCCCCTGTGTGCAGAGCACTGTACTAAGTGCCCGGGAGAGTTCAATGCAATGGAGTTGGTAGACACATTCCCTGCCCATAGCGAAACGCACACATTTTCAGTCACTTAGATGAATGCAAAGTATTGGGTAGAAGAAATCAGCGTGATTTTTTGAAGAGCAAAAACCCCACCAGGACCACCTTATTTTCTTTACATGGTCATTACATATGATAAAGATATAGGGGTGGCAATTAGAAGGGCAGAAAGGCGTGGGATTTATCAATCAATCAATCAATCATATTTATTGAGCGCTTACTGTGTGCAGAGCATTGTACTAAGCGGTTGGGAAATACAAGTTGGCAACATATAGAGACAGTCCCTACCCAACAGTGGGCTCACAGTCTAAAAGGGGGAGACAGAGAACAAAACCAAACATACTAACAAAATGTTGGGTATTCCATGTTCCCAGCTCTTTATAGTGCAGTGTGACCCAGGGTTGGGATCGAGATTCTGTTTCCTGTCTTACAGAAGGGAAGGCAGGAATAGAGAGTTGGGAGTTCATTCATTCATTCAATCAATCGTATTTATTGAGCGCTTACTGTGTGCACAGCACTGGACTAAGCGCTCAGGAAGTACAAGTTCGCAACATATAGAGGCATTCCCTACCCAACAGTGGGCTCACAGTCTAGAAGGGGGAGACAGAGAACAGAACAAAACATATTAATAAAATAAAATAAATAGAATAAACATGTACAAATAAAATAGAGTAATAAATACGTACAAACATATATACATATATACAGGTGCTGTAGGGAGGGGGAGGAGGGGGAGAGGAAGGAGGGGGCTCAGTCTGGGAAGGCCTCCAGTTGAGATGTAGCCTGGCCTAGTGGATAGAGCATGAACCTGGAAGTCAGAAGGATCTGGGTTCTAATCCCGACCTCCACCATTTCTCTGCTGGGTGACCTTCGGCAAGTCATTTCACTTCTCTGTGCCTCAGTTGCCTCATCTGTAAAATGGGGATTAATACTGTGAGCTTTGTGTGGGACCGGGACTCTGTCCAACCTGATTAGCTTGTATCTACCCCAGCGTTTAGTACAACATCTAGCACATAGTAAGCGCTTAACAAATACCATAAAAAAGACCAGATTGGGTTTTTTTTCAACTCAATAAATACCATCAGTTATAAATAACATTGATTAATAGGTGGTTTTTTTGGTAATAATAATAATGATGGCATTTGTTAAGCACTTACTATGTGCCAAGCACTGTTCTAAGTGCTGGGGTAGATAGAAGGTCATCAGGTTGTCCCACGTGGGGCTCACAGTCTTAATCCCCATTTTACAGATGAGGTAACTGAGGCACAGAGAAGTTAAGTGATTTGCCCAAGATCACACTTTTTAGACTGTGAGCCCACTGTTGGGTAGGGACTGTCTCTATATGTTGCCAACTTGTACTTCCCAAGCGCTTAGTACAGTGCTCTGCACACAGTAAGCGCTCCATAAATACGATTGAGGATGATGAAGATGATGATGATCACACAGCAGCCGAGTGATGGAGCCGGGATTAGAACCCATGACTTCTGACTCCCAAGCCTGTGCTCTTTCCGCTGAGCATAGGTCCACTCAGGGGGTTTAAGTCCATGGGGTTGTCTGGTGCTCTGTCTGCCTTCCATTGCAGGAACTTTCTGATCAAACCCAAGAAGCTTCTTTCCTGATCAATTAGTATTTATTGGCAGTAGCCCCTAGTCCTGTTTAGAGGATAGAAACCCCTTCCAACTGAGGGAAGAGAGTCAGACAGACCGCCCTCATAAATGACTCATAATAATAATAATGATGGCATTTATTAAGCGCTTACTATGTGCAGAGCACTGTTCTAAGCGCTGGGGAGGTTACAAGGTGATCAGGTTGTCCCACTGGGGGCTCACAGTCTTAATCCCCATTTGACAGATGAGGTAACTGAGGCAGAGAGAAGTGACTTGCCCAAAGTCACCCAGCTGACAATTGGCGGAGCCGGGATTTGAACCCATGACCTCTGACTCCAAAGCCAGGGCTCTTTCCACTGAGCCACGCTGCTTCCAGTCTGAGCCATGAGTGGAAAACTAAGCACTGCAGATGGCCAGCACCTCCAAACCCCCATGGGACTTGTTTTGTTGTCTGTCTCCCCCTTCTAGACTGTGAGCCCGTTGTTGGGTAGGGAGAAGCATCTGTTGAGAAGCAGTGTGGCTCAGTGGAAAGAGCCCGGGCTTTGGAGTCAGAGGTCAGGGGTTCAAATCCCGGCTCCGCCAGTTGTCAGCTGTGTGACTTTGGGCAAATCAATTCACTTCTCTGGGCCTCAGTTCCCTCATCTGCAAAATGGGGATTAAGATTGTGAGCCCCATGTGGGACAACCTGATCAGCTTGTATCCCCCCCGCGCTTAGAACAGTGCTTTGCAAATAGTAAGCGCTTAACAAATACCATTATTATTATTATTATTATTATTCCCCCACTGAACTCCCAGGAGAGGCAAAACTTGGAGAAACCATGCTTAGGGAAGCAGCGTGGCTCAGTGGAAAGAGCCCAGGCTTTGGAGTCAGAGGTCATGGGTTCAAATCCCGGCTACTCCACTTGTCAGCTGTGTGATGGGCAAGTCACTTCACTTCTCTGAACCTCAGTTCCCTCATCTGTAAAATGGGGATTAAGACTGTGAGCCCGCTGTGGGACAACCTGATCACTTTGTAAACTCCCCAGGGCTTAGAACAGTGCTTTGCTCATAGTAAGCGCTTAATAAATGACATTATTATTATTATTATTATTGTTTTCTGAGCAGGGTTGTTGGCCACGCAGGTGGTCCACTTCCTCAACTGGTAAATTCCATCAGCCCATTCCATCCATTTCTTGCTAATTCTTGTTAATTCTTGTTTCTTGCTAGGCCTTGTAGCCCTTTCTTCTAACCTTAACACCAAGAATATTAAATACCATCAATCAATTAATCATATTTATTCACTGCTTACTCAGTGCAGAACACTGTACTAAGCGCTTGGGAGAGTACAGTGTTCTAGACTGTGAGCCCGCTGTTGGGTAGGGACCATCTCTGTATGTTGCCAACTTGTGCTTCCCAAGCGCTTAGTACAGTGCTCTGCACACAGAAAGGACTCAATGAATATGATTGAATGAATGAATGAGAGTATTAAATCCCAGACTGAGCCCCCTTTTTCCTCTCCTCCTCCCCATCCCCCCGCCCTACCTCCTTCCCCTCCCCACAGCACCTGTATATATGTATGTACAGATTTATTACTCTATTTACTCCATGTATTTTACTTGTACATATTTACTATTCATTTTGTTAATGATGTGCATTTAGCTTTAATTCTATTTATTCTGACGATTTGACATCCGTCCACATGTTTTGTTTTGTTGTCTGTCTCCCGCTTCTAGACTGTGAGCCCATGGTTGGGTAGGGACCGTCTCTATATGTCACCCACTTGTACTTCCCAAGCGCTTAGTACAGTACTCTGCACACAGTAAGCGCTCAATAAATACGATTGAACGAATGAATGAATGAATGAATGAATGAATAATTCCCTGGTTCTCTACAACTCTGTCTACTGTCCCCTCCCTCTTCCCATCTGCTCCCAGAGCCCCCACCCCAGTAGCCACTGTGTTTTTCCAGTTGCCCCCTAGGCACCCTGCCGTCCGACCAGTTCTAGCTGATCAGAGGGATCCATCTAGTGGGGAATTTTATCTTCCAGAATCCGAGCTACAACCATGGTCCTTTCCCCTTGTGAGGGAGGTGACAATCCCTGCGTCACAAATCCCCTTACTGCATTTTTTTCAAATGCTATTTAAGCGCTTACTATGTGCCAGGTACCGTACTAAGCCCTGGGGTGGATATAAGCAATGGGGTTGGTCCCACACATCCCTCGTAGTCTCAATCCCCATTTTACAGCTGAGGTAACTGAGGCACAGTGAAGTGACTTACAATAATAATAATAATGATGGCATTTATTAAGCGCTTGCTATGTGCAAAGCACTGTTCTAAGCGCCGAGGGGGATGCAGGGTGATCAGGTTGTCCCACGTGGGGCTCACAGTCTTCATCCCCATTTTACATATGAGGGAACTGAGGCTCAGAGAAGTGAAGTGACTTGCCCAAAGTCACACAGCTGACAAGTGGCGGAGCCGGGATTCGAACCCATGACCTCTGACTCCAAAGCCCGGGCTCTTTCCACTGAGCCACGCTGCTTCTCTTGCCCAAGGTCACACAACGGGTAAGTGGAGGAGCTGGAATTAGAACCCGCGATCTGACCCCAGGCCTGTGTTCTGTCCACCGTACCATACTTGGGTAGGGACCGTCTCTATATGTTGCAAACTTGTACTTCCCAAGCGCTTAGTACAGTGCTCTGCACACAGTAAGTGCTCAATAAATATGACTGAATGAATGAATGAATACTTCTTTGAGAAGCAGCGTCGCTCAGTGGAAAGAGCCCGGGCTTTGGAGTCAGAGGTCATGGGTTCAAATCCCGGCTCCGCCAATTAATAATAATAATAATAATGATGATGGCATTTATTAAGTGCTCACTATGTGCAAAGCACTGTTCTAAGCGCTGGGGAGATTACAAGGTGATCAGGTTGTCCCACAGGGGGCTCACAGTCTTAATCCCCATTTTACAGATGAGGTAACTGAGGCACAGAGAAGTGAAGTGACTTGCCCAAAGTCACACAGCTGACAATTGGTGGAGCTGGGATTTGAACCCATGAACTCTGACTCCAAAGCCCAGGCTCTTTCCACTAAGCCATGCTGCTTTGTCAGCTGTGTGACTTTGGGCAAGTCACTTCACTTCTCTGGGCCTCAGTTACCTCATCTATAAAATGGGGATGAAGACTGTGAGCCCCCTGTGGAACAACCTGATCACCCTGTTATCTCCCCAGTGCTTAGAACAGTGCTTTGCACATTTAATAAATGCCATCATTATTATTATTATCCAAGATTTTGGATCCATCTAAAAATGAGTGTAGGTGACCAGGCTAAGACTCCCAGACACAACCCTCCTTCAAGATTTTAAGCTGTGAAGAAGGAATTTAATTTCCTCACTCGCCTCATGCTGTGCAAATGACTTACGCTGTACAAGCGACAGTTATCTCCCTGTTTTAAAATTCCCCCTTTGGCTCTTGTGGGTGGATTGCCTCTGTAATGTGCTTGGCGGACGTCTAGAGTGGGGTTGCCCGCCCTAGGCTTTCAGGGGAAACAAAAAACCAAGGAAAAAAAAAAATAATAATAATGTTGGTATTTGTTAAGCGCTTACTATGTGCAAAGCACTGTTCTAAGCACTGGGGTAGATACAAGGTAATCAGGTTGTCCCACGAGGGGCTCACAGTCTTCATCTTCAGAGAAGCAGCGTGGCTCAGTGGAAAAAGCCCGGGCTTTGGAGTCAGAGGTCATGGGTTCATATCCCAGCTCCACCACTCGTCAGCTGTGTGACTTTGGGCAAGTCACTTAACTTCTCTGGGCCTCAGTTCCCTCATCTGTAAAATGGGGAGGAAGACTGTGAGCCCCATGTGGGACAACCTGATCACCTTGTAAATTCCCCAGCGCTTAGAACAGTGCTCTGCACATAGTAAGCGCTTAATAAATGCCATTATTATTATTATTATTATTATTATTATCCCCATTTTCCAGATGAGGGAACTGAGGCCCAGAGAAGTGAAGTGACTTGCCCAAAGTCACACAGCTGACAAGTGGCGGAGCCGGGATTTGAACCCACGACCTCTGACTCCAAAGCCCGGGCTCTTTCCACTGAGCCACTCTGCTTCTCTAAGGTCACACAACGACCTTGATCAGAGAAAAACTCATAAATTAACTCATAACAATAAATTAGATATGAACTATTGACCTTAATATCTGTCTCCCCTTCCAGACTGTTAGCTCGTGGGCAGGGAGCATGTCTACTAAATCTGTTGTACTCTCCCAATCAATCAATCAATCGTATTTATTGAGCGCTTACTGTGTGCAAAGCACTGTACTAAGCACTTGGGAAGTACAAGTTGGCAACATATAGAGACAGTCCCTACCCAACAGTGGGCCTCCCAAGCGGTTGTAGGGACCGTCTCTATATGTTGCCGACCTGTACTTCCCAAGCGCTTAGTACAGTGCTCTGCACACGGTAAGCACTCAATAAATATGATTGATGATGATGAATGAATGTATTCAGTAAGCTCTCAGTCCCATCGTTGATAACGATAACGCGGTTCTCAGGAAGGCAGTAGCAGCGGAGCACCGTGAAGGGTGGGAACGTCCGTTTGCGAAATTTTCATTTTGAAGGCATTCCTTGAACCCAGGTTTTACGTTATTTGAAGTCTTCAAATCACTGTTCTCCTCTGTTTGACCCTGCCCGGGGCTAGTGAGAGTGAGCGAATTATATCTTTCTCTTCATCCTCCTATTGCCGAAGCGATTGTAATCTGGCTGGACGGCGAGCCGTGCATCGACCAGGTCCTGCAGGGCCTGACGGGTGATCAGAGAAGCTGCGTGGCTCAGTGGAAAGAGCCCGGGCTTTGGAGTCAGAGGTCATGGGTTCAAATCCCGGCTCCGCCAATTGTCAGCCGTGTGGCTTTGGGCAAGTCAACTTCTCTGGGCCTCAGTTACCTCATCTGGAAAATGGGGATTGACTGTGAGCCCCTTGTGGGACAACCTGATCACCTTATAACTACCCCAGCACTTACAACAGTGCTTTGCACATAGTAAGCGCTTAATAAATGCCATTATTATTATTATTATTATCATATCTTTGGACAAATCAATCAAAGGTATTCATTGCGTGCTGACTTGGTGCAGAGCACTGGACTGAGCCCGTTGGGTGGGGACCGTCTCTAGATGTTGCCAACTTGTACTTCCCAAGCGCTTAGTACAGTGCTCTACACACAGTAAGCGCTCAATAAATACGATTGAATGAATGAGTGACAATAAAACAGAGTTGGTAGGTACGTTCCCTGCTCTGCGGGGAGACCAGGATGCTGAGAGAGAGGAGGGAGAGAAGCTTCGTTAACCCACACCTATGTCAGTTTGCCATCTGTTTCTAGACTGTGAGCCCACTCTTGGGTAGGGACCGTCTCTATATGTTGCCAACTTGCACTTCCCAAGCGCTTAGTACAGTGCTCTGCACACAGTAAGCGCTCAATAAATACGATTGATTGATTGATTGATTGATCTGTTCACTGCACCCTGGACTCCGCCCAACCCTTGGCACCGCCATCGAGGTGTGCTACTAGTCGGCCGAAGTAGGGAGCTGCATGGATTCAGGTTGGTCAGTGGTATTTATT
The DNA here is from genome assembly GCF_015852505.1 of Tachyglossus aculeatus. Classification (NCBI taxonomy): domain Eukaryota; kingdom Metazoa; phylum Chordata; class Mammalia; order Monotremata; family Tachyglossidae; genus Tachyglossus; species Tachyglossus aculeatus. The sequence goes on along the minus strand of NC_052070.1, from coordinate 36,688,596 downwards.
GAGCGCTTACGGTGTGCACAGCGGTCAACCCCAGGCCCCCCAATTCCACAGAACCCAACCGAGATGGGCCTGAGAAAATCTTGCACTAGACAAGCTGGGGAGAAAGCTTGCATTAGAGATGCACTAGAGAAGCAGTGTGGCCTAATGGGTAGAGCTCTGCCACTTCTCTTAATGATGTGCATATAGCTTTAATTCTATTTAATAATAATAATAATGGCATTTATTAAGCGCTTACTATGTGCAAAGCACTGCTCTAAGCGCTGGGGGGGGATACAAGGTGATCAGGTTGTCCCACGTGGGGCTCACAGTCTTCATCCCCATTTTACAGATGAGGGAACTGAGGGACAGAGAAGTTAAGTGACTTGCCCAAGGTCACACAGCAGACATGCGGCGGAGCTGGGATTCGAACCCATGACCAAAGCCCATGCTCTTTCCACTGAGGCGTTCTGCTTCTATTTGTTCTGACGATTTTGACACCTGTCTACATGTTTTGTTTTGTTGTCTGCCTCCCCCTTCTAGACTGTGAGCCCGTTGTTGGGTAGGGAGAAGCATCTGTTGAGAAGCGGCGTGGCTCAGTGGAAAGAGCCCGGGCTTTGGAGTCAGAGGTCAGGGGTTCAAATCCCGGCTCCACCAGTTGTCAGCTGTGTAACTTTGGGCAAGTCACTTCACTTCTCTGGGCCTCAGTTACCTCATCTGTAAAATGGGGACTAAGATTGTGAGCCCCATGTGGGACAACCTGATCACCTTGTATCCCCCCAGCGCTTAGAACAGTGCTTTGCACATAGTAAGCGCTTAACAAATACCATCATTATTATTATTATTAGGGACTGTCTCTATATGTTGCCGACTTGTACTTCCCAAGCGCTTAGTACAGTGCTCTGAACACAGTAAGCGCTCAATAAATACGATTGAATGAATGAATTAATTAATTCTCTGCCGTGTGACCTTGGGCAAGTCACTTCCTTCTCTGTGCCTTAGTTACCTCATCTGTAAAATGGGGATTAAGACTGTGAGCCCCATGTGGGACAGGGACTGTTTCCAACCCTATCTGCTTATATCCACCCCAGCATTTAGTACAGGGCCTGCCACATAGTGCTTAACAAATACAATAATAATAATAATAATAATAGAGCATTGGCTTGGGAGTCAGATGAACTGGAGTTCTAGTCTCAGCTCTGCCACTTGTCTACAGTGTGACCTTGAGCAAGTCATTTCATTTCTCAGAGCCTCATCTGTAAAATGGGGATTGAGACTGCGAGCCCCACGTGGGACATGGATTTGGTCCAACCTGACTGGTTTGTATCTATCCCAGCACTTAGAACAGTGCTTGCCACATATTAAGCGCTTAAAACGCTTAAAACCAAGTGCTTAAAACAACGTGACAACGTGTCTCAGTGGAAAGAGCCCGGGCTTTGGAGTCAGAGGTCGTGGGTTCAAATCCCTGCTCCACCAGTTGTCAGCTGTGTGACTTTGGGCAACTCACTTCACTTCTCTGGGCCTCAGTTGCCTCATCTGTAAAATGGGGATTAAGACTGTGAGCCCCCTGTGGGACAACCTGATTACCTTGTAACCTCCCCAGTGCTTAGAACAGTGCTTTGCACCTAGTAAGCGCTTAATAAATGCCATCATTATAGAGAATCAGCGTGGCTCAGTGGAAAGAGCCCGGGCTTTGGTGTCAGAGGTCATGGGTTCAAATCCCTGCTCCACCAATTGTCAGCTGTGTGACTTTGGGCAAGTCACTTCACTTCTCTGGGCCTCAGTTGCCTCATCTGTAAAATGGGGGATTAAGACTGTGAGCCCCCTTTGGACAACCTGATTACCTTGTAACCTCTCCAGTGCTTAGAACAGTGCTTTGCACATAGTAGCGCTTAATAAATGCCATCATTATAGAGAAGTAGCATGGCTCAGTGGAAAGAGCATGGGCTTCGGAGTCAGAGGTCATGGGTTCAAATCCCTGCTCCACCAGTTGTCAGCTGTGTGACTTTGGGCAAGTCACTTCACTTCTCTGTGCCTCAGTTACCTCGTCTGTAAAATGGGGATTAAGGCTGTGAGTCCCCCGTGGGACAACCTGATTACCTTGTAACCTCCCCAGTGCTTAGAACAGTGCTTTGCACCTAGTAAGCGCTTAATAAATGCCATCATTATAGAGAATCAGCGTGGCTCAGTGGAAAGAGCCCGGGCTTCAAACCCCGGCTCCGCCAATTGTCAGCTGTGTGACTTTGGGCAAGTCACTTCACTTCTCTGGGCCTCAGTTACCTCAACTGTAAAATGGGGATTAAGACTGTGAGCCCCCCGTGGGACAACCTGATCACCTTGCAGTGCTTAGAACAGTGCCTTGCACATAGTAAGTGCTTAATAAATGCCATCATCATCATTATTATTATTGTTATTATTATTAAATACCATCCCTAGGGCAGGAGAGGAAGGAAGATTTGGAAGGACTGGGATTTCTAGTCACTGATATGAGGGAGTGGGCACCTCAGTGCATGGTGGGACTCAGCCCCAACCCAATGGACAGGCTGGACCGTACCAATCAATCAATCAATCGTATTTATTGAGCACTTACTGTGTGCAGAGCACTGTACTAAGCTCTTGGGAAGTATAAGTTGGCAACATATAGAGACAGTCCCTACCCAATGTGGGCTCACAGTCTAAAAGGGGGAGGCAGAGAACAAAACCAAACATACTAACAAAATAAAATAAATAGAATAGATATGTACAGGTAAAATAAATAAATAAATAAATAAATAAATAGAGTAATAAATATGTACCAGATTGTAGGGCGAAGTCTCTGAGTCTGTGAACACTGGGGGAGCAACCCCCATCAAACTCATCCTCGTTGGGAAGCTACTGGACTCCAGGGGAGTGGAGGTGCCAGCCGGTCACTTGAAATCAATCAATCAATCGTATTTATTGAGTGCTTACTGTGTGCAGAGCACTGTACTAAGCGCTTGGGAAGTACAAGTTGGCAACACATAGAGACGGTCCCTACCCAACGTCGGGCTCGCGGTCTAGAAGGGGGACACAGAGAACAAAACCAAACATACTAACAAAATAAAATCAATAAAATAGATATGTACAAGTAAGACTCAAGGAAGTCAAACCGCCCCATCCACTTCTGAAGATAGACCTGGGACAAGGTCTATTTATTTTATTTTGTTAGTATGTTTGGTTTCGTTCTCTGTCTCCCCCTTTTAGACTGTGAGCCCACTACTGGGTAGGGACTGTCTCTATATGTTGCCAACCTGTACTTCCCAAGCGCTTAGTACAGTGCTCTGCACACAGTAAGCGCTCAATAAATACAATTGATGATGATGATGAAGTGACCACTCGACTGAAGAAATGGTACTTTTCTGGCAGGCGAGGCCTTGAAGGGGACTGGAGGAGCCAGCTGGAGTGAAACTAAAGGGCTTCTCTGCCGTAGAGTGGTTCTTGCAATTTTCAACTGATGTGCCCTCTGTCTGGTGCCAATATGGCATTGGATATCTTTATTTTTTAATGGCATTTGTTAAGCACTTACTATGTGCCAGGCACCGTACAAAGCGGTATAGTACAGTAGCAGTATTAGTATATGCAAACTAATAATAATAATAATTGGCATTTGTTAAGTGCTTACTATGTGCAAAGCACGGTTCTAAGCGCTGGGGAGGATACAGAGTGATCAGGTTGCCCCACGTGGGGCTCACAGTCTTCATCCCCATTTTACAGATGAGGTAACTGAGGCTCAGAGAAGTTAAGTGACTTGCCCCAGATCACACAGCAGACATGTGGCGGAGCCGGGATTCGAACCCATGACCTCTGACTCCAAAGCCCGGGCTCTTTCCACTGAGCCACGCTGCTTCTAATCAAGTTGGACACAGCCCATGTCCCAGATGGGGCTCACAGTCTTAATTCTAATTTTACAGAAGAGGTAACCGAGGCTGTGAGCCCGTTGTGGGGTAGGGGCCGTCTCTATATGTTGCCGATTTGTACTTCCCAAGCGCTTAATACAGTGCTCTGCACACAGTAAGCGCTCAGTAAATACAATCGAATCTCCGTCTGCTTGACTGTGAGCCCGTTGTTGGGTAGGGACCGTCTCTATATGTTGCCGATTTGCATTCCCAAGAGCTTAGTCCAGTGCTCTGCACACAGTAAGCACTCAATAAATACGGTTGAATGAATGAACTGAGGCACAGAGAAGCTAAGTGATTGGCGTCAGGTCACACAGCAGACAAGTGGTGGAGGGGAGATTAGAACCCATCATCAATCATTTATTGAGCGTTTACTATGTGCAGAGCACTGTACTAAGCACTTGGGAAGTACAAATTGGCAACATATCATCATCAATCGTATTTATTGAGCGCTTACTATGTGCAGAGCACTGTACTAAGCACTTGGGAAGTACAAATTGGCAACATATCATCATCAATCGTATTTATTGAGCGCTTACTATGTGCAGAGCACTGTACTAAGCGCTTGGGAAGTACAAATTGGCAACATATAGAGACGGTCCCTACCCAACAGTGGGTTCACAGTCTAAAAAGTCCTTCTGACTCAACTGTGAGCCTGTTGTTGGGTAGGGACCGTCCCTATATGCTGCCAACTTGTACTTCCCAAGCGCTTAGAACAGTGCTCTGCACACTGTAAGCGCTCAATAAATACGATTGAATGAATGAATGACTAGGCCGCGCTGCTTCTCTTGGGGAACACTCGGCCTCCCCCTTCCTCAGAGCAGCGGTCTGAATGTCCCGAAGCAGAGTCTGTGTTGACGGGATGCTGCTAGGGAAGCCCAGTGGCTTAAGATCAATGGAGGAGGTTAAAGGAGGAGGTTAAGCGTTTAGTACAGTGCTCTGCACACAGTAAGCGCTCAATAAACACGATTGATGATGAGGTTGGGGCAGCTGGAGGTAGCCTGTTCAGCTGCAGGTAGTTGTCGCCGTTTAAACAATCAATCAATCAATCAATCCTATTTATTGAGCGCTTACTGTGAGCGCAGACCGTACTCAACAGCAAAGCTTTAAGGACTCACACGGCCAAAAAGACCAACAGGAAATAGCATGGTATTAAAAAGAGAAGCAGGGCGGTCTAGTGGAAAGAGCACTGGCTGGTAGTCGGTGGACCTGGGTTCTAATCCTGGCTCCACCACTTGTCTGTTGGGTTAACTTGGGCAACCCGCTTAATTTCTCTGTGCCTCAGTTACCTCAGCTGTAAAATGGGGCTGGACGTGGACCGTGTCCGACCTGATCATCTGTAAAACGGGGATTAAGACTGTGAGCCCCACGTGGGACAAGCTCATTTCTAGACTGTGAGCCCGCTGTTGGGTAGGGACCGTCTCTATATGTTGCCAACTTGGACTTCCCAAGCGCTTAGTACAGTGCTCTGCACACAGTAAGCGCTCAATAAATATGACTGATTGATTGATTGATTGCCAACTTGTTATTATTCTCTGTGCCTCAGTTCCCTCATCTGTAGAATGGGGATGGAGACTGTGAGCCCCACGTGGGACAACCTGATCACCTTGTAACCTCCCCAGCGCTTAGAACAGTGCTTTGCACATAGTAAGCGCTTAACAAATACCATCATTATTATAATATTATTATTACCTTGTGTCTACCCCAGTGCTTAGAACACTGCTTGGCACATAGTAAGTGCTTAACAAATACCATCATTAGTATAATATTATTATTACCTTGTGTCTACCCCAGCACTTAGAACAGTGCTTGGCACATAGTAAGCGCTTAACAAGTACCATCATTATTATTATTATTCCCAAGCGCTTAGTACAGTGCTTGGCACATAGTAAGTGCTTAACAAATACCATCATTATTATAATATTATTATTACCTTGTATCTACCCCAGTGCTTAGAACAGTGCTTGGCACATAGTAAGCGCTTAACAAATACCATCATTATTATTATTATTCCCAAGCGCTTAGTACAGTGGTTGGCACATAATAAGCGCTTAACAAATACCATCATTATTATAATATTATTATTACCTTGTGTCTACCTCAGCGTTTAGAACAGTGCTTGGCACGTAGTAAGTACTTAACAAATACCATCATTATTACTATTATTATTCCCAAGCGCTTAGTACAGTGCTTGGCACATAGTAAGCACTTAACAAATACCATCATTATTATAATATTATTATTACCTTGTGTCTACCCCAGCGCTTAGAACAGTGCTTGGCACATAGTAAGCACTTAACAAATACCATCATCATTATTATTATTATTATTATTCCCAAGCGCTTAGCGCAGTGCTTGACACATAGTAAGCGCTTAACAAATACCATCATTATTATAATACTATTATTACCTTGTGTCTACCCCAGTGCTTAGAACAGTGCTTGGCACATAGTAAGCGCTTAACAAATACCATCATTCTTCAAGGCCCTGCTGAGAGCTCACCTCCTCCAGGAGGCCTTCCCACACTGAGCCCCTTCCTTCCTCTCCCCCTCGTCCCCCTCTCCATCCCCCCATCTTACCTCCTTCCCTTCCCCACAGCACCTGTATATATGTATATATGTTTGTACATATTTATTACTCTATTTATTTATTTTACTTGTACATATCTATTCTATTTATTTTATTTTGTTAGTATGTTTGGTTTTGTTCCCTGTCTCCCCCTTCTAGACTGTGAGCCCACTGTTGGGTAGGGACTGTCTCTATGTGTTGCTTGTACTTCCCAAGCGCTTAGGACAGTGCTCTGCACACAGTCAGCGCTCAATAAATACGATTGATTGATTATGTACACATCTGTAATTTATTTATATTAATCTCTGTCTCCCCCTCTAGACTGCAAGCTTATTGTAGGCAGGTAGCGTGTCTGCAATACGTGGCTCAGTGGAAAGAGCCCGGGCTTTGGAGTCAGAGGTCATGGGTTTGAATCCCGGCTCCGCCACATGTCTGCTGTGTGACCTTGGGCAAGTCACTTCACTTCTCTGAGCCTCAGTTCCCTCATCTGTAAAATGGGGATTAAGACTGTGAGCCCCACGTGGGACAACCTGATCACTTTGTTACCCCCCCCCCAGCGCTTAGAACAGTGCTTTGCACATACTAAGCGCTTAACAAATGCCAATATTATTATTATTATTATTATTATTACTCTCCCAAGCTCTTAGTACAGTGCTATGCACACAGTAAGGGCTCAATAAATATGACCTGACTGACTGAGAGAGCGGGACTCACCCTACCCACACCCAACCCCTACGCAGCCTCCCTCCTCCTGCTTCTGTCCAAACTCCCCCAACAGGTTGTAAACCCCTTCTTTTTAGACTGTGAGCCCACTCTTTTAGACTGTGAGCCCACTCTTTTAGACTGTGAGCCCACTGTTGGGTAGGGACCGGCTCTATATGTTGCCATCTTGTACTTCCCAAGCGCTTAGTCCAGTGCTCTGCACACAGTAAGCGCTCAATAAATACGATTGATTGATTGATTCAGTTTCCTTTCCTACACTTTCATCTCTTCCAACTCCCTTCCTCCATAGTCTGGCTTTCTCTTTACTGAGACCACACTCTCTGAAGTCACAAAAGCCTGTCTCTTCAACATTTCCAGTACTCGCCCCTTCCCCATCATCCAAAAGCCACCCTGTCCGCTCCTGACACACGGCATATCCTGCCTCGACTACCGGAGCGGCCTCCTCTCCGACCTCCCTGCCTCCTCTCTCTCCCAACTCCAGTCCACACTTCATTCATTCATTCAATTGTATTTATTGAGCGCTTACTGTGTGCAGAGCACACAGCGCTTGGGAAGTCCAAGTTGGCATCACATAGAGACGGTCCCTACCCAACAGTGGGCTCACAGTCTAGAAGGGGGGGGACAGACAACAAAACGAAACATATTAACAAAATAAAATAAGTAGAATGGTAAATATGGGTAAGTAAAATAGAGTAACAACTCTGTACAAACATATATACAGGTGCTGTGGGGAGGAAAAGGAGGTAAGGCAGGGGGGATTCATTCATTCGTTCAATCGTATTTATTGAGCGCTTACTGTGTGCAAGCGCTTGGGAAGTACAAGTCTGCAACATATAGTGCTTAGAACAGTGCTCTGCACATAGTAAGCGCTTAACAAATGCCATCATTATTATTATTATTATAGAGACGGTCCCTACCCAACAGCGGGCTCACAGTCGAGAAGGGGGAGACAGACAACACACACTTCACTCTGCTGCGCTGATCTATTTTGTAAAACATGGTTCTGCTCGTGTCTTCCCACCTCCCAGAAACCTCTACTGATGGGTGGCACTTTCCCCTCCACAACAAGTAGAAACTCCTGACTGTTGACTTCGCCAAATAGTTTGCTCCCTACCAATTATCCCCTCTCTCTCTCACATTATGTTCCAGCTTGCACTCTTCATTCCTTCAAGCTGCCCTACTCACTGTGCCTCACTTCTGTCTCTCCCATCAACGCTCATGGTACGCTTCTTCTTTCATAGCCTGCAGACTACATCTCTCCCCAGCATTAAAAGTCCTCGCGAAATTTCATCTCTTCCAGGAGACCTTCCCAGATTAATCTTTTATCTTCCCCAACTGGCTCATCGGGCACTTGAGTAGTCACACCCCATGCCCAAAGCACTTATGTACATCTCTGTCGGATTTCTCTGTCTCCCCCTTTTAGACTGTGAGCCCACTGTTGGGTAGGGACTGTCTCTATATGTTGCCAACTTGTACTTCCCAAGTGCTTAGTACAGTGCTCTGCACACAGTAAGCGCTCAATAAATATGATTGATTGATTGATTGATATAACTGCTACTTTCTCCTATCTGTAATTTAGATTAGAAGCTTCTTCAGGGCAGGAATCATGTCTACAAACTGTACTCTCTCTACATGTCAAGCAGCGTTCTAAGTTCTGGGGTAGATTCGATTTGGATACAGTCCCTGTCCAACAGTGCTTTGCACATAGTAAGCGCTTAACAAATACCATTATTATTATTATTATCATTATTATTATTATTATTACATGGGGCTCACAGTCTTAATTTCCACTTTAAAGATGATAACTTTATCTGCAGCCTGCAGCCCCCTCCTTCCTCTCCCCCTCCTCCCCCTCTCCATCCCCCAACTTACCTCCTTCCCCTCCCCACAGTACCTGTATATATGTATGTATGTACGTATTTATTACTCTATTTATTTTATTTGTACATATTTATTCTATTTATTTTATTTTGTTAATATGTTTTGTTCTGTTCCCTGTCTCCCCCTTCTAGACTGTGAGCCCACTGTTGGGCAGGGACTGTCTCTATGTGTTGCCAACCTGTACTTCCCATGTGCTTAGTACAGTGCTCTGCACACAGTAAGCGCTCAATAAATACGATTGAACTAACGAATAACTGAGGCCCAGAGAAGTTAAGTGACTTGCTCAGAGTCCCACAGCAGACAAGTGGCAGAGCTGGAATTAGAACCCAGGTCAATCAATCAATCAATCAATCAATCAATCAATCGTATTTACTGAGCGCTTACTGTGTGCAGAGCACTGTACTAAGTGCTTGGGAAGTACAAGTTGGCAACATATGGAGACAGTCCCTACCCAACAGTGGGCTCACAGTGTAGAAGGGGGAGACAGACAACAAAACCAAACATATTAACAAAATAAAATAAATAGAATAGATATGTACAAGTAAAATAAATAAATAAATAACCAGGCCTGTGCTCTACCCACTAGGCAGGCTTCTGCTGCAATATATTCTACTGATTTATTAAATGAATTGGGGGTATCAATCAATCAATCAATCGTATTTATTGAGTGCTTACTGTGTGCAGAGCACTGTACTAAGCGCTTGGGAAGTCCAAGTTGGCAGCATCTAGAGACAGTCCCCACCCAACAGTGGGCTCACAGTCTAGAAGGGGGAGACAGAGAACAAAACCAAACATATTAACAAAATAAAATAAATAGAATAGATATGTAAAATAAAAAAATAAAATAAGTAAAAATACATAAAAATAAATAAACAAATAAATAAAAAAGTAAAAATAAATAAAAATAAGTAAAATGAATAAATAAATAAATAAATAACCAGGCCTGTGCTCTACCCACTAGGCATGCTTCTGCTGCAATATATTCTACTGATTTATTAAATAAACTGGGGGTATCGTGGGCTCCAGTTTGTCTACTACTATGCATATGTGTGTGTGTGTATATGTGAGTGGTACCCACAGGCTGTCAACAAAGGGGGGCTGGTATTCTTGAGTGTCCTCAGCGTCTACAAGGAGTGGTTTAAACAGGCCACTTCTAAACCACTTGATACATGCCATGGTAATTAGACTGATTACTATAAAAATCCCCGGGCCGGCTGCGAGCTCACTTCCTAAATGTCAAGGCCCAGACGGGCCAGACTCCAAATTGTGCAGTGTCAAGAGGGCCCGTGCTGGGCCCTGGTTGGAACGGGTCCAGGGTGGACTGGGCCAGAGCGTAACCTGATTCTCGCAGAGGCCGGTGGGTTTGGATGAGTAGCCTGCGGCCTGGGCTACGGGGTCTGCCAGTTCCCTCCGTAGCCCTGGGATGGGAGGAAGAAAAGCTATCCTCCATTCCTTCAGCGCTCAGCCAGGCCCCCTTCCTTATTTTGCCAACCTCTGAGAGGTGGGGCCAGAGGCTAGGCTGGCTCCAGGGGCTGGGAGGGCCCTGAGAGATAATAATAATAATAATAATGGCGTTTATTAAGCGCTTACTATGCGCAAAGCGCCGTTCTAAGCGCTGGGGAGGTCACAAGGTGATCAGGTTGTCCCACGGGGGGCTCACAGTCTTCATCCCCATTCTGCAGATGAGGTCACTGAGACCCAGAGAAGTGCAGTGACTTGCCCAAAGTCACACAGCTGACCGTTGGTGGAGCCGGGATTTGAACCCATGACCTCTGACTCCAAAGCCCGGGCTCTTTCCACTGAGCCATGCTGCTTCTCGTTGTCTGTCTCCCCCTTCTAGACTGTGAGCCCGTTGTTGGGTAGGGACCATCTCTATATGTTGACGACTTGTACTTCCCAAGTGCTTAGTACAGTGCTCTGCGCACAGTAAGTGCTCAATAAATACGATTGAATGAATGAATGAATGAAGGCATATTGGCAGGATGGAGCTAAGAACTAAATCCCCATGAATCCTGATCAAGGCCAGAACCCTGCGCAGCGTCAGTTTGGGCTGCTTTGCCTGCAAGGAGAACCTATTCTGATGGCAGAGATTTCAGTGCTTAGGACAGTGCTTGGCACATAGTAAGTGCTTAACAAATACCATTATTATTATTATTATTATTGATAAGTAAGAGGAGTAGTGTGGCCTAATAATAATGATGGCATTTATTAAGCGCTTACTATGTACAAAGCACCGTTCTAAGCGCTGGGGAGGTTACAAGGTGATCAGGTTGTCCCACGGGGGGCTCACAGTCTTACTCCCCATTTTCCAGATGAGGGAACTGAGGCCCAGAGAAGTGAAGTGACTTGCCCAAAGTCACACAGCTGAAAAGTGGCGGAGCCGGGATTTGAACCCATGACCTCTGACTCCAAAGCCCGGGCCCTTTCCACTGAGCCAATAGCACAAGTTTGGGAGTCAGAAGGACTTGGGTTCTAATTCCGACTCTGCCACGTGTCCTCTGTGTGACCTTGGGCAAGTCACTTAACTTCTCTGTGCCTCAGTGACCTCCTCTGTAAAAATGGGGATAAAGACTGTTAGTCCCACGTGAGACATAAAGTGTGTCCAACATGATTAGTTTTTATCTACCCCAGACCTTAGTACAACACCTGGCGCATAGTAAATGCATAACAAATACCATAAATATACATTTTTAAAGTAGAATTCTTCCCTCCACTATCACAAAAATTCATTCATTCAATCGTATTTATTGAGCACTTACTGTGTGCAGAGCACTGTACTAAGCGCTTGGGAAGTACAAGTCGGCAACATATAGAGACGGTCCCTACCCAACAACGGGCTCACGATCTAGAAGGGGGAGACAGACAACAAAACAAAACGTGTCAACGAGTGTCAAAATCGTCAGAACAAATAGAATTAAAGCTATATAATAATAATAATAGTGGCATTTAGCACTTACTATGTACAAAGCACTGTTCTAAGCGCTATATGCACATCACTAACAAAATAAATAGAGTAGTAAATGTGTGCAAATAAAATAGAGTAATAAATCTGTACAAATATATATGCAAGTGCTATGGGGAGGGGAAGGAGGAGAGGAAAAAGGGGGCTCAGTCTGGGAAGGCCTCCTGGAGGAGGTGAGCTCTCAGTAGGGCTTTGAAGGGAGGGTTGATTTGCCTTAAGGCGGAAGGCTTTGATTCCGTGCATTTGGAGCCTGGAGGAAGGCGACCGTGTTGGGTCATTCATTCATTCATTCATTCATTCAGCCGTATTTATTGAGCGCTTACTGTGTGCAGAGCACTGTACTGAGCGCTTGGGAAGTACAAGTCGGCAACATATAGAGATGGTCCCTACTTGACAACGGGCTCACAGTCTAGAAGGGGGAGACAGACAATAAAACAAAACGTGGACAGGTGTCAAGTCGTCAGAACAAATAGAATTAAACCTAGATGCACATCATTTAAAAAATAAATAGAATAGTAAACATGTACAAGTAAAATAGAGTAATCAATCTGCACAAACATATATTCATTCATTCATTCAATCGTATTTATTGAGTGCTTACTGTGTGCAGAGCACTGGACTAAGCGCTTGGGACTTACAAGTTGGCAACATCTAGAGACGGTCCCTACCCAACAGCGGGCTCATAGTCTAGAAGGGGGAGACAGACAACAAAACAAAACATATTAACAAAATAAAACAAATAGAATCGTGAACATGTACAAGTAAAATAGAGTAATGAATCTGTACAAACATATATACAGGTGCTGTGGGGAGGGGAAGGAGGTAGGGCGGAGGGATGGGGAGGAGGAAAGGAAAAAGGGGGCTCCCTGGGTCCCCTCTGTCGCAGGGAGAGGAGAGGAGCCCAGGTTTAATGTTTACAGGAATGCTGTTGACACTTTCTGTTGGGAAGTGAAAGTGCCTTGCTGCCCCAGGAAGGAGAATAATAATAATAATAATAATAATAATAATAGCATTTATTAAGCGCTTACTATGTGCAAGGCACTGTACTAAGCACTTGGGAAGTACAAGTCAGCAACATATAGAGATGGTCCCTACCCAAAAGCGGGCTCATAGTCTAGACGGGGGAGACAGACAAAAAAACAAAACATATTAACAAAATAAAATAAATAGAATAGTAAATATGTGCAAATAAAACAAATAGAGTAATAAATCGGTACAAACATATATATAGGTGCTGTGGGGAGGGGAAGGAAGTAGGGCGGGGGGATGGGGAGGAGGAAAGGATAAAGGGGGCTCCCTTGGTCCCCTCTGTTGCGGGGAAAGGAGAGGAGCCCAGATTTAATGTTTACAGGAATGCTGTTGACACTTTCTGTTGGGAAGTGAAAGTGCCTCGCTGCCCCAGGAAGGATAATAATAATAATAATAATAATAATAATAATAATAATAATGATGGCTTACTTTGTGCAAGGCACTGTTCTAAGCGCTGGGGAGGTTACATGGTGATCAAGTTGTCCTACGGGGGGCTCACGGTCTTAATCCCCATTTTACAGATGAGGGAACTGAAGCACAGAGAAGCTAAGTGACTTGCCCAAAGTCAATCAATCAATCGTATTTATTGAGCGCTTACTGTGTGCAGAGCACTGTACACACAGCTGTCAACAACTGGCAGAGTCAGCATTTGAACCCATGACCTCTGACTCCAAAGCCCGGGCTCTTTCCACTGAGCCATGCTGCTCCTCATGCTGCTCAAGACAGGGCAGTGCGATCTTGCAGTGGTGGACTGGGGTCACCAGATGGAGCTTTGTAAAAGTTAAAAAACGATTTTAGACTGTGAGCCCACTGTTGGGTAGGGACTGTCTCTATGTGATGCCAATTTGTACTTCCCAAGCGCTTAGTACAGTGCTCTGCACATAGTAAGCGCTCAATAAATACGATTGATTGATTGATTTCCAACCCAGTGAGGCTGTGGCCACCGGGTAGCCACTGGCCGCAGAGGCCTTTCTGGACTCAAATGGTTTATTTAGCTCTTGGGTCCCAGGGAGACCCGAGCACAGGGACGAACCTGAGCCTCCTGCTGCGTAGGGACCGTCTCTATATGTTGCCAACTTGTACTTCCCGAGCGCTTAGTACAGTGCTCTGCACACAGTAAGCGCTCAATAAATACGATTGAATGAATGAATGAATGGACCTGGTTGGGTTTGGGCTGACTTCCAACCGTTTAAACCTCCCCATTCATTCATTCATTGATTCAATCGTATTTATTGAGCGCTTACTGTGTGCAGAGCACTGTACTAAGCGCTTGGAAAGTCCAGGTTGGCAACATATAGAGACAGTCCCTACCCAACAGTGGGCTCACAGTCTAGAAGGGGGAGAAGCAATGGTATATATTGAACTCCGTGAGAGCACTTTATTAATAACAATAATTATGGTATTTGTTCGCCTTATAACCTCCCCAGTGCTTAGAACAGTGCTTTGCACATAGTAAGCGCTTAATAAATGCCATTATTATTATTATTATGATTCATTCATTCAATCGTATTTATTGAGCTCTTACTGTGTGAAGAGCACTGTCCTAAGCGCTTAGGAAGTACAAGTGGGCAACATATAGAGACGGTCCCTAGTAATAATAATAATGACGCAAAGTGCTTACTCCCCCTTCTAGACTGTGAGCCCGTTGTTGGGTAGGGACCGTCTCTATATGTTGCCAACTTGTACTTCCCAAGCGCTTAGTACAGTGCTCTGCACACAGTAAGTGCCCAATAAATACGATTGAATGAGTGAATGAGTGAATAAATACGATTGAATGAATGAATGCAAAGCACTGTTCTAAGCTCTGGGGAGGTTACCAGGTGATTGAGTTGTCCCACGTGGTGCTCACTGTCTTCATCCCCATTTTACAGATGAGGGAACTGAGGCCCAGAGAAGTAAAGTGACTTACCCAGAGTCACACAGCTGACAATTGGCGGAGTCGGAATTTGAACCCATGACCTCTGATTCCAAAGCCGGGGCTCTCTCCACTGAGCCACGCTGCTTCTCAACAAATGCTTCTCCCTACCCAACAATGTGCTCACAGTCTAGAAGGGGGAGACAGACAACAAAACAAAACATGGAGACAGGTGTCAAAGTTTAAGCGTTTACTACATGCCAAACACCGTACTAAGCACTGAGGTAGATGCAAGGTAATCAGGTTGCCTCACGAGGGGATCACAATCTTAATCCCCATTTTACAGATGAGGGAACTAAGGCACAGAGAAGTTGTGACTTGCCCATGGTCACACAGCAGACAAGTGGCGGAACGGGGATTAGAACCCATGTCCTCTGACTCCAAAGCTCGGGCTCTTGACACTAGGTGATGCTGCTTGGATGGCATTTGTTAAGAGAAGCAAAGTGGCTCAGTGGAAAGAGTCCGGGTTTTGGAGTCAGAGGTCATCGGTTCAAATCCCGCTCCGCCAATTGTCAGCTGTGTGACGTTGGGCAAGTCACTTAACTTCTCTGGGCCTCAGTTACCTCATCTGTAAAATGGGGATGAAGACTGTGAGCCCCCCCATGGAACAACCTGATCACCTTGAAACCTCCACAGCACTTGGAACAGTGCTTTGCACATAGTAAGCGCTTAATAAATGCCATTATTATTATTATTTGTTAAGCACTTTTATGATGTGCCAGACACTGAACTAAGCACTGGGTTGGATACAGGCAAATCGGGTTGGACACAGTCCTTGTCCCACGAGGGGTTCACAGTCTCAATCCCCATTTTACAGATGAGTTAACTGAGGCCCGGAGAAGTGAAGTGACTTGCCTAAGGTCACACAGCAGATGAGTGGCGGTGCCAGGATTAGAAGTACAGTGCTCTGCACACAGTAAGCGCTCAATACATACGATTGAATGAATGAATGAATAACTCCCAAGCTTGGGCTGTAGCCACTACACCATAAATGTCCGGGAGAGCAAGAGTGTGTATTCTCTCCTAGAGCTTAGTACAGTGCTCTGCACATAGTAAGCACTTAATAAATACTACTACTCCTACAGAGTAGATAATAATAATAATGATGATATTTGTTAAGCGCTTAGTGTATGCCAGGCACTGTACTAAGCACTGGGGTGGGGGGGGGGGGGATACAAGCTAATCAAATTGGACACAATTCCTTTTCCCATTTGGGGCTTGCAGTCTCAAACCCCATTTTACAGATGAGGTAACTGAGGCACAGAGAAGTGAAGTGACTTACCCAAGGTCACACAGCAGACAAGGGGCAGAGTTAGGATTAGAACCCAGGATCTTCTGACTCCCAAGCCTGTGATCTATCCAGTACACCATGCTGCTTAAGTAGACACTATTCCTGCTCTTAATAATAATAATAATGGCATTTGTTAAGCGCTTACTATGCGCAAAGCACCGTTCTAAGCGCTGGGGGGATACAAGGTGATCAGGTTGTCCCGTGCGGGGCTCATAGTCATCATCCCCATTTTACAGTTGAGGTAACTGAGGCTCTGAGAAGTTAAGTGACTTGCCCAAGGTCACACAGCAGACATGTAGCGGAGCCAGTATTTGAACCCACGACCTCTGACTCCAAAGCCCGGGCTCTTTCCATTGAGCCACGCTCTTGAGGAGCTTACGATAGAGTAGGGGAAGTCAGACATCAAGGTCACAGATGGTGGAAGCCACTGATTTTTACAGAAGATAAGGAAGCTATATGGCTATTATTCACTTTTTATTTATTTATTCATTCATTTATTTATTTATTTATTTATTTATTTATTTATTTATTTATTTATTTATTTATTTTATTTTGTTAGTATGTTTGGTTTTGTTCTCTGTCTCCCCCTTTTAGACTGTGAGCCCACTGTTGGGTAGGGACTGTCTTTATATGTTGCCAACTTGGACTTCCCAAGCGCTTAGTACAGTGCTCTGCACACAGTAAGTGCTCAATAAATATGATTGATGATGATTGATGATGATAATAGAAAGACCTGGGCTCTAATCCCGGCTCCATCACAAATCTGCCGTTTGATCATGGGGAAAGTCACTTAACTTTTCTCTGTCTCAGTTACCACATCTGTAAAATAGGGATTACTATGTTGAGCCCCATGCGACACATGGACTGTGTCCAACCTGATTAACTTGTATCTACCCCAGTGCTTAGTACAATGCCTGGCACATAGTAAGTGCTCAACAAATAACATAAAATTAAAAAATAAAAGCAATTGAGCACTTACTATTTGCAGAGCACTGTTCTAAGCATTTGGGAGAGTACAGTACAGCAGAATTAGCAGACACATTCCCTGCCCATAATAAGCTTACAGTCTAGAGAGGGAGATAGACATTAATATGAATAAATAAATAGTTTATAATATATAATTTAAAGGTATATATAGGGGAAGCAGCATGGCTCAGTGGAAAGAACCCGGGCTATGGAGTCAGAGGTCATGGGTTCAAAAATCCCGGCTCCGCTACTTGTCAGCTGGGTGACTTTGGGCAAGTCACTTAACTTCTCTGTGCCTCCGTTACCTCATCTGTAAAATGGGGATTAAGACTGTGAGCCCCATGTGAGGAAACCTGATCACCTTGTAACCTCCCCAGCGCTTAGAACAGTGCTTTGCACATAGTAAGTGCTTAATAAATGCCATTATTATTATTATTATTATTATTATTATTATACATAAGTGCTGTGAGGTTGGGAGTGGGGTGAATGTCAACTGTCCCAAGGTCATAGATCCAAGTACGGTCAACCAGCAATCAGCAGTCAATCAACCAATCAGTCAATCAATCAATCGTATTTATTGAGCGCTTACTGTGTGCAGAGCACTGTACTAAGCGCTTGGGAAGTACAAGTTGGCAACATATAGAGACAGTCCCAACCCAATAGTGGGCTCACAGTCTAGAAACAGTCTAGAAACCAGTCCTATTTATTGAGCACTTATTGCTCTTAACATAGTTAAGCACTCAATCAACCACTCATATTTATTGAGTGCTACTGCCTGCAAAGCACTGTACTAAGTAAGCGCTTGCTGCTCTGGAAACAATAAGTGCTTCATCAACCAATCGAATTTATTGAGCGCATTTACTGCCCCGAACAAATTAAACGCTCAGTCAACCAGTCGTATCTGTTCACTCATTCAACCGTATTTACTGAGCGCTTATTGTGTGCCTGGATGCTTGGGAGAGTACAATGCAACGATAAACGGGCACATTCCCTGCCCAAAATGAGCTTATAGTCTAGCGTGAGAGGAGACGCGACCCCCCGAGCCGCCAAGCTAGCTCTCTTCCTCCCTTCAAGGCCCTACTGAGAGCTCACCTCCTCCAGGAGGCCTTCCCAGACTGAGCCCCTTCCTTCCTCTCCCCCTCATCCCCCTCTCCATCCCCCCATCTTACCTCCTTCCCTTCCCCACAGCACCTGTATATATGTATATAAGTTTGTACATATTTATTACTCTATTTATTTTACTTGTACGTATCTATTCTATTTATTTTATTTTGTTAGTATGTTTGGTTTTGTTCTCTGTCTCCGCCTTTTAGACTGTGAGCCCATGTTGGGTAGGGACTGTCTCTATATGTTGCCAATTTGTACTTCCCAAGCGCTTAGTACAGTGCTCTGCACATAGTAAGCGCTCAATAAATACGATTGATGATGATTGATGATTAATATAAATAAATGACAGATATGTACATAAGTGCTGTGGGGCTGGGAGGCGGGGAGAACAAAGGGAGCAGGTCAGAGTGAAGCAGAAGGGAGTGGGAGAAGAGGAAAAGGGGCTCAGTCAGGGAAGGCCTCTTGGAGGAGATGGGCCTTCAATAAGACTTTGAACGGAGGTGGGGAGGTTGTCTGTCAGATTTGAGGAGGGAGGGCATTCCAGGCCAGAGTCCGGACATGGGCTAGGGGTCAGCAGCAAGTTAGATGAGATCGAGGCACAATGAGAAGGTTACCATTAGAGGAGCGAAGAGTGTGGGCTGGGTTGTAGGAGGAGAATAGCGAGGTGAGGGAGGAGAGGGCAAGGGGATTGAGTGTTTTAAAGCCAGTGGTGAAGACTTTTTGTTTCATGCGGAGGTGGATGGGCAACCACTGGGGGTTTTGTTTTTGAGGAGTGGACTGACACTTCCTTTATGATTCTGTAGAAAAATGATCCAGGCAGTAGAGTGAAGTATGGACTCGGGTGAGGAGAGGCAGGAGTAGATGAGGTGATGCAATAATCCAGATGAGATAGCATGAGTGATCGTATTAACATGGTAGCGGTTTGGATAATAATAATAATAATGATGGTATTTGTTCATTCATTCAATCGTATTTATTGAGCGCTTACTGTGTGCAGAGCACTATATTAAGCGCTTGGGAAGTCCAAGTTGGCAACATATAGAGACGGTCCCTACCCAACAGTGGGCTCACAGTCTAGAAGGGGGAGACAGAGAACAAAACAAAACATATTAACAAAATAAAATAAATAGCGCTTACTATGTACAAAGCACTGTTCTAAGCACTGGGGAGGTTACAAGGTAGTCAGGTTGTCCCACGGGGGGCTTACAGTTTTAATCCCCATTTTATAGGTGAGGTAACTGAGGCCCAGAGAAGTTAAGTGACTTGCCCAAAGTCACACAGCTGACAGTTGGATTTGAACCCATGACCTCTGACTCCCAAGCCCGGGCTTTTTCCACTGAGCCACGCTGCTTCTCATGAAAAGGGAGTTCCTCCTTTTGGATGAAAAGGAAAGGGCAGATTTTAGCGATGTCGCTAAAGTGGGACCGACAGGATTTAGTGATGGATTGAATGTGTAGCTTGAATGAAAGAACGGAGTCAAGAACAATTCCAAGGTTAAGGGCTTGTGAGAAAGGGAGGATGGCGGTATCTACAGAGATGGGAAAGTCAGGGGTATCTACAGAGATGGGAAAGTCAGGGGGAGGGCAGGGTTTGGGTGGGAAGATAAGGAGTTCTGTTTTTGACATGTTAAGCTTGAGGTGACGGGAGGACATCCAAGTAGAGATGTCTTGAAGGCAGGAGAAAATGCAAGACTGCAGAGAGGGAGAGAGAGCAGGGTTGGAGATGTAGATTTGGGTATCATCTGTATACCATGAATGAATGAATTCTCCAAGGGAGTGGGTGTAGATGGAGAATAGAAGTGGACCCAGAACTGAGCCTTGAGGGTCCCCCACAGTTAGCGGGGGGGAGGCAGAGGAGGAGCCTGTGAAGGAGACTGAGAATGAATGGCCGGGGTGATGAGAGGAGGACAGAGAGGATGGAGTCAGTGCAGCCAAAGTGGGATCATGTTTCCAGGAGAAGGGGCAGGTCAGTAGTGTTGAAGGCAGCTGAGAGGTTGAGGAGGATTAGGATGGAGTAGAGGCCATTGGATTTGGCAAGAAGGAGTTCACTGGTGACTTTTGAGAGGGTGGTTTCTGTGGAGTGAAGGGGATGGAAGCCAGATTGGAGCGGGTCGAAGAGAGACTTGGAAGAGAGGAATTTGAAACAGCGGTGTAGACAACTTGCTCAAGGAGTTTGGAGATGGGGTGGTAACTGGAGGGAGCCATGGGGTCAAGGGAGGGGTTTTTTGAAGATAGGGGAGACATGGGCATGTTTGAAAGCAGTGGGGAAGAACGAAGAATTGAAGATGACTCGGAGGGAAGAAGAAAAGGGGCAAGAGTTTTGATAAGGCGTGAAGGAATGGGGTCAAATGCCCAGGTGGACGAGGTGGATTTTGAGAGGAGGCCGGAGACCTTACAATGTATAGAGCACTGTACTACGTCCTGGGAAGAGTACAATATAGCAGTTACTAGACATGGTTCCTGCCCACAAGGAGCTTGCATTCTAGAGGGGGAGACAGACATGAAAAGAAAGAAATAAATACTTTGGATTGATTGAGTGCTTACGGGGTGAGGACTCAAGTGTACGGGTGACATGGAAGTGCCGAAGTGTCATTAGTCAGGGGAAATAAGGTGGGGAGAGGAGAGGTTAGTCAATGAAGGCTTCATGGAGGAAGTGTGATTTAGACGGTAAACTTGTCGTGAACAGGGAATGTGTCTGTTTATTCTTATAATGTTCTCTCCCAAGCACTTAGTACAGTGCTTTGCACACTGTAAGTTCTCAAATATGATCGAATGAATGAACAATAGGACTTTGAAGAGTGGTGGCTCTCAGATATGAAAACAGCATGGCTTAGTGGAAAAAGCATGGGCTTGGGAACCAGGGGTTGTGTGTTCTAATCCCGGCTCTGCCACTTGTCAGCTGTGTGACTTTGTGCAAGTCACTTAACTTCTCTGTGCCTCAGTTACCTCATTTGTAAAATGGGGATGAAGACTGTGAGCCCCACGTGGGACAACCTGATCACCTTGTATTTACCCCAGCGCTTAGAACAGTGCTTGGCACATAGTAAGTGCTTAAAAACATACCATCGTTATTATTATATGAAAGGTAAGGGAGTTCCTGGCAGGAGGGAAGGTGAGAGCAAGAGGTTGTCAGCATGAGGGGACAGTGAGGCTCAGTGAGAAGGCTGCGGTTAGAGGAGCAAAGCGGGTGGGCTGAGATTCAGTGGAAGAAGAGCGAAGATAAATAGGGGAGAGAGAGACTGAGTGTTTTACAGATGATGGTCAAGAGTTTCTGCTTGATGTGGAGTAAGGAGCCATTCATTCATTCATTCATTCATTCAATCGTATTTATTGAGCGCTTACTGTGTGCAGAGCATGGAGGAATGCTACTAACCCTCTGGTACTCTTCCTAATGCTTTGTAGAGTGCTCGGCACAGTGTTGGTACTTGATATATATTATTTAATGTTATATTTTTAAATTTTCATGGTATTTTTTAAGTACTGGCTATTTTCCAGGCACTGTCCTAAGCGCTGAGGTAGATCCAAATAATCGGGTTGGACATAGTCCCTGTCCCACAAGTGGCTCACAGTTTTAATCCTCATTTTACAGATGAGGAAACTGAGGTGCAGAGAAGTGAAGTGACTTACCCAAGGTCACACCGCAGACAAGTGGCAGGGACAGGATTAGAACCCCCTAGACTGTGAGCTCATTGTGGGCAGGGGTTGTCTCTCTTTATTGCTGTATTGTACTTTCTAGAAGCAGCGTGGCTCAGTGGAAAGAGCATGGGCTTTGGAGTCAGAGGTCATGGGTTCAAATCCTGACTCCGCCAGTTGTCAGCTGTGTGACTTTGGGCAAGTCACTTCACTTCTCTGTGCCTCAGTTCCCTCATCTGTAAAATGGGGATTAACACTGTGAGCCCCACGTGGGACAACCTGATCACCTTGTATCCCTCCAGTGCTTTGCACATAGTAAGCGCTTAACAAATACCATCATCATTATTATTATTAGTACGGTGCTCTGCACACAGTAAGTGATCGATAAATACGACTGAACGAAGCCAGGTCCTTCAACTCCCTGGGCCGTGCTCTTTCCACTAGACTACATACCTTCTTCATTCATTCAGTCATATTTATTGAGCACTTACTGTGTGCAGAGCACTGTACTAAGCGCTTGGGAAGTCCAAGTTGGCAACATATAGAGACGGTCCCTACACAACAGTGGGCTCACAGTTTAGAAGGGGGAGACAGAGAACAAAACAAAACATATTAACAACCTTCTGTTGCTACTATTGACTGATTGAGAGTTGCCACAGGTGAGATGGCATCCGGGCAGGTCAGTGGCTTGGAGAAAGCATCTCTTGCACACTTGCACACTTTGTCTGTGAAATTACGGTAGTGCTGTCTTTTGCTTGACTTTAGCCAGCCCTGCCTTGGGCGTTTGTCCTCTGGTAAGCTGGGGAATCAGCCTGACCAACATTTAAATGTCGGTTTCCCCTTTCCTGGGGCTGCAGGGCTTGGCCGCAGCTCTCACCTCTCTTGCCTTCTGCTTGTGGCCTTCGCAGCTGTTTTAAAGAGACCTCTCTACCCTGAATTAACCAATTCCAGTTATTCAGTCAGTCAGTGAGCACTTATAGTGTGCAGAACACTGTACTGAGCACTTGGGAGAGTGCAATTTAACAATAAATAGGCACATTGCCTGACCACAATGAGCCTACAGTCTTGGACCCAAATCTTTTTTTTTTTTGATGGCATTTAAGTGCTTACTATGTGCAAAGCACTGTTTTAAGCGTTGGGGAGGTTGCAAGGTGATTGGGTTGTCCCACGTGGTGCTCACAGTCTTCATCCCCACTTTACAGATGAAGGAACTGAGGCCCAGAGAAGTGAAGTGACTTACCCAGAGTCACCCAGCTGACAATTGGCGGAGCTGGGATTTGAACCCTTGACCTCTGACTCCAAAGCCTGGGCTCTTTCCACTGAGCCACACTGCTTCTGGGTCTGTGGGTCTGCCTCGAAGGTCTGTGGCCCAGGCAGAATTCCACCTTCCCAGACTGAGCCCCTTCCTTCCTCTCCCCCTCGTCCCCCTCCCCGTCCTCCCCATCTTACCTCCTTCCCTTCCCCACAGCACCTGTATATATGTATATATGTTTGTACATATTTATTACTCTATTTATTTATTTTACTTGTACATATCTATTCTATTTATTTTATTTTGTTAGTATGTTTGGTTTTGTTCTCTGTCTCCCCCTTTTAGACTGTGAGCCCACTGTTGGGTAGGGACTGTCTCCATATGTTGCCAACTTGTACTTCCCAAGCGCTTAGTGCAGTGCTCTGCACATAGTAAGCGCTCAATAAATACGACTGATTGATTGATTGATTGATTCCACCTCCACCATGGCGGAGCAGGGAGTGCCAGCTCCCTGAAGTGTCTGACAGGGAGAGAGAATCACCCTGGGGAAGATGGGACTCAAACGGGTGGTGGGGAGAGGCTGCAGACCCGTCGGGAAGTGGGCTGAGCCCAGGGCACAGCACTCGGTGGCCGCTCAATTAATCCCTTGACTTAAAGGGAGTGGAAGAAGCCAAAGGACCCCAAGAAATGGTCTCTCTCCTTTCTTCCCAGACCTTTCCAGATGTTCTCCTAATGCTCTGGTGTTTCCACTGACTGTGGTCCAAAGCACTCCTATTGCCCTGTCTCTCCTACGGCTTGCTCCCAAACTGAAATCCCAAGCTCTGTGGGCATAGGGAGCATGGTGTGGGCTCAGTGTAATGGCTAGAGCATGGTCTTGGAAGTCAGAAGGATCTGGGTTCATTCATTCAATCGTATTTATTGAGTGCTTACTGTGTGCAGAGCACTGTACTAAATGCTTGGGAAGTACAAGTTGGCAACATATAGAGACGGTCCCTACCCAACAGCGGGCTCACAGTCTAGAAGGGGGAGACAGACAACAAAACAAAATATATTAACATCTAATCCCTGCTCTGCCAACTTGTACTTCCCAAGCGCTTAGTACAGTGCTCTGCACACAGTAAGTGCTCAACAAATACGATTGAATGAATGAATAGTAATTATGGTACTTAAGTGCTTTCGATGTGCCCAGCACTGTTCTAAGTGCTGGGTAGATACAAGTTAATCAAGTTGGACACAGTCCCTGTCCCACATGGGGCTCACACTCTTAATATTGTCTGCCATGTGACCTTGGCAATCACTTTTCATTCAATTGTATTTATTGAGCGCTTACTGTGTGCAGAGCACTGTATTAAGTGCTTAATAATAATAATGGTATTTGTTAAGCGCTTACTATGTGCAAAGCACTGTTCTAAGCCCTGGGGGATACAAGATGATCAGGTTGTCCCACAGGGGGCTCACAGTCTTAATTCCCATTTTACAGATGAGGGAACTGAGGCACAGAGAAGTCAAGTGACTTGCCCAAAGTCACACAGCTGACAATTGGCGGAGCAGGGATTTGAACCCATGACCTCTGACCCCAAAGCCTGTGCTCTTTCCACTGAACCACGCTGCTTCTTGTCACTTCATTTCTCAGTTCCCTCATCTGTAAAATGGGGATTGAGACTGTAAGCCCCATGTGGGACAGGGACCGTGTCCAGTCTGATTTGCTTGTATCCACCCCAGTGCTAAGTTCAGAGCTTGGCATATAGTAAGCACTTAAAAAATGCCATTATTGTTATTATTATTATTATTATTAATAGTAATAATAAATCAGTGTTATTTATTAAATGCCTACTGTGTGAAGAACACTATATTAAGTGCTTGGGAGACAATAGGATTGGTAGACAGAATCCCTGCCAGTCTACCAATTGGTAGACTGCAAGACTACCAAGACTGCAAGACTGCAAGAAGCTTCCAGTCTAGAGTGGGAGAGACATTAAAAATAAATTACAGATAAGGGAAATGACTTAGGATTGTACAAAGGTGGTATGTGACTGGGGGTGGATATCAAGTGCTTGAGAAGCAGCATGGCTCAGTGGACAGAGCCCGGGCTTTGGAGTCAGAGGTCGTGGGTTCAAATCCTGGCTCCGCCAATTGTCAGCTGTGTGACTCTGGGTAAGTCACTTCACTTCTCTGGGCCTCAGTTCCCTCATCTGTAAAATGGGGATGAAGACTGTGAGCCCCCGTGGGACAAGCTGATCACCTTGTAACTTCCCCAGCACTTAGAAGAGTGCTTTGCACATAGTAAGCGCTTAATAAATGTCATCATTATTAAGGGGTACAGTCCAAGTGCATAAACTACTCAGAAGGGAGGACAGAGTAGGGGACATGAGGGTTTAGTCAGGGAAGGCTTCTTGGAGGAGATGTGATTTTAGTAGGGTGCTGAAGGTGGGGAGAGTGGACGTCTGCCGGTTATGAAGGAGCGGGGTGTTCCAGGAAAGTGTGAGGGGTCGGTGGCGAGAAAGGCGAGATAGGGGATCAGTGAGGAAGTTGGCATAGGAGGAGCAAATTGTGCGGGCTGGGTTGTAGTAAGAAATCAACGAGGTTGAGGGCGGAGGGAGAGAACTGAACCGACTGAGTGCCTTAAAGTGGTTGGTAAGGAGTTTCTGTTTGATACAAGGATGGATGGGCAACCGCTGGAGGTTCTTGAAGAGTGGGGATATGTTGGTTGAGTTTTGGTTTTTTTTAGAGAGAATAATGGACTGAAGAAGGGAGAGACAAGGAGGCAGGGCGATCAGTGAGGAGGCTGATGCAGTAGTCAAGGTGGGATAGGATGGTAGCAGTTTGGAGTAGAAGTGGATTGAAGCAGTGCGATCTGGTGGTCAGCGGGCTCTAATTCTGGCTCTTCCACTTGTCTGCCATGTGATCTTGTGCAAGCCACTTCACTTTTCCGTGCCTCAGCTACCTCAGTGTGAAATGGGGATTGACTGCGAGCCCCAAGTGGGACAGGGACTGTGTTCAACCAATTTGCTTGTATCTACCCCAGCACTTAGTACAGTGCCTGGCACATAGTGTTTAACAAAAGCCACAGTTATTATTGTTATTATTATTAGAGATATTGCAAAGGTAGAACCAACAGGATTTGGTGAAAGATGGCTAAAGACTGAATAGGCGGGTTGAAAGAGAGAGTTGAGTCGAGGATAATGCCAATGTTACTAGTCTGTGAGATAGGGAGTCTGGTGGTATTGTCTGCAAAGACAGGAAAGTCAGAAAGAGGAAAGTATTTTTGGGTGGGAAGTTGAGGAGTTCTGTTTTGGATATGTTAAGTTTGAGTTGTTGGTGAGACATTTATGTAGAGATTTCCCGAAGGCCGGAGGAAAATGTGAGGCTGCAGAGAGGGAGAGAGGTCAGGGCTGGAAATATGGATTTGGGAATCATTTGTGTAAGATGGTAGGTAAAGCTATTGGCGTGAATGAGTTCTCCAAGGGAGTAGGTGTAGATGAAGAATGGAAAGGGACCCAGAACTGAGCCTGGAGGGACGTCCAGAGTTAGAGGGAAGGAGGCAGAGGAGAAGCTGGCAAAAAGCACTGAGAAGGAACTCAGCCCACAATGAAGAATCACCCTAAGCACTTCACTGCCAAAGCCCCAGTCCAAACCTTGACCCAGATCCAGTCTTGGGTCTACACAGACTGAATCCCATCTTATCTCCTTTCCGCTTCTTGGTTTTCAAACCACACCTGTCCCACCATCCCTCCCCGCCTCATTTTTCTCTCCTCTCCCAGCTGGTGGGCACTGAGATCTCCATTTTGGAGTAGGGGGTACCACAGGTCTCTACGGCCAAGTAGCCCTTTCAGGGCGACCCAGCCCCGGGTGGAGAGAGAGGAGGAAACTGAAGTTAGGCAGCTTCAGTTTCAGTTTCAGTTACGGAGCCTGTGTCCATTCCAATTGTCTTGCATCCACCCCAGTGCTTAGTACAGCGCTTGGCACATATTAAATGCATAACAGCTATCACAATTGGTATTATTTTTACAGACGAGTTAGCTAAGGCCCAGAGACATCACCCAGCTGTAAGCAATACGCTTCAGCTGAGGGCTCGCTCCACGGGACTCCACAAAAGGGCTGGAAACATGAGGAAGTGAAAAATGAGATTGTGCCCCAGACTGCTGCAGTCTTCATGAAAAATGAAAATGATTTAAGTAATGATAATAGTTGTGGTATTTGTTATGCGTTTGCTATGTGCTAAGCCCAGGGATAGATAAAAGATAATCAGATCCTCCTCTAGACCTTGAGCTCACTGTGGACAGGGAATGTGTCTGTTGTTATATTGTACTCTTCCAAGCGCTTAGAACAGTGCTTTACACACAGTAAGTGCTCAATAAATGCGATTGAATAATAATAATAATAATAATGATGGTATCTGACACTGTTCTAAGAGCTGGGGAGGTTACAAGCTGATCAGGTTGTCCCATGGTGGGCTTACAGTTTTAATCCCCATTTTACAGATGAGGTAACTGAGGCCCAGAGAAGTGAAGGGACTTGCCCAAAGTCACACAGCTGACAGTTGGGGGAGCCGGGATTTGAACCCATGACCTCTGACTCCAAAGCCAGTGCTCTTTCCACTGAGCCACGCTGCTTCTCCCAGAGCTGCTACTCCCATTCATGAATGAATGAATGAATGAAAGAGCGGATACAAATCCTTGCCCCATGTGGGTTTGACAGTCAACGGGGAGGTTGACTCTAAGGGCGAAGGTGAACGGACTGTGAGCCCCATGTGGGATGGAGCCTGTGTCCATTTCAATTGTCTTGCAGCCACCCCAGCGCTTAGTACAGCGCTTGGCACATATTAAGTGCATAACAGCTATCACAGTTGGTATTATTTTTACAGACGAGTTAGCTAAGGCCCAGAGACGTCACCCAGCTGTAAGCAATACTCCTGTTGGTCCTGGCCAGCTCACCTCTGCAGTGTCCCTGAGCCAGTTGGGCTGGTGGAGCGGAGGGTCTGAGCCCCCTCGTCTCTTGGTGGTTTGAGTGGGCGAGGCGGACAACCGTCTGGGGCGTGGAGGCGTCATGGCCTCTTTTTTCTCCCCCTCCCTCCTTCCTCATCCCCCACCCTGACTCTCCCCAGGGCTTTCAGGGAGTGGCCAAGCACGAGCTGGCTGGCCGAGCTGGCCACCAAAGGAGAGAGCCTTGTGAGCAGTCAGGCAATCATTCCCCCAGGGGCCGGCAAAGGTTGGATTGGAATGTCCATGAAAAATCTCCCCCAGCCCCGGCCAGAGGGCTGACCGGAATTATCACGCCCTCATGGAGAGAGAAACCCAAGCCCAGTGGTAGAGCTGGAAGCAACAAGATCCCAGATGTTGGGTGTATTTATATATGTGCGTGTGTTTGCGTGTGTTCTGTTTGCCATGTTCGCCACCCACCCCTGCCCACTGTTACATTTGAACCTCCTCACCGTGCCTCGTTCTCAACTGTCCCACCATCGACCCCCGGCCCACGTCCTCCCCCTGGCCCGGAATGCCCTCCCTCCACACATCTTCAAAGCCCTTCCTCCAGGAAGGGCCTTCCCAGACTGAGCCCCCTTTTTCCTCTCCTCCTCCCCATCCCCCCCACCCTACCTCTTTCCCCTCCCCACAGCACTTGTGTATATTTGTACAGATTTATTACTTTATTTATTTTACTTGTACATATTTACTATTCTATTTTGTTAATGATGTGCATTATAGCTATAAGTCTATTTGTTCCGGCGCTTTTGACACCTGTCTACATGTTTTGTTTTGTTGTCTGTCTCCCCCTTCTAGACCATGAGCCCATTTTTAGGTAGGGACCGTCTCTATATGTTGCCGACTTGTACTTCCTAAGAGCTTGGTACAGTGCTCTGCACACAGTAAGCGCTTAACAAATATGATTGAATGAATGAATGAATGAATCCATCCATCCCACTGTGTGTGTGTGTGCATGCCATGTTCACCACCTGTTCACCGCTGTTGTGTCTGAGAGACACAGGGCTGAGCCATCCATCCATCCATGCATGCATCCCACTGCCCCAGGCCCTACGGCTGTGTAACTGAGAGGGGGCAGATTTGGGGGAATTGGTGCCAACCAGTGGCCCTCCCCATCCCCTTGGGTGGCAGCGACAGCAGCAGCAAGGAGCAGGCCGGGCCTCCGGCCTGTCCCTCCTGGCCAGGCGGCATCCAGAACAAAGGGAGAAGAGCGCAAGTGCCCAGACAATCGCGTCTTTATTATCTCAGTTGTCTCCGGCCTGAAGCAGCCCAGAGATATATGGCCGGTAGGGCCAGCTCCGTGGCCTCGGCCCGGCTCCAGCCCCACAGGAATGTCCGACTGTTTTATAGCAAACAGTATCTCACACAACAGCACAACATCCAGGAATCTCCCGCCCTGACAAGCTCATTCTCTCCGTTCGCTTGTAAAACAACAGCAGGACCTACAGCGGTGACACAAGCTCATTTGGCTGCTCGGTTCCCAGCAAGCTCCAGGAGAGAGCCAAGGCCCCTGCAGCCCCAGCCTGCTGGGAGCCAGGCCTGTCATTCGGGTTGGACCGGGAAGGGGAGCGGGGGTTCTCCCAGAGGCTGACAGAGGGCAAAATCGGATGAGCTTCCCCTTCCCCTTCCATCTGGACGGAGCCGGGCCGGGTGCGGGGGCCGGGCGCCAGGTGTCCGGCAGAAGCGATGCACTCGCTCTTACCAGCAGCCAGAGCCTGGAACTCCAGTTCTTGCATTTATACATTTCAACCCTTTTGTATAACATCAATACGGAGAAGTGGACAAACCGCGGGACTGTTTACAAATCTGCCGGGGTGCAAAAATCCACAGAGAGTCCTGAATTATCAGCCTCCAGCTGCTCCCAGACGCCACGGGGCCTTCGGCTTCAGAACGCAAGGGAACAAAACACACTCGTTGTTATCTTTGGCTTCCTGGCTGGGCGCTTCCCCCAGGACCTTGTAGAATGGGGCCGGGCCGGGGAAGAGGGGACGGGTCAATGGGTGGAGTTGTTTCCCCAATTTCATTTCCCATCAAATAGCCCAACCTGCTGAACCGCCAGGAGGTGAGAGGCTGTGGGGTCCCCGCTTTCCTGCCCAGACCAGCCTCTCTTCCCCTGACCTTCTGTGTAGCGGTGTATGGCGTGACACACTGCTGAGCACCAGGACACAGGGCCGGGGTGGTAGCAAGGACTCGCTTTGGGCCGGCTGGCCTCAGGTCAGCCTCGGTTTGCTGGTCTTGGGCAGAAGAGGGTCCTGGGGCCGGAGAACCATGGAGTTACGGAGCACGTTACAGAAGCAGCTTGGCCTAATGGAAGCGGAGCAGCTGGATCTGGGAATCAGAGGGCCTGGGTTTTTTTTTTTTTAAATGGCATTTATTAAGCGCTTACTATGTACAAAGCACCGTTCTAAGCACTGGATAATGGCATTTATTGATAATAATAATAATAATAATGGCATTTATTAAGCGCTTACGATTTGCAAAGCACTGTTCTAAGTGCTGGGGAGGTTACAAGGTGATCAGGTTGTCCCATGGGGGGCTCACAGTCTTCATCCCCATTTTACAGATGAGGGAACTGAGGCCCAGAGAAGTGAAGTGACTTGCCCGAAGTCACACAGCTGACGTGGCGGAGCCGGGATTTGAACCCATGACCTCTGACTTCAAAGCCCGTGCTCTTTCCACTGAGCCATGCTGCTTCTCTATGTGCGAAGCACTATTCTAAGTGCTGGGGGGGGGATACAAGGTGATCAGATTGTCCCATGGTGGGGGGGGAGGGCTCACAGTCTTCATCCCCATTTTACAGATGACGTAACTGAGGCCCAGAGAAGTTAAGTGACTTGCCCAGAGTCACACAGCTGACAAGCAGCGGAGCAGGGATTTGAACCGATGACCTCTGACTCCAAAGCCCAGGCTCTTTCCATTGAGCCACGGGTTCTCATCACTTGCCTGCTCTGCAACCTTCCCTTCTCTGTGCCTCATTTCCTCATATGTAAAAATGGGGAGTACATTCTCCTCTCTCGCTCTTAGTCTGTGAGCCTTATATGGGACAAGGATTTATATCTACCCCAGGGCTTAGTACAGTGCTCAGCACATAGTAAGCACCTAACAAATACTAGTAAAACCAAAACAAAACACACTGGGCTAGAGAGACCGTCAGGGCTGGGATTCCGCAAGCTCCCTGGGTCCCCCATTCCAGCACTATTAATTCTTTCATCCCTCACCCCCTGCCGCCTTTTAGCAGAGATAGAGAACGTCCTGAATAAATAAAACTCCTCATATGGGTTATAAATCTCCTCTCAAACTTTCCTCTCCAAGATAAATAATCCCAATTACTTGATTCTCACCTCCCAGATGCAGCGGCGGGGAGTGAAACGGCTCCAGAAATGGGAGCACGTTTCTAAGGGTCTGGGAGCAGGGCTCCTGCTGTGCCCTCTCCACCACCTCCCAGTGCGGGGAGGAACCCCGGCACGGCCAGAGGGGTGCTTTTCCTCCTCTGCCCCGCAAAGTATGCGCCATCCACCCGGGGTTATTCTTAGCACAGGGACAGAGCCTTGTCTCTCTGCGTGGTTGGTCTGCCCAGAGGCCACTGGCAATATAGGGGGACGGTGAGGCTGAATCCGGGCCTCCAGCTCTGCCCACTCCTTCCGGGGAGGAGAGGTTTCATGCATCGCCGGCCTTCTGGCCATCCTGGAAGGAGAGCCCGTGTGCGGAGGGAAGGGGCCCGTAACCCTGTTCCCATCAGTAATCCTCCCTTCAACCGCCTCCGCTCCCCCCTGCAGCAGAGGGCCAGGCCAGATCCCTCACCCAGTCAGCCACAAGCCGCTCTGCTTCTGCCCAAGAACCCGTCGCCCGGTTGACTGGGGTGTCAAAAATGTTTCCAGGTTGTGCAGATCGGGGACTCCTGCTTCAGCTGCCCTGGGCACCCCACAAAGGAGTGACCCCCCGGGACAGCTGTCCTTGTGAGGCAGCCTGGAGTCACCCATCAGCCCCCTCTCTGACCCCTTTTTGTAAAATGCTATTTGTTAAGCACTTACTGTGTGCCAGGCACCGTTCTAAGCATTGTGAAATAGACAGGCTAAGCAGCTGAAGGCGGTCCAAGTCCCACATGGGGCTCATAGTCTTAATCCCCATTTTACAAATGAGGTAGCTGAGGCCCAGAGAAGTGAAGTGACTGGTCTAAAATCACCCAGCTGACAAGTGGCAGAGCTGGGATTAGAACCCATGACCTTCTGACTCCTGGGGCTGTGCTCTATCTACTAAAGCACACTGCTTCCTCTGAATCAGCCCATTTCCTTGGCTGCTCTTGGAGAACACCTTGGCCCCAAAGGCCTGAGGTTCTGGTGGAGCAGGGACCCTGTCTGAGCAAGGGCACTGGAAGGTTGGTTGAAGGGCATGGGTGGGGGTTAAATTTTCTGTGACCCCCATCCATGTCACTTGGGAGGTGGCCGGGCCTCAATGGCAGAAAGCAAGTTGGCTTCATTATCCTCTGATCCTTATTATAATAGTTGTGGTATGTTACGTGCTTACTATGTGCCAAGCACTGTACTAACTGCTGGGGTCTTGTCTTATGCTATCGAGTTGTTTCCGACCTATGGACACATCTCTCTCAGAATGCCCCGGCTCTGTCTGTGATCTTTCTGTTAATGTATCCCTAGAGTTTTCTTGGTAAAGATATGGAAGTGGTTTACCATTGCCTCCTTCCGTTCAGTAAACTTGATTCCCCCCTGTTCAAGTTCTGTGGTAGGTACAAGATAATCAGGTTGTCCCTGTCCTACATGTGGTTCAGTCTGATCGATCAATCAATCTCATTTATTGAGTGTTTACCTTGAACAGAGAGCTGTACTAAATGCTTGGGAGAGTTCAATATAACAGAGTTGGTAAAGACATTCCCTGCCCACAGTGACCTTATAGTCCAGAGGGGAAGACAGTCATTAATATAAATAAATTATGGATTTGTACATAAGCGCTGAGGGGCTGAGGGAGGGAGGGATAAAGGCAAATCCAAGTCCAAGGGTGACACGTAAGGGAGTGGGAGAAGAGGAAATGAGGGCTTAGTCGGGGAAGGCTTCTTGTAGGGGATGTGCCTTCAATAAGCTCCACCAATTGTCAGCTGTGTGCCTTTGGGCAAGTCACTCCACTTCTCTGGGCCTCAGTTACCTCATCTGTAAAATGGGGATTAAGACTGTGAGCCCCCCGTGGGACAACCTGATCACCTTGTAACCTCCCCAGCGCTTAGAACAGTGCTTTGCACATAGTAAGAGCTTAATAAATGCCATCATCATTATTATTAATAAGGCTCTGAAGGTAGAGAGAGAGTGATTGTCTGTCCGATATGAAGAGAGAGGGAGTTCCAAGCCAGGGGCAGGCCGCGGGCGAGAGGTCAGTGGTGAGTCTTAGTAGTAGGGAGAATAGGTATTTATCCCCCATTTAATAGATGAGGAAACTGAGGCATGGAAAATTAAAGAGACTTGCCCAAGGTCACACAGCCGGCAAATGGCAGAGCCAGGATTAGAACCCAGGTCCTCTGACTCTGAGACCCGTGCTGATTCCATTAAGCCACGCTCTTTCTGGTTCACATGTTCTGCCTGCAGACCCAAGCTGAACCCAGGACTCTAGTAAGGCCTGAACAGAGTTGAGAATTCTCCAGAGGTTCTTACTTGCTCTACTCCCGCTTGTATCATTTAGGACCAATCTTCTTCTGATCGTAATAAGAGCTCCATAAATACCCCTGATTGATCATTCAATTTACGGTCCATTGAGATCTCCAGCTTCTTTTCTCCCCTCCTCTCACCCAGCTGACTGCCCTTCATCTTGTCTTTGAGTGGTTTCTTTTTCTCGGGTAACAGCATTGCTGATCTCATCCCCCGGGCCTCTAATGCCCTCCCTCTGCCCATCCGCCAAGCTAGCTCTCTTCCTCCCTTCAAGGCCCTGCTGAGAGCTCACCTCCTCCAGGAGGCCTTCCCAGACTGAGCCCCTTCCTTCCTCTCCCCCTCGTCCCCCTCTCCATCCCCCCATCTTACCTCCTTCCCTTCCCCACAGCACCTGTATATATGTATATATGTTTGTACATATTTATTACTCTATTTTACTTGTACATATCTATTCTATTTATTTTATTTTGTTAGTATGTTTGGTTTTGTTCTCTGTCTCCCCCTTTCAGACTGTAAGCCCAATGTTGGGTAGGGACTGTCTCTATATGTTGCCAATTTGTACTTCCCAAGCGCTTAGTACAGTGCTCTGCACATAGTAAGCACTCAATAAATACGATTGATGATGATGATGATGATCTTGTCTCCAACATTTAAGGAGGAAAAAGCATTTCACCTGCTCCTCTCTCCACTGTAGGTTTCTTTCTCTGAGAGTCCAACCACCACATCCAGGCAGAGCCAGTGATGACATGGACTGTGAACCCACTGTTGGGTAGGGACTGTCTCTATATGTTGCCAACTTGTACTTCCCAAGCGCTTGGTACAGTGCTCTGCACACAGTAAGCACTCAATAAATACAATTGATGATGATGGACGAAGGGATACACTGCCCAGGGATCAGTGACCAAAGCACCCTTGGTGATATCCTTAGGTCTGCCTTGTCTCAGTTGACCTGGGATTTTTTTTCACGATGTTTGTCGAGCACTCGCTATGTGCCAGGCAATGCTCTAAACACTGGGGGAGATACCAGCCAATCAGGTTGGACACAGTCCATGTTGCTCACAATCTAATCCCCATTTTACAGGTAAAGTAACTGAGGCACAGAGAAGTTTTGTTTTGTTGTCTGTCTCCCCCTTCTAGACTGGGAGCCCGTTGTTGGGTAGGGACCGTCTCTATATGTTGCCAACTTGTACTTCCCAAGCGCTTAGTACAGTGCTCTGCACGCAGTAAGCGCTCAATAAATACGACTGAATGAATGAAGTGACTTGCCTAAGGTCATACAGCAGACAAGTGGCGGGGCTGGGATTAGAACCCAGGTCCTTTGATGCCCAGGCCTGGGCTCTTTTCATTAGGTCATCCTGCTTCTCAGTTCTATGTGTTTTAAGTGGTTGGGAGAATACTATAGTAGACAGGATGGCTGCCCTCAAGGAGTTTACAGTGTAGTAGGGGCTCATCACTAGTGTATAGAGGGATGGTTTGTGTGGAACAAACCACTTCTAATTCTCTGGGTTGATGTCAAGCCGGTGGTAACCCTTGCTTATCTCTCCACTGTTCTCTTGAGTCCCCTTCAAGCCACAGGTTCCCTAACAGGCGTGTCCACAGCCCCAACTCTAGTCATTCATTCATTCAATCATATTTATTGAGCACTTACTGTGTGCAGAGCACTGGACTAAGCACTTGGGAAGTACAAGTCGGCAACATGTAGAGACGGTCCCTATCAATCAATCATATTTATTGAACACTTAGTGCAGAGCACTGTACTAAGCGCTTGGGAAGTCCAAGTTGGCAACATATAGAGACAGTCCCTACCCAACAGTGGGCTCACAGTCTAGAAGGGGGAGACAGAGAACAAAACCAAACATATTAACAAAATAAAATAAATAGAATAGATATGAACAAGTAAAATAAATAGAGTAATAAATATGTACAAACATATATACATATATACAGGTGCTGTGGGGAAGGGAAAGAGCACTTCCCTACCCAACAACGGGCTCACAGTCTAGAAGGGGGAGACAGAGAATAAAACAAAATGTGGACAGGTGTCAAGTCACCAGGATAAATAAAAATAAAGCTAGATGCACATCATTAACAAAATAAATAGAATAGTAAATATGTACAAGTAAAATAAATGGAGTAATAAATCTGTACAAACATGTATACAGGTGCTGTGGGGAGGGGAAGGAGGTAGGGCGGGGGGGATACGGAAGAGGAGAGGAAAAAGGGGGCTCAGTCTGGGAAGGCCTCCTGGAGGAGGTGAGCTCTCAGTAGGGCTACCTCAAATCAGTGGGGAACTGGGACCCTGGGTGAGGCTGTGGGGAGGGTGGAAACAGAAGAGATCCAGGAAGGTTATTATTATTAATAATTATTATGATTATGGTACTTGTTAAGTGCTTACTACGTGCCAAGCAGTGTTTTAAGCACTGGGGTAGATACAGCTTAATCAGGTTGGACACGGTCCCTGTCCCACTTGGGGTGTACAGTCTTAATCCCTATTTTACAGGTGAGGTAACTGAGGTCCAGGGAAATTAAGTGACTAGTCTTAGGTCCCACAGCAGATGTAGGATTAGAACCCAGGACCTTCTAACTCCCAGGCACTTGCTCTTTCCCCTAAGCCATGCTGCTTCTCTTGGGGATGTGGGTAAGATGAATCCACCTGCCAAACCACCTCTTGCCCCCTTGAGCAGGTTATTTCAGTTCTTAATGGACTACATGTGCTGCTGGTGGTCAGATTAAGCCGTGTGGCTCAGTGGAAAAAGCCTGGATTTGGGAGTCAGAGGTCATGGGTTCAAATCCCTGCTCCGCCACTTGTCAGCTGTGTGACTCTGGGCAAGTCACTTCACTTCTCTGTGCCTCAGTTCCCTCATCTGTAAAATAGGGATGAATTCAATTCAATCGTATTTATTGAGCGCTTACTGTGTGCAGAGCCCTGTACTAAGTGCTTGGGAGGTACAAGTTGGCAACATATAGAGACGGTCATCATCATCATCATCAATCGTATTTATTGAGCGCTTACTATGTGCAGAGCACTGTACCAAGCGCTTGGGAGGTACAAGTTGGCAACGTATAGAGACGGTCCCTACCCAACAGCGGGCTCACAGTCTAGAAGTGGGGGACAATCCCAGCTCTGCCATTTGTCTGCTGGATGACCAAGGGCAACTCACTTGACTTCTCTGGGCCTCAATTCCCTCACCTGCAAAATGGGGATTAAGGTCGTGATCCCCACACGGGACAGGGACTGTGCCCAACCCGATTATCTTGATAATAATAATAATGGCATTTATGAAGCGCTTACTATGTGCAAAGCACTGTTCTAAGCGCTGGGGAGGATGAAGACTGGGAGCCCCACGTGGGACAACCTGATCACCTTGTATCCTCCCCAGCGCTTAGAACAGTGCTTTGCAAATAGTAAGTGCTTCACAAGTGCTATTATTATTATTATGAGGGTAGTCTCTGAGGGAAGGGTTTCCAAAGGCATTGCTCCTTTGAGAAATGAAATAGGTTTTCAGGAAATTTGGTCTTCAAGTGCAAGTGGTTTAAGCCGATTCTGCTGTTCATGCTTATGTGCAGCGGCATCCCCAGAGAGTCTATAAATAATCTAGCGCCAGACGGAAAGGTTCCCCTCTAGCATTTCCAGGGCCAGGCAGGTCTTGACAGAGGCACACTGGATCTAGGGCCACCTGGTCACTTCTGCGGCCTCTTGGGGGGCACCTGGGAGAAGCAGCGTGGCTCAGTGGAAAGAGCCCGGGCTTTGGAGTCAGAGGTCACGGGTTCAAATCCCAGCTCCGCCAATTGATGATGGCATTTATTAAGCACTTACTATGTGCAAAGCACTGTTCTAAGCGCTGGGGTAGATACAAGGTAATCAAGTTGTCCCACGTGGGGCTCACAGACTTAATCCCCATTTTCCAGATGAGGGAACTGAGGCACAGAGAAGTTAAGTGACTTGCCCAAAGTCACACAGCTGACAAGTGGCGGCGGCGGGATTTGAACCCATGACCTCTGACTCCAAAGCCCGGGCTCTTTGCACTGAGCCACACTGCCAATTGTCAGCTGGGTGACTTTGGGCAAGTCTCTTAACTTCTCTGGGCCTCAGTTACCTCATCTGTAAAATGGGGATGAAGACTATGAGCCCCCTGTGGGACAACCTGATCACCTTGTAACCTCCCCAGTGCTTAGAACAGTGCTTTGCACATAGTAGCCTGCTGTTGGGTAGGGACCGTCTCTCTATGTTGCCAACTTGTACTTCCCAAGCGCTTAGTACAGTGCTCTGCACACAGTAAGTGCTCAATAAATATGACTGAATGAATAGTAAGCATAGTAAGAGAAGCAGCGTGGTTCAGTGGAAAGAGCATGGGCTTTGGAGTCAGAGGTCATGGGTTCAAATCTCAGCTCCACCACATGTCTGCTGTGTGACCTTGGGCAAGTCACTTAACTTCTCGGAGCCTCAGTTACCTCACCTGTAAAATGGGGATGAAGACTGTGAGCCCCACGTGGGACAACCTGAGCACCTTGTAACCTCCCCAGCGCTTAGAACAGTGCTTTGCACATAGTAGCCCGCTGTTGGGTAGGGACCGTCTCTCTTTGTTGCCAACTTGTACTTCCCAAGTGCTTAGTACAGTGCTCTGCACACAGTAAGTGCTCAATAAATACGATTGAATGAATAGTAAGCATAGTAAGAGAAGCAGCATGGTTCAGTGGAAAGAGCATGGGCTTTGGAGTCAGAGGTCATGGGTTCAAATCTCAGCTCCACCACATGTCTGCTGTGTGACCTTGGGCAAGTCACTTAGCTTCTCGGAGCCTCAGTTACCTCACCTGTAAAATGGAGATGAAGCCTGTGAGCCCCCCCGTGGGACAACCTGATCACTTTGTGACCCCCCCCCCCAGCGCTTAGAACAGTGCTTTGCACATCATAGCCCGCTGTTGGGTAGGGACCGTCTCTCTGTGTTGCCAACTTATACTTCCCAAGCGCTTAGTACAGTGCTCTGCACACAGTAAGTGCTCAATAAATACAATTGAGTGAATAGTAAGCATAATAAAAGAAGCAGCATGGTTCAGTGGAGAGAGCATGGGCTTTGGAATTAGAGGTCATGGGTTCGAATCCCAGCTCCACCACATGTCTGCTGTGTGACCTTGGGCAAGTCACTTAATCAATCAATCAATCATATTTATTGAGTGCTTACTGTGTGCAAAGCACTGTACTAAGCGCTTGGGAAGTACAAGTTGGCAACATATAGAGACGGTCCCTACCCAACAGTGGGCTCACAGTCTAGAAAAACTTAAATTCTTGGAGCCTCAGTTACCTCACCTGTAAAATGAGGATGAAGACTGTGAGCCCCCCGTGGGACAACCTGATCACCTTGTAACCCCCCAGTGCTTAGAACAGTGCTTTGCACATAGTAAGCGCTTAACAAATGCCATCATCATTATTATTATTAGTAGTAAACACGTAATAAATGCCATCATTATTATTATTATTATTATTCTGCAGCCTCTTGGGGGGCACCTGGTCACTTCTGCAGCCTCTGGAGGGGAGCTAGCCCTGTCTATAAGGAGGGGCACCCGGCCCCACCTTCTCCCCCTCATCCCCCTCTCCATCCCCCCCATCTTACCTCCTTCCCTTCCCCACAGCACCTGTATATATGTTTATATGTTTGTACATATTTATTACTCTATTTATTTATTTTACTTGTACATATCTATTCTATTTATTTTATTTTGTTAGTATGTTTGGTTTTGTTCTCTGTCTCCCCCTTTTATACTGTGAGCCCACTGTTGGGTAGGGACTGTCTCTATATGTTGCCAACTTGTACTTCCCAAGCACTTAGTACAGTGCTCTGCACACAGTAAGTGCTCAATAAATACGATTGATGATGATGATGATGATGAGCCTGAGGGGCCATCTGACCCCATCTGCAGCATCTGGGGGATACTTGGCTCTGTCTGCAACCTCTGGGAGACACCTAATCCCAACTGCAGCCCCTGGCCAACACAGGGCGGGGGCACCTTACCCCAAATCATCAATTGTACTAAGCACTGGGATAGACACAAAATAATTAGGTTGGACACAGTCCCTGTCCCATACAGGCCTCACAGTCTTAATCCCCATTTCACAGATAAGGTAACTGAAGCACAGAGAAGGTAAGTACATTCTTCATCCCCATTTTACAGGTGAGGTAGATGAGGTAACTGAGGCACAGAGAAGCAAAGTGACTTGCCCAAGGTCCCATAGCAGACAAGAGACAGAGCTGAGATTCGAACCCAACTCCTCTGACTCCCAGGCTCCTGCTCTACTCAGCGTGGCTTAGTGGAAAGAGCCCGGGCTTAGGAGCCAGAGGTTGTGGGCACTAATTCCAGCTCTGCCACTTGTCAGCTGTGTGCCTTTGGGCAAGTCACTTCACGTCTCTGTGCCTCAGTTACCTCGTCTGTAAAATGGGGATAAAGACTGTGAGCCCCATGTGGGACAAGCTGCTTACCTTGTATCTACCCCAGCGCTTAGAACAGCGCTTGGTGCATAGTAAGCACTTAACACATACCATCAGCAGCATGGCTCAGTAGAAAGTGCACGGGCTTTAGAGTCAGAGGTCATGGGTTCAAATCCCAGCTCTGCCACTTGTCAGCTGTGTGACTTTGGGCAAGTCACTTCACTTCTCTGGGCCTCAGTTACCTCATCTGCAAAATGGGGATTAAGACTGTGAGCCCCATGTGGGACAACCTGATCACCTTGTACCCTCCCCAGCGTTTAGAACAGTGCTTTGCACATAGTAAACACTTAATAAATGCCATCATTATTATTATTATTATCCGCCAGGCCACGCTGCTTCTCATGCTCTTTCCAATTTGTACTTCCCAAGCACTTAGTACGGTACTCCGCACACAGTAAGCGCTCAATAAATACAATCGAATGAATGAAGGAAGGAACTCTACCCTCCAAATCTCCATCCGGACAGGGTCCCAAATTCTTCCCTCTGCGACCGACCCGGCCAGCAAAGGAAATAGATGAATGAGCGAAGAACCAGCGAGGTAGCGGGCTGGGGCAGAGGCAGGCAGGGGCCGGGGCAAGGCTCGGGTTAGTAGCCGCACCTGTCAGCCCTGGATCTCTGTCCTCTGGGATCGGTTTACGGATCCCGAGGGTGTCTCGTCCCAATATAACTGAGTCAGTGAGCACGACTCCCAGCTCCACCTGCATATTCACTCGTTCATTCATTCATTCAGTCGTATTTATTGAGCGCTTACTGTGTGCTGAACACTGGACTAAGCGTATGGCCTGGGCCCTCCAGCACCTCCTGGTTCATGTGCCCCTGAACCTATTTAACGCAGCTCCGTCTCCCAGCCCGGTAAAGTGACCTCTCCTCTCCCCGGCCAGGGCCCCAGCGTGCTCGGAAACCCTCAGGCCTCACCCACTTAAATGCCAGGATAGAGATGGGCGGAATACACTCTTACAACCCACTCCTCCCCATCCTCCTCCCCATACAAACATGTATATATGTTTGTACATATTTATTACTCTATTTATTTATTTTACTTGTACATATCTATTCTATTTATTTTATTTTGTTAGTATGTTTGGTTTTGTTCTCTGTCTCCCCCTTTTAGACTGTGAGCCCACCGTTGGGTAGGGACTGTCTCTATATGTTGCCAACTTGGACTTCCCAAGCGCTTAGTACAGTGCTCTGCACATAGTAAGCGCTCAATAAATATGATTGATTGATCCTCTGGCATTCCGTGTCCCCCAGGGAGAGTGAAGCGGGCAGCTCCGGTATTTTTTTTTCTCACAGTGGATGGGTCTTGCACCCCAAAATGAGTCCCAAAATGAGTCAGAAGAGGGATTCTACCACTCTTAATCATTCATTCATTCATTCAATCGTATTTATTGTATTTATTACAAAACAATATGTTCTGTTTTGTAATATGGTTTGTTTTGTAATATGTTTTGTTCCCTGTCTCCCCCTTCTAGACTGTGAGCCCACTGTTGGGTAGGGACTGTCTCTATATGTTGCCAACTCGTACTTCCCAAGCACTTAGTACAGTGCTCTGCACACAGTAAGCGCTCAATAAATACAATTGATAGATTGATTTATTGAGCACTTACTGTGTGCAGAGCACTGTACTAAGCGCTTGGGAAGTCCGAGTAGGCAACCAATCAATCAATCAATCGTATTGAGCGCTTACTATGTGCAGAGCACTGTACTAAGCGCTTGGGAAGTACAAATTGGCAACACATAGAGACAGTCCCTACCCAACAGTGGGCTCACAGTCTAAAAGGGGGAGACAGAGAACAGAACCAAACATACCAACAAAATAAAATAAGTAGGATAGAAATGTACAAGTAAAATAAATAAATAAATAAATAGAGTAATAAATATGTACAACCATATATACATATATACAGGTGCTGTGGGAAGGGAAGGAGGTAAGACGGGGGGATGGAGAGGGGGACGAGGGGGAGAGGAAAGAAGGGGCTCAGTCTGGGAAGGCCTCCTGGAGGAGGTGAGCTCTCAGCAGGGCCTTGAAGGGAGAAAGAGAGCTAGCTTGGGGGATGGGCAGAGGGAGGGCATTCCAGGCCAGGGGGAGGATGGGGGCCGGGGGTCGACGGCGGGACAGGCGAGAACGAGGCATGGTGAGGAGATTAGCGGAGGGTGCGGGCTGGGCTGGAGAAGGAGAGAAGGGAGGTGAGGTAGGAAGGGGCGAGGGGATGGACAGCCTGGAAGCCCAGGGTGAGGAGTTTCTGCCTGATGCGCAGATTGATCGGTAGCCATTGGAGATTTTTGAGGAGGGGAGTAATATGCCCAGAGCGTTTCTGGACAAAGATAATCCGGGCAGCAGCATGAAGTATGGATTGAAGTGGAGAGAGACACGAGGATGGGAGATCAGAGAGAAGGCTGGTGCAGTAGTCCAGACGGGATAGGATGAGAGCTTGAATGAGCAGGGTAGCAGTTTGGATGGAGAGGAAAGGGCGGATCTTGGCAACGTTGCGGAGCTGAGACCGGCAGGTTTTGGTGACGGCTTGGATGTGAGGGGTGAATGAGAGAGCGGAGTCGAGGATGACACCAAGGTTGCGGGCTTGTGAGACGGGAAGGATGGTAGTGCCGTCAACAGAGATGGGAAAGTCAGGGAGAGGACAAGGTTTGGGAGGGAAGACAAGGAGCTCAGTCTTCGACATGTTGAGCTTTAGGTGGCGGGCGGACATCCAGATGGAGATGTCCTGAAGGCAGGAGGAGATGCGAGCCTGGAGGGAGGGGGAGAGAGCAGGGGCAGAGATGGAGATCTGGGTGTCATCAGCGTAGAGATGATAGTTGAGGCAACATTTAGAGACGGTCCCTACCCAACAGTGGGCTCGCAGTCTAGAAGGGGGAGACAGAGAACAAAACAAAATATACTAACAAAATAAAATAAATAGAATAGATTTGTACAAATAAAATAGAGTAATAAAAACGTACAAACATATATACATATATACAGGTGCTGTGGGGAGGGGAAGGAAGTAAGGTGAGGGGAAGGA
Source organism: Tachyglossus aculeatus (assembly GCF_015852505.1). Lineage (NCBI taxonomy): Eukaryota > Metazoa > Chordata > Mammalia > Monotremata > Tachyglossidae > Tachyglossus > Tachyglossus aculeatus. The sequence continues at coordinate 36,645,254 of NC_052070.1, read as the reverse complement.
GAGAGAGAGGAAGGAGGGGACTCAGTCTGGGAAGGCCTTCTGGAGGAGGTGAGCTCTCAGTAGGACCTTGAAGGGAATCATATCATATTTATTTATTTATTTATAAATCATATTAATCGAGCCCTTACCATGTGCAGAGCACTATACTAAGCGCTTGGGAGATTACAATGTAACAATAAACAGACGCCCCTGCCCACGATGAGTTCACAGGGAGACAGACATTAATATCAATAAATAAATTACAGATATGTACCGCTGGCCCTTATGGAGAGGGTTTGCCTCGTTCACCTAACACAGAGAAGCAGCGTGGCCTATTGGAAAGAGCACATTCATTCATTCAATTGTATTTATTGAGTGCTTACTGGGTGCAGAGCACTGGACTAAGCGCTTGGGAAGTACAAGTCGGCAACATACTAGGAGTCAGTCGTCTTGGGTTCTAATTCCAAGTCCACTGCTGTCTTGCTGTGGGATCTTTTGCAAGTCACTTCACTTCTCTGTGCTTCAGTTTTTTAATCTGTAAAATGGGGATTCGCTATCTGTTCTCCGTTTTATTTAAAGATGTGAGCCCCACATCGGGCAGGGATTGTGTCCCACCTGCTGATCTTGTATTCACCCCAGTGCTTAGTTCATACTTGGCACATAGTAAGGGCTTAACACACACCACAATTATTATTCTTATTATGCCCACCCAGAGCCACGCACAAATTCATTCATTCAATTGTATTTATTGAGCGCTTACTGTGTGCAGAGCACTGTACTAAGCGCTTGGGAAGTACAAGTTGGCAACGTATAGAGATGGTCCCTACCCAGCAGCAGGCTCACAGTCGAGAAGCAGGGACTGTATCTACCAGCTCTGTTCATTCATTCATTCAATCGTATTTATTGAGCGCTTACTGTGTGCAGAGCACTGTACTAAGTGCTTGGGAAGTACAAGTTGGCAACATATAGTGACGGTCTCTACCCAACAACGGGCTCACAGTCTAGAAGACTGTGTTGTACTGTCAAAATCATCATCATCAATCATATTTATTGAGCGCTTACTATGTGCAGAGCACTGTACTAAGCGCTTGGGAAGTACAAATTGGCAACATATAGAGACAGTCCCTACCCAACAGTGGGCTCACAGTCTAAAAGGGGGAGACAGAGAACAAAACCAAACATACTAACAAAATAAAATAAATAGAATAGAAATGTACAAGTAAAATAAATAAATAAATAGAGTAATAAATATGTACAAACATATATACAGGTGCTGTGGGGAAGGGAAGGAGGTAAGATGGGGGGATGGAGGGGGGGCGAGGGGGAGAGGAAGGAAGGGGCTCAGTGTGGGAAGGCCTCCTGGAGGAGGTGAGCTCTCAGTAGGGCCTTGAAGGGAGGAAGAGAGCTAGCTTGGCGGGTGGGCAGAGGGAGGGCATTCCAGGCCCGCTGTCGTACTGTACTCTCCCAAGAACTTAGTATAGTGCTCTGCACATAGTAAGTGCTCATTAAATATGATTGATTGATAGGGAGAAGGGCTTATCCAGAAGCAGGCAAAGTCACCCAGGTCACTGGTTGAGGGTAAGTAGGAAGGGGAGGGGACTGCTGTCCAAAATAATAGTAATTACTGTGTGCCAGGCACTCTACTAACTGCTTCAGGGAATACAAGCAAATGAGATTGGACACAGTCCCTGTCCCACATCAGGCTCACAGTATTAATCTCCTCACTCTCGGCTTCAAGGCTGTCTATCACCTCGCCCCCTCCTACCTCACCTCCCTTCTCTCCTTCTCCAGCCCAGCCCGCACCCTCCGCTCCTCTGCCACTAAACTCCTCACTGTGCCTCGTTCTTGCCAGTCCCGCCATCGACCCCCAGCCCACATCATCCCCCTGGCCTGGAATGCCCTCCCTCCGCACATCCGCCAAGCTAGCTCTCTTCCTCCCTTCAAGGCCCTACTGAGAGCTCACCTCCTCCAGGAGGCCTTCCCACACTGAGCCCCCTCCTTCCTCTCCCCCTCCCCATCCCCCCCCGCCCTACCTCCTTCCCCTCCCCACCGCACCTGTATATATGTTTGTACGGATCTATTACTCTATTTATTTTACTTGTACATATTTACTATTCTATTTATTTTATTTTGTTAATACGTTTTGTCGTCTGTCTCCCCCTTCCAGACTGTGAGCCCGTTGTTGGGTAGGGACCGTCTCTATACGTTGCCAACTTGTACTTCCCAAGCTCTTAGTCCAGTGCTTTGCACACAGTAAGCGCTCAATAAATACGATTGAATGAATGAATTAATCCCTATTGTACAGATGAGTTGACTGAGGCACAGAAAAGTGAAGTGACCTGACCAAGGTCACACAGCAGGCACGTGGTGGGATCAGGATTAGAACCCAGGTCCTTCTGGCTTCCAGGCTGGTGCTTTATCCACTAAGTCATGCTGCTACTTTTTGAGTCCCTGAGGCCGTCAGAGGGTCTGGGGATGGCCAACTCCCACTTTTACTGGTGGTCTCCCACGGCCTGAGGCTGGGCTGGGAGGGGGACTGGCTGCCCTGTGTGAGTCCATCTGTCCGGCAGGTTGGAGTCCAGCTCTAGTCCTGCCCATGTCCAGGGGCCTGGAGCCCAAGGCTGGTCTCCCCCACAGTAGAGAAGCAGCATGTCTCAGTGGAAAGAGCCCGGGCTTCGGAGTTAGAGGTCACAGGTTCAAATCCCAGCTCCGCCACTTGTCAGCTCTGTGACTTTGGGCAAGTCACTTAACTTCTGTATGCCTCAGTTCCCTCATCTTTAAAATGGGGGTGAAGACTGTGACCCCCCTGTGCAACAAACTGATCACTGGCTCAGTGGAAAGAGCATGGGCTTTGGAGTCAGAGGTCATGAGTTCAAATCCCGGCTCCGCCACTTCTCAGCTGTGTGACTTTGGGCAAGTCAATTCACTTCTCTGCGCCTCAGTTCCCTCATCTGTAAAATGGGGGTGAAGACTAAGCCCCCTGTGGGACAACCTGATCACTGGCTCAGTGGAAAGAGCATGGGCTTTGGAGTCAGAGGTCACGGGTTCAAATCCTGGCTCCACCACTTGTCAGCTGTGTGACTTTGGGCAAGTCAATTCACTTCTCTGTGCCCCAGTTCCCTCATCTGTAAAATGGGGATTAAGACTGTGAGCCCCCCCGTGGGACAACCTGATCACCTTATAACCTCCCCAGCGCTTAGAACAGTGCTTTACACATAGTAAGTGCTTAACAAATACCATCATTATTATTATTTTAACCTCCCCAGCGCTTAGAACAGTGCCTTGCACTTAGTAAGTGCTTAACAAATACCATCATTATTATTATTATTTTAACCTCCCCAGCACTTAGAACAGTGCTTTGCACATAGTAAGAGCTTTATAAATGCCATTACTATTATTATTATTATTTACTGTAGTTTCAGCTGGGGAAGTAGGGTCATGGAGAGATGGAGGGGTGATGGGGTGTTAGGGAGTTGCCCCCCAAACCAGCCCACACATGCGCCGCTGCAGTGAATGATGGCGATCCTTGAGGGAGGAGGCCTCCACCCCTGCCGGGCTTCCAGGCCTCCCCTCCCGGGGTGCTCGGAGCCTCCGGAGAGGCCACAGCCTCTTAATCCGGAGGATCCCAGGGCCATGGGTGTTGTTGTTGGCAGGCCTGTCCGCCAGCCCACACTGTTTGTGTTGGAGCAGCTCGGAGGCTGAAAAGGGAATTAGCTCAGCGAAGCTGCTAATTGCTCTGAAGTGCAGGGCTCTGGAGGAAGACGCTCACACCCGCACAAACACACTTTACAGATCCCCATTAATCTTAATCCCCATTTTACAGATGAGGGAACTGAGTCCCAGAGAAATTAAGTGACTTGCCCAAAGTCTCAGCTGACAAGTGGCGGATCTGGGATTTGAACCCATGACCTGTGACTCCAAAGCCCGGGCTCTTTCCACTGAGCCAGTGATCGGGTTGTCCCACGGGGGGCTCACAGCCTTCATCCCCATTTTCCAGATGAGGGAACTGAGGTCCAGAGAATCAATCAATCAATCATGTTTATTGAGCGTGTACTGTGTGCAGAGCACTGTACTAAGCGTTTGGGAAGTACAAGTTGGCAACATATAGAGACGGTCCCTACCCAACAGTGGGCTCACAGTCTAGAAGGGGGAGACGGAGAACAAAACCAAACATAGTAACAGAATAAAATAAATAGAATAAATATGTACAAGTAAAATAAATAGAGTAATAAATACGTACAAACATATATACATATATACAGGTGCTGTGGGGAAGGGAAGGAGGTAAGGCGGTGGGGATGGAGAGGAGGGGGAGAAGAAGGAGGGGGCTTAGTCTGGGAAGGACTAAGTCAGAGAATAATAATAATAATAATGATAGTATTTGTTAAGCACTTACTATGTGCAAAGCACTGTTCGAAGCGCTGGGGGGATACAAGGTGATCAGGTTGTCCCACAGGGGGCTCACAGTTTTAATCCCCATTTTACAAATGAGGTAACTGAGGCTCAGAGAAGTGAAGTGACTTGCCCAAATAATAATAATAATAATGAAGGCATTTGTTAAGCGCTTACTATGTGCAAAGCACTGTTCTAAGCGCTGGGGGGGATACAGTGTGATCAAGTTGTCCCATGTGGGGCTCACAGTCTTAATCCCCATTTTTACAGATGAGGTAACTGAGGCTCAGAGAAGTTAAGTGACTTGCCCAAGGTCACACAGCAGACTTGTGGTGGAGCCGGGATTCGAACCCATGACCTCTGACTCCAAAGCCCGGGCTCTTTCCACTGAGCCACGCTGCAGTCACACAGCTGACAATTGGCGGAGCCGGGATTTGAACCCATGACCTCTGACGGTTGTCCCACAGGGGGCTCACAGTTTTAATCCCTATTTTACAGATGAGGTACCTGAGGCCCAGAGAAGTGAAGTGACTTGCCCAAAGTCACACAGCTGACAATTGGCGGAGCCGGTATTTGAACCCATGACCTCTGACTCCAAAGCCCGGGCTCTTTCCACTGAGCCATGCTGCTTCTCTAAGTGAAGTGACTTGCCCCAAATCACACAGCTGACAAGTGGCGGAGCCGGGATTTGAACCTGTGACCTCTGACTCCATGCATGCATGCATGTGCGCACACATGCATCCCTGAACATGTGCCCACATGTGCACGCAGGCCTTGGGACAGGGCTTTCGCTGACGGCCTGGGGCTTGCAGTGCAGCCCACTTCATCCCTCCCCACGGGAGTCCTAGACAGGCACCTTGTCAATCAATCAATCGTATTTATTGAGCGCTTACTGTGTGCAGAGCACTGTACTAAGCGCTTGGGAAGTACAAGTTGGCAACATATAGAGACAGTCCCTACCCAACAGTGGGGGCTCATGTCAGCATCTTTCCTCGCCAATCTCCCGGTGGGGAGGTGGTGGTCCAGGATCAGAGGGGTTAGGGGGCCCTGGGGCTCCAGGCAGAAATGGCTCCTACAGAGTAGCCTGTGAAGTCATCTCTTTAGCTGACCATGGCAGGCCCAGCTCGTTGCCCGCCCCTTTTTATTATAATGGCATTTGTTAAGCGCTTACTACGTGCAAAGCACTGTTCTAAGCACTGGGTGGGGGATACAAGGTGATCAAGTTGTCCCACGTGGGGCTCACAGTCTTAATCCCCATTTTACAGATGAGGTAACTGAAGCTCAGAGAAGTTAAGTGACTTGCCCAAGGTCACACAGCAGACATGTGGCAGAGCGGGGATTCGAACCCATGACCTCTGACTCCAAAGCCCGTGCTCTTTCCACTGAGCCACACTGCTTGGTGGTGGTCCAGGATCAGAGGGGGTTAGGGGGCCCTGGGGCTCCAGCTGGAAATGGCTCCTACAGAGTAGCCTGTGAAGTCATCTCTTTAGCCGACCATGGCAGGCCCAGCTCGTTGCCCGCCCTTTTTTATTATAATGGCATTTGTTAAGCCCTTACTATGTGCAAAGCACTGTTCTAAGCGCTGGGGGGGGATACAAGGTGATCAAGTTGTCCCACGTGGGGCTCACAGTCTTAATCCCCATTTTACAGATGAGGTAACTGAAGCTCAGAGAAGTTAAGTGACTTGCCCAAGGTCACACAGCAGACATGTGGCAGAGTGGGGATTCGAACCCATGACCTCTGACTCCAAAGCCCGTGCTCTTTCCACTGAGCCACACTGCTTGGTGGTGGTCCAGGATCAGAGGGGTTAGGGGGCCCTGGGGCTCCAGCTGGAAATGGCTCCTACAGAGTAGCCTGTGAAGTCATCTCTTTAGCCGACCATGGCAGGCCCAGCTCGTTGCCTGCCCTTTTTTATTATAATGGCATTTGTTAAGCCCTTACTATGTGCAAAGCACTGTTCTAAGCGCTGGGGGGGATACAAGGTGATCAAGTTGTCCCACGTGGGGCTCACAGTCTTAATCCCCATTTTACAGATGAGGTAACTGAAGCTCAGAGAAGTTAAGTGACTTGCCCAAGGTCACACGGCAGACATGTGGCAGAGCTGGGATTCGAACCCATGACCTCTGACTCCAAAGCCCGTGCTCTTTCCACTGAGCCACACTGCTTCTCTGCCCCTTCTTCCTCCATCCTTCAAATCCGGCCTCTCCCCGCCTTCACCCCTCTCCCCAGCGTCATCCATTCATTCATTCAATCGTATTTATTGAGCGCTTACTGTGTGCAGAGCCCTCGTGGCTCAGTGGAAAGAGCCCGGGCTTTGGAGTCAGAGGTCAGGGGTTCAAAGCCCGGCTCCGCCAATTGTCAGCTCTGTGACTTTGGGCAAGTCACTTCACTATTCTGGGCCTCAGTTGCCTCATCTGTAAAATGGGGGATTAAGACTGTGAGCCCCCCGTGGGACAACTGGATCACTTTGTAGCCTCCCTAGTGCTTAGAACAGTGCTTTGCACATAGTAAGTGCTTAATAAATGCCATCATTATAGAGAAGCAGCGTGGCTCAGTGGAAAGAGCGCGGGCTTCGGTGTCAGAGGTCATGGCTTCAAACCCCGGCTCCGCCAGTTGTCAGCTGTGTGACTTTGGGCAAGTCACTTATCTTCTCTGTGCCTCAGTTACCTCATTTGTAAAATGGGGATGAAGACTGTGAGCTCCACGTGGGACAACCTGATCACCTTGTATCCCCCCAGCGCTTAGAACAGTGCTTTGCACATAGTAAGGGCTTAATAAATGCCATCATCATCATCATCACTGTACTAAGCACTTGGGAAGCACAAGTTGGCAACATATAGAGACGGTCCCTGCCCAACAGCAGGCTCACAGTCTAGAAGGGGGAGACAGGGAACAAAACTAAACATATTAACAAAATAAAATAAATAGAATACCTATGTACAAATAAATAAATAGAGTAATAAATATGTACAAACATATATACCTATATACAGGTGCTGTGGGGAGGGGAAGGAGGTAAGGCGAGGGGGAGGAGGGGAAGAGGAAGGAGAGGGCTCAGTCTGGGAAGGCCTCCAAGACAGGAGCGCTGTCTCTTCCAGCCAGAAGCCAGGCTCCCTCTGTTCACTCCTCTCCTCCTCTTCCTATTCCCACCTGCTTGGGCCTTCTGGCTCCCATTTCCTCCTGTCTATCAGAGGACATGGAGGCTCCTGGTTTTTATCCACATCCCCACTGCTGGGGGCCCTGGGCTCGAGCTTTGGTTGGGGCTTTGACTCAGATTTGGGCTTGGGCAGATTCTTTCCATCCATCAGGAGGCCTTCCCAGACTGAGCCCCTTCTTTCCTCTCCCCCTCCTCCCCCTCTCCATCCCCCCCGCCTTACCTCCTTCCCTTCCCCACAGCACCTGTATATATGTATACATGTTTGGACATATTTATTACTCTATTTATTTTACTTGTACATATTTATTCTATTTATTTTATTTTGTTAATATGTTTTGTTGTCTGTCCCCCCTTCTAGACTGTGAGCCTGCTGTTGGGTAGGGACCGTCTCTATATGTTGCCAACTTGGACTTCTCAAGTGCTTAGTCCAGTGCTCTGCACACAGTAAGTGCTCAATAAATACGATTGAATGAATGAATGAATCCCTGGACCTCACCCTTCCCGCCCTTCCTGGCTGCCTCACTCTTCCCCCAGCCCTCATCGCCCTCCACCTAGTTCCCCAGCCTCATCACCTCTGGATCTCCCCTTCCCCCATCTCCCTGCCTCAGAAGACTGGCCCCTCCGCAGAGTCGGTTGTTGGCTTCGTCGGAAGCTGGGGATCAATCAATCGTATTTATTGAGCGCTTACTGTGTGCAGAGCACTGTACTAAGTGCTTGGGAAGTCCAAGTTGGCAACATATAGAGACAGTCCCTACCCAACAGTGGGCTCACAGTCGAAAAGGGGGAGACAGAGAACAAAACCAAACATACTAACAAAATAAAATAAATAGAATAGATATGTACAAGTAAAATAAATAGAGTAATAAATATGTACAAACATATATACATATATACAGGTGCTGTGGGGAAGGGAAGGAGGTAAGATGCGGGGATGGAGAGGCGGACAAGGGAGAGAGGAAGGAGGGGGCTCAGGCTGGGAAGGCCTCCTGGAGGAGGTGAGCTCTCAGTAGGGCCTTGAAGGGAGGAAGAGAGCTAAGGCAGGAGATCCCAAAATGGGCCTTGTCCAGGACAAAAGGGGACACCTAGTAAGTAGCCTTACTCAGAAGCACTTCGAAGTACGAAGCGAGTTGGATATGTAAAATGCTGTTCTGGAGGATGGTACTTTGGTGATAATGTAATTCTATTTATTCTGATGATGATGCCTGTCCACATGTTTTGTTTTGTTGTCTGTCTCCCCCTTCTAGACTGTGAGCCCGTTGTTGAGTGGGTATCGTTCTCTATATGTCGCCAACTTGTACTTCCCAAGCACTTATTACAGTGCTCTGCACACAGTAAGCACTTAATAAATACGATTGAATGAATGAATGTGAATCTGGGTGGGAAGAATCAGTCAGTCAATCAAATTTATTGAGCACTTACTGCGTGCCAAACACTGTACTAAGTGTTTGGGAGAGTACAATGTAGCAGACACATTCCCTGCCCACATTCAGTTTACAGTCTATAGGGAAAGGCCTTGTTGGCCTGCCAGGAGGCTGTGGGGGAGGCAGGGGAGAAGCAGTGTGGCTTAGTGATGATAATGATGATGGCATTTATTAAGTGCTTACTATGAGCAGGGCACTGTTCTAAGTGCTGGGGAGGTTACAAGGTGATCAAGCTGTCCCACGGGGGTCTCACGGTCTTAATCCCCATTTTACAGATGAGGGAACTGAGGCACAGAGAAGTTAAGTGACTTGCCCAAAGTCGCACAGCTGTTGACAATTGGCAGAGTCGGAATTTGAACCCATGACCTCTGACTCCAAAGCCTGTGCTCTTTCCACTAAGCCATGCTTCTCCTCTTGTGGCAAGAGCATCGGCTTGGGAGTCAGAGGATATGGGTTCTGAAGCCGGCTCCACCTGCTGTGCTGCTGTGTGACCTTGGGCAAGCCACTTAACTTCTCTGTGCCTCAGTTCCCACATCTGTAAAAGGGGATTGAGAATGTGAGCACCATGTGGGACACCCTGATTACCTTGGATCTACTCCAGGGCTTAGAACAGTGCTTGGCACATAGTAAGTTCTTAACAAATACCATAATTATTATTATTATGATGGACAGAGAGAAGCAGTGGACAGGTAATCCTGGGCCTCCAGGCCAGGTGGGGCTGCCCAGAAAGGGTGGGCATTATTCATTCATTCAATCATACTTATTGAGCGCTCACTGTGTGCAGAGCACTGTACTAAGTGCTTGGGAAGTACAAGCTGGCAACATATAATAATAATAATAATAATAATGGCACTTGTTAAACACTTACTATGTGCAAAGCACTGTTCTAAGCGCTGGGGGGGGATACAAGGTGATCAGGTTGTCCCACGTGGGGCTCACAGTCATAATCCCCATTTTACAGATGAGGTAACTGAGGCTCAGAGAAGTTAAGTGACTTGCCCAAGGTCACACAACAGACAGGTGGCGGAGCCAGGATTCGAACCCATGACCTCTGACTCCAAAGCCCGGGCTCTTGCCACTGAGCCACGCTGCTTCTCTATAGAGACATATGGAGACAGTCCCTACCCAACAGTGGGCTCACAGTCTAGAAGGGGGAGACGGAGAACAAAACCAAACATATTAACAGAATAAAATAAATAGAATAAATATGTACACATTAAATAAATAAATAGAGTAATAAATCCGTACAAACATATATACATATATACAGGTGCTGTGGGGAAGGGAAGGAGGTAAGGTGGGTGGGGGGGGGATGGAGAGGGGGAGGAGGGGGAGAGGAAGGAGGCGGCTCTGCCCTCAGGTGGCATTTTCATAGAGCAGTCCAGGGATGAGGCCCACACCAATTCCAGGAAGGGCCTGGTTATCGAGCCCAGATGAGAAAAGTCCCCTGCCTGTCATTGAACATAGAGTCCTGGCGGGGGAAGACCTGATTCTGGACCCGGGGCTACTCATATCCTAGTGTCAAAAGCATGGGCTTGAGAGTCAGAAGATGTGGGTTCTAATCCCGCCTCCGCCACTTGTCTGTTGTGTGACCTTGGGCAAGCCACTTAACTTCTCTGTGCCTCAGTTCCCTCATCTGTAAAACGGGGATTAAGACTGTGAGTCCCACTTGGGACAACCTGATTACCTTGCATCTATCCCAGCGCTTAAAACAGTGCTCGGCACATGGTAAGAATTTAACAAATGCCGTTATTATTATTTATTATTATTAGTCCCAACAGTAGGATCCAGAGATATGACCAACAGAGGGCAGAAGCAACAGCACCTAGCCCCCACCACCCTACCTTTCCTGAACCCAAGCCCTTCCCATCCATTTAGCTTTCGGGTGGAGGAATTATGGAAGGGATGCCCAATTTAGCTCCCAGGCCCCAGCCCTGAGTTCCCAGTCCCCACTGAGAGCTTACCATGGGCAGAACGCTGTACTAAATTCATTCATTCAATCGTATTTATTGAGCACTTACTGTGTGCAGAGCACTGTACTAAGCACTTGGGAAGTACATGTAGGCAACATATAGAGGCGGTCCCTACCCAACATTCATTCATTCATTCAATCGTATTTATTGAGCACTTACTGTGTGCAGAGCACTGTACTAAGTGCTTGCTTGTGAGAATACAACAGAGCTGATAGACACAGTTCCTGCCCACAAGGAGCTGACAGTCTAGAGGGTAAGTCACTTCTCCAGGCCTCAGTTTCTTCATCTGTCAAATGGAGATTAAATATCTGTTCTTTCTTCTACTTAGAATGTGAGTCCTGTTTAAGACAGGGGCTGTGTCTGACCTAATTATCTCGTATCTACCCCAGGGCTTAGTCTGGTATTTGGCACATAGTAAGTGCTTAACATCCCCTCTCAGGGTCGCACGTGGAGAGTTTCCAGTAGTCTACCAGTCTCGACTATGGGAGGGAGAGTCTTGCAGAGGCATATCCACTCCATTCCTACCTTGGGCAGTGGCTAGCAAGTGGAAGGCAATCCGCTACAAGTCAAAACTCACCTGTGCTGGGCAGCAGCAGCATGGGAGAGAGTCGAGGGTGGAGACTCAAGTTTACTGTGCCAAAGGAGGCAACGGTAAACCACTTCTGCATTTTTACCAAGAAAACTCTGTGGATACACTATTAGAACGATTGCAGATGGAGGTGGGGCGTTCTGGGAGAGATTCATTCATTCATTCATTCAATCGTATTTATTGAGCGCTTACTGTGTGCAGAGCACTGTACTAAGCGCTTAGGAAGTCCAAGTTGACAACATATAGAGACGGTCCCTACCCAACAGTGGGCTCACAGTCTAGAAGGGGGAGACAGACAACAAAACAAAACATATTAACAAAATAAAATAAATAGAATAAATATGTACAAATAAAATAAATAGAGTAACAAATACCTACAAACATATATACAGGTGCTGTGGGGAGGGGAAGGAGGTAAGGCGGGGGGGGTGGGGAGGAGGGGGAGAGGAAGGATGAGGCTCAGTCTGGGAAGGCCTCCTGGAGGAGGTGAGCTCTCAGTATGGCTTTGAAGGGAGGAAGAGATGTGTCCATGGCATCGCTATGGCTCAGAGGTGAATCGACAGCACAAGATAAGTGGTTAACAAACACCATAATTATTAGCCTTATATTTTATTATGGTATTTGTTAAGTGCTTATGATTTTCCAGGCGCTGGACTAAGAGCTGGGGTAGACACAAGATAATCAGGTCAGACACACCGTCTCTGTCCCACATGGGGCTCACAGTCTGTCTCCAGCTCCTTTCTGCGTGCCTGGGGTCTTTCCTGGCCCACGGCCAGTCCCTCTCCGACTGCCTAGGACCCATCCCCTGCTGCTGCCCTGTCTGAACCCCAGTGGGGACAGAGTGGGGAGATCTGGGAGAGTGGGCCTCAAACTCCCGGCTCTGGGACCCATCCTGCCTGCCGACTTCCTCTTGTCCCTCATCCAGAGATTCCCAGTTCCTCTCCGTTTGTTACCCTGCCTGACCTCTCCTGCAGCTGACCGCATCTCCCTGATATTTCCCTGGATCCTCCCCACTCTTCCTGCCTTCGTCGACTAACGAGAAGAATCAACCCTGCCCGTCTCCCAGCCCCTTACGTGTGTATAAACAGTTCTCTCACTCCCCCTCGATCTTCATTTTTCCAGGCGGAACAGGCTCCATCTCAACCTTCCTCCCCCATTTCTTCATTCCCAAACTCTGCTGGCTCTCATTTTTCTCCCCTTGGCTTCTTTAGTCTCATCCCATTCTGGCTCAGGTCCGGACAAGGCTGGGCCTGAGGGTGCAGGTCTCGTCGCCCCCTTCCCTGAAGGAAAGACCTCCATTCCTTCTCCCCCTACCTCACCCACCTCAGGGACAGCAGAGGCAGGGAGAAGCCTCACTCGGGAAGAGCGGAATGGGCTGGATTTAGGCTAGATTGTCACGCCCCTCCCTGAGCCTTAATCAGGCTGGTCTTATGCCAGCGTGAAGCAGTGTGGCTCAATGGACAGAGCACAGGATGTGGAGTCAGAGGTCATGGGTTCAAATCCCAGCTCCGCCAATTGTCAGCTGTGTGACTTTGGGCAAGTCACTTCACTTTTCTGGGCCTCAGTTCCCTCATCTGTAAAATGGGGATTAAGACTGTGAGCCCCCCGTGGGACAGCCTGATCACCTTGTAACCTCCCCAGCTCTTAGAACAGTGCTTTGTACATAGTAAATGCTTAATAAATGCCATTATTATTATTATTAATATTATTATTATTATTATGCCACCAGGAATCAGTAGCTTCAGGAACATCCAGCTGAATTCCCTGTGGTCCTGGTCCTTCTGGCCTGGGCATATGATTCCCCAGCCTTCATCCAGAATCCTCGCAGCTGGGCCAATTGCTGCGGCTACTGAAGGAAAGGGGATCCAATAATAGAGTTGCCAACCCAACTCCCCTGGGTTGTCCCAGCGCTTAGAACAGTGCTTTGAACATAGTAAGTGCTTAAAAAATGCCATCATTATCATTCACACCAACACTTCTAGGGGGAATTATTAATAACAATAATAATGATAATAATAATAATGGTACTTGTTAAGCACTTACTATTTAGAAAGGACTGTTCTAAGCACTGGGGTAGATACAAGTTATTTAAGATGGACATGGGCCCTGTCCCTCGGGGGAGCTCACAGTCTTAATCCCCATTTTACAGATGAGGCAACTGGTATGTCTCCCCCTTCTAGACTGTGAGCCCACTGTTGGGTAGGGACTGTCTCTATATGTTGCCAACTTGTACTTCCCAAGCACTTAGTACAGTGCTCTGCACACAGTAAGCACTCAATAAATATGATTGATTGATTGATTGAGGAGGAATCTCTGTGAACAAGACCTAGTCCAGAGAGGAATCCGAATGGTAAAGGGTCACAAATCTCCATGAGCTGTTTCTCGCAAAATTGGTATTCACGAACAGCAGACACGAGGGAGCGGCCCAACCTTAAAATTGTCACTCTGGATGCGGCTGGTTTTCGTCGAGATGGAAAGTCAGGTTCTAGAGGTCAAAGTCCCGCGGGAAAGCTGGGCCCGAAGTTCTAGTTTCCCAGGGAATGGGGAAACCCGGGATTCCACCCTGTATCTGGTTTCTTCAAAGACCACATTCTGGGCCTCCTGACCCTCCTTCCCCGATTTCATTTTACACTTTCTCTCGTCTTCAGCACACACACAGAAAGTAAACAAGCTGCTGGAACTTGATTCGATGCTGGTCTAACTTGGCCAATAAGGATGATGGTAGGAGAGGAAGTCCAGGGTGGGCTGGGTGTTTCTTACATGTTCACCCTTGTAAGATGCTTGTTTCTGGGGCAAAACTAGGAGGGAAATAGAGAAAATGCCAAGTGGAAGATTTGGTCTCTTTCAAGGGCGCACAAAGACTAGGGACAGTATGGATAACACTATGATGGCAGTGTGTCTAGCAGCAAGCCATGGGAGAGGTCATTCATTCATTCATTCAATGGTATTTATTGAGTGCTTACTGTGTGCAGAGCACTGTACTAAGTGCTTGGGAAGTAAAAGTTGGCAACATATAGAGAAGGTCCCTACCCAACAGCGGGCTCACAGTCTAGAAGGGGGAGACAGACAACAAAACATATTAACAAAATAAAATAAATAGAATAAATATGTACAAGTAAAATAAATAGAGTAATAAATATGTACAAACATATACATATATACAGGTGCTGTGGGGAGGGGAAGGAGGTAAGGCGGGGGGGATGGGGCCCAGGTGGCCATGCTACTTAAGGGCATCTGCCTGGACATCAACACCAAGTTGGTCTGCATGGGCCAAACTGAACTATCCTCCAGTGATCTGAGGGGGTCCAGAGTGACCCCTGACCCCCAGGAAGAACCAGTCAGACCTGGGGGGTTTTAGTTCCTCCTGTTATAATAATAATAATGATGGCATTTATTAAGCACTTACTTTGTGCAAAGCAGTGTTCTAAGCGCTGGGTAGGTTACAAGGTGATCAGGTTGTTCCACGGGGGGCTCACAGTCTTAATCCTCATTTTACAGATGAGGGAACTGAGGCCCAGAGAAGTGAAGTGCCTTGCCCAAAGTCACACAGCTGACAATTGGCCCTACTGAGAGCTCACCTACTCCAGGAGGCCTTCCCAGACTGAGCCCCTTCCTTCCTCTCCCCCTCGTCCCCCTCTCCATCCCCTCCATCTTACCTCCTTCCCTTCCCCACAGCACCTGTATATATGTATATATGTTTATACATATTTGTTACTCTATTTATTTATTTTACTTGTACATATCTATTCTATTTATTTTATTTTGTTAGTATGTTTGGTTTTGTTCTCTGTCTCCCCCTTTTAGACTGTGAGCCCACTGTTGGGTAGGGACTGTCTCTATATGTTGCCAACTTGTACTTCCCAAGCGCTTAGTACAGTGCTCTGCACACAGTAAGTGCTCAATAAATACGATTGATGATGATGATGATGACAATTGGAGGAGCAGGGATTTGAACCCATGACCTCTGACTCCAAAGCCCGGGCTCTTTCCACTGAGCAAGGCTGCTTCTCTGGAGTCTGCATCAGTTCAGTTATGTCAGGTCAGTTATGGAGTGAGGGTCCCTCAGGGCACCCCCAAATTACAGTGACTCAAACCAACCCCTCAAACTAACTCCCAGGAGGAGTTAGTGCCCACCTGGTCTCCTCAGAGCACCCCCCCCAACCGCCTCTCAGATGGCAAGAGGGCACCTACACCCAGCTCTAAAGTCAACACTGCCTTGAATCAATCAATCGTATTTATTGAGCGCTTACTGTGTGCAGAGCACTGTACTAAGCGCTTGGGAAGTACAAGTTGGTAACATATAGAGACAGTTCCTACCCAACAGTGGGAAGGTATGAAGCTGCTGTGTGACCTTGGTCAAGTCACTTAACTTCTCTGGGCTTTGGTTTCCAGAAGCGGCGAGGCTTAGCGGAAAGAGCATCGGCTTGGGAATCAGAGGATGTGAGTTCTAATCCCCGCTCTGCCACTTGTCTGCTGTGTGAACTTGGCAAGTCACTTGGCTTCTCTGTGTCTCAGTCACTTCGTCTGTAAAATGGGGATTAAGACTGTGAGCCGCATGTGGGACAATCTGATTACCATTTTATTTTGTTAGTATGTTTGGTTTTCTCTCCCCCTTTTAGACTGTGAGCCCACTGTTGGGTAGGGACTGTTTCTATATGTTGCCAATTTGTACTTCCCAAGCGCTTAGTACAGTGCTCTGCACACAGTAAGCGCTCAATAAATGCGATTGATGATGATGATGATGATGATACCCCAGCACTTGGAACAATACTTGGCACATAGTAAGTGCTTAAAAATACTGCAATTATCATTATGAAATGGAGATCAATATCTGTTCTCCCTCCTACTTAAGATTGTGACCCCCTTGTGGGACAGGAGCTGTGTCTGACTTAATTATCTTGTAACAACCCCTGAGCTTAGTATGGTGCTTGGCATAGGGAAAGGGCTTAACAAATGCCATTACGATGATGATGATGATAATAATAATAATAATGGCATATGTTAAACGCTTACTATGTGTGAAGCACTGTTCTAAGCGCTGGGGGGATACAAGATGACCAGGTTGTCCCATGTGGGGCTCACAGTCTTCATCCCCATTTTACAGATGAGGTAACTGAGGCTCAGAGAAGTGAAGTGACTTGCCCAAGGTCACACAGCAGACATGTGGTGGAGCCGGGATGTTAATGATGATGATGATTAATGATTATTATTAGATGAGGGTCTTTCTCAATGCCATGTGTCTCCCATCCTCCTTGACTGGGTAGAGGGAGTGATGGTAAGGGAATGGAGGATGAAGCAGCTCCCCAGGAAGCAGTATGTCTTAGTGGAAAGAGCATTCGTTCATTCAATCGTATTTATTGAGCACTGACTGTATTCAGAGCACTGTACTAAGCACTTGGAAAGTACAAGTTGGCAACATATAGAGACGGTTCCTACCCAACAACGGGTTCACAGTCTAAAAGGGGGAGACAGACAACAAAACAGGTAGACAGGTGTCAAAGTTGTCAGAACAAACAGAATTAAAGCTAGATGCACATCACAGGCCTGGGAGTTAGGAGACCTGGGTGAAGCAGTATGGTGTAGCGGATTGACCACCGGCCTGGGACTCAAGAGGTCATGGGTTCTAATCCCGACTCCACCACTTGTCTGACGTGTGGCCTTGGGCAAGTCAAGAAGCAGTGTGGCTAAATGGAAAGAGCCCAGGCTTTGGAGTCAAAGGTCACGGGTTCAAATCCCAGCTCTGCCAATTGTCAGCTGTGTGACTTTGGGCAAGTCACTTAACTTCTCCATGCCTCAGTTACCTCATCTATAAAATGGGGATGAAGACTGTGAGCCCCCCGTGGGACAACCTGATCACATTGTATCCCAACAGTGCTTGGCACATAGTAAGTGCTTAACAAATACTATTATCATTATTATTGTTATTATTATTCTCTGGGCCTCAGTTGCCTCTTCTGTAAAATGGAAATTTGGACTATGAGCCCCAAATGGACTATGTCCAACTTTATTAGTTTGTATCTTCCCCAACGCTTAGTACAGTGCCTGGCACATAGTAAGCATTTAATGAATACCACAATTATCATTATTATTATTATTATTATTAATCCTGGCCAGTGACGATGATGGTACTTGTTAAGTGCTTTCTATGTGTCAAGACTATTCTAAGGATTGGGGTAGATCCAAGGTAATCAGGTTGGACACAGTCCCTGTCCCACATGGGGCTCACAGTCTTTATCCCCATTTTATAGTTGAGGGAACTGAGGCTCAGAGAAGTTAAGTGACTTACCCAAAGCCACACAGCAGACGTGGCAGAGTTGGGATTAGAATCCACATCCTTCTGACTCCCACGCCCATGGTCTATTTTACTAGGCCATGTTACTCTGCCACCTGTCTGCCATGTGACCTTGGGAAAGTCACTTAAATTCTCTTCAGTTTCAGTTTCTTCATCTGTAAAATGGGGAATGAATACCTGTTCGCCCTCCTCAGACTGTGGGACAGGAACTGCATCTTTCTACTTGTATTGTTTCTACCCCAGTGCTGGGGACAACACCACAAATATTGTTACTATTATGTTGGGGCTGAAGGTGAGGGTTTCCAGGCTCCAGAACTACAGACTCTCAAGTGGATAGGGCTGCCCCTTCCTCACTGGCCGAGTCCTACCCAGGAATAGCAGAGAAGAGGGAGTATCCCAGCCCAGCTTTGCTGCATCTAATAATAATAATAATGATGATGATAATGGCATTTATTAAGTGCTTACTATGTGCAAAGCACTGTTCTAAGTGCTGGGGAGGTTACAAGGTAATAATAATAATAATAATAATGGCATTTATTAAGCTAGCTCTCTTCCTCCCTTCAAGGCCCTGCTGAGAGCTCACCTCCTCCAGGAGGCCTTCCCAGACTGAACCCCTTCCTTCCTCTCCCCCTCATCTCCCTCTCCATCCCCCCATCTTACCTCCTTCCCTTCCCCACAGCACCTGTATATATGTATATATGGTTGCACATATTTATTACTCTATTTATTTGTTTATTTATTTTACTTGTACATTTCTATCCTATTTATTTTATTTTGTTGGTATGTTTGGTTTTGTTCTCTGTCTCCCCCTTTTAGACTGTGAGCCCACTGTTGGGTAGGGACTGTCTCTATGTGTTGCCAATTTGTACTTCCCAAGCGCTTAGTACAGTGCTCTGCACATAGTAAGCGCTCAATAAATACAATTGATTGATTGATTGATTGATTAAGCTCTTACTATGTGCAAAGCACTGTTCTAAGTGCTGGGGAGGTTACAAGGTGATCAGGTTGTCCCATGGGGGGCTCACAGTCTTAATCCCCATTTTACAGATGAGGGATGAGGTAACTGAGGCACAAAGAAGTTAAGTGACTTGCCCAAAGTCACACAGCTGACAGTGGGCGGATATGGGATTTGAACCCATGACCTCTGACTTCAAAGCCCGTGCACTTTTCCACTGAGCTGAACTTTTTTGAAAAATGATCTGGGCAGCAGAGTGAAATATGGACTGAAGAGGGGAGAGAGGAGGCAGGGAGGTCAGCGAGGAGACAGATGGGGCGGTTAAGGAGGGATCTGATAATGTGCTTGGAATCCAGGATGGGGCCTCGAATGGCCCTGTAGAAAGACCAGGCAGGCTTCGAGGCACCTAAAGGGTCAGAAAGCAGTTCTAAACGCCTTTTGGAACTGTTTAGAATGTTGCTCTGCTAAACTGTAGGAGCTGGTGCAGAGCCTGGTCTCCAAGCCTGAGCCTGAGCCTGAGCCCTCCCACGGGGGGCTCACAGTCTTAATCCCCATTTTACAGATGAGGTACTGAGGCCCAGAGAAGTGAAGTGACTTGCCCAAAGTCACACAGCTGACAAGTGGCAGAGCCGGGGTTTGAACCCATGACCACCGACTCCAAAACCCGTGCTCTTTCCACTCCACTGAGCCATACTGCTTCTCCACTGAGCCACGCTGCTTCCTGGCAGACCTATAAGAGAGGATGCAAAGGCTGGCATGGGCCTGATAGAAACTCTCTGCCAGTACCCAGCATGAATCCCTCCCTGGGTTCCTGGCTTCCGAGGATTGGCCCAGATTCCCGAGTCCCCAAAACCAAAGTCAGCCCCTCACAGGGTCCAGGCCCCGATGATCCAGCTTTGGGCCAACCAGCCAATAAGCCGCCCACAGCTAGGCCTGACATCTCAGGCTCTCAGGAGCAGATCTCATCACCCAGCCCGATTTCCCCGTTCCCAGGTCATCTGGGTTGAATTCACTGGGGAAGGGGAAGAGGGGAGAGTGCAGACTCGTCAGTGAGTCAATCATATTTATTCATTCTTTCATTCATTCATTCAATCGTATCTATTGAGCGCTTACCGTGTGCAGAGCACTGTACTAAGTGCTTGGGAAGTACAAGTTGGCAACATATAGAGATGGTCCCTACCCAACAGTGGGCTCACAGTCTAGAAGGGGGAGTCAGAGAACAAAACAAACCATATTAACAGAATAAAATAAATAGAATAAATATGTACAAGTAAAATAAATAGAGTAGTAAATACATACAAACATATATACATATATACAGGTGCTGTGGGGAAGGGAAGGAGGTATGGTGGGGGGGATGGAGAGAGGAAGGAGGGGGAGAGGAAAGAGGGGGCTCAGTCTGGGAAGTCCTCCTGGAGGAGGTGAGCCCTCAGTAGGACCTTGAAGGGAGGAAGAGAGCTAGCTTGGCGGATGTGGAGAGGGAGGGCATTCCAGGCCAGGGGGATGACATGGGCCGGGGGTCGACGGCGGGACAGGTGAGAACGAGGCACGGTGAGATTAGCGGCAGAGGAGTGGAGGGTGCGGGCTGGGCTGGAGAAGGAGAGAAGGGAGGTGAGGTAGGAGGGG
Organism: Tachyglossus aculeatus; assembly: GCF_015852505.1. Taxonomy (NCBI): domain Eukaryota; kingdom Metazoa; phylum Chordata; class Mammalia; order Monotremata; family Tachyglossidae; genus Tachyglossus; species Tachyglossus aculeatus. The sequence goes on along the minus strand of NC_052070.1, from coordinate 36,624,870 downwards.
GCGAAGTGATGGACAGCCTTGAAGCCCAGGGTGAGGAGTTTCTACCTGATGCGTAGGTTGATCGGTAGCCACTGGAGATTTTTGAGGAGGGGAGTAGCATGCCCAGAGCATTTCTGGACAAAGACAATCCGGGCAGCTGCTTGAAGTATGGATTGAAGTGGGGAGAGACAGGAGGATGAGAGATCGGAGAGGAGGCTGATACAGTATTCATTCATTCAGTCGTATTTATTGAGCCCTTTCTGTGTGCAAAGCAAACAGCGTAGTGGATATTCATTCCTTCATTCATTCAGTCGTATTTATTGAGCACTTACTGTGTGCAGAGCACTGTACTAAGCGCTTGGGAAGTACAAGTTGGCAACATATAGAGACGGTCCCTACCCAACAGTGGGCTCACAGTCTAGAAGGGGGAGACAGAGAACAAAACAAAACATATTAACAAAATAAAATAATTTTTATTTTAAGCATGGGCTTAAAGCATGGGATAAAGCATGGGCCTGGGATTCAGAAGGTCAAGGATTCTGATAACGCCTCTGCCACTTGTCTTCTGTGTGAACTTGGGCAAGTCACTTCACTTCTCTGTGCCTCAGTTCTCTCACCTGAAAAATGGGGATTAAGAGTGTGAGCACCATGTGGGACAGGGACAGAGTCCAACCGGATTTGCTTGTCTCCACCCCAGCACTTAGTACAGTGCCTGGAACGGAGTAAGCATTTAACAAATACCATAATTATCATCATCATTATTATTATTACTAAGCGCTTGGGATAGTACAATGCAACAATAAACAGACACAGTCCCTGCCCACAACAAGCTTACAGTCTAGAGGGCTGGCCAGTGCCCCTCCTCTCAGGTGCGGAGGGGCCTTCCCTGTGCAGGAAGTTATCTTAATGACTGTCTCCCACTTTAGACTGTAAGCTCTTTGTAGGCAAGTAACAGATCTCCCAACTCTATTGGAATGTAGTATCCCAAGCGCTTAGTATGGAGCTCTGAACACAGAAAGAGGTCAATAAATGCCTAAATACATGACTGATTGACATCCTCCAAAGCAAGAAATATGGCAGAATTGAAGAGACAATCATGTTTATAGCAGGCACCCCTAAAATGCCAGTCAAATGGAAACACTGCAACAGCCAGGGGTTTAGAATAAGAAGGGAAGACGTGATAATTCTTAGGGAAAGTGCTGTCAAGATGGGAGCAGCATCCAGAGTTCCCTGTCCCCCTGGCATCCAGCCTCCAGGGTTCCAAGGAAAGTGGGGGGAGAGGCAGGAGTCTTCCTGGTTCTGACTCAGTTGGCCCTGTCAGCATCACCGGGAACATTGATACCCCACCTGATCAATGGCCCGGGGCAGAGGGCCTGAGGCCCACCTTTCGGGCCAGCCCCGACCATGGGGAGCAGTCTGTGGGCACTGGGGCCGTGAGATCTCCCGGAGACCCAGGCACAGCTAGGCCTGGCCACACAAGACGGGACCGGCATTACCGGTCTCTTCATCTGGAGATCTCCTCGACGTTGGCTGGCGTCCTGGGGCTCCACAGAAAATCCTGCAGTCCGGAGATGCCACTGGGTCAGGTGATTCTCTTACTTCACAGGAGTCTCAGCATGCAGGACCCCTGGGCTCTGAGCCCTGTCCAGAGAGGGAGGTTGCTGGCTCAACAGTAGAGCTCAGAAACCCCCCTTTCCACCCCCACCTCCATCTTGGATGTTCTGAATCAAATGTTCTCTGGAGACCATCCAAGACCCCCAGCTGACATCTCCATTGTCCTTCCCCGGCCCAGATGAGATTTAATGCCTGTCAGCTGTGAAACAGTGGACTGCTGTCAGGGCCTAGAATCCTCCAGGGGCAGTGGGAACAGCAATTCCTCTCCCAAGGGGTGAAAGGTTAGGGAGGTCAAAGAGCATCAAACAAAAACTCCTTTCTATTGGCTTCAAAGCTCCCCATCACCTTGCACCCTCCTACCTCATCTCCCTTCTCTCCTTCTACATCCCAGCCCGCACACTCCACTCCCCTGGTGCTAACCTTTTCACTGGGCCTTGTTCTCACCTGTCCCACTGATGACCCCTGGTTTACGTCCTACCTCTGGCCTGGAGTGCCCTCCCTCCTCAAATCTGCCAAACTAGCACACTTTCCCCTTCAAAGCCCTACTGAAAGCTCACCTCCTCCAGGAGGCCTTCCCAGACTAAGCCCCCCCTTTCCTCTGCTCCCCCTCTCCTCCCCATCCTCCCGACTCACTCCCTTTCCTCTTCCCCCGTCCCAGGGGACCAGCTTAGAGCTGATGGGGGCCAGCTCTCCTAATTCTATTAATGTTATTTTGTTAATATGTTTTGTCTTGTTGTCTGTCTCCCCCTTCTAGACTGTGAGCCCGCTGTTGGGTAGGGACCGTCTCTCTATGTTGCCAACTTGTACTTCCCAAGCGCTTAGTACAGTGCTCTGCACATAGTAAGTGCTCAATAAATACGATTGAATGAATTAATGAATAGAGAGCTCACCTCCTCCAGGAGGCCTTTCCAGACTGATTCCCTTCCTTCCTCTCCCCCATCCCCCCCCACCTTACCTCCTTCCCCTCCTCACAGCACCTGTATATATGCTTGTACACATTTGTTACTCTATTTTACTTGTCCATATTTACTATTCTTTTTATTTGGTTAACATGTTTTGTTGTCTGTCTCCCCCTTCTAGACTGTGAGCTTGCTGTTGGGTAGGGACCGTCTCTATGTGTGGCCAACTTGTACTTCCCAAGCGCTTAGTACAGTGCTCTGCACACAGTAAGCGCTTAATAAATACGATTGAATGAATGAATGCCCCACAGCGCCTGTGTATATATGTACATATTTATAATTATTATTCTACTTATTTTTATTAATCAGGTGAATATATCTATAATTCTATTTATAGTGATGCTACTGACGCCTCTTTCCTTGTTTTGATATCTATCTCCCCCCTTCTAGACTGTGAGCCCATTGTGGGCAGGGATTGTCTCTATTTGTTGCTGAATTGTAGTAATTATAATAATAATAATGTTGGTATTTGTTAAGCACTTACTATGGGCCAAGCACTTTTCTAAGCGCTGGGGTAGATAGAAGGTAATCAGGTTGGCCCACGTGGGGTTCACAGTCTTAATCCCCATTTTACAGATGAGGTAACTGAGACACAGAGAAGTTAAGTGGCTTGCCCAAGGTCACACAGCAGACAAATGGCAGAGCCGGGATTAGAACCCACGTCCTCTGACTCCCAAGTCCGGGCTCTTGCTACCAAGCTACGCTGCTTCTCCAATTGTACTTTCCTAGCGCTTAGTACAGTGCTCTGCACATGGTAAGCGCTCAATAAATACGATTGAATGAATGAACTGGGCTGAGCTTGGCCCTTTTCCAGCAGAATTGGAGGAATTGCAGGGGTCTCAGAGTGTGGGTTAGCCTGCTCTCCTGCTGTCTGTCCAGTCCCCTGATGGGGCTCAGGAAGAAGAAAAAGCTGGAATGGTGGGGGATATTCCTCTTGGAGAAGGAGTTAATCTCTTGATCAAACTCCCAGGCATAGCTTAGTGGATAGAGCCCAGAACTAGGAGTCAGAAGGACCTGGGTTCTAATCCCAGCTCCTCTACTTGTCTGCTGTGTGACCCTGGGCAAGCCGCTTAAACTTCTCTGGGCCTCAGTTACCTCAACTGTAAAACGGGGATTGAGACTGTGAATGCTTTGTATGTTGCCAACTTGTACTTCCCAAGCGCTTAGTACAGTGCTCTGTACACAGTAAGCGCTCAATAAATATGATTGAATGAATGAATGAATGAATGAATTTGTAGGACAGGGGACGGTGTTCAAGCTGATTAGCTTATATCCACCCCAGTGTTTAGAATAGTGCTTGGCACAGCAAGTGCTTAGTAAATACCATCATCTCTGGGCAGTGCTGGGAACTCCTGACCTAGCTTAAGCCTTTAGCAGCTCACAGCAGAGCTGGCTGGCCTCAGGCTCTAGCTGAGCTGTTATTTTAGCACTAGGGAGACCCTCCGTGGGGGAGCCCCCTGATAGATGCTAAAGGGTCAGGCTGATACTGGATACCACAGAGGAGCAGGTTAAAATGTACTCTGAGCCCACTGTTGGGTAGGGACTGTCTCTATATGTTGCCAACTTGTACTTCCCAAGTGCTTAGTACAGTGCTCTGCACACAGTAAGCGCTCAATAAATACGATTGATTGATTACAGTGCTCTGCTCATTGTAAGTGCTCAGTAAATATAACCGATTGACTGATTGATGTGGGGAGTATTGGAAGGTAGAAAAGGGTGAGGGAGAGAGCCAAACAGCAGGGATAATCCAGGGACCCTGTAGACACGTGCTGCCTCTCTGGGGCTGGGGTTTAGGGTTTATTCCCTGACCCTGCCTCCTGGGTTCCTTTGAGAAGGGACAGGACAGATGCCCAGATCCCTGCCTCGGAAGCCAGGGAGGAGAAGGAGAGCAAGGGAACACCACAGCAACTGCCTGAGATCCAGCATGGTCTAATGGAAAAAGCCTAGGCCTGGGAGATGGGAGATCTGGGTTCTAATCTCAGCTCCGCCATTTGTCTCCTGTGTGACCTTGGGCAACTTAACGTCTCTGGGCCCCCGTGTCCTCATCTGTAAAAGGGGGTTTCAATACCTGCTCTCCCTCCCCCTTAGACTGTGAGCCCCAAGTGGGACAGGGACTGCATCCAACCTGATCCTCTTGTAGATAGCACAATACTTGGCGCAGAGTAAGTGCTTAACAAATTCCACTATTATTGTTAGCAGAGCAGGGAGCCAGAGTTTTCTCTGGTCACCAGGAAGGCTGGATGGGAGCCCAGGATTGGGGGTTGGCACTTGACTTGCACTTCCTGATACCTCCAACTCCCCCCATTCCCTGTGAGGACATAACCACCCTAACATCAGCTCTCAGAAGGCTGCCCTCTCTCCATGCCCTCCACCCGTGCCCTCCACCCGTGCTCGTTATGAGCAGGGAATGTGTGTGTTATTGTATTGTACTCTCCCAAGCGCTCAGTACAGTGCTTTGCACGCAGTGAGCGCTCAACAAATACGGTTGAATGATTGAATGAAGTGCCCCTCCCTTCTCCCGGAGGGGCAGCCCTGCCATCCCTCTCTGACGCCTCCTGATTGATGCACCTCAGGCCCTGGTCTCAGCCTGCTGGGCAGAACCACCTCTATTTGGCCAGGGCTGTGGAGACTGTTTTGGACTGGCAGAGCCGAGATAGTGTTCACCGCACGCTCCCCACACGACTCCTGCCCGGCTGGAATCATGCCACGCACAAAAAAACGCCACGGAGCACGGACACTCGGCCAACGTGAGTTTTTTTTTTCTCCAAAGTTTGCAAGATCTGGGATAGAAAACAGGGGTGGAAACACTCCCGCGGGGGGTGCGGGACGTGGGATCCGGTGGGGTGCGCAGAGGCCGTGAGGTCCATTTGGTCAGCGGTGGAGAGCGCAGGGGGCAGGCCGGGCCGGGGGGAGGGTGACCCAGGCCGGGGCTTGGACAATAAATAAAGCTAAGACAAAAAAATACAACCCTCATCTTTCGGGACTTTAAATATTTTTTTTTCCTTTAAAAATCTCTTTGTTCCTCTCCCCGTCCCGGGCTGCCTGTCCTGGGTCGTGGGGCCTGGTGGCGGGGCCTGAGCCGAGGGTCCCGGGCCGGGGGTCCGGGGTGTGTGTCCGGGCCCGGGAGCCCCGTCCCGTCCGGCCCGGGCCCCCATCACCGACACGTGTGCAGTTCCACCAGGCGATGACACTGTTTGCATTTGACGAAGCAGCACCAGTGGAACTTGCAGCTGCAACGCTCCACCACCTCCACCTCCTCCGTGTGGAAGCCTCGCCCGCAGCACATGAGTTCGCAGCCATCGATGGCCTTGGAGGTCTTGTTGCACTGGCGGCCCCAGGTGCCCAGCACCCCGTTCTTCAGGTCGTGGTCGCAGAAGTCCGGGCTGGAGTCCAGGTAGACCAGGTCCTCGTCCGTGTGCGGCTTGAACTGGGAGTTCTTGGGCACCAGGACCTTGGCGGAGCCCACCTTCCTCTGCTCCACCTCCGTGGCCCCGTCGAACTTCTCCTTCAGCACGTTGCCCACTTTACGGAAGGGCGGCATGGCCTTCCAGCAGGTCTTGACCTCGCAGGAGCCCGACACCCCGTGGCACTTGCACTCCACCCGCATGTGGTTCAGGATGGCCTGGGGCAGGGGTGGAGGGAGGAAGCCGGATGGTCAGGGCACCGCCTCCTCAGGGTCTCTGGGGCAGGGCTGCCAGGGAGTGTCAGGGAGGGTGGAGAGGGCAAGTGGAAAAGTCAGGACACCACCTCCTCGGGGTCGCTGGGGCAGTGCTGTGGGGGGTGGGGTGTCAGGGAGGCGGGAGGACAGAGAGGGCAAGCGGGACAGTTAGAGAACTGTCTCCTCAGGGTCTCTGGGGCAGGGCTGTCAGGGGGTGTCAGGGAGGTGGGAGGGTGGAGAAGACAAGTGGGATGACCAGGGCACCGCCTCCTCAGGGTCACTGGGGTGTGTGTGTGGGGATAATAATAACAATAATGATGATGGTATTTGTTAAGCACTCACTATGTGCCGAGCACTGTTCTGAGCGCTGGGGGAATACAAGATGATCAGGTTGTCCCACGTGGGGCTCACAGTCTTAATCTCCATTTTACAGATGAGGTAACTGAGGCCCAGAGAAGTGAAGTGACTTGCCCAAAGTCACACAGCTGACAAGCGGCGGAGCCGGGATTTGAACCCCTAACCTCTGACTCCAAAGCCCAGGCTCTTTCCATGGAGCCATGTTGCTTCTCTGATCAGGGAAGCAGGGATTAGGGAAGCAGTATGGGGATGGGGGCAGCTAGGGCCACAGAGGGAGAAGAAGCAGTCCCATCCTGCCTGACTGGGGGCACGGGGCACTTGGCAGTGGAGGAGGAGCTGAGTTTAGGAGAGCACAGCTGTTGGCGTTCAGTGCACCCCCACCCCCAGCCCTAGATGCAGGCATGGACAGGGCAGGGAGACGGGAAGTCTGGCCTTGGCTCTTTCTGGAAGTAGCAAGAGGATCGGGAAGCATGATCCCTGGGAAGTGGGACCCCCCAGGGAGGTGGGACCCACGGGATGGCAGCAGCAGGAGGCCTTACCTTCCTCCCTGCCTCATTGTTGTGGAGGTTCATGAGTGCCCGGCTGGACGAGGCCCCTTTGCTCCTCTCCCGGACATCCACGAACGACTGAGAGAAGGCCACTCCATATGCGATGTTATCAGAGCAGCCGGACCACTGGAAGCCTGGAGCCGGGGGGAAGAGGAGAGGAGGGTGAAGATAGGGCTTCAAGGTGGCTCGCATGTGGCCTTGCCTTACCAGGGTCACCTTCCGCCTCCTCATCCCCCACGTAGGAACGGATTAGGGGCTGCTACCTTGGGCTCCTCCCTTGGGGCCGAGAGTGGGGGTGGGTAGGGCTGGACAGGGTGGAGGGCATCCGGGGGACCCCTCAAAGGGGCTCTGCACTAAAAAAGGTCCTTAGGTCCCTCATCTGCAGGACTTAAGAGCAAGTGACCTCAGGGTTCAGTGGTCCTAAGACCCCTGGCGCTTTCCAAAGGGGAGGTGGGAGCTGCTGAGGCCTGCTCTGTCCACCCCCCTTCTGGGCACTTACCCTGGGGACTGACCCCGTGCACGGTCCGGTCACAACCACACTTGTCCAGCTCTCCGCTGCTGCAGGCGTGTGTCACAGCGAAGGCCACGCCCGCCGAAGAGATGGCGTAGACGAAGGCTGCCTCTCTGGTCCCTGCAGAGACCCAGAGGGTAACGAGGTAAGGAGAGGTGAGCGTCTTCTCTCCCCCCACCCAAGAGAGGGGCCAAGCTTTGGGTCTCCCCCTCCCTGCAGGGCAAAGGCCCAGGAAGGGAAAGGGACTGGTAGTTTCTTCCTGTTTCATCTGGCCTCCGGCTCTTCCTCCAGCATCCTCTGTGCCTCCTTCTCTCCTCATCCCACTGAGGGTCTGGTCAGCCCTGAGGGCCTGGGGATGTCCCTCTGTACAGGGGACGCTGGTTTCCATACTCCAAGACCCCGCTCCCACCCTGCAGGCCATGTCACCGTCCACCCAGGTCCTGGCCGCTGACCACAGGGATCTCAGCTTACCTCCCCATCACATCTGTGCCATCTCCCCTCCCACCAGGCACTTCTGGGGAAGATCCAGAATGACCCCCCGCATCCCAGAATCAGGTATGGCCTGGCTCAGGCATCCCAGGCCTGCAGACCAGTGACCCCGACCCCAAGAGGCGAGCAGCCAACAGATCCCCTGACACCACTGGCCGCAGGAGCTGACCACCCCCAAAGGTCCTGGGGTCTGGGATGGTGCCATCCTCTCCCACACCCGCCGGGCAGCCGGCAGTTCGAATGGCCTTGGGGAGGAAGCCAGCTGCTGGTTTGAGCTGCGGCTGTCTCATCTGCTTCATTTGGCTCGGGAGACCTTGGCCTCAGGAAGCCCTGGCCGAGGCGGAGCCAAATGGCAGAGGGAATGACAGGGAGTCCAGCCTTGCCAGAGGACGAGGGAACTAGGGGGGATCTGTGCTGCCCCCCTCCCAAGCCAGTTTTTTGATGTTATTTGTTAAGCGCTTATTATGAGCCGGGTACCGTACTAAGTGCTGGGGTAGATACAAGGTAATCAGGATGGACACAGTCTCTGTACCACATGGGGCTCTCAGTCTTAATCCCCATTTGCCGGTTGAGATAACTGTGGCACAGAGAAACTAAATGACATTCCCAAGGTCAAACAACAGACAAGTGGTAGGGCCAGGATTAGAACCCAGGTCCTTCTGACTCCCTGGACGTGTTCTATCCACTAGGCATCCTGCTTCTCATGGCTGTTGCTCCCTCTGAGTCTCAGCTTTTAGTCTCTCGGGTTTAGGGAGCTGCTATTTGCTCTGCAGAAGAGCTTCAGGCTCTGTGGAGGAGGGGGACAGGAGTGGAACTGGTGTCACCCCCAGAGTTAGCTCTCAGCTTCCTTTCTGTGGAAGTGTCAGCTCCTTGTGGGCAGAGAATATGATACTTCTTTATTCCAAACTTTCCAGGAGCCTCATACAGTGCCCTGTGCTAAGCAGATCATCATCAATCGTATTTATTGAGCGCTTACTGTGTGCAGAGCACTGTACTAAGCAGTTGGGAAGTACAAATTGGCAACATATAGAGACAGTCCCTACCCAACAGTGGGCTTACAGTCTAAAAGGGGGAGACAAAACCAAACATACTAACAAAATAAAATAAATAGAATAGATATGTACAAGTAAAATAAATAAATAAATAGAGTAATAAATATGTACAAACATATATACATATATACAGGTGCAGATGCATATTAAGCAGATGCTCAATAAATACTTCTACCAAAATAATGATGGCATCTATTAAACTCTTCCTAGGTGCCAAGCACTATGCTAAGAGTAAAGAGATGTACAAGATCTTCTAGACTGTGAGCCCACTGTTGGGTAGGGACCATCTCTGTATGTTGCCAACTTGTACTTCCCAAGCACTTAGTACAGTGCTCTGCACGCAGTAAGCGCTCAATAAATACCATTGAATGAATGAATCAGATTGGACTCAATCCCTTCCCAAACGAAACTCACTGTTTGAGAGAGAAGGAAAACAGGTAGTCTTTTTATGGTGTTTTTTACGTGCTTACAATATTTCAGGAACTTATTATTATTATTATGGTATTTGTTAAGCGCTTACTATGTGCTGAGCACTGTTCTAAGCACTGGGGTAGATACAAGGTAATCAGGGTGTCCCACGTGGGGCTCACAGTTTTAATCCCCATTTTACAGATGAGGTAACTGAGTCACAGAGAAATTAAGTAACTTGCCCAAGGTCACACAGCACAGAACTGGCAGAACCAGAATTAGAACTCAGGTCCTCTGGCTCCCAGACTCATTCTCCTTTCACCAGGTCACACTGCTTCCCTTATGTAACCTTATATTACAGGTAAGGGAAAATGAGGCACAGAGAAATTCAGTGATTGGCGCTCTGCATAGAATAATCCTCCAATGAATACCATGGATTGATTGACCCATCAATCAGAGAAGCAGTGTGGCTCAGTGGAAAGAGCACGGGCTTTGGAGTCAGGGGTCATGGGTTCAAATTCCGGCTCTGCCAATTGTCAACTGTGTGACTTTGGGCAAGTCACTTAACTTCTCTGGGCCCTAGTTCCCTCATCTGTAAAATGGGGATTAAGACTGTGAGCCCCCCGTGGGACAACCTGATCTCCTTGTAACCACCCCAGTGCTTAGAACAGTGCTTTGCACATAGTGAGTGCTTAATAAATGCCGTTATTATTATTATTGATTCATACAAGATCATACAGCAGGCAAGTGACAGAACTGGGATTAGAACCCAGATCTCCTGACACCCAGTCCTAAACTCTTTCTACTATGTCTCACTGCCTCTCCGGCAGCTATTACTAATACTAATAATACTAATGCCACTATTTCTATAATTACTATTACTACTACTTTCCTGCCCCATCTCCTTCCATAATAATAATTATGGTATTTGTTAAATCCTCTCTGCCAAGCACTATTCTAAGCACTGGTGTAGATACAGGGTAATCAGGTTGTCCCATGTGGGGCTCTCAGTTTTAATCCCCACTCTACAGATGAGGTAACTGAGGTACAGAGAAGTGAAGTGGCTTGTCCAAGGTCACACAGCAGACAAGTGGCAGAGCGGGAATTAGAACCCATGTTCTCTGACTCCCAAGCCCGTGCTCTTTCCACTAAGTCACGTGCTCAGAGAGGAGAGCCATTCTTTATTATTGACTACATGTGATCCTGGTTTTCCCTTGGTAAGTGGCTAACTGAAAGGCTGCTTCAATGAGTCCTAAACGCCCTTCCACCTTCCCCTGACAATGCCTTTCTCAGGTGGCCTCACTTAACTGTAGACTCACTAAATGCAGTTCATATGAAACTAACTCAAATTAAGGCCCCCGTGACCAGCAGCCCTGGCCCCAGGCACTCCCAGCTCCTGGGATTGTTGCCATTATCACGGTCTTCTTCCATAACAGCCAGCCTGCAGTCCCCCAGATTTAGAGCAGAGGTGCTCAGGACCTGACCAAGCTGTCTTTCCATGCTGGTGCTTAGGGAGTCAGGGAACCAAGGTGCTGCATGCCAGTGAGGTAAGTCTTTCTTCCACTAAGTGGGCACAGCAAGGGTTGTTGTGAAAGGATCTGTCCAACCCCCTCTCCCTGGGCCTGTCTATTCCTATTCTTCAGGCCCCATCCATCCCCTCTCCCCAAGTCCCATGCAACCCCCTCCCTGGGCCCTTTCCATCCCCTTTCTCTAGGCCCCATCCATCCCTGTTCTTTGGGCCCTGCTCATCCCCTCTCCCTAGACCCTGTCCATCCCCTGTTCCTGGTCCCTCCCTGGCCTCTGTCCATCCCATCTCTCCAAGCCTCATCTATTTTCTCTCTGAAGGCTCTGCCCTTCTCTTCTCCCTGGGTCCCACCCATCCCCTTTCCCCAGGCTCCATCCAACCCTTTTCCTGGGCTTTGTCCATCCCCTCTCTTCAGGTCCCATCATTCCCTCGTTCCCAGGCCCTATCCATCCCCTCTCCCCAGGCCCCGTTCATCACCCTCCCAATCCTCGGTCCCTGTCCATCCCCTCTCCCCAAGCCCCACCTCTCCCTGGGCTCTATCCATCCCCTCTCTCCAGGCCCTATCTATCCTTGTTTTCCCCTCTAGATTGTGATCCCATTGTGGGCACAGAATGTATCTGATGTTATATTGTACTCTCCCAAGCACTTATACAGTGCTTTACACACAATGAGTGCTCAATAAATGATCATTAATAATAAAAATAACTCATTAATTCATTCAGTCATATTTATTGAGTGCTTACTGTGTGCAGAGCACTGTTCTAAGCGCTGGGGGGGATACAAGGTGATCAGGTTATCCCATGTGGAGCTCACAGTCTTAATCCCCATTTTACAGGTGAGGTAACTGAGGCTCAGAGAAGTTAAGTGACTTGTCCAAAGTCACAAAGAAGATAAGTGGCAGAGCTGGGATGAGAGCCCACGTCCTCTGACTCCCAAGCTCAGGCTCTTTCCACTAAGCCACGCTGCTTCTCAAGTGAAGTGACTTGCCCAAGCTCACACAGCAGGTAAGTGGCGGAGCTGGGGTTAGAACCCAGGTCCTCTTACTCCCAGACCGGTGATCTACCCACTAGGCCAGGCTGCCTCTCTGGCCTCTCCGTGGGCCCCGTCTTCCTCCCCAGCCCACCAGCCATGGGGAATTGGGGCCAAGCACTGGTTTCCTAGGAATTTGTAGTGATAGTGTCTTTGTAGCCCCTCCTGTGCTCCTGCCTTAGGGCCCCTCTGTTCTCTGAAGAGCTGAGGGCACTGGCATCTTGAGGAGGAAGGGTGGGATGGGGTGTTCTCCCCTGGTCAACCGCAAAGCAAAAATCTGCTCTCACTGAGCTCTAGGCCTTCCTCTTGGAGAGGAAACTCTGGGTTGGGGCCGAGAGCCAATGGGGTAGGTTAAGCACTTTGGACTAAATCTGTCAGGCCATTGTTGGGTTTGGTAAATGGGGAAAAAAAAAAAAACCATTTTCCTGAGAAAGAAGCCAGCAACCCAACCCTAGCCAGCTCCCAGCCCTGGGCTACCGGAGTCCAGTAACGGCTGGACTCAAGCCTCCAAATTCAGGCTACTGTTTGGCTTCATTTGCTCTTCTAAGAATACGGGTTGAAGGGAATTTACTTCCTTTCCACCAGCCCCTCCCTCATGAGCTTAGTACAGTGCTCTGCACACAGGGAGATCTCAATAAATATGATTGAATGAATGAATGAGAATAACAGTAATAATATTGACAATGGTACTTATTTAGTGCTTACCATGTGCCAAACACTCTACGGAGCTCTGGGGTAGGTACAAGATAATCAGGTTTGACGCAGTCCCTGTCCCACGCAAGGCTCACAGGGGAGAAGAGAAATATTTAATCCCCATTTAACAGAAGAGGAAACTGGGGCCCAGGCGAAGTTAAGTGACTTATCTGAGGTCACATAAAATTAAAGTGCAATAGCTGAGATTTGAACCCAGGTCTTCTGACTCCCAGTCCCGTGTCTTTCCTTTAGCCTGCACTGCCTCCATGCTGAACCGGAAAGGTGGTGGTCTCTGGAAAAAGACTGCCCTTGGAATTCCCATTCCCTTGGCTCTGGACCTATCCGAGGTAACTCTGCCGGGATCTGGGGGTGACCGGAAAGAGAGTGGCATGAGGAAGCATTCTGCTGCAGATGGGGGAGCTCCCCAAGTGGTTGTGGGGGGGTTTCTAATCATGAGAAGCAGTGTGGCTTAGTGGAAAGAGCACGGGTTTGGGAGTCTTAAGTTGTGGGTTCTAATCCTGCCTCCGCCACTCATCAGCTGTGTGACTTTCGGCAAGTCACTTAACTTCTCTGTGCCTCAGTTACCTCATCTGTAAAATCGGGATTAAAACTGTGAGCCCCTCCGTGGGACAATCTGATTACCTTGTATCTGCCCCAAGGCTTAGAACAGTGCTCGGCACATAGTAAGCGCTTAAACACCATAATAATAATAATTATTATTATCATTACCCCAGATCCCAGAAATGTCAGCAGCAGTGGTGTTTGGAAAGCAACACTAACCCTTGAGTGTCCACCTTCCCCTTCCCCAAGAACCTCTGGGTTCCTAGTCCCACCTGCTAATTATTAATAATAATTATGGTATTTGTTAAACACTTACTATGTGTCAAGCCCTGTTCTAATCACTGGGATAGATACAAGCTAATAATAATAATGGCATTTGTTACGCACTTACTATGTGCAAAGCACTATTCTAAGCACTGGGCGGGGGGATACAAGTTAATCAGGTTTTCCCACATGGGGCTCACAGTATTCATCCCCATTTTACAGATGAGGTAACCGAGGTGCAGAGAAGTGAAGTCACTTGCCCAAAGTCCCCCAGCTGACAAGTGGTGGAGCTGGGATTTGAACTCACGACCTCTGACTCCCAAGCCACGTTAAGGCACGCTGCTTCTCCAACCCAGTCCATGTCCCACATGGGGCTCACAATCTCCATCTCCATTTTACAGAGGAGGTAACTAAGGCACAGAGAAGTTAAGAGACTTGTCCAAGGTCACACAACGAACAAGTGGCGGAGCCGGGATTAGAATTCAGGTCCTTCTGACTTCCAGTCCCGTGCTCCATCCACTAGACCATGCCAATTCCTCTTTCTGTAGTTCAATGTCTGACTCCCCCTCTAGACTGTAAGTTTCTTAAGCGCTTAGTACAGTGTTCTGCACACAGTAAGTGCTCAATATATACGATTGAATGAATGAGGGTGCAGGTCCACCAGCTCTATTGTATCGTGCTCTCCCAAGTGCTTAGTACAGTGTTCTGTACCAAGTAAGTGCTCAGTACATACCATTGATTCATTGATTTACTTCAGCACCCTTCCACCTTTTCCCTCTTCAATCAATCACTGATTGAAGTATTCACCCTCCTCTAAGTCCCCCCACAGGGCTGCTGAGCTGCCATCCTGTTGCCTAGGATACCAGGGCACCAATTCCAAGGGTCATTAGATTGGGACCCCCTGGCATCTTCTGGTTCCAGTGAGCCTCAGCCCCACAAGGAGACTTTATTTTTTAATGGCATTTATTAAGCACTTACTATGTGCAAAGCACTGTTCTAAGCGCTGGGGAGGTTACAAGGTGATCAGGTTGTCCCACGGGGGACTCACAGTCTTAATTTCCATTTTACAGATGAGGTAACTGAGGCCCAGAGAAGTGAAGTGACTTGCCCAAAGTCACACAGCTGACAGTTGGCGGAGCAGGGATTTGAACCCATGACCTCTGACTCCAAAGCCCGGGCTCTTTCCACTGAGCCACGCTGCTTCTCCACATGAACAAATACATTTGTATTTGTTAAGCGCTTACTGTGTTCCAGGCACTGCACTAAGCACCGGGGTGTAAAGAAGCAAATACGGTTGGACACAGCCCCTGTTCCACATAATAATAAATAATAATGATGGTATTTGTTAAGCGCTTAGTATGTGCAAAGCACTGTTCACCTGGAGCTCCTAGGCTCAATCCTCATTTTCCAGATGAGGTAACTGAGGCACAGAGAAGAGAAGTGACTTGTCCCAGGTCTCACAGCAGGCAAGTGGTGGAGCCAGGATTAGAACTCATGAACCTTTGAATCCTAGGTCCGGGCTCTTATCTACTTCTAGCTTGGTCACGGCTGGGCCTGTTTCGCTGAGCAAAGTGGGCCTGCTTCGGGTTGGCTAATGGGAGGATTTGGGGACAAAATAAGGAAAGGAGGAACCCTAGATGATCTTTTCTCCCTGGGGTGTGTGTGTGTGGTGGGGCAGGGGTATCCCTGGAGGGGTGTGGAGTGTGTGTGTGTAATTTTTCATGCCCCCTCACCTTTAATGTGAGTATTTTCAGATGTGTTTCCATCCTGAGGGAAGGGAGTTTGTCTCTGCAGGACTCCCTCTCTCCTCCTCGGAAGGAAGCAGCGTGGCTCAATGGAAAAGGGCCCGGGCTTTGGAGGCAGAGGTCAGGGGTTCAAATCCCGGCTCCGCCGCTTGTCAGCTGTGTGACTTTGGGCAAGTCACTTCACTTCTCTGTGACTCGGTTACCTCATCTGTAAAATGGGGATTAAGACTGTGAGCCCCCCCGTGGGACAACCTGATCACTTCGTAACCTCCCCAGTGCTTAGAACAGTGCTTTGCACATAGTAAGTGCTTAATAAATACCAGTATTCTTATTATAGCTGGGGTTGTGAAGTTTCTTAAGAGACACAGGGAGAGACAGAAAGAGAGAGGGAGAGGAAGAGAGAGTGTGTGTGTGAATTGGGGGAGGAGAGGGTGGGCTCTGGCTTAGCGGGGGTGTGGGAGTGTGACCACCTGGCTCTCCGGCCCTGTGTGGGTCTCTGTGTGTTGCTGTGACTGCCCCTCTGTCTCTCACTGGGGTGTCTGTATGAGCCGGAGGCTGAGGGAGGCAGGGCCAGCGCAGAGATGGGCAGCCATCTCCAGCGACACCCCGGTCAGTGAGCCGGCCGGCCACACCGGAGGGCCGAGCTCGGCCTGAACAACAGGGCCCTCTGTCCCCAGCTGGCCTGAGGGAAGGAGCGAGCCGAGGGCCCGGGCCGGCTGGGATCTCCCCCCACCGAGCCCTGCCACCCCCCCAGCGGGGCAGCTTCGGTGGCGGTGGCAGCTCAGACTCTGGCGGGAGCTCCCAAGCCGGCCGGGCGGCGGGGTCGGCTTGCAGAGAGCCTCATAGCCCCAGCGGCGAGGGGACTGAATCCCCTCCAAGTTAATCGGGTTAATAGCAGGATCATGTTGGTCGGTTTGCACTGTGGCTGCCTAAGAAGAGACGACTTCAGTTTCTGGTATTTCTGGTATTTCCAGTCCTGAACCAGCACAAATCTTTGCCCCTAAGACCAGGGAAGGAACTCTGAAAAGGGAGATGAGGAGGAGGAGACCAGGGGCCCTACTCTTCTGGCCAGCCTGTCCTCAGTCCGCTCCGCCTGACCCTCGGTCTCCTCCCTCCCTCCTCACCCGGTGTTCCCCACCCTGCCCTCCCAGGCCTGACTAGAAGTCTGCCCCAGCAATGGGCCCCTGTGCTGGGCGACATTTCAGAGGAGAGGCTCAGTGAAGGGGGAGGAGGACCAGCCGGGAGAGGGGAGGCCTCAGGGGACAGGGCTTCCTCAGAAGTCTGGCTCGGGCCATGGCTGGGCCCTGCCCAAGCTGGGGCCACGGGAAGCCGGAGGGTGGCCTCATATGGGCCTCTCTCCCTCCCTTTCTTGGCCTCTCCACTCTCCCTGAGGGCCCGGACGGTCGAACTGAAATCTCCACAGGCCCCCGACAGGATCCTGCTGGCTCTCAGCTACAGCTGATACCCTCCCCTTCCCCTCACATCCACCAGACCAACTCAGAGGACAAGAACAGAGGACTAGGAGTCAGGAGTCCTGGGTTCTAATCCCAGTTCTGCTTCTTGCCTGTTGAGTGACTTTGGTCGAGTCACTGAACTCTTCCAACCCTCAGTTCCCTCATCCATCAAAGGAGGATGAAAAACCTATTTTTCTTCCCCTAAGCCTGGGAGCCCCATGTGGCTGATCTGATTGCATTGAATCTATCTCAACGCTTAGTACACTGTGTGACACACAAACAATGCTCAACAAATAGCACAGTTATTATTAAGAGAGGGAGGTGCTCCAGCTAGGTTTTCTGGGGGCCAGCCTGTAGCTCAGGCCTGGGAGGGAAGATCTGGGCAGAGGGCCTGAACTCTCCCCTGCATGTCGGAGGCAGGAGACTGCACAGGTGAGGACACCCGGCTGATCACTCCTGCAGGAACTGCTCCAATTTCAGAAAACTCTTTCTGGGTTCCAACCTAAATCCACCCCCCAAACCCACTTCAGGTTGAGCTCCTTTTCTTTGGTCCCTGTTCTGTCCCCAGTGGGAGAGAAGAGGCTGAGCAGCTGGTCGGCATCGTCAGCTCCGTAACCCCTCAAAGGCCGGAAACCTGCCTTCTGACCCCCTCGGCCATCCCTTCTCCTCCGGGATCACTCTGTTTCCTCCCCCTTTTCTCTTCGGCTCCACTGTCCATTCCTTTCATCCTCTTCATCTTTCTCCAAGTTCCTCTCAACTAGGGGTCGGGCCTGGACAGAGCCCAGAACTGACCACAGCCCGATCGATGCCAGAGAGGGAGGGTTGGGGTGAGGGAGGAGGATGGGGACTGGGAGGCCTCTCAGACAGACCCTGTAAGTCTGAGCTGCTGGGGAAACTGCAAATCCTAATGGAAAGAGCACAGGCCTGGAAGTTGGGAGTTCTGAGTTCTAATCTTGCCTCTGCTGCACTTCTGCTGTGTGACCTGAGTTAGTCCAGTCTAGACTTCCTCTAGACTGTAAGCTTGTGTGGGCAGGGAATGTGTCTGTTTATTGTTATGTTGCACTCTCCCAAGTGCTTAGTACAGTGCTTTGCGCACAGTAAGTGCTCAAAGAATGAATGAATGAAAGTCACCTAACTTTTCGGTCCCTCAGTTTCCTCATCTGTAAAATGAGGATTAAATACCCATTCCCTCTCTCCTTTAGACTGTGAGTCCTATGTGGGGAAGGGACTACATCTGATCCGATTGTATTTTATCTACCTCAGTGCTTAGCACCTAATAATAATGATGGTGGCATTTCTTAAACGCTTATGTGCAATGCACTCTTCTAAGCTCTGGGGAAGATACAAGGTGATCAGGTTGTCCCACGTGGGGCTCACAGTCTTCATCCCCATTTTACAGAGGAGGGAAAGAGAAGTGAAGTGACTTGCCCAAAGTCACACTGCTGACAATTGGTGGAGCTGGGATTTGAACCCATGACCTCTGACTCCCAAGTCCGTGCTCTTTCCATTGAGCCACGCTGCTTCCTTTGAGCCACATGGTAAGCCCTTTTTTAAAAAAAATGGTATTTAAGTGCTTATGTGCCATGCACCGTTTTAAATGCTGGAGTAGATACAAGGTAACAGTCCCTGTCCCATGGGGTTCATAATCTTCATCCCCATTTTTACAGATGAGGGAACTGAGGCCCGGAGAAGGGAAGTGACTTGCCCAAGGTCACACAGCAGACAAGTGGCAGAGCAGGGATTAGAACAGGTCTTTCTGACGCCCAGGCTATGCTCTATCCACTAGGCCGTGCTGCCTCTCAGTGCTTAACCAATACCACAGTTGTTATTATGACACCATCTCTGCTCTTCTAGACTGTGAGCCCACTGTTGGGTAGGGACCATCTCTATGTGTTGCCAACTTGTGCTTCCCAAGCACTTAGTACAGTGCTCTGCACACAGTAAGCGCTCAATAAATACGATTGATTGATTGATTGCTCAACATGGCAGGATCAGAAAGGAAACCACCTGAGCAGCCGGTGGTTCAAGGAAAGAGGGTGGAATGGCAGGCAGGAGCCCCTTGTTGTCCTTAACCTTAATCCCGCAATGGGAGGGGGAAAGCCGGGAGACCACCCCAGGCCAGTTCAAAGTTAGGGACAAATGTGGTGACAAACACCCCTTTTCCTCTGCTCCTCCTCCCCTCCCCATAGCCCCTACTCCCTCCCTCTGCTCTACTCCCTTCCCCCCAACATTACTTGTGTATATTTTTACGTATTTATTACTCTAATATGTATATTTCTATATTTCTATTTATTTTGATAGTATTGATGCCTGTCTACTTGTTTCATTGTCTGTCTCCCCCTTCTAGACTGTGAGCCCGTTGTTGGGTAGGGGTTGTCTCTGCACCTGTATATATGTTTGTATGTATTTATTACTCTATTATTTTATTTAATTTGTACATATTTATTCTATTTATTTTGTTTTGTTGTCTGTCTCCCCCTTCTAGACGGTGAGCCCGTTGCTGGGTAGGGATTGCCTCTGAACCTGTATATATGTTTGTATGTATTTATTACTCTATTACTTTATTTGTACATATTTATTCTATTTATTTTATTTTGTTAATATGTTCTGTTGTCTGTCTCCCTCTTCTAGACTGTGAGCCCGTTGTTGGGTAGGGATTGTCTCTGCACCTGTATATATATTTGTATGTATTTATTACTCTATTATTTTATTTTATTTGTACATATTTATTCTATTTATTTTATTTTGTTTTGTTGTCTGTCTCCCCCTTGTAGACTGTGAGCCCGTTGTTGGGTAGGGATTGTCTCTGAACCTCTATATATGTTTGTACGTATTTATTACTCTATTACTTTACTTGTACATATTTATTCTATTTATTTTATTTTGTTAATATGTTTTGTTGTCTGTCTCCCCCTTCTAGACTGTGAGCCCATTGTTGGGTAGGGATTGTCTCTGCACCTGTATATATGTATATATGCTTGTACGTATTTATTACTCTATTTTATTTGTACATATTTATTCTATTTATTTGATTTTGTTAATATGTTTTGTTGTCTGTCTCCCCCTTCTAGACTGTGAGCCCGCTGTTAGGTAGGGACCATCTCTATATGTTGCCAACTTGCACTTCCCAAGCACTTAGTACAGTGGTCTGCACCCAGTAAGCCCTCAATAAATACAATTGAATGAATGAATCTGTTGCCGAATCGTACTTTCCAAATGCTTAGTACAGTGCTCTGCACACAGTAAGCCCTCAATAAATACGATTGAATGAATGAATCTGTTGCCAAATCGTACTTTCCAAACGCTTAGTACAGTGCTGTGCACACAGTAAGCGCTCAATAAATATGATCGAATGAATGAGTGGATACATGGGGGGCAGAATATAATAATGATTGTGGTATTTAAGCACTTACTAGGGCAGAATATAATAATGATTGTGGTATTTGTTAAGCACTTACTATGTGCCAGGCACTGTTCTAAATGCCGGGGCAGATACAAGGTAACTGGGATGGACACAGTCCCTGTCCCACAAGGGGCTCACAGACTTAAACCCCATTTTAAGAGATGAGGGAACTGGGGCCCGGGGAAGTGACGTGACGGGCCCAAGGTCCCAGGGAAGACAAATGGTTTAGATTTTCAGATTTCCAGGCCTACGCTCTATCCGCTATCCGCTATCTGCTAGGCTTCACTACTTCTCAGATGTGGGGAAAAGATGAAGGGGCAGGAATGGAAGGCAGATGTGGGGATTCGGGCTGCTGAGGATGAAGTGCCAGCCCCAGGCAGGAGCGTCTTTCCCCCCGAGATTGACCCCTTTAGTGGGACCCCGGGGGCAGGAGTCCCAGAAAAATGTAGACAAATTGCAGGGCGTTGGAGAGAGCGTCCACCCCACAGTGGGGCCCGGAAGATTGGCTCAGGGGAGGAAGATTAGAAGAGTGAAATCTGTTTAGCTTGGCCAGGGGACAGCACTGAGGGACAGGGAGACCATCTGCAGATGCTTGGAAGGTGTAACATTCAAGGAGGGAGCGGGAATATTTTCCCCGGTACCAGGCGGGGGAGTGAACGCGGAGAGATGGCACGGGCCCGGAGCCGGGAGGGAAGTGTTCTGACAGGGAATGCCCGGATTCCGGAACAGCCTCCCGTGGAAAATGGGGAAACTTCATGACTCAGGATGTTTAAAATCAGATCGGCCGGAGCCCCAGGGGCTGGGGAGTGTGGGGGCCTGGGGACCTGGGGGGGAGGACTACTATCCTGCCGGTCCCACCCTCCACCCACCTCTTTCTCTTTATTTTATTTTGTTAATATGTTTGGTTTTGTTCTGTTTTGTTTTGTTCTCTGTCTCCCCCTTCTAGACTGTGAGCCCACTGTTGGGTAGGGACTGTCTCTATATGTCGCCAACTTGTACTTCCCAAGTGCTTAGTACAGTGCTCTGCACACAGTAAGCGCTCAATAAATGCGATTAATTGATTGATTTCACAGTTTCTTTCTTTGTACCAAGGGGAATTGTCTGTCTGCTTGCCTGTCTGTCTGCCTGCGCTTCCCTATAACAATAATAATGGCACTTGTTAAGCGCTTACTATGTGCCAAGTACTATTCTAAATGCTGTGGTATATACAAGTTTATCAGGTTGGTCATAGTCCCTGCCCCATACGGGGCTCAAACTCTTAATTCCCTACTGAGAGCTTACCTCCTCCAGGAGGCCTTCCCAGACTGAGCCCCTTCCTTCCTCTCCCCTTCGTCCCCCTCTCCATCCCCCTCATCTTACCTCCTTCCCTTCCCCACAACACCTGTATATATGTATATATGTTTGTACATATTTATTACTCTATTTTACTTGTACATATCTATTCTATTTATTTTATTTTGTTAGTATGTTTGGTTTTGTTCTCTGTCTCCCCCTTTTAGACTGTGAGCCCACTGTTGGGTAGGGACTGTCTCTATATGTTGCCAACTTGTACTTCCCGAGCACTTAGTACAGTGCTCTGCACACAGTAAGTGCTCAATAAATACGATTGATGATGATGAATTCCCATTTTACACATGAGGGAACTGAGGCCCAGTGAAGTGATTTGCTTCACTTCTCCCCCTTCTAGACTGTGAGTCCACTGTTGGGTAAGGACCGTCTCTATATGTTGCCAACTTGTACTTCCCAAGCGCTTAGTACAGTGCTCTGCACACAGTAAGCGCTCAATAAATACGATTGAATGAATGAATGAATGAATTTGCCCAAGGTCACCCAGCAGACAAGTGGCGGAGGTGAGATTAGAACCCAGGTCCTTCTGATTCCCAGGACCATGCTCTATCCACTAACCCATGCTGCTTCTCTAACTGAAAGCAGGGGCCATGGCTGTTCTCAAAGGCAGACCCCCTGAGGGCCCTTATAGACTCACTAAATCTTGATTCTGCCCTCTGAATGCAGAGCAGGTGGTGGAGAAACAACAATAATAATAATCATTGCTAAGCACTTGCTATGTTCTGAGAGCTGCGCTAACCACTGAAATCAGAGCAGACACAGACTCTGTCCCATTTGGACTTCACAGTCTAAGGGGGAGGGAGAATGGGGATTTAATCCCCACTTTACGGACGAGGAAACTGAGGCCCAGAGAAGTTGTGAATTGCTGAATGCTGCAGAGGTGGGGTTAGAAACCAGGCCTCTTGACACCCAGGCCTCTGTCCTTTCATTCATTCATTCATTCAGTCATATTTATTGAGCGCTTACTGTTTGCAGAGCACTATACTAAGCGCTTGGGAAGTACAAATCGGCAACATATAGAGACGGTCCCTACCCAACAATGGACTCACTGATTTTTTTGTGGCTGAGAGTAGCCCTGCACTCCCCCCAACCTGGCTGCCATTTCCCCTGGTGGAACAGCCCAGGAAGGAGTAGGGAGGGCCCCCCCATCTCAACCCCTAAGTCAGCCCCTTCTTGTGAGCAGAGATCGTGTCTACCAAAGCGCTTAGTACAGTGCTTTGCACACAGTAAGCGCTTAATGAATACAATTGAATCAATGAATTAGTATTGTAGTGTACTCTCCAGCATAGTGAGAAGCAGCGTGGCTCAGTGGAAAGAGCCCGGGCTTTGGAGTCAGAGGTTCAAATCCCGGCTTCGGCAATTGTCAGCTGTGTGACTTTGGGCAATTCACTTCAATCAATCAATCAATCAATCGTATTGAGCGCTTACTATGTGCAGAGCACTGTACTAAGTGCTTGGGAAGTACAAATTGGCAACACATAGAGACAGTCCCTACCCAACAGTGGGCTCACAGTCTAAAAGAAACTTCACTTCTCTGTGCCTCAGTTACCTCATCTGTAAAACAGGGATGAAGATTGTGAGCACCCCCCCCGACAACCTGATCACCTTGTAACCTCCCCAGCGCTTAGAACAGTGTTTTGCACATAGTAAGTGCTTAATAATTGCTATTATTATTAGTGGATAGTACCCGGGCCTGGGAGTCAGAAGGTCATGAGTTCTGATCCCGGCCCCACCACTTGTCTGCTGTGTGATCTTAGGCAAGTCACTTAACTTCTCTGTGCCTCAGTTACCTCATCTGTAAAAAAATGGGGATTAAGACTGTGAGCCCCATGTGGGACAGGGACTGTGTCTGATCTGATTAACTTGTATCTATTCCAGTGCTTAGAATAGGGCTTGGCACATAGTGCTTTACAAGTACCATAATTATGGTTCTTATTATTACAGTACTCTGCACACAGTAAGTGTAATATATGCTACTGATTGATAATAATAATAATGATGGCATTTGTTAAGCGCTTACTATGTGCAAAGCACTGTTCTAAGCGCTGAGCACTGTTCTAATTTGCAAAGTGCTTCTATGTGCCAAGCATTGTACTAAGGACTGGGGTAGATTCAATATAATCAGGTCCCACGCGGGGCTCAAATTCTAAGTAGGAGGGGTATTGATTGAACCCCCATTTTGCCAATGAGGTAGCTGAGGCCAGTGCTTCGCACATAGTAGGAGGCCTTCCCAGACTGAGTCCCCTCCTTCCTCTCCCCCTCCACCCCCTTTCCATCCCCCGCCTTACCTCCTTCCCCTCCCCACAGCACCTGTACATATATGTATATATGTTTGTATGTATTTATTACTCTATTTTATTTGTACAAATTTATTCTATTTATTTTGTTAATATGTTTTGTTCTCTGCCTCCCCCTTCTAGACTGTGAGCCCACTGTTGGGTAGGGACCGTCTCTATATGTTGCCAACTTGTACTTCCCAAGCGCTTAGTACAGTGGTCTGCACACAGTAAGTGCTCAATCAATATGAATGAATGAATAGTAAGCGTTTAACAAATGCCATCATTATTATTATTATTAGAGAAGCTAAGCGACTTGGCCAAGGTCACACATCTTGGGATTAGAGCTGGGATGAGGACGCAGGTTCTCCAACTCCCAGTACTGTGCTCTCTCCACTAAGTCACACTGCTGCTTCTCCTCCCAGGCTGGTCAACCCCAGGCCCACTCTCTGTGCCAGCTGCCAGGCACCCAGAGCACGTTCCCAGCAAATGGGCTGGAAACTCAGGGTTAGACAGGTGCCCACAGGGGCCTGGGCAAAGAGGGTCTCTCGGTCCTGCCTGCTGAACTCTCACCGGTGCCAAGACCCAGGGAGAGAGGGTGGGTCTGCGGCCATAAGCCCTTTCTATGTGCCAAAACACCGTACGACGTGCTGAAGCACTGTATAATAATAATAATAATGATGATGATGGCATTTATTAAGCGCTTACTATGTGCAAAGCACTGTTCTAAGCGCTGGGGAGGTTACAAGGTGATCAGGTTGTCCCATGGGAGGCTCACAGTCTTAATCCCCATTTTACAGATGAGGTAACTGAGGCACAGAGAAGTGAAGTCATCATCATCATTAATTGTATTTATTGAGTGCTTACTGTGTGCAGAGCACTGTACTAAGAGCTTGAGAAGTACAAATTGGCAGCATATTGAGACAGTCCCTACCCAACAGTGGGCTCACAGTCTAAAAGGGGGAGATAAAACCAAACATACTAACAAAATAAAATAAATAGAATAGATGTGTACAAGTAAAATAAATAAATAGATAGAGTAATAAATATGTACAAACATATATACAGGTGCTGTGGGGAAGGGAAGGAGGTAAGATGGGGGGGGATGGAGAGGGGGACGAGGGGGAGAGTGACTTGCCCACAGTCACACAGCTGACAATTGGCGGAGCTGGGATTTGAACCCATGACCTCCGACTCCAAAGCCTGTGCTCTTTTCCACTGAGCCACGCTGCTTCTCTTAAGTGTATCCGACTGAAACCGAATTTCAGATTGAATTTTTCGCTCTGCGAGGTGTGACCGTCTTGACTCGAGCTTTGAGGAATGTTTGCCGCACCGAGCTTGTCACCTCAGGTTCCTACTAGTCCCCCCTGTTCTGTAGCTTAGCCTCCCCATTAAGGTTTATTTTGAGATATACGTGGTTACCATTAGAGGATATTAGCCCTCCAGCAGTCTCGCTAGGGCGAGAAAATGAAAATAGTTTTTGCTCATGGGAATTAACCATCAGATTATACACCAGCTAGAAATCGTATGAAATCAGTCACAGAAAATTTGGCATGGAGGGAAGGAAGGGAAGCTCTAGCTAATGTCATATTATTGTTTGAGGTGCCTAATTTCAGTTACTCCCATGGGACCCTGGCAGTTTACAGATTCAAGGACTGTAGCAGGGATTCCACTTCTAAGGGTTCGTCCCAGCCTTTTACTTATTTATTACTCTATTTATTTTACTTGTACATGTTTATTCTATTTATTTTATTTGGTTTATATGTTTTGTTGTCTGTCTCCCCCTTCTAGACTGTGAGCCCTCTGTTGGGTAGGGACCGTCTCTATTATGTTGCAAACTTGTACTTCCCAAGTGCTTAGTCCAGTGCTCTGCACACAGTAAGCGCTCAATAAATACGATTGAATGAATGAATGAATTCGGGCTAGGGGCAGCAGTGTGGCCCAAACTTTCCGTGGGGCCACCGGCTGCCTGCTCCCACCCGAGTTGCCCGCCACCGAGGCCTTGCTCCCTGCCGCGGGAGCAACCCGCCAACCCCCTCGGAGCGGGGTCCTTGCGGGTGAGAAGGGAAGCCCACTGTGGGGTAGGGACCGTCTCTATATGTTGCCAACTTGTACTTCCCAAGCGCTTAGTACAGTGCTCTGCACACAGTAAGCGCTCAATCAATACGATTGAATGAATGAAAAGCCCGGTGGGCAGGGAGCCCATCACTTCCTTGCTCGTTCATTCATTCAATCATATTGATTGAGCGCTTACTGCGTGCAGAGCCCTGGGCTAAGTAGTTGGAAAGTACAATTCGGCAACATATACAGTCCCTACCCAACAACGGGCTCGCTGCCTAGAAGGGGGAGATGAACAGCAAAACGGAACAAGTAGACAGGTGCGGTGCTGTCCTAAGCGCTCAGTACAGTGCTAAGGAGCTTCAGAAATACCACTATAGAGGAGCAGAGCTGTGGCAGGTGTCTGACAGAGAGACCCAGGAGCCAGCGGGAGGGCGAAGCAGGACCCCCTCGCCACCCTGGATTCCCTTCCGGAGAGGAAAGCGGCATGGTGTCATGGATAGATCATGCAGCTGAGAGTCAGAGGGTCATGGATTTTAACCCCGGCTCCACCAGCTTGCCTGCTGTGTGACTTTGGGCAAGTCACTGAACTTCTCTGAGCTTCAGTTCCCTCATCTGTAAAATGGGGATCGAGGCTGGGAGTCCCACATGGGACGGGGACTGTGTCCAACTTGATTTGCTTGTATCCACCCCGGTGCTTAGTACATGGTAAGCGCTTAACACATGCCGCAGTTGCAGTTATTATTATCAGAGCGGCAGGCCTGGGAGCTAAAGCGGCTTACCTCAGTCCACAACAGAGGCTCGTGGAGAGAGCATGTGCCTGGGAATCAGGGACCTGGGTTCTACTCCTGGCCTTGCCACTTTTATTGGAAAGAGCACGGGCTTGGGAGTCAGAGGTCGTGGGTTCGAGTTCCGGCTCCGCCTCTTGTCAGCTGTGTGACTTTGGGCAAATCACTTAACTTCTCTGTGCCTCAGTTGCCTCACCTGTAAAATGGGGATTAAGACTGTGAGCCCAACGTGGGACAACCTGATGACCTTCTATCTACCCCAGTGCTTATAATAATAATGATGGCATTTATTAAGCGCTTACTATGTGCCGAGCACTGTTCTAAGCGCTGGGGAGGTTACAAGGTGATCAGGTTGTCCCACGGGGGGGCTCACATTAATCCCCATTTTACAGGTGAGGGAACTGAGGCCCAGAGAAGTGAAGTGACTTGCCCAAAGTCACACAGCTGACAATTGGCGGAGCGGGGATTTGAACCCATGACCTCTGACTCCAAAGCCCGTGCTCTTTCCACTGAGCCATGCTGCTTCTCCATTATTATTATTATTTTATTATGGTATGTCAAGCACTGTTCTAAGTGCTGGGGTAGATACATGTGAATAATAATAATAATAAGGCATTTATTAAGCACCTACTATGTGTAAAGCACTGTTCTAAGCACTGGAGAGGTAACAAGGTGATCAAGCTGTCCCACGGGGGGCTCACAGTCTTAATCCCCATTTTACAGATGAGGTAACTGAGGCACAGAGAAGTTAAGTGACTTGCCCAAAGTCACCCAGCTGACAATTGGCGGAGCAGGGATTTGAACTCATGACCTTTGACACCAAAGCGTGAGTCAGGTTGGACGCAGTCCCTGTCCCACACGGGGATCACAGTGTAAGGAGGGAGAACAGGGCCTAAATACCCATTTTACAGACGAGGAAACTGAGGCCTAGAGCAGTGAAGAAGTGACTTACCCAAGATCCACGCAGCAGGCAAGTGGCGGAGCCGGAATGAGAACCCGGGTCCTCTGAATCCCAGATCCGTGTTCTTTCCAATAGACTATGCTGCTCCTCAACTTGCCTGGGGAAGTGATGGAAGGGATTCCTTTGGTGACGGAATTGGGAGTGGGATCCAGGTATCCTGCTTAGTTGCCAATTTATACTTCCCATGCGCTTAGTACCGTGCTGTGCACACAGTAAGTGCTCAATAAATACGATTGATGATGATGATAGACCCACTGAGGACCTGTACCATTTTGAGGACTTTAGGGGTCTTTGGGGTTGGGAGGGGGACGGCGGGATCCTTCCAATCAATCAGTGTATTTATTGAGCACTTCCTGGATGCAGAATACCATACTGAGTTCTTGGGCGAGTGCAACAGAGTAACTAGATCCAGTCCCAGCCCTTAAAGAGCTTAAAATCAACTGGGTGCAATAACTGGTGCATACAGCAAATACCAATAATGTGTGGTATTTGTTAAGCGCTTACTATGTGCCAGGCACTGTACAAAGCGCTGGGGTGGATACAAGCAATTTGGATCGGACACAGTCCCTGTCCCACGTGGGGCTCACAGTCTTAATATACAGTTGGTAAACATGATTCCTGCCCTCAAGGAGTTTGCAATTTACTGTGTGAGGAGCACTAAACTAAGCGTCTGAGAAAGCTCGAGTAGCAGCGTGACTCAGTGGAAAGAGCCTGGGCTTTGGAGTCAGAGGATATGGGTTCAAATCCTGGCTCCGCCAATTGTCAGCCGTGTGACTTTGGGCAAGTCACTTAACTTCTCTGGGCCTCAGTTCCCCCATCTGTAAAATGGGAATTAAGACGGTGAGCCCCCTGTGGGACAATCTGATCACCTTGTAACCTACCCAGCGCTTAGAAGAGTACTTTGCACATAGTAAGTGCTTAATAAATGCCATTATTATTATTAGATTGTATCCCTACTCTCAAGGAGTCGTAGCAATAGCATTTATTAAGTGCTTACTGTGTGCAGAGCACTGTACTAAGCACTGGGAGAGAATACACAAGAGCTGGAAAGCTAGAAGAACGTGGAGGAATCACTGGAGCAGCCCCCCTAAAACTGATACTCCAAGCCTTCTCTCCTGCGCTTAGTACAGTGCTCTGCACACAGTAAGCGCTCAATAAATACGATTGATTGATTGATTGATCCCCCGTCTAACCCCAGTCCCCACCCTCCACCCTAGCTTTCCTGAGCTTCCATGCTCCTCTCCTGCACCGCTCTAGGGGCCCCAGGGGCCAAGTCTTGATACTGTACTTCCCAAGCGCTTAGTACAGTGCTCTGCACACAGTAAGCGCTCAATAAATACGATTGAATGAATGAATGACTGCTGCGGGCAAGCTGACGTGATGTAGAGGGCCAGGATTAGGACAGAATCCCAGGGTCCACCCCTGGTGGGGGTCCAGTCCCGCCCCACCGAGACACTGCCCTGATTTGCTCGCTCTCGTTTCCATAGCACTTATGTACACATCAAGTGCTTAGTACAGTGCTCCGCACACAGCAAGCGCTCAATAAATATCATCAATCGTATTTATTGAGCGCTTACTATATGCAGAGCACTGTACTAAGCGCTTGGGAAGTACAAATTGGCAACATATAGAGACAGTCCCTACCCAACAGTGGGCTCACAGTCTAAAAATATGATTGACTGAATGAAATATCAGCACATAGAACAGTGCTCTGCACATAGTAAGCGCTTAACAAATGCCATCGTTATTTATTTATTTATTTATTTTATTTATATCCATAGTTATATTAATGTCTGTCTCCCCGTCTAGACTCTGAACTCACTGTGGGTAGGGACCGTGTCTATCAAATCTGCTCTATTGTACTCTAACGGGCCTGGGAGCCAGAGGTCATGAGTTCTAATCCCTGCTCCACCACTTACCAGCTGTGTGACTTTGAGCAAGTCACTTAACTTCTCTGGGCCTCAGTTCCCTCATCTGTAAAATGGGGATTAAGATTGTGAGCCCCACGTGGGACAACCTGATCACCTTGTTAGCTCTCCAGCGCTTAGAAGAGTTCCTTGCACATAGTAAGCACTTAACAGATACCATTATCATTATTATTATTATTATTTAGTACAGTTCTCTCTACACAGTAAGCACTCAAAAAATACAATTGATTCATTGAATGACAGCCCCTCTCTGGGCTGGACCTTGCATGCAAAGCTCGTCTCTAGACTGAAAGCTCGTTATAGACAGGGAATGGGTCTGCTGATTCTGTTGTATTGTACTCTAGTGCTTAGCACACTGCTCTTCCCCCTTCTAGACTGTGAGCCTGTTGTTGGGTAGGGACCATCTCTATATGTTGCTGACTTGTACTTCCCAAGGGCTTTGTACCATGCTCAGCACACAGTAAGCGCTCATTTAATACAATGGAATGAAATGATGAATGCCCTGCACATAGTGCTCAGTAAATACCACTGATTGGTTGATTGATTATTCTTATTTTCATTTACAGCATTGGACTGTGGACCAGATGCTGGACTAAGTTCTGAGGAAAATACAAGTCGATAATTGCTTAACGGATGTTCAGTGGCTCAGTCTGGGGCCCTAGCAGCTAGGAGATACCTGTCCTTCAATCCTTGTCCCTCCGCTCGCCCAAACTCATGCCAGGAGGGAAGAAACAGTGAGAACTCAACTCCACTGGTCCGTTACCCTGGCAACACTGCACCAGGCACTGAAGGGCCCCATCATCTCTCTGAGCCCCCTCCTTCCTCTCCCCCTCCTCCCCCCTCCATTCCCCGCACCTTATCTCCTTCCCTTCCCCACAGCACCTGTATGTATGTATATATGTTTGTACGTATTTATTACCCTATTTTACTTGTACATATTTATTCTATCTATTTTATTCCGTTAATATGTTTTGTTCTCCGTCTCCCCCTTCTAGACTGTGAGCCCACTGTTGGGTAGGGACCGTCTCTATATGTTGCCAAATTGTACTTCCCAAGCGCTTAGTACAGTGCTCTGCACACAGTAAGCGCCCAATAAATACAATTGAATGAATGAATGAGTGAATGAATGTGGCTAGTGGTTCCCTGAGTCATGAAAAGCCTGAAGAGATGCTAGCACTTCCTAGGACGCCGCTCTCCACCATAGCTGAGCGAAGCAACTGGTAACTACCGCCTCCCCTCCCTGGACCAAAGTCTCCTCCTCCCAGATCCTCTGGGTGCCACAGGACCCAGATAAAGACCCCGGGCTTTGGAGCCTGAGGTCACAGGTTCAAATCCCAGCTCCGCCAATTGTCAGCTGTGTGACTTTGGTTGTCACTTCACTTCTCTGTGCCTCAGATATCTGTAATATGGGGATTAAGACTGTGACACCCCACCCCCCCACCACCCCGTGGGACAACCTGATCACCTTGTAACTTCTCCAGTGCTTAGAACAGTGCTTTGCACATAGTAAGCGCTTAATAAATGCCATTATTACTAGTATTATTAACTAAACTAATTACAGATAAGAGGAAGAAAGAAAAAGGGGCTAGGATAAGCAATAGTTCTATTGCTTTGCACATAGTAAGCGCTTAATAAATGCAATCATTATTATTATTATAAAGATTTCTGCTGCATCCTCTTTCCATCCCCTCGTCAGCCAGCCAGCCACGCTGCCTCTCTGGGAACTGACTCTCCTCCTCCGTGCCATCAAGGAGACTCTGTCCCATCTCTCCTTCCACCACTCTGGCGGGGAAGAGAAAAACATTCACAACCTGAGGCTCCCACAAAATCCTTGGAAGACTGGTGTCCGCTGGAGTGCTCTCCATGGCCACGGGTGAGCCTTGAATTCTGAGCCATAAGGAGCCCGAAATTCTGCTCCCTAGTCACAGCACCCTGCTCATTTTTGCTTGTATTCTGTCAATTTGTCCTTGTCTTCATGTTGCTTTGGGCATTCAGAAGTAGCATGGCTCGGTGGAAACAGCACAGGCTTTGGAGTCACAGGTC
The DNA here is from genome assembly GCF_015852505.1 of Tachyglossus aculeatus. NCBI lineage: Eukaryota > Metazoa > Chordata > Mammalia > Monotremata > Tachyglossidae > Tachyglossus > Tachyglossus aculeatus. Next base: position 36,593,220 of record NC_052070.1, on the reverse strand, counting down.
ATGGGTTCAAATTCCGGCTTCGCCAACTGTCAGCTGTGTGACTTTGGACAAGTCACTTCACTTCTCTGTGCCTCAGTTACCTCATCTGTAAAATGGGGATTAAAACTGTGGGCCCCCTGTGGGACAACCTGATCACCTTGTAACCTCCCCAGTGCTTAGAACAGTGCTTGGCACATAGTAAGCACTTAACAAATGCCATTATTATTATTAGTTTTTATTGAGTGCTTACTGTGTGCAGAGCACTTGGGAGAATACAATATAACAGACAAATTCCCTGCCCACAACAAGCTTACAGCCTAGAGTGTTTTATTGTTTCATCACTCCTGATGTGTCTGTCTCTAGCCCTACTCCCGATTATATCATATTTATCGAGCACTTACTGTGTGCAGAGCACTGTACTAAGTGCTTGGAAAGTACAATCCGGCAACAAATAGAGACAATCCCTACCCAACGGGCTCACAGTCTAGAAGCCAACTCTGTTACACTACTACCAAGTGCTTAGTACAGTGCTCTGTACACAATAAGTGAGCAGTAAATATGATCGATTGATTGATCCCCTTAAGGGCCAGGGACCAGATCTAATTCCCCCCTATGAATTCTAACAGTGTGGCCTAGTGGGAAGAGCATGGACCTGGGAATCAGAAGACCTGGTTGCTAATCCCGGCTTTACCACTTACCTGCTGTTGTGAACTTGGACAAGTCATTTAACTTCTCCATGCCTCAGTTCGCTCATCTGTACAATGGGGATTCATTACCTGTTCTGCCTCCTACTTAGTCTGAGCCTCATGTGGGAAGTAATTGTCTTTTATCTAACCCAGTGCTTAGTTCACTCCTTGGTACACAGTATACAAATACCACAATGATTATTATTATTTTCCAGCACTTAGAAATGGCTCTGCACCATGGTGAACACTTAAAAAATACCATTACCACTACATTCCAACAACTACAACTACTACTACTAATGATGTTAATAATAATTGTGATATTTCTCAAGTGCTTACTATGTTTGTACCAAGCACTGTACTAAACTCTGGGATGGTTGCAATCTAAGAAGATTAGGCACAGTCCCTGACCTACATGGGGCTCACAATCTCTTCTAGACTGTGAGCCCATTGTTGAGTAGGGACCGTCTCTATATGTTGCCAACTTGTACTTCCCAAGCGCTTAGTATAGAGCTCTGCACACAGTAAGTGCTCAATAAATATGATTGAATGAATGAAGGGGAGGGAAAACAGGTAGCGTATCCCCATTTTTACAGATGAAGCAACTGAATAATAATAATAATGATAATAATGACATTTATTAAGCACTTACTATGTGCAAAGCACTGTTCTAAGTGCTGGGGAGGTTACAAGGTGTCCCTCGGGGGGCTCACAGTCTTAATCCCCATTTTACAGATGAGGTAACTGAGGCCCAGAGAAGTTAAATGACTTGCCCAAAGTCACAAAGCTGACAATTGGTGGAGCTGGGGTTTGAACCCATGACCTCTGACTCCAAAGCCCGGGCTCTTTCCACTGAGCCACGCTGCTTCGCTGGCTGTCCCCTCTCCCCATGCTGGGGGTGGGGCCAGGAAATAATAATTAAAAAATAATTATGCTACTCATTAAGCACTTACTATGTGTCAAGCACTGTTCTAAGCTCTGGGGTAGATACAAGTTAATTTGGACACAGTCCCTGTCCCACCTTGGGCTTCCCAGAGAAGTTAAGTGACGGTTACACTGCAGATATGTGGTGGAGTCAGGATTAGAACCTGGGTCTCCTAACTCCGAGACCCAGGCTTTTTTCCACTGCTGCTTCCCCCCAGTTAGCGGTTCTAACACTTACATAATTTAAAAATGCCCTCCCCAACACTTACGTATCATCAATTTTGCAGTCATTTTTTCTGATTATGTTATTTATAAATATTTTCATAGCTGCCTCTCCCATTAGAGTGTAAGCTCCTGGTGAGCGGGGAATGCATCTCATTCTTCTGTTGTGCTTTTCCAAGGCTCTAGTACATGCCTAACTTGTGTTCAATAAATACCTATAACTGATCCTCCACTAAGCCAATCCAGGAGTTTACAGAAATCAGCAGGGGCTCACCTTCCTCAGTACCACCCTTTCCCCTACTGCCTTGCCAGTCATAGCTTTGGGACTCATGCCCAGCTGCAGGTGGACGTATTGGCACATCCACTGGCATGTAGGAGAGTTTGTACACTGAGATCATGGAGTCGAAAGCTGACAAAGTACCAAGCTCCGCAAGGGCCGCCAGGCATTCTCTCCACCTCTGTGACCTGGCTGTCCCCTCATCCCATGCTAGGAGCGGGGCCAGGAAATAATGGCAATATGTTGCCAACTTGTACTTCCCAAGCGTTTAGTACAGTGCTCTGCCCACAGTAAGCACTCAATAAATACGATTTAATGAATGAATGAATGAATAATAATAATGGCATTTATTAAGCACATACTATGTGCAAAGCACTGTTCTAAGTGCTGACAATAATTACAAAATAATTATGCTACTCGTTAAGCGCTTACTATGTGCCAAGCACTGTTGTAAGCTCTGGGGTTTGTACGTATTTATTACTCTAGCTTGTACATATTTATTCTATTTATTTTTTGTTAATATGTTTTGTTTTGTTGTCTGTCTCTCCCTTGTAGACTGTGAGCCCGCTGTTGGGTAGAGTCCATCTCTATATGTTGCCAACTTGTACTTCCCAAGCGCTTAGTACAGTGCTCTGCACACAGTAAGTGCTCAATAAATACGATTGATTGAATGAATGAATGAGCCCGCTGCTGGGTATGGACCGTCTCTATACATTGCCAATTTGTACTTCCCAAGCGCTTAGTACAGTGTTCTGCACACAGTAAGTGTTCAATAAATACGATTGAATGAATGAATGAATGAGCCCACTGTTGGATAGGGACCGTCTCTATATGTTGCCAACTTGTACTTCCCAAGTGCTTAGTACAGTGCTCTGCACACAGTAAGCGCTCAATAAATGCGATTGAATGAATGAATGGGGGAGATACAAGTTAATTAATTTGGACACAGTCCCTGTCCCATTTTGTACTCTTAATCCGCGTTTTTTACAGAAGAGGTAACTGAGGCACAGTGAAGCAACTGGCCCAAGGTCACACAGTGGACAAGTGGCGGAGCCAGAATTAGAACCCACGACCTTCTAACTTCCAGAACCGGGCTCTATCCACTAAACCATGGTGACTCTCAAAGGTCACCAATGACCTCCTGCTTGCCAAATCCAACGGCTCATACTCTGTCCTAATCCTCCTCGACCTCTCAGCTGCCTTCGACACTGTGGACCACCCCCTTCTCCTCAACACGCTATCCAACCTTGGCTTCACAGACTCCATCCTCTCCTGGTTCTCCTTTTACCTCTCCGGTCGTTCTTTCTAAGTCTCTTTTGCAGGCTCCTCCACCCCCTCCCATCCTCTTACTGTGGGGGTTCCCCAAGGTTCAGTGCTTGGTCCGATTTTGTTCTCGATCTACACGCACTCCCTTGGTGACCTCATTCGCTCCCATGGCTTCAGCTATCATCTCTATGCTGATGACACCCAGATCTAAATCTCTGCCCCTGCTCTCTCCCCCTCTCTCCAGGCTCACATCTCCTCCTGCCTTCAGGACATCTCCATCTGGATGTCTGCCCGCCACCTAAAGCTCAACATGTCCAAGACTGAACTCCTTGTCTTCCCTCCCAAACCTGGCCCTCTCCCTGACTTTCCCATCTCTGTTGATGGCACTATCATCCTTCCCATCTCACAAGCCCGCAACCGTGGTGTCATCCTCGACTCCGCTCTCTCATTCACCCCTCACATCCAAGCTGTCACCAAAACCTGCCAGTCTCAGCTCCGCAACACTGCCAAGATCCGCCCTTTCCTCTCCATCCATACCGCTACCCTGCTCATTCAAGCTCTCATCCTATCCCGTCTGGACTACTGCATCAGCCTTCTCTCTGATCTCCCATCCTCGTGTCTCTCCCCACTTCAATCCATACTTCATGCTGCTGCCCGGATTATCTTTGTCCAGAAACGCTCTGGGCATATTACTCCCCTCCTCAAAAATCTCCAGTGGCTACCAATCAATCTGCGCATCAGGCAGAAACTCCTCACCGTGGGCTTCAAGGCTCTCCACCACCTCACCCCCTCCTACCTCACCTCCCTTCTCTCCTTCTCCAGCCCACCCCGTACCCTCCGCTCCTCTGCCGCTAATCTCCTCACCGGGCCTCGTTCTCGCCTGTCCCTCCATCGACCCCCGTCCCACGTCATTCCCCGGGCCTGGAATGCCCTCCCTCTGCCCATCCGCCAAGCTAGCTCTCTTCCTCCCTTCAAGGCCCTACTGAGAGCTCACCTCCTCCAGGAGGCCTTCCCAGACTGAGCCCCTTCCTTCCTCGCCCCCTCGTCCCCCTCTCCATCCCCCCATCTTACCTCCTTCCCTTCCCCACAGCACCTGTATATATGTATACATGTTTGTACATATTTATTACTCTATTTATTTATTTTACTTGTACATATCTATTCTAGTTATTTTATTTTGTTAGTAAGTTTGGTTTTGTTCTCTGTCTCCCCCTTTTAGACTGTGAGCCCACTGCTGGGTAGGGACTGTCTCTATATGTTGCCAACTTGTACTTCCCAAGCACTTAGGACAGTGCTCTGCACACAGTAAGTGCTCAATAAATACGATTGATGATGATGATGACTTTATCCACTAAACCACGCTGCCTCCCAAGGACGGGATCACCTGCTCGGAGTGCCAGTTTGTGTGCCAGCCGCCAGCCCTGTAACCGTTGAGAGGCGAGGACGTGTGCGAGTGGGCATGAGGCTCTGCACGACGGAGACTCTGTTTCCCCTCACCTTGCGTCACCACCTTGCCGAAGACGGGCAGCGTGTCCAGGGTGGAGCAGTTCCAGCGGCGGTTGCGGAATTGGTACTGGCACTCCTCGATGGCCAGCTGTGCTCCCCGCCGCACGGAATCCATCACCTCCAGGTTCCTCTTGCACATCTGTACTTGCCGCTGGATCAGTCCCTTCAGCTTCTCGCAGGTCTCCTCCTCCGAGATGCTCCCCACCGAGGACAGCTTGGCCAGGTATCTGGGGAGGCACAGACCGAGGGAGCGGTCAGTCGCTGAGGCCCTGCAGGTAGGCCGGCCTCCTCTCCGGCCTCCTCTTCCCAGCGGCCTTCCGGGGAGCGGGAAGTGGGATGGGACAGAGGGAAGGGACAGCACAAATTCACTTGGATCCACCAACCTAGCTCTCTTCCTCCCTTCAAAGCCCTACTGAGAGCTCACCTCCTCCAGGAGGCCTTCTCACACTGAGCCCCCTTTTTCCTCTCCTCCTCCCTCCTCCTTCCCTCCCCCCAGTACTTGTATATATATTTGTACAGATTTATTACTCTCTTACTTGTACATATTTACTATTCTATTTATTTTGTTAATAATGTGTGTATAGCTTTTATTCTATTTGTTCTGATGATTTTGACACCCATCTACATGTTTTGTTTTGTTGTCTGTCTCCCCCTTCTAGACCGTGAGCCCGTTGCTGGGTAGGCACTGTCTCTATATTCATTCATTCATTCAATCGTATTTATTGAGCGCTTACTGTGTGCTGAGCACTGTACTAAGCGCTTGTGTACTAATCAATCAATCAATCAATCATATTTATTGAGCACTTACTGTGTGCAGAGCACTGTACTAAGCGCTTGGGAAGTACAAGTTGGCAACATATAGAGATGGTCCCTACCCAACAGTGGGCTCACAGTCTAGAAGGGGGAGACAAGGAACGAAACAAAACATATTAACAAAATAAAATCAATAGAATAAATATGTACAAATAAAATAGAGTAATAAATACATACAAACATATATACAGGTACTGTGGGGAGGGGAAGGAGGTAAGGCGGGAGGGATGGGGAGGGGGAGTCGAAGGAGGAGGCTCAGTGTAGGAAGGCCTCCTGGAGGAGGTGAGCTCTCAGTAGGGCTCTGAAAGGAGGAAGAGAGCTAGCTTGGCCAGGTGTGGGGAGGGAGTGCATTCCGGGCCAGGGGGAGGATGTGGGCGGGGGGTCGACGGCAGGACAGGCGAGAAGGAGGCACAGGGAGGAGATTAGCAGCAGAGGAGTGGAGAGTGTGGGCTGGGCTGGAGAAGGAGAGAAGGGAGGTGAGGTATGAGGGGGCGAGGTGATGGACAGCCTTGAAGCCAAGGGTGAGTATACGTTACCGACTTGTACTTCCCAAGCGCTTAGTACAGTGCTCTGCACACAGTAAGTGCTCAATAAATACGATTAGATGAATGAATCTGGAACCTGTGCTGGGCCAAAGCTGTTCAGCCTGGGCAGAGCTGGGGCAGGCGCTTCCAGTGCTCCCCATTTGAGGGACTTGGGAGCTTTCAAGCTCAGCTGATCTCTTGGGGAGCAGCTCCAGGGCTTCCACCTAAGACTCAGCTTGGGCTTAGTGGGGAGGTGGAGTCATCACTCCTGGGAACCTGGGGCTAGGGTGGGGCAATAAGGAAGGTTAGTGGGTGGTGGAGAGAAGAGGCCGGCCTCGATGGGATTGCAGGGTGGCGAAAGGTTGCTTGCCCCAGCCCCTGGACTCTCCTGGGACTGAGGCCTCTCCCCTAACTCATTCATTCAATCGTATTTATTGAGTGCTTACTGTGTGCAGAGCACTGTAATAATAATAATGTTGGCATTTGCTAAGCACTTACTATGTATAAAGCACTGTTCTAAGCACTGGGGGGGATACATGGTGATCAGGTTGTCCCATTTGGGGCTCACAGTCCTAATCCCCATTTTACAGATGAGGTAACTGAGGCTCAGAGAAGTTAAGTGACTTGCCCAAGGTCACACAGCAGACATGTGGCAGAGTGGGATTCGAACCCATGACCTCTGACTCCAAAGCCCGTGCTCTTTCCACTGAGCCACGCTGCTTCTCTACACACTGTACAAGTGCTGGCAACAGTTAGAGACAATCCCTACCCAACAGGCTCACAGCTTCTAATTCATTCAATCGTATTTACTGAGTGTTTACTGTGTGCAGAGCACTGTACTAAGCGCTTGGAAAGTACAATTCGGGAACAGATAGAGACCATCCCTACCCGACAATGGCTCACAGCCTCTAATGTAGCTGCAGGGTTGAGATTCTGACTGGAAGGCGGTTGGCTTTGGGACCACCTTCCGGGCCAGCCAGGCAGAGCACTGTACTAAGCGCTTGGAAAGTACAATTCGGCAACAGATAGAGACCATCCCTACCCGACAACGGGCTCACAGCCTCTAATGTAGCTGCAGGGTTGAGATTCTGACTGGAAGGCGGTTGGCTTTGGGACCACCTTCAGGGCCAGCCAGGCAGAGCACTGTACTAAGCGCTTGGAAAGTGTAATTCGGCAACAGATAGAGACCATCCCTACCCGACAACGGGCTCACAGCCTCTAATGTAGCTACAGGGTTGAGATTCTGACTGGAAGGCGGTTGGCTTTGGGACCACCTTCAGGGCCAGCCAGGCAGAGCACTGTACTAAGCGCTTGGAAAGTACAATTCGGCAGCAGATAGAGACCATCCCTACCCGACAAGGGGCTCACAGCCTCTAATGTAGCTGCAGGTTTGAGATTCTGACTGGAAGGCGGTTGGCTTTGGGACCACCTTCAGGGCCAGCCAGGCAGAGCACTGTACTAAGCGCTTGGAAAGTACAATTCGGCAGCAGATAGAGACCATCCCTACCCGACAACGGGCTCACAGCCTCTAATGTAGCTGCAGGGTTGAGATTCTGACTGGAAGGCGGTTGGCTTTGGGACCACCTTCAGGGCCAGCCAGGCAGAGCACTGTACTAAGCGCTTGGAAAGTGTAATTCGGCAACAGATAGAGACCATCCCTACCCGACAACGGGCTCACAGCCTCTAATGTAGCTACAGGGTTGAGATTCTGACTGGAAGGCGATTGGCTTTGGGACCACCTTTTGGGCCAGCCAGGCAGAGCACTGTACTAAGCGCTTGGAAAGTACAATTCGGCAGCAGATAGAGACCATCCCTACCCGACAACGGGCTCACAGCCTCTAATGTAGCTGCAGGGTTGAGATTCTGACTGGAAGGCGGTTGGCTTTGGGACCACCTTCTGGGCTAGGAAAACTGGGGGTCCGGCAACCGGTCGGGGGTTGCTCAGTCTACTCCAGATGAAGCGGGGGTGGGCCAGTAGGGGTCGGCCTTATCCTGAGCCTGCTCTTCCAGGATCCGCTGGCCCGGGATTATCAACCAGGAGAAGGGCAGGAGGGACAGGCCCAGCAGGGAAGACTCGAAACCTATTTCCCTTCACCCATTCCTAGGGACACCAGTGGATTGGGGGGAGAAACTCCCCCCCTGCTCCCTGAGTTAAGGTGTGGTTGGTGGGGGACGATGGGGGAAAGGAGGCACAATAGATTCAGGCCCACTAGCGTGGCTCAGTGGAAAGAGCCTGGGCTTTGGAGTCAGAGGTCATGGGTTCAAATCCCCGCTCCACCAACTGTCAGCTGGGTGACTTTGGGCAATCAATCAATCAATCAATCGTATTTATTGAGCGCTTACTATGTGCAGAGCACTGTACTAAGCGCTTGGGAAGTACAAATTGGCAACACATAGAGACAGTCCCTACCCAACAGTGGGCTCACAGTCTAAAAGGGGGAGACAGAGAACAGAACCAAACGTACCAACAAAATAAAATAGATAGGATAGAAATGTACAAGTAAAATAAATAAATAAATAAATAGAGTAATAAATATGTACAACCATATATACATATATACAGGTGCTGTGGGGAAGGGAAGGAGGTAAGATGGGGGGATGGAGAGGGGGACGAGGGGGAGAGGAAGGAAGGGGCTCAGTGTGGGAAGGCCTCCTGGAGGAGGTGAGCTCTCAGCAGGGCCTTGAAGGGAGAAAGAGAGCCAGCTTGGCGGGCAAGTCACTTCACTTCTCTGGGCCTCAGTTCCCTCACCTGTAAAATGGGGATTAAGACTGTGAGCCCCCCGTGGGACAACCTGATCACCTTGTAACCTTCTCAGCGCTTAGAACAGTGCTTTGCACATAGTGAGTGCTTAATAAATGCCATCATTATTATTATTCCTTTCAGGAAGGTGATGGTTCTCTACCCTTCATGGGATTAGCGGGGCAGACCCGGTCCTGCGGGATCCTGGCTTCCGAAAGCCAAAATCTGCCCCATCTCAGTCCTTCCCACATTCACGGCTCCCCTCCCATCCCACCTCCTCTAGTGATATTTGCACATACTACGTGCCAAGCCCCGGAGTAGGTACCAGACATCCAGCTCAGACGCAGTCTTTGTTCACAGTCCAAGGGGGAGTGGGGAACAGGTGTTGAATCCCCATTTTACAGACGAGGAAACTGAGGACCAGAGAAGTGAAATGACTTGCCCAAGGTCACGTAGCCGGCAAATAGTGGAGCCTGGATTGAAACCCAGTTACCCTGACTCCTGGGCCAGGGCTCTTTCCGCTAGACCAATTTGCTTCTCCAGGTAGTGTATCCTGATTTATGCTCAATGCTCTGACTCATATAACCCCAACAGTCACCTCTAATGCTTGTTTATTTATATCCATCCTTGCAGTTAAGATATGTAACATGTATATGATATGTATAAGTATATGTATACTTACATGTATAAGAGATGTATGTATATGTATATATACACACACATTGAAATATACATAGATATACACACAGATATATATATACACATATATAGATATATACACACATATATACTATATTATTATAATAATATATACATACATATATAGATATACATACACATACATACTATATTATTCTAATGTATAATATAAATATATTATTATAATATACAACATAAATATATTATTATAATATATAATATATCTATTGTTATATATATATATAAAGTGCTTATTATGTGCCAGACCCTGTACTTAGCACTGGAGTAGATAATAATAATGGCATTTGTTAAGCGCCTACTATGTGCAAAGCACTGTTCTAAGTTCTGAGGGGATACAAAGTGATCAGGTTGCCCCGCTTGGGGCTCACAGTCGTCATCCCCATTTTACAGATGATGTAACTGGGGCTCCGAGATGTTAAGTGGCTTGCCCAAGGTCACACAGCAGACATGCAAGCTAATCAAGTTGGACACAGTCCATATCCCACACAGGGCTCACAGGCTCAATCCCCATTTTACAGACGAGGGAACTGAGGTACAGAGAAGTAAAGTGACTTGCCCAAGGTCACACAGCCGAAAAGCGATGGTGCTGGGATTAGAACCCAGGTCCTTCTGACTCTGTGCTCCATCCATTAGGCAACACTGCCTCTCATCTATATTCAGTGGTGCAATCAATTATTTATTCTGATACTTCATTCTGGAGCATTTTCATTCATTCATTCATTCAATCGTATTTATTGAGCGCTTACTGTGTGCAGAGCACTGTACTAAGCGCTTGGGAAGTACAAGTTGGCAACATCTAGAGACGGTCCCTACCCAACAGCGGGCTCACAGTCTAGAAGGGGCATTTGTTCAAGAGTGCACCCTCCCCCCGTCCCCCCTCCAACCACTGAGACCCCAGGGCATCTGCGAGAGGGAGTCTGGAGGAGAGTTGGGGTGCCTCCCCCATCACCCTTGCCGCAGCGTCCGACAGTTGTCCTTCTGATGCAGCTTGGAGACAAAGTCGTTTCTCCCTTTGGCGGGGGCGGCTGAAGGGAGTTGCTACTGAGGGGAGCAGGGGGACACCCCAAAACCCTGCCAGAACTGGGACTCAAGACAGCCTGGACCTGCCCCATCCAGAATACACATCCGTTCACGCACACACACCCACCCAGAGGGCCAAATTAGACACATCTCATAAGAATGATAAAGAATATCAGCCAATTAGACACGTCTCCTAAGAAAGATAAAGAATAGAAACAGCGTGGCTCAAAAAAAAAGCACGGGCTTTGGAGTCAGAGGTCATGGGTTCAAATCTCAGCTCCGCCAATTGTCAGCTGTGTGACTTTGGGCAAGTCACTTCTCTGGGCCTCAGTGACCTCATCTGGAAAATGGGGATGAAGACTGTGAGCCCCCCATGGGACAATCTGATCACCTTGTAACCTCCCCAGCGCTTAGAACAGTGCTTTGCACATAGTAAGCACTTAATAAATGCCATCATTATTATTATTATTATTATTATTAATATGGAAGCGGAGAGGAGCTGAAGGGGTTAGGGCTTTCCAGGGGAGAGTTGTCTGGGCAACTTAGAACCCCACCTCACTCACCTCTCTCCCACTAGCTTCCTTCACCCCTTGGGTGATGATATTTCCAGTCACATCTCTCTCACCTGTGTGTTCTGGGCTTGAGCTGTCTCCCCTCATTCTGCAGTCCACTACAGTCCTCTCTCCCTCCCCCTCTCTCTCCACACCCCCTGTCCCACACAATCACTGGATAATCTCTGCAGGGGAAGGACCAATTCCTCTCCCCTCAGTCCCCAAGGGCCCCTGAGAGATGCACGGAGCACTGCATGGTCTGCAGGGAGCCCCCCAAAGCCAGCCTCTATGGGATACGGGGTGCAGGATGCACATGGCAGGGGACAGGCATTCATTCATTCCGTCGTATTTATTGAGCGCTTACTGTGTGCAGAGCACTGTACTAAGTGCTTGAGTAGGAGTAGGGTGTGCTAGGAGCAGGTGCGAGCAGGCACCTAGCTCAGAAATGGGAAGCAGCCTGGCTTAGTGGAAAGAGCAATGGCTTGGAGTCAGAGGTCATGGGTTCTAATCCTAGTTCTGCCACTTGTCAGCTGTGTGACTTTACACAAGTTACTTGACTTCTCTGTGCCTTAACTTCTCTGTGCCAGTTTTGTCTTGTATTATGCTATAGAATCATCTCTGCGCCGTACGGACTCCATGGACAACTCTCCCAGCATGCCCAACTCTCCATCTGCAATCATTCTGGTAGCGTATCCGTAGAGTTTTCTTGGTTAAAAATACAGAAGTGGTTTACTATTGATGCTTTTTGCTCAGTAAACCTGAGTCCCCTCCCTCTACTAGAGAAGCAGCGTGGCTGGCTCAGTGGAAAGAGCTCGGGCTTGGGAGTCAGAGGTCATGGTTTCTAATCCCAGCTCCGCCACTTGTCGGCCGTGTGACTTTGGGCAAGTCACTTAATAATGATGGCATTTATTAAGCACTTACTATATGCAAAGCACTGTTCTAAGCACTGGGGAGGCTACAAGGTGATTAGGTTGTCCCACTTGGGGCTCACAGTCTTAATCCCCATTTTCCAGGTGAGGTAACTGAGGCCCAGAGAAGTTAAGTGACGTGCCCAAAGTCACCCAGCTGATGGTGGGGTTGGGATTTGAACCCATGACCTCTGACTCCAAAGCCCGGGCTCTTTCCACTGAGCCACGCTGCTTCTCTAAGTCACAGACTTAACTTCTCTGTGCCTCAGTTCCCTCATCTGTAAAATGGGGATGAAGACTGTGAGCACCACGTGGGAGAATCTGATCACCTTGTATCCTCCCCAGCACTTAGAACAGTGTTTGCACATAGTAAGCACTTAAATGCCATTATTATTATTATTATTATTATTATTATTATTATTATTATTATTATTATTATTATTACTATGTCCCACACCACTGCTGCCCAGCACAGGTGAGTATAGTTCCCTCATCTGTAAAATAGGAATTAAGACTGTGAGCCCCATGTGGGACAACCTGATTACTTTGTACCTACCCCAGCGCTTAGAATAGTGCTTGGCCCATAGTAAGCACTTAACAAATACCACTATTATTATTATTATTATTATTATTATTTCTCTGCTCCCATGATGGGCTAGGTCTGAGATGGGCTTGGGCTGGCCTGGAGGAAAGTGATGTGTGATGTGGCTTCCGCTGATGCCTGCCAGTTTGCCCGTTTCCCTTTGCCCGGATGCCTGGTTCACTGAGCCCCTCTCCCTTCCCGGGGCCGGCCCCTGGTTCCCCTCTGTTGACCTTGCACCCACGCAGAGGTGAGTCCCTGATCCTCACAGCGGCAGGGACGGCCCGGGAACCCAAGCCACGCGTCTCCCAGCCCACAGCGGCCCACGCAGCCCCCATGGGGCCTGGTTCCCGAGCCCCGGCCTCCAGGCCCAGTGGGGTCATTCATTCATTCAATCATATTTATTGAGCACTTACTGTGTGCAGAGCACTGTACTAAGCGTTTGGGAAGTACAAGTCAACAACAGATAGAGACAGTCCCTACCCAACAACGGGCTCACAGTCTAGAAGGGGGAGACAGCGAAACGGAACAAGCAGACAGGTGTCAATACCATCATAATAAATAGAATTATTGATAGTAGTAGTAATAATAATAATAATAATAATAATAATAATAATAATAATAATAATAATAATAATACTGTGAGCCCGTTGTCTAGATGGTGAGCCTGTTGTTGGGTAGGGACTGTCTCTATATGCTGCCGACGTGTACTTCCCAAGCGCTTAGTACAGTGCTCTGCACACAGTAAGTGCTCAATAAATATGATTGAATGAATGAATAATAATAATAATGGCATTTGTTAAATGCTCACTATGTGCCAAGTACTGTTCTAAGCACTGGGGTAGATAGAAGGTGATCAGGTTGTCCCATGTGGGGCTCCCAGTCTTAATCCCCATTGAGGCACGGAGAAGTTACATGACTTACCTAAAGTCACACAACTGACAAGTGGTAGAGCCGGGATAAGAACCCATGACCTCTGACTCCCAAGCCCGAGCTCTTTCCACTGAGCCACTCTGCTTCTCATACATATGTATATATAGATATATCCACATCATTAATAAAATAGAGTAATAAATATGTACAAATATACACAAGTGCTGCGGGGAGGGGAAGGGGGTAGGGCAGAGGGAGGGAGAGGGGGAGATGGGTGTCAGTGCTGAAGTGGACAGGAGCCAGTCCTGCAGCCGTGGAAACCCGCCCGGTCCCGGTGGCCCCCCTGGGCACCTGCCCGCCGGGCTGCAGAGGGTGGAGAGAGCCAAGGCCTGGCAGTTGGGTCGATGCGGGAGGCCAGAGAAGGGCTGGCCGCCACTGGCAGGTCCTGGCCCGGAGCTGCGGACCAACCTTTCCCCCAGAGACCCACATGCCTCTGGTGGCCCAGGAGGAGGAGGAGGAGGGCGGGCTCAAATATCGACAGCGCAGGCCATTCCTGGGAAGATTTGAAGCAACATGGGGAGGAAAGCGGCTTTCCGGCACTCCTGTGACCGCTCCTGCCCGCCCGGACCAGGCCGCAGCTTATCTCGAAGCGGCGTCTCCGGTTCCCTCCGTAACCCCAGATTTAGGCTCTCTCCTGCCACTGAACACCGGCTTATTGATTTCCCACCTGCTCCAGACGCTAAGCCAGAGATCCCAGCCATCCCACCCCTATCGATCGAGTTTCCTCCCCCGGCCCTGGGCTGACCGGGCCCCTCCCGGCTCCGGAGAGGGGACCCCGAGTCCGGCCGAGGCTACCCCGGGGCCCACCTCCCCAGGCCTCAGCCTAGAAAGCACTTACTATATACCAAGCACTGTTCTGAGCGCTGTGGTAGATACAAGGTAATCAGGTTGTCCCACGTGGGGCTCATAGTCTCATTTTACAGATGAGGGAACTGAGGCCCAGAGAAGTGAAGTGGCTTGCCCAAGGTTACACAGCAGACAAGTGGCGGAGCCGGGATTAGAACCCATGTCCTCTCCCAAGCCCGGACGCTTTCCACTGAGCCACGCTGCTTCTCTGGGAGGGAGAGTGGTGCGGGGGGGAGAAGAGAGATTGAGCTGCCAGGAAGATCCGATCCCTTCAACCACCTGCTGTTTGCATTAGAAACTAAAATTAGCTGGGCTCGTCCCAAGCTTTTCCAGGATTTTTTTTTTTTTTTTTTGCAGAGACAAGTTCCTGGAGGAAAACTTGCCTCCTTCGCCTCCTCGGCCCCGACTCTTTTCCGGGGAGGAAGGCGGGATCTGGTGGGGCTCGGCTCAAGCAGGGGTTGAAGGGTGGGGAAGGGGGCTAGCAGGGGGCTCGGATGGCTGGGGGATGGACAGGAGGCTATTAAGGGCTGGTAGGGGACTTGAGGGGCCTGGGGAAGGGTGCAGAGGGTGGGCTGAGAAGGGAGTAGAGGGGCTGGGAGGAGGCTGGGGGTTGGCTGGAGAAAGGTTGGAGGACTGAGAGGGGGCTGAAAAGGGGCTGGGAAGGAAGAGGGGATTGGGGGAAACAGCTGGGAAAGGAGTTGGGGGGCTGAGAAGGCAGGGAGAGGCCAGGCAGGGCTCACCCCCTCCCCGCCCCATCCCAAATCAGACCTTCATTCAGAGGCTGATTCCACCTTGTTGTGGACAGGTAATGTGCCTGTTGTCCAGCGCTTAGAACAGTGCACATAGTAAGCACTTAATAAATGCCATCATCATTATTATTATAGAGTACTATCCCAGGTGCTTAGTCCCATGCTTTGCACACAGTAAGCGCTCAATAAATACGATTGAATGAATGAATTTCCAGACTGGAGGAGGGGAGAGAAGTGAGCCGGTCTGGGGCAAGTCCAGGTGGGCCTGAGGTGGGGATGCCAGGTGTTGCGGGTCAAAGGCACCTCCTGGTCCTCTCCAAAACCCTCTGGCTGACCCCTCTCCTTTGGGGGCAGTGGGGGACGGGGATGGGCAGGGGATGTTAAGGTGATCTAGGAGAGCCGGTGGCAGGTGCGTATGGAACACCCAGTTTCTATCGTGAGTTAAAAAATCTGGGAAGTGGCATTGGAGGAAGGGAATGGGAACTGAAGCCTGGTTGGGGGCAGAGGAAGGAACAGAGGCTAGGTTCACTGAGGTAGGTGAGCAGCCAGGGAGAGAAGTAGGACGTGGAAGATATTGGGGGACAAAAAAGTAGTGCTGGAGGTATGGGGTTAGAGGAGTATAGGAAGGAAGGGCATGAGTTTAATCTGACCATGCTGGGTGGGCTGAGATGGGTAGGGATATAGCTGGGTGGTTTGGGGGGCAAATCCAGGGCAGAGGGGATTTATGCACTGCCACTGCTCTGCAGCACCTTTCCCCACCTTCTCTTTTCCCTTTACGACCTCCAAGCTGCTGCTGTTCCCCATGTACTCAACCCCTTCTGCCCATGCCTGCCAACTCCTGGGGTGGGATCATACATGCTTTAAGATGGCTGGAAACTGTTTGGGGGCTGGACCAGGTGCAGGAGGCAGGTAGGAGTGGACTGGGGAGGGAATCTGCATCAGGTGGAAATAGGAATTGGGGATACAGGAGAGAGTTGGGATGGGGAGGTCTGGGAATTTCTGTTTTTTCCTCCTGACGTTTTGGGGCTGTGGGGCCAGGGCAGCGGTGGGGAGAGCATCCCCCTTCTAGGCTGTGAGCCCACTGCTGGGTAGGGACCGTCTCTATATGTTGCCAACCTGTACTTCCCAAGCGCTTAGTACAGTGCTCTGCACACAGTAAGTGCTCAATAAGTATGATTGAATGAATGAATCTATTTGGGAGGGGTCTTCCTGAGCCGAGCCTCAGCTCCCTTGTTTGGCTCCCTCTTGCCCTCAGCCTCCTCAGTGCTAAATCAAGAAGACTTTGGCAGTTGTCTGGTTAATTTGTCCAGTGGAGACAGTGAAACTGAATGAATCAGACCCAAAATCCCCCTTGAAGCCAGCAGGCAGTACCCACTCCCCCGACAGGGTAGGGAAGATGTTTGATCTGAACCTCTGGCTACTCCTCTCTCCTGCTTCTCCCAGCTCTCAGAGAGGCAGACCTGACTGGGGTCTCTCTTCTTGTGGTAGGAGATCCAGGGGCGCAACTGGGAAACCTCCCAGTGCCTGGTGACCCCGTTTTTCAGGGCCTCAGCTGGGGCTGCCCAGCCCAGGAAAAAGGCTAAGAAAGGACCTCAACAGTTCTGACAGTTCATCATCAGGACGGTATGAGGACTGAGAGAAAGGTTCAGTACTGAGTGGAGACCCCGGCCCTTAGTTGGAGACCCTGGTCCTTAGCTAGCCCTAGCCCATCGCAGCTAACCCAACAAGATCTTTCCCTCTGGGAAATGGATCTCTCCCTCCTCCGCCATCCTCTTTCCTCCAGACCCAGGTTGGATTACCTCTCCCTGGAAGATTTAGGCAGTTTGGCATCAAGTTCGCTTGGAGATGCAGGTGGTGGATGGAGAGACATTGCCCCCAGCAGGGGATCCCAATTCTGGCAGACTCTCAGACATTTGCCCTAAGGAGTTGGAGCTTGGCAGGTCTGGTGGAAATCTGGGGTTCATCCCAAGGGGCTGAGGTTTACAGCACCTTGATTGGTTTGATGGACAGATTTTACAAACCAGCTCAGAAAAGAGCAGAAGCAGAGACCCTCCTCTAGAAATGGACCCACAGGTGTCCCTCTTGACCCGGCTGGTTACAGGGTCAGCGTGGTCAGAGCCCTCACCCTGGCCATGAACCGGAGCCCCGAGAAGCCTTTCAGGGCGGGGCCAGGGGAAGAGGAGTTGAGGAGAAGGTTGTCTGTTCGCCAGGCTTTCCAGTGCATCGGCAAGGCCTGGAATTAGCGAGTTCCAACAGGTTTGGGGAAAACTGTCTTGTCAGACACTTGCTGAGTTGTTTAATCACTCATCCGAGAGCCTGTTGGAACCACAAGCCTTCCAGACAGCTGGGTCATGGACGCTGCCTTAGCAAACCCCTCTGGCAGGCTCCAGTCTCCAGAGGGCCGAGGCTCAGGTGAGGAAAAGCTTGGGCCCGGCCCAGCTGAGAGAGGGGGATGCCGTGGGCTGAGGGGCAAGTTCCTGCTTCAGCTGCCTCTTGGCCCCGAGGGCCCGCCCGTGGGCTGGAAATGCCCCATCCTGGGCTCCCGTTCAGAGATCCTCAGAGATGCCACCTGCACCTGGGCTGAGCATACCACACCTGGGTCTGAGGTAACGCCTGGTTTCCAGCCTTGGGAAGGGGCCAGAATCCTCACTCTGTCGCTTCACCTTGGACATACCTGGCCTAGTGGAGAGAGCACAGGCCTGGGAATCAGAAGGGCCTGGGTTCTAATGCCCGTTCTGCCACTTGCTTGCTGTGTGACCTTGGGCGAGTCACTTAACTTCTCTGTGCCTGTTTCCTCAACTGTAAAATGGGGTTACCTGTTCTTCCTACTTAGGCTGTGAGCCTCATGGGGGATGGCGACTGTGTCCGACCTAACTTGTACCTTCCCCAGAGATTAGAACCGTGCTTGACATATAGTAGCCAAACAAATGCCATAAAAAAGAGGTGGTGAGCCTCTGGACTTCACAGTTCTGTCCTTCCCACAGAAAGTAGCCGCCCCATCTTCAGATCAATCCCCCCCCTAGCTTTCAGAACAGCATGCACTCCACAGTGGCTAACAGAACAGACTCAGGCCCTCGGCCACGTGAACGGGACCGTACGCTTTTAAGTCCATTCCCGCAACCCTGAGGATGGCCCCAGCGGGCCCTGGGTGCCTTCTGCAGGTCAGACAGCTGCGAATCCCTACTCTCTCCTGCCCCATTGAGGCCTGGTGCCTGGGCCTATGGCAGGGGTGGGATGAAAACCATCATCCCATTCCCAATGACCCAACCCTTTCAAACCCATCTCTCAGACTCCCCTAGCATGGCTATCTATCGGCTCCACCACACACCCCTGCCAGCATCTGGAAAGAACCCACCTCCCCGTTCTCCCACTGTTCCTCCTTTGTTCAGACCTCTTCGGAACAGAAGCGTAAGCGCATGGATAGCCGCTTATACCAGCTCCTCCTGCACGGGAAGTGACGGTACAGCTAAGGTACAGGAGCTATGGCCCCAAATACCTGGAGCCTGCCACTTTTTCGGATGGGTAAGGTCTCACTGGAGAGACTCACCCCCCTTCCCCAGGGAGCCTAATAGCCCGGTGGCCACACGCAGAGTCTATGCCCTCTGTAGTCCAGGGGTGACATCCTATCTTCACCCGATTCCGGGACAACGTATCGGTGCCAGCTCC
This sequence comes from Tachyglossus aculeatus, assembly GCF_015852505.1. Lineage (NCBI taxonomy): Eukaryota > Metazoa > Chordata > Mammalia > Monotremata > Tachyglossidae > Tachyglossus > Tachyglossus aculeatus. Next base: position 36,574,310 of record NC_052070.1, on the reverse strand, counting down.
CTCGCCCCTCGGAAGGATGTGTCCTGGCCCTCTCACCAGGCCAAACTCATCTCAAGGGGTCCAGCCCCCCGCGAAGAGCAGGCACAGCCACCGTGGTGAGAGGAAGGCAGACAGATAAATTCCTTTTCCCCACCTTCTGGCGGGATGGGCTCCTCATAATCCCACTCACTCCTGGATGCAAACTGCATTTCCATCCTGGAGGCCTCCTCTTGCCTTAAGGATGCCCAGGGAGCAGTAGTTTGCCAAAAGTCCTGCTGGTGAGCACAAACCTTCCTCCACTCATCGAATGCTCCAGGAAAGGGCTGACAGGACCAGCCCGGACCCTCTCTGTTTTCCTTAGTGAAACTCAAAGTAACGCAAAGCAGCGTGAGAAGAGCGGAGGCTTGAGAGTCGGGGATTTGGGTTCTAAATCTCTCCCCCAAGCACTTACTACAGTTCTCTGCAGACTGCAAGTGCTCCATAAATATGATTGATTAATCCTGGTCTTGCCCCTAACCTGCTGTGTGACCTTGGTCCAGTCACTTCACTTCTCTGTGCTTCCATTTATTCATCTAGAAAACGGGCATTTAACTACCTGGTCTTCCTCCCCCTTGGACTGTGAGTCTACGAGGGACAGGAATGATCTGATCTGATTATATTGTATCTATATATGAATATATATGAATATATATATAGTTGTCCTTCATATCTGAAGACACAACCGATGGTGAAGTTCGCCCAAGTGCGTGTGTGGATGAAAAGGCGAATGTGGGTTCTGGGGTTTTGGGCACACAAAAGGGTTGCCCCTGTTGTGTTACTGCATGTAATATGCATATATGTATATATACATATATGTATATATGTTTTTACATATTTATTACTATTTATTTATTTTACTTGTACATATTCTATTTATTTTATTTTGTTAATATGTTTTGTTTTGTTGTCTGTCTCCCCCTTCTAGACTGTGAGCCCACTGTTAGGTAGGGACCGTCTCTATATGTCTGTGCTTCCCAAGCGCTTAGTACAGTGCTCTGCACACAGTAAGCACTCAATAAATACGATTGAATGAATGAATGAATGTAATGTTTGCAGCATTTCACCCTGTTTTCTCCTTTACCTCTTTGTCCTTCTTTGCATTCAAAGTTTTTGGTCAGAGAGAGCAGCTCTCTCTTTGGCAGGGCACCACACAAGGCCTGAGAGTCAGAAGGCTGTGGGTTCTAATCCTGGATCCTCTTGTCCGCTGTGTGACCTTGGTCAAGCCAATTCACTTCCCTGTGCCTCAGTTACCTAATCTGTAAAATGGAGATTGAGACTGTGAGCCCCACGTGGGACAGGGAGCATGGGGCCGATTTTCTTGTATCCACCTCAGCTCTTAGTCCAGTGCCTGGTACACAGGAAGCGCTTAACAAATGCCACAGTTATTATTAATATTATTATTATTATTAGGTCTGTCCTCTGTGATTGACTCCCCATTTTCAGTTGGGATTCAGCCGTGTTTAACTTGTCTTTAAAATTGTACCTACCCCAGCTAGCTCTCTTCCTCCCTTCAAAGCCCGACTGAGAGCTCACCTCTTCCAGGAGGCCTTCCCAGACTGAGTCCCCTCCTTCCTCTCCCCCTCCCCCTTGCCTTACCTTCTTCCCCTCCCCACAGCACCTGTATATATGTATATATGTTTGTACATATTTATTACTCTATTTTACTTGTACATATTTATTCTATTTCTTTTATTTGGTTTATACGTTTTTTGTTGTCTGTCTCCCCCTTCTAGACTGTGAGCCCGCTGTTGGGTAGGGACCGTCTCTATATGTTGCCAACTTGGACTTCCCAAGTGCTTAGTACAGTGCTCTGCACACCATAAGCACTCAATAAATACGATTGAATGAATGAATGAAGCGTTGAACAAATACCATGCCACCAGTATTCCCGGTGACTTTGGAAATACCACACCATTATCATCCTCACAACTGACTGGGGAGGCCTGATCCCAGTTTCCAGGGGGCTTGGGACCCTCGAACTCTGTGCCCCTGACATGATGGTCCCTTCTGCCCCTCGAGGCAGAGGAGCAAGGACTTGCTTTAGGTTTAGGCTTCTTATCTGTCTGACTGCTGTCAGGAAGACGGCCCCGTGGGGTGGCGAGAGGTCACCAGGGTCCTTCGTGGGGATGCCCGGGCCCGTAAGTAGCCCCCGAGAATGGCTTGGGGAGGCAACCTGGCGTAGTGCATACAGCACGGGCCTCGTCTGCTGTGTGACCTTGGGCAAGTGACTCCGCTTTCCTGTTGCTTCTCCGTCTCTTTTCTTCTCTGTGCCTCAGTTCCCTCATTTGTAAAATGGGGACTCAGAAGGTCATGGGTTCTAATCAGGACTCTGCCGTTTGTCTACTGTATAACCTTGGGGTAGTCACTTCACTCCTCTGTGCCTCAGTTCCCTCATTTGTAAAATGGGGACTCAGAAGGTCATGGGTTCTAATCAGGACTCTGCCGCTTGTCTTGTATAACCTTGGGCTAGTCACTTCACTCCTCTGTGCCTCTCAGTTCCCTCATTTGTAAAGTGGGGACTCGGAAGGTCATGGGTTCTAATCCGGGCTCTGCCACTTGTCTGCTGTGTGACCTTGGGCTAGTCACTTCACTCCTCTGGGCCTCAGTTCCCTCATCTGCAAAATGTAGATTGAGACTGTGAACCCCACGAGGGACAGGAGCTATGTCCAATCCGATTTGCTTGTATCCAATCCAGAGCTTAGCACCCAGTAAGCACTTAACAAATACCATAATAGTAATAATAATAATAATAATAATAATGATTATTATTGTTGTTACTTCACTTCCCTGTGTCTCAGTTCCCTCATCTGCAAAATGGGGATTGAGACTGTGAGCCCCACGAGAGACAGGAACTATGTCCAATCCGATTTGCTTGTATCCAATCCAGGGTTTAGTACAGTGCCTGGCACACAGTAAGCACTTAACAAATACCATAATCTTAATAATAATAATAATAATAATTATTATTATTATTATTGTTACTTCACTTCCCTCTGTCTCAGTTCCCTCTTCTGCAAAATGGGGATTGATTGAGACTGTGAGCCCCACGAGGGACAGGAACTATGTCCAATCCGATTTGCTATCCAATCCAGAGCTTAGTACAGTGCCTGGAACACAGAAAGCACTTAACAAATACCATAATATTGACAATAATAATAATGATAATTATTATTATTGTTACTTCACTTCCCTGTGTCTCAGTTCCCTCATCTGCAAAATGGGGATTGAGATTGTGAGCCCCATATGGGGAGGGACTATGTCCAACCCGATTTGCTTGTATTCAATCCAGAGCTTAGTACAGTGCCTGGCACACAGTAAGCACTTAACAAATACCATAATAGTAATAATAATAATAATGATTATTATTATTATTGTTACTTCACTTCCCTGTGTCTCAGTTCCCTCATCTGCAAAATGGGTATTGAGATTGTGAGCCCCACATGGGAAGGGACTATGGTCCAACCTGATTTGCTTGTATCCACCCCAGTGCTTAGTATAGTCCTTGGCACATAGTGAGCACTTAACAAATACAATTATTATTATTATTATTATTATTATTATTATTATTATTACCAGGCCCACTTGGAGGGGGAGGGGAGGGCTCCGGATGAGGGCTGCAGCCCACCAAGCCATTAGCCACTGGTCATTCATTCATTCAATCATATTTATTGAGCGCTTACTGTGTGCAGAGCACTGTACTAAGCGCTTGGAAAGTCGGCTCCAGAGAACACCATCCTCTAAACTAGGACCCCGTTGTAGGCAGGGATTGTCTCTCCGTATTAGAGAAGCCGCATGGTCTAGTGGCAAGAACGAGGGTTTGCGGTTTGGGTTCGAGTTTGGGAATCAGAGGACGTGGGTTCTAATCCTGGCTCCACCACTTGTCTGCTGTGTGACCTTGAGCAAGTCACTTAACTTCTCTGTGCATCAGTTACCTCATCTGTAAAATGGGGATTAAGACTGTGAGCCCTGCGTGGGACAACTAGCATTCATTCATTCAATCGTATTTATTGAGCGCTTACTGTGTGCAGAGCACTGTACTAAGCGCTTGGGAAGTACAAGTTGGCAACATAACAGTGTTGCTTAGTGGAAAGAGCACAGGCTTGGGAGTCAGAGGGCAGTGGGTTCTAATCCCCGCTTGGCCACTTGTCTGCTGTGTGAACTTGGTCACGCCACTTCTGTTCTGTGTGCCTCAGTTACCTCATCTGCAAAACGAGGATTAAGACTATGAGCCCCATGTGGGACTATCTGATTACCTTGTATTTACCCCAATACTTAGAACAGTCCTTGGCATATAGTGCTTAACAAATGCTATAATCATTATTATTATTATTATCATTGTATCTACCCCCAGCATTTAAAATGGTGCTCGGCACATAGTAAGCACTTAACAAATGTCATTATTATTATTGTATCTACCCCCAGCGCTTAAAACAGTGCTTGGCACATAGTAAGTGCTTAACGAATACCATCATCATTATTATTGTTATTATTGTATCTACCCCCAGCATTTAAAACAGTGCTCGGCACATAGAGCTTAACAAATACCATTATTATTATTATTATTATTATTATTATTATTATTACTACCCCCAGCACTTAAAACAGTTCTTGGCACATAAGAAGTGGCTTAAAAAATATCATCATCATTATTACTGTTATTATTGATTCTACCCCCAGTGCTTAAAACAGTGCTTGGCACATAGTAAGCGCTTAACAAATACTATCATCATTATTATTGTTATTATTGTATCTACCCCCAGTGCTTAAAACAGTGCTCGGCACATAGTAAGTGCTCAACAAATACCATCATCATTATTATTGTTATTCTTGTATCTACCCCCAGCATTTAAAACAGTGCTCAGCACATAGGAAGCGTTTAACAAATACCATCATTATTATTGTTATTATTGTATCTATCCCCAGCATTTAAAACAGTGCTCGGCACATAGAGCTTAACAAATACCATTATTATTATTATTGTATCTACCCCCAGCACTTAAAACAGTGCTTGGCACATTGTAAGCGCTTAACAAATACCATCATCATTATTATTGTTATTTCTGTATCTACCCCCAGTGCTTAAAACAGTGCTTGGCACATAGTAAGCGCTTAACAAATACCATCATCATTATCATTGTTATTATTGTATCTATCCCCAGCATTTAAAACAGTGCTTGGCACATAGTAAGTGCTTAACAAATGCCATCATCATTATCATTGTTATTATTGTATCTACCCCCAGCATTTAAAACAGTGCTTGGCACACAGTAAACACTTAACAAATGCCATCATCATTATTATTGTTTTTATTGTATCTACCCCCAGCACTTAAAACAATGCTCAGCACATAGTAAGCACCTAACACATACCATGATTATTATTTATTGCTGTATTGTACTGTCCAAGTGCTGAGCACACAGTAAGCGCTGAATAAATATGACTGACTGCTCGAATAAATGAAAGGTTTGGGGACGGCCCGCAGTCGGATGTGATTAGGATTGGGCCCCCCAGGCTGGGCTTCAGGCTGATAAGCGCTTAGTACAGTGCTCTGCACACAGTAAGCACTCAATACATGCGATTGAATGAAGGAAATGCGACTGAATGAGCGGCAGAGCTCACATGGCCCAGCAAGAGGATATTGGCCCAGAAGCAGCGTGGCTCAGTGGGAAGATCCCGGGCTTTGGAATCAGAGGTCATGGGTTCGAATCCTGGCTCCGCCACCTGTCTGCTGTGTGACCTTGGGCAAGTCACTTAACTTCTCTGAGCCTCAGTTACCTCATCTGTAAAATGGGGATTATGACTGTGAGCCCCACGTGGGACAACCTGATCAGCTTGTATCCCCCCCAGCGCTTAGAACAGTGCTTTGCACATAGCAAGCGCTTAACAAGTGCCATTATTATTATTATTGTTATTTCTCGGAGGTCTGGCCTGGGGCCACCTCTGCCAGTCATGGGCAAGTCTCCCGAAAGGCCAAACCCCTCTTCCATGCCCAGCAATACCCGGGCAGCACTAGGGAGGGCCCAACCCATTGGGAAAGCCCATCCAGCGCTTAGAACAGTGCTTGGCACATAGTAAGCGCTTAACAAATACCAGCATTATCGAGAAGCAGCGTGGCTCAGTGGAAAGAGCCCTGCCTTTGGAGTCAGAGGTCATGGGCTCAAATCCCTGCTCCGTCACTTGTCAGCTGCGTGCCTTTGGGCAAGTCACTTCACTAGCGTGGCTCGGTGGAAAGAGCATGGGCTTTGGAGTCAGAAGTCATGGGTTCAAATCCTGACTCTGCCAATTGTCAGCTGTGTGATTTTGGGCAAGCCACTTCATTTCTCTATGCCTCAGTTACCTCATCTGTAAAATGGGGAGTAAGACTGTGAGCCCGCCGTGGGACAACCTGATCACCTTGTAACCTCCCCAGCGCTTAGAACAGTGCTTTGCACATAGTAAATGCTTAATAAATGCCATTATTATTGTTATTATTCTCTGGGCCTCAGTTACCTCATCCGTAAAATGGGGATTGTGAGCCCCCGTGGGGCTACCTGATCACTTGTAACCTCCCTAGAGCTTAGAACAGTGCTTTGCACATAGTAAGCGCTTAATAAATGCCACTATTATTATTATTATTCTCTGGGCCTCAGTTACCTCATCTGTAAAATGGGGATGAAGACTGTGAGCTCCCCAAGGGACAACCTGATCACCTTGTAACCCCCCCAGCGCTTAGGACAGTGCTTTGCACATAGTAAGCGCTTAATAAATGCTATCATTATTATTATTGTTGTAACCTTCCCAGTGCTTAGAACAGTGCTTTGCACATAGTAAGCGCTTAATAAATGCTATCATTATTATTATTATTGTTATCTCTTCACCCTGATTTGACCGGGTGCTTTCCCAGGGCCCCCAGAACAGACACCACCTTGACCCGGAGTCTCAGCAGACCCCCTCCCTCCCCCCAGCAGCAGGAAGCATCCCCTCCCCACTGCAGAATCAATCAATCAATCGGTCGTATTTATTGAGCGCTTACTGTATGCAGAGCACTGTACTAAGCGCTTGGGAAGTCCAAGTTGGCAACCTCTAGAGAAGGTCCCTACCCAACAGTGGGCTCACAGTCTAGAAGGCCCACGACCCTCAGATCCCAGTCAATCAATCAATCGTATTGAGCGCTTACTGTGTGCAGATCACTGTACTAAGCGCTTGGGAAGTCCAAGTTGGCAACGTATAGAGATGGTCCCTACCCAACAGTGGGCTCACAGTCTAGAAGACCCACGACCCTCGGATCCCAGTCAATCAATCAATCAATCAATCGTATTGAGCGCTTACTGTGTGCAGAGCACTGTACTAAGCGCTTGGGAAGTACAAGTTGGCAACCTATAGAGACGGTCCCTACCCAACAGTGGGCTCACAGTCAGCCTCCGACCCCCACTTCGCCTCCTCCAGGGCTCTGGGGCCGAGCCCACCCTGTTGCCCTCGGGGGAGAGACGCCTATCAGCTCCCCAGGCGTTAATTAAATTAGGAATTCAAGAAAAGCACAAAAGGCAGGGGCGCCTAGACAACCTCCCTGCCCGGGTCTGGTCTCCCGTCCTGAAGGCAGCCTGGGAAACCAGTGGGAAGGGTCCCGCATCACTTCCCGCCTCGAGGGTCCACCGCCACCCCTGAGCCTCCCACCCCAAATAATAATCATAGTCATAATAACAATAATAATCATATTCGTTAAGCGCTTACTACGTCCCACGCACTGTTTTAAGCGCTGGGGTGGATACAAGGTAATCAGGTTGTCCCACGTGGGGCCCACAGTCTTCATCCCCATTTGACAGCTGAGGTCACTGAGGCCCCAAGAAGTGAAGTGGCTTGCCCCAGACCTCGCAGCAGGCAGGCTTTGGAGTCAGAGGTCATGGGTTCAAATCCCAGCTCCGCCAACTGTCAGCTGTGTGACTTTGGGCAAGTCACTTCACGTCTCTGGGCCTCAGTTCCCTCATCTGGAAAATGGGGATTAAAACTGTGAGCCCCCCATGGGACAACCTGATCACCTTGTAAACTCCCCAGCGCTTAGAACAGTACTTTGCACATAGTAAGCGCTTAACAAATACCATCATTATTATTATAATAAAGTGGAGGTGGCAGGATTAGAGCCCATGTCCTCTGACTCTCAAGCCGGTGCTCTTAATAATAATAAAGACATTTATAAAGCACTTACTAGGTTCTTCTAGACTGTGAGCCCACTGTTGGGTAGGGACCGTCTCTATGTGTTGCCAACTTGTACTTCCCAAGTGCTTAGTACAGCGCTCTGCACACAGTAAGCGCTCAATAAATGCGATTGATTGATTGCAAAACACTGTTCTAAGCACTGGGGAGGTTACAAGGTGATCAGGTTGTCCCACGGGGGGCTCACAGTCTTCATCCCCATTTTCCAGATGAGGGAACGGAGGCCCAGAGAAGTGAAGTGACATGCCCAAAGTCACGCAATTGGTGGAGCCGGGATTTGAACCCCTGACCTCTGACTCCAAAGCCCGGGCTCTTTCCACTGAGCCACGCTTCTCCTTCAGGAGGCCTTCCCAGACTGAGCCCCCTGCTTCCTTTCCCGTCCTCCCCCTCTCCATCCCCCCCGCCCTTCCTCCTTCCCTTCCCCACAGCACCTGTATATATGTATAGATGTTTGTTCGTATTTATTACTCTATTTATTTTACTTGTACATATCTATTCTATTTATTTTATTTTGTTAGTATGTTTTGTTTTGTTCTCTGTCTCCCCCTTCTAGACTGCGAGCCCGCTGTTGGGTAGGGACCGCCTCTATATGTTGCCAACTTGGACTTCCCAAGGGCTTAGTCCAGTGCTCTGCACACAGTAAGCGCTCAATAAATACGATTGATTGATTGATTGATTCTCAAAGCCACGGGAATCTTGGCCAAATTGGTGGGGGGTGGGAGGCAGGTGGGGGGTTCTCCCAGCAGACAGGGCCTGGCTGCGATGACCTCATAGCAACAGCCACGGGGCATTTAGGGCAATTTCATGGGACATATTTGTTCCTCCCGTCTGGATTCTGAGAGAGTTTTCGCCTCCCCAGCCGTCTCCATGGAAACCTGGGCTGCCCAGTTGGGTTTTTGGGGGGCTCTGATCCGTATCGGGGGTCGCCCGGCTGGCTCTCAGGCCCACTGTTGGGTAGGGACCGTCTCTACATGTTGCCAACTTGTACTTCCCAAGCGCTTAGTACAGAGCTCAGCACCCAGTAAGCGCTCAATAAATACGATTGATTGATTGAGGGAGAGTTGGGCTTGGAGGGGAATTCCTGCCCGGTGATGGGGGTGGGTGGGTGGGAGATGCAGGGTGGGAGAGGCCCTTGTCTGGGGCCAATTCTTCAGAAACCCCGAATAATAATAATGATGGCATTGGTTAAGCGCTTACTATTTATTATTATTATACTTATTATTACTCTATTTTACTTGTACATATTTATTCTATTTATTTTATTTTGTTAATATGTTTTGTTTTGTTGTCTGTCTCCCCCTTCTAGACTGTAAGCCCACTGTTGGGTAGGGACCGTCTCTATATGTTGCCGACTTGGACTTCCCAAGCGCTTAGTACAGTGCCCTGCACACAGTAAGCGCTCAATAAATGCGACTGAATGAATGAATGAATGAATGACCCAGGCCCCTGGGCCCTCGGTGTCCTTTCTGGCCTAGGTGGGACAGGGGGTGGTGTGGGGGCGATCAGTCCAGTCCAGGAGCTGTGGACCATCTCCAAACTGCAGGGCCCCAACGTGGCTCAGTGGAAAGAGCCCGGGTTTTGGAGTCAGAGGTCATGGGTTCAAATCCCGGCTCCGCCAATTGTCAGCTGCGGGACTTTGGGCAAGTCACCTCTCTGGGCCTCAGTTACCTCATCTGGAAAATGGGGATTAAGACTGTGAGCCCCCTGGGGGACAACCTGATCACCTTGTAGCTTCCCCAGTGCTTAGAACAGTGCTTGGCACATAGTAGGCGCTTAATAAGTGCCATCATTATTATTATTATTATTATTCCGTCCCCCAGCGTGGAGAGTAGCGTGCAGTTGGGGACACTGTGAGGAGCGCTCTGGCCCTCTGTGGACACTGTGTGAGGGGGTGGGTGGGGGCGTCTCTTGCAGATCCCCTCCACCTAACTCCCTTGCAAAATCAGGGGTCTGGGGGTACGGACGGGTGGCCACCCCACCTTTCCCCCGGGGACGGCCAGATAATAATTATAATAATAGTATTTGTTAGGCGCTTACTATGTGCCAAGCACTGTTCCGAGCACTGGGGGAGATACAAGGCCATCAGGTTGCCCCCGCAGGGCTCATGGTCTTAATCCCAATTTTACAGATGAGGTCACTGAGGCACAGAGAATAATAACAGTAATAATGGTATTTGTTAAGCGCTTACTATGTGCCAAGCACTGTTCCAAGCGCCGGGGGAGATACAAGGTAACCAGGTTGTCCCCCGTGGGGCTCACGGTCTTAATCCCCATTTTACAGATGAGGTCACTGAGGCACAGAGAATAATAATAATAATAATAATAATAATAATAATAATAATAATAATGGTATTAAGCGCTTACTATGTGCCAAGCACTGTTCCAAACGCTGGGGGAGATACAAGGTAACCAGGTTGCCCCCCGCAGGGCTCACGGTCTTAATCCCCATTTTACAGATGAGGTCACTGAGGCACAGAGAATAAAAATAATAATAGTATTTGTTAAGCACTTACTATGTGCCAAGCACTGTTTCGAGCACTGGGGGAGATACAGAGTCATCAGGTTGCCCCCCGCAGGGCTCATGGTCTTAATCCCCATTTTACAGATGAGGTCACTGAGGCACAGAGAATAATAACAGTAATAATGGTATTTGTTAAATGCTTACTACGTGCCAAGCACTGTTCCAAACGCAGGGGGAGATACAAGGTAACCAGGTTGTCCCCCGTGGGGCTCACGGTCTTAATCCCCATTTTACAGATGAGGTCACTGAGGCACAGAGAATAATAATAATAATAATAATAATAATAATAATAATAATAATAATAGTATTTGTTAAGTGCTTACTACATGCTAAGCACTGTTCCAAGCGCTGGGGGAGATACAAGGTAACCAGGTTGTCCCCCGCGGGGCTCACGGTCTTAATCCCCATTTTACAGATGAGGTCACCGAGGCACAGAGAATAATAATAATAATAATAATATTTGTTAAGTGCTTACTACATGCTAAGCACTGTTCCAAGTGCTGGGGGAGATACAAGGTAACCAGGTTGTCCCCCGCGGGGCTCACGGTCTTAATCCCTATTTTACAGATGAGGTCACTGAGGCATAGATAATAATAATAATAATAATGGTATTTGTTAAGCGCTTACTAAGTGCCGAGCACTGTTCTAAGCGCTGGGGGAGATACAAGGTAATCAGGTTGTCCCTCGTGGGGCACACGGTCTTAATCCCCATTTTACAGATGAGGTCACTGAGGCACAGAGAATAATAATAATATTAATAATAATAATAATGGTATTAAGCACTTACTACGTGCCAAACACTGTTCCAAACGCTGGGGGATATACAAGGTAACCAGGTTGTCCCCCGTGGGGCTCACGGTCTTAATCCCCATTTTACAGATGAGGTCACCGAGGCACAGAGAATAATAATAATAATAATGGTATTTGTTAAGTGCTTACTACGTGCTAAGCACCGTTCCAAGTGCTGGGGGAGATACAAGGTAACCAGGTTGTCCCCCGCGGGTCTCATGGTCTTAATCCCCATTTTACAGATGAGGTCACTGAGGCACAGATAATAATAATAATGGTATTTGTTAAGCCCTTACTATGTGCCAAGCACTGTTCTAAACGCTGGGGGAGATACAAGGTCATCAGGTTGTCCCCCGTGGGGGTCCCAGAAGTGAAGCGGGTTGCCCGAAGTCACCCAGCAGAGAACTTACTTCCCCTGACTCCCAGTAATAATAATCATGGTATAAAGGTTTACTACGTGCCAAGTGCTGGGGTGGCTACCAGGTGATCAATCAATTAATCAATCATATTTATTGAGCGCTTACTGTGTGCAGAGCACTGTACTAAGCGCTTGGGAAGTACAAGTTGGCAACATCTAAAGACAGTCCGTACCCAACAGTGGGCTCACAGTCTAGAAGGGGGAGACAGAGAACAAAACCAAACATACTAACAAAATAAAATAGAATAGATATGTACAAGTAAGATAAATAGGTGATGAGGTTGTCCCACTTGGGGCTCCGAGTCTTCATCCCCATTTTCCAGATGAGGTCACTGAGGCGCAGAGAAGCGAAGCAGGTTGCCCAAAGTCACCCGGCAGACAAGGGTGGTTGGCAGGATTAGAACCCATGTCCTCTGATTCCCAAGCCAACAAGCCACGACCCCAGCGGGGCCGCCCTCCTCCTCTTGGGTCCCCCAGGTCGCGGGTGGAGCCCCTCAGTGCCAGTCCCAGGGAGACGCTTAGTACACTGCCTTGCACACACTGAGCACTCAATAAATACGATTGAATGAATGAGTTGTGGGGAGGGCCGGTCCTGAGAAGCAGCGTGGCTCAGTGGAAAGAGCCCGGGCTTTGGGAGCTAGAGGTCACGGGTTCTAATCCTGGCTCTGCCAGCTGAGTGACATGTATATATGTTTGTTCGCATTCATTACTCTATTTATTTTACTTGTACATATCTATTCTATTTATTTTATTTTGTTAATATGTTTTGTTTTGTTGTCTGTCTCCCCCTTCTAAACTGTGAGCCCACTGTTGGGTAGGGACCGTCTCTATATGTTGCCAACTTGTACTTCCCAAGCGCTTAGTACAGTGCTCCGCACACAGTAAGCACTCAATAAATACAATTGATTGATTGATTGACTTTGGGCGATTCACTTAACTTCTCTGCGTCTCAGTTACCTCATCTGTAAAATGGGGATTAAGACTGTGAGCCCCCCGTGGGACAGCTTGATCTCCTTGTAACCTCCCCAGCGCTTAGAACAGTGCTTTGCACACAGTAAGCACTTAATAAATGCTATCATTATTATTCATTCATTCAATCAATCGTATTTATTGAGCGCTTACTGTGTGCAGAGCACTGTACTAAGCGCTTGGGAAGTACTATCCCGCTTGTCAGCTTGTGTGACTTTGGGCCAGTCCCTTCACTTTTCTGGGCCTCAGTTCCCTCATCTGGAAAATGGGGATGAAGACTGTGAGCCCTGCGCGGGACAACCTGATCACCTTGTATCTATCCCGGCGCTTAGAACAGTGTGTGGCACATAGTAAGCGCTTAACAAATATTATTTCTAAGACTGTGAGCCCGTTGTTGGGTAGGGACCGTCTCTATCCGTTGCTCATTTGTACTGCGAATCCCGGCTCTGCCACTTGCCGGCTGTGTGACCTTGGGTGAGTCACTTCACTTCTCTGGGCCTGGTGAATGAAGACTGTGAGCCTCACGTGGGACAACCTGATGACCCTCTATCTACCCCAGTGCTTAGAACAGTGCTTGGCCCATAGTAAGCGCTGAACAAATACCAACATCATTATTATTATTATTATTATTATTATTATTATTATTATTATTATTCCCAGGCCGAGAAGCAGCGTGGCTCAGTGGAAAGAGCGCGGGCTTTGGAATCAGAGGTCATGGGTTCAAATCCCGACTCTGCCAATTATCAGCTGTGTGACTTTGGGTAAGTCACTTCATTTCTCTGGGCCTCAGTTCCCTCATCTATAAAATGGGGATTAAGACTTTGAGTCCCCCGTGGGACAACCGGATCACTTTGTAACCTCCCTAGCGCTTAGAACAGTGCTTGGCACATAGTAAGCGCTTAATAAAAAGGGGATTAAGATTGTGAGCCCCCCGTGGAACAACCGGATCACTTTGTAACCTCCCCAGCGCTTAGACCAGTGCTTTGCACATAGTGAACGCTTAATAATAAAATGGGGATTAAGATTGTGAGCCCCCCGTCACTTTGTAACCTCCCCAGCGCTTAGAACAGTGCTTGGCACATAGTAAACGCTTAATAAAATGGGGATTAAGATTGCGAGCCCCCCGTCACTTTGTAACCTCCCCAGCGCTTAGAACAGTGCTTGGCACATAGTAAGCGCTTAATAAAATGGGGATTAAGATTGTGAACCCCCCGTGGAACAACCGGATCACTTTGTAACCTCCCCAGCGCTTAGAACAGTGCTTGGCACATAGTAAGCGCTTAATAAAATGGGGATTAAGATTGTGAACCCCCGGGGAACAACCGGATCGCTTTGGAACCTCCCAGCGCTTAGAACAGTGCTTTGCACATAGTAAGCGCTTAATAAAATGGGGATTAAGATTGCGAACCCCCCGGGGAACAACCGGATCACTTTGGAACCTCCCCAGCGCTTTGCAAATAGTGAGCGCTTAATAAAGTGGGGATTAAGATTGTGAGCCCCCTGTGGATCACTTTGTAACCTCCCCAGCGTTTAGAACAGTGCTTGGCACATAGTAAGCGCTGAATAAATGCCATTATTATTATTATTATTACTCTGCACCCAGTAAGCGCTCAATAAATACGACTGAATGAATGAACGAAGGAGTGGGAGCCCCGGCGGGGCAAAACACCTGCTCCTCGCCACCCCCCAACCGCCTCCTCCTCCTCCAGGAAGCCCCCCCAGCCCCACTTACAGCCAGTTGCTGGCGGCGGCCGAGCAGAGGGCGAAGAGCAGGAGCTTCAGGGAGCGCAAGCTCATTCTGCCGCCGGGACCGGCCCGTCGAAGCCGCAGGTGGGCGTCTCCCCCGCTCCGGGCCCGGGACCCCGGGGGGCCGAGGGGGGGGGGGGTGGGGGGCGACCCTCACGCACCGGGGCCCGGACCCCCGGCCTGGGGGGCAGCGGAGGGCCCGGCGGGCAGGCCGGGGGGGGACGGGGCCGAGGGGCTGGCCGTGTCTCTGGCCGGACCGATGCCCGTGTCTCTGGCCGTCCCTCTGGCCGTCCTTCTGTCTGGACCAGTGTCCGTCCTTCTGGCCGGCCCACTGCCCTGTACCAGTGTCCGGCCCACTGTCCGTCCTTCTGTCCGGCCCACCGTCCTGTACCAGGGTCCGTCCTTCTGTCCGCCCCTCTGTCCCTACCTAGGCCCGTCCTTCTGTCCGTCCCACTGCCCTGTACCAGTGTCCGTCCCACCGTCCTGTACCAGGGTCCGTCCTTCTGTCCGTCCCTCTGTCCGTCCCTCTGTCCCTACCTAGGCCTGTCCTTCTGTCCCTCCCACTGTCCGTCCCTCTGTCCCTACCTAGGCCCGTCCTTCTGTCCGTCCCTCTGTCCTGCACCAGGGTCCCTCCCACTGTCCGTCCCTCTGTCCCTACCTAGGCCCGTCCTTCTGTCCGTCCCTCTGTCCTGCACCAGGGTCCGTCCCTCTGTCCGTCCCTCTGTCCCTACCTAGGCCCGTCCTTCTGTCCGTCCCCCTGTCCGCCCCACTGTCCTGCACCAGGGTCCGTCCCTCTGTCCTGTACCAGGGTCCGCCCTTCTGTCCCTACCTAGGCCCGTCCCTCCGTCCGCCCCACTGTCCTGCACGAGGGGCCGTCCTCCTGTCCGTCCCACTCTCCTGTGCCAATCAATCAATCAATCAGTCAATCGTTTGGATTGAGCGCTTGCTGTGTGCAGAGCACTGGACTAAGCGCTCGGGAAGGACAAGTTGGCAACCTAGAGCGAGGCGGTCCCTACCCAACGGTTACCGGTGTCCGTCCTCCCCCCTGTCCCTCTGCCCGTCCCACCGTCCCGTAGCAGGGTCCGTCCCTCTGTCCGTCCTCCTTTTCGCCCCACGGGGTCCGTCCCCGCGTCCGCCCCTCGGCCCGCCCGGCCCAGACTGTCAGCGCGGCCGGAGCGGCCCGGGATGCGGGGCGGGGGGCGGGCCTGGGGGCGGGCCGAGGATGGGGTTACCTGGGCGGGTCCAGGGAGCCGCCACTCCCCGTCCCCCCCCCCCCCCACTCCAGTCCGTCCCCCCGGGCCCGACCCCCTCCCCGGACCCCCGGGAGAGGAGGGGGGCAAGGAGGAGGGGGCGGGGACTGCCCCTCTTGGGCACAGGCCCTGGCCTCCTTCCCTTGGCCAGCGCTGACCCCAGCGGGCTCTGCCCGGGGCCAGCCGGGTGGGAGTCTCCCCCAGCGTCCAGGGACTCGGCCTCTTCCCGACCCCTTCTCCCCAGCCCTCCCCTCCCGCCCCCAGACTCATCTCCCCCAGGAAAATCCGCTCTGGCTAACGGGCCAACTCCGGGCCTCGGGGGAGGGTCCCCAGGGGGGTCTGGAGGAGGACAGGGAACCCTTTCACAGCCCCTGGGCAGGGCCCGAGCAGAGGGAGTCGAAAACCCCACCGAGATCCATTTCATTCCATCGTATTTATTGAGCGCTTACTGTGTGCAAGAGCACTGCACTAAGCGCTTGGGAAGCCCGAGTTGGCAACATAGAGAGACGGTCTCTACCCAACAGCGGGCTCACAGACTATTAGGGGGAGACGGATAACAAAACAAAACATATTAACCAAATAAAATAAATAGAATAAATATGTACAAATAGAGTAATAAATCCGTACAAACATATATACATATATACAGGTGATGTGGGGAGGGGAAGAAGGTAAGGCTTCTGCCCGGCCGCGGCTGGGCACTGGGAGGGTCCCCAGGGGGGTGTGGAGGAGGACAGGGAACACTTTCACAGCCCCTGGGCAGGGCTCGAGCAGAGGGAGTCGAAAACCCCACCGAGATCCATTTCACTCCATCGTATTTATTGAGCGCTTACTGTGTGCAAGAGCACTGCACTAAGCGCTTGGGAAGCCCGAGTTGGCAACATAGAGAGACGGTCCCTACCCAACAGCGGGCTCACAGACTATTAGGGGGAGACGGATAACAAAACAAAACATATTAACCAAATAAAATAAATAGAATAAATATGTACAAATAGAGTAATAAATCCGTACAAACATATATACATATATACAGGTGATGTGGGGAGGGGAAGAAGGTAAGGCTTCTGCCCGGCCGCGGCTGGGCACGGGGGAGGGTCCCCAGGGTGGTCTGGAGGAGGACAGGGAACACTTTCACAGCCCCTGGGCAGGGCCCGAGCAGAGGGAGTCGAAAACCCCACCGAGATCCATTTCATTCCATCGTATTTATTGAGCGCTTACTGTGTGCAAGAGCACTGCACTAAGCGCTTGGGAAGCCCGAGTTGGCAACATAGAGAGACGGTCCCTACCCAACAGCGGGCTCACAGACTATTAAGGGGAGACGGACAACCAAACAGCATATTAATCAAATAAAATAAATAGAATAAATATGTACAAATAAAATAAAGGGAGTAATAGATCCGTACAAACATATATACAGGTGATGTGGGGAGGGGAAGAAGGTAAGGCTTCTGCCCGGCCGCGGCTGGGCACGGGGGAGGGTCCCCAGGGGGGTCTGGAGGAGGACAGGGAACACTTTCACAGCCCCTGGGCAGGGCTCGAGAAGAGGGAGTCGACAACCCCACCGAGATTCACTCATTTCATTCGATCGTATTTATTGAGCGCTTACTGTGTGCAAGAGCACTGTACTAAGCGCTTGGGGAGCCCAAGTTGGCAACATATAGAGACGGTCCCTACCCAACAGCGAGCTCACAGTCTAGAAGATCCTCCTGGAGTTTTTCCAACCTTTCCTCAGCAGTCAAAATTCATTCATTCAATCGTATTTAGTGAGCGGTTACTGTATGCAGAGCACTGTACTAAGCGCTTGGGAAGTACAAATTCCCTTCAAAGCCCTACTGAGAGCTCACCTCCTCCAGGAGGCCTTCCCAGACTGAGCCCCCTCCTTCCTCTCTCCCTCCTCCCCCTCCTCCCCACCCTACCTCCTTCCCCTCCCCACAGCACCTGTAAATATGTTTGTACATATTTATTACTCTATTTCTTTTACTTGTACATATTTACTATTCTATGTACTTTATTTTGTTAATATGTTTTGTTTTGTTGTCTGTCTCCCCCTTCTAGACTGCGAGCCTGTTGTTGGGTAGGGACCGTTTCTATATGTTGCCAACTTGTACTTCCCAAGCTCTTAGTACAGTGCTCTGCACACAATAAGCACTCAATAAATACGGTTGAATGAATGAATACAAATCGGCAACATGTAGAGACGGTCCCTACCCAACAACTGGCTCACAGTCTAGAAGATGGGGATTAAGAGTGTTGTCTCTATCTGTTGCCAAATTGTACTTTCCAAGCACTCAGTACAGTGTTGTGCACACAGTAAGCGCTCAATAAATACGATTGAATGAAGGAATAAGAGTGTGAGCCCAGGTGGGACAGGGCCTCTAACCAAATTGTAGATACCCCAGCCCGTAGGAAGGTGCTTGGCACATAGTAAGCACTTAACAAATAGCTTGGCATAGTGAATAGAGCTCCGGGCTGGGAATCAGAAGGTCAAGGGTTCTAATCCTGCCTGCTGGGTGACCCCTGTGCATGTCACTTTGTGTCTCCATGCCTCAGTTACCTCCTCTGTAAAATGGGGAGTGAGACTGTGAGCCCCACATGGGACAGGGACCGTGTCCAATCCAATTTGTCGTATCCACCCCAGTGCTTTGTACAGTACCTGTCATATAGTAAGTGCTTAACAAACACCATCATCATTATTATCATTATTATCATTACATGCAGTCCCTCTTCCTCTTGGAGCTCACAATCTAAGGAGACCAGCTATCGAACCCCCATTTTGCAGTTGAGGGAACTGAGGCCCAGAGGAAGTGAAATGACTTGTTCAAGGTCACACAACAGGCAAGTGGCAGAATCAGGATTAGAATCCAGGGCCTCGGGCTCTCAGGCTTGAGGTCTTTCCACTAGGCCACACAGCCACGCTGCCCTCGGATCGACCCGACAGCATTCCTAACATTTAGTATGTATCAATTCCCATCCTCAGGACTCTTCTCTATGGTTTATGTACAGTCAGCACGTAGAACAGTGCTTCGCACGTAGTAAGTGCTTAACAAATACCATCATTATTATTATTCAACTGTACATTCAGTTATTTATTCCAATTCCCCCATTTTATAAATATTTTTAGGTCACCTCTCCCATTAGAGCAGCAGCTCTCTGTGGGCAGGGAATGCATCTCATCCTTCTCCTCTACCATCCCAAGTGCTTGCTACATCACATCACAACCAGTGCACACTCCGTATCCTCCTCCTCATCATCGGTGGTATTTATTGAGCGCTTAATGTGTGCAGAACACTGTACTGAGCACTTGGGGGAGTAAAACACAACAGATTCAGTAGGCGCATTCCCTGCCCATAGTGAGCTTACCATCTATAAGCGGAGACAGACATTAATATAAATAAATAACATATCATTTACAGATAGGTACATAAGTGTTGTGTAGTTGAGGGTGGGACAAATATCAAATGCCCAAAGGTCACAGATCCAAGCGCATAGGTGACGCAGAAGGGAATGGGAGCCCAAGAAAAGGGTTTAATCCAGGAAGTCAATTTGTGTGTGATTTCCAGGGAACTAGCCCTAATGGGGAGGACAGAGATCTTGCCCTGGCGTTACGGCACCGTGGGATTATGAGTCCTGTTTGAGGAGTGTGGCTGTGATCTCCGTGTCCTCGGAGGAGAGAAGCCGGGGAAGGGGCCGCTGTCAGCTCTGCCTCTCGGAGCACGTGTTATAGAGAAGCAGCATGGCTCAGTGGAAAGAGCACGGGCTTTGGAGTCAGAGGTCTTGGGTTCGAATCCCTGCTCCACCACATGTCTGCTGTGTGACTTTGGGCAAGTCACTTAACTTCTCTGAGCCTCAGTTACCTCATCGGTAAAATGGGGATTAAGACTGTGAGCCCCACGTGGAACAACTTGATCACTTTGTATCCCCCCCCAGTGCTTAGAACAGTGCTCTGCACATAGTAAGTGCTTACCAAATGCCATTATTATTATTATTATTATTATTATTTCCTTCCACAAGCACCCTCCCCATCTGGTCCTAGGGCATCCTCCAGTGGAGTGGCTGCAGAGTAAAGAGCCTTGTCCGTCCGGGTGGTCCCTGTGGCTTAGGGATGGGACCCTCCAACTCGGCCTGCTCAGATGCGGATCTAAGGGCCAAGAGCCCACCGGTGGTGGGGCTGAAGGCAGGGCAGAGGGTAGCCAGCAGCAGACCCTCCCTCTCCCTGTAATAATAATAATAATAATAATAATAATAATAATCATAATAATAATAGTAATAATAATGTTTGTATTTCTTAAGCGCTTACTATGTGCCAAGCACTGTTCTAAGTGCTGGGGGGATACAAGGTAATCAAGCTTGTCCCACTTGGGGCTCACAGTCTTCATCCCCATTTTACAGATGAGGAAACTGAGGCACAGAGAAGTTAAGTGATTTGCCCAAAGTCACACAGCTGACAAGTGGAGGAGCCGGGGTTAGAACCCATGACCTCCGACTCCCAAGCCCGGGCTCTTTCCACTGAGCCACTCTGCTTCCCTGCAATAGCAGTGCAGGGAGCGGAGTGCCCAGGGTGGCTGGCTGGCAGGAGGGAGATGTGGGCAAAGTTTTTCCCCTCTTCCAGACTCAGAAACACCTGCTCGTTGGAGCCCTTTCCGGCTCTCCTTAGACCACAAAACTAATCTGGGATTTCATTCAAATAATGACTGCCCATTGCTTGATTGTCCTCGGAGTCCACATAGGACTTTAACTCAGGCGACTGGCAGGAGATTTCATTTTTCCCCACCTCCCCAAAGTATAATGTTTTTTGCAGAACAAGAATAGCTTGATTCATTCATTCATTCAATCGTATTTATTGAGCGCTTACTGTGTGCGGAGCACTGTACTAAGAGCTTGGGAAGTACAGGCTGGCAACATATAGAGACGGTCCCTACCCAACAGTGGGCTCACAGTCTAGAAGGGGGAGACAGACAACAAAACAAAGCATATTAACAAAATAAAATAAATAGAATAAATATGTAAAAGTAAAATGAATAGAGTAATAAATATGTACAAACATATATACATATATACAAGTGCTGTGGGGAGGGGAAGGAGGTAAGGCAGCGGGGATGGGGAGGGGGAGGAGGGGGAGAGGAAGGAGGGGGCTCAGTCTGGGGCAAGCCCTTACTGTGTGTTAAGCACTGTTCTAAGGATTGGGGTAGATACAAAATAGAAAACCAGTGTAGCTTAGGGATAGAAAGAATGATAATAATAATAATAGATAGATCCCAGGGCCAGAGAGTCAGAAGGACCTGGGTTCTAATCCCAATTCCGCCACTCGTCTATTGTCACTATGGGCCTGTCACTTCACTGAGTCCCAGTCATCTCATCTGTAAAATGGGGATAAGCCCGTGATCCCCATGTGGGATATGGACCGTTTCCAACCTGATGAGCTCATATTCATTTATTCATTCATTCATTCATTCATTCACTCAATCAGTCGTATTTGATGCTGCCTAACCCTCGGAAATTGGAGGGGACAGTCCGGCGCTACTTAGACCATTCTTCCAAGGGGTGACCAACGTACAGGGGCCACAGACATGGCCCTGGGTGGCCTCGTCTTCCCTCAGGTTAGGGAGAGGACAGAGAGGAGGGACGAGTCATACAGGGGAGGCCTCCCTCAAAGGCAGGAGGAGGGACCTGTTGAAGCCAAAGTGTCAGATTCAAAGAATGGCGCCCCATAATAATATTAATGATATTTGTTAATCACTTACTGTGTGAGCAGGCTGAGGATGGGCAGCAATCCCCTGTAGTTTAATTCAGTTAATCCAACAATGGCATTTCTTTTTCTTTTTTTAATTGTATTTGTCAAGCGCTCACTATGTGCCAAGCATTGTATTAAGCTCTGGGTTAGATATATGCCAAGCAGATTGGACACTGTCCCTGACCCACATGGGGCTCACAGTCTTAATCCCCATTTTTTTTCACATGAGGTAACTGAGGAACTAATAATATTGATGGTATTTGTTAATCACCTACTATGTGAGCAGGCTGAGGCTGAGCAGCAATCCCCTGTCATTTAATTCAGTTAATCCAACAATGGCATTTCTTTTTCTTTTTTTAATTGTATTTGTCAAGCACTCACTATGTGCCAAGCACTGTATTAAGCTCTGGGGTAGATATATGCCAAGCAGATTGGACACTGTCCCTGTCCCACACGGGGCTCACAGTCTTAATCCCCATTTTTTTTCACATGAGGTAACTGAGGAACTAATAATATTGATGGTATTTGTTAATCACTTACTATGTGAGGAGGCTGAGGCTGTGCAGCAGTCCCCTGTCATTTAATTCAGTTAATCCAACAATGGCATTTCTTTTTCTTTTTTTAATTGTATTTGTCAAACGCTCACTATGTGCCAAGCACTGTATTAAGCTCTGGGGTAGATATATGCCAAGCAGATTGGACACTGTCCCTGTCCCACATGGGGCTCACAGTCTTAATCCTCATTTTTTTTTTTTCACATGAGGTAACTGAGGAACAGAGGAGTTGGGTGACTTGCCCAAAATCACACAGAAGACAAGTGGCAGAGTCAGGATTAGACCCCAGGTCCTTCTTACTCCCAGGCCCGAGCTTTTTCCACTGTACTAAGCACTTGGGAGAATATAATACAACAGAGTTGGTAGACAGGTTTCCTGCACACAATGAGTTTACAGCCTAGAGGGAGAGGTAGACAGTGCTATAAATAGATAATTTATAGATAGGCACATTCATTCATTCAATCATATTTATTGAGCGCTTACTGTGTGAAGAGCACTGTACTACGTGCTTGGGAAGTACAAGTTGGCAACATATAGAGACAGTCCCTACCCAACAGTGGGCTCACAGTCTAGAAGGGGGAGAGTACATAAGTGCTGAGGGGATGTGGGTAGGGTGAATATCAAGTGCCCAAATAGTAATAATAATAATTTTGGTATTTGTTAAGCACTTACTATGTGCAGAGCACTGTTCTAAGCGCTGGGGAGGATGCAAGGTGATCAGGTTGTCCTATGTGGGGCTCACAATCTTAATCCCCATTTTACAGGTGAGGTAACTGAGGACCAGAGAATAATAATAATAATAATGATGGCATTTATTAAGTGTTTACTATGTGCGAAGCACTGTTCTAAGCGCTGGGGAGGATGCAAGGTGATCAGGTTGTCCCATGTGGAGCTCACAATCTTAATCCCCATTTTACAGGTGAGGTAACTGAGGCCCAGAGAAGTGAAGTGACTTCATCATCATCAATCGTATTTATTGAGCGCTTACTGTGTGCAGAGCACTGTACTAAACGCTTGGGAAGTACAAGTTGGCAACATATAGAGACAGTCCCTACCCTGCAGTGGGCTCACAGTCTAAAAGGGGGAGACAGAGAACAAAACCGAACATACTAACAAAATAAAATAAATAGACTTGCCCAAAGTCACACAGCTGACAGGCGGCGAAGCCGGGATTTGAATCCATGACCTCTGACTCCAAAGCCTGGGCTCTTTCCAATGAGCCATGCTGTTTCCCCCAAAGGGTACCGATCCAAATGCATAGAAGATGGAGAAGGGAGAAGGAGTAGGGGAAAAGAGGGTTTAATTGGGAAAGGCCACTTGGAGATGTAATGTCAGTAACGCTTTGCAAGTGGAGAAGACAGAGAAGAGAGAAGGAGTAGGGGAAAAGAGGGTTTAATTGGGAAAGGCTACTTGGAGATGTGACATCAATAAAGCTTTGCAGGTGGGGAGTGGGTAGTGTGGCATAGATGGAGGGGGAGGGATTTCCAAGCCAGAAGGCGGATGGTGAGTTAGGTGAGATCGAGGTACAGCGAGTAAACTGGCGCTAGAGGATCGAAGTGTGAAATCTAGGCTGTTGTAAAAGATGGGTGAGTGTGGTAGGAGGGGGTGAGTCGACTGAGTGCTTTAAAGCTGACGGTGAGAAGCATTAGCTCCTCACGCGAGCTAAGACACCAGCCCCAAGGTCATTGCCAGGTTCCTCCCTGGCAGGACCCGGTGAAGCCCGGGGCACGTTGTGGCAGGAGGGAGGTTGCCAAAACCTGGCCCAGGGCCGCCTGGAGGAAGAGAGGGTTTCTCTTCTGGTGGCCTCCACCTAGATCCTCTCACCCCTATCCCAGGGGCGGGGTGAGGGGTGGGCGGGAGGGTGAGTGGGGAGTTTTTCCCACCTCTCCCGAATTCACCCTGGGAAAGGATCGGGGTCCATTAGAGTAGGCATCTGATCAGGAGCAGCAAAATCAGAAGCAGCGACAATAAGACAATTTTAATCCCCAAATTGGCCGGACATTCCCAGCCAGACTGGCCTGGTATCCACGCAGCCATCACTCCACGCCCTCTGGAAAGTCCTAGCGGAGGCCCCTGGCCTGAGGGGCTAACGAGCTAAGGAGTGCAGGCCCCGTCCAAGGGAAGGGGTGGAGAGGAAAGAATGCAGACTGCTTGGAAGTCACAACAGCAGTTGGGGGGAGAGTAAGGTTCAGAGGGGCAGGCTGGGCCCAGATAGTTCCAGGCGGTGAGCATCCCCTTCCCACCCCATAGGACCAGGCTGGACTGGGAGGGCTCTACTGAGACCTGCAATCCCAAAGGTGGCACTTTTGTGCTCCCGGACCTGGCGGGGCCTTCCCGCGGATAGGATCTGAGAGACATGGAGCCGGCCGGCATTCTCAGCCCGATTCCAGGGGCTAATCCACCACGCAGCACCCCTACACTAAATTGACCCCAGATGGGAGATAAACCACCCCACCACCGCCCTCTTCAAAATGGAAAAATAGTTTAGGGCAATAGCCATTTTCTCTACCCCTCCATACTGCATCTTCTTGGTCTCTCCTCTGCTCCCCGCTGTACCTGGCACTCCCTCCCGCTTCCCACTCTTTAGACCTCTGCTCTCTCCATTCTCAAAGCCCTTTTGACATTACTCCATCACCAGGAGGCCTTCCCTGATTAATTTTGAATCTCCCAACTCATATCCCCTGTCAATGCCAGTTCTGCCCTTTGTTGCCACCTAAGTAGCTTAGAGAAGTAGTGTGGCCTATTGGAAAGAGCACAGGCCTGAGATTTGCTCTGTTATTTGTCTGCCTTATGACCTTGGGCAAGTCGCTTATCTTCTCTGGGCCTCGATTCCCTCATCTGCAAAATGGGGATTCAAACCTGTTCTCCCTCCTATTTAGACTGATCGTCTTGTACCTGTCCCATCATTTCGTACAGTGCTTGGCACACAGTAAGCACTTAACAACTACCCCGATCATTATTAACTTTTCACAAAGATGTGCCTATCTGTATGCACTACTGCTTACCCAGAGTTGTAATTTATTTTATTGTCAACCCCTCCACCCCCGCGCCAGCCAGATTATGAACTCCTTGAGGGTACTCTTTGTCGTGAGTATTGCTCTCTACCAAATGCAGAGCGCAGGGCTCTGTACACAGAAGGCACACAATAAATACCATTGATTGATGTTTTCACTTGCTATATGAATCCTTTTTTGCTTTCCTTAGTGACAACAGTCAGAGCAGGAGGCTTTAAGTGGTCAATCAATGTATTTATTTAATAGTATTTGTTAAGCGCTTACTGTGTGCCAGGCACTGTAACAAACACCAGAGTAGATACAACCTAATCAGGTTGGATACAGTCCATGTCCTACATGGGGCTCACGATCTTAATCCCCATTTATAGAATAGGTAACTGAGGCACAGAGAAGTTAAGTGGATTGCCCGAGGTCAAACAGCAGACAAGTGGAGCAGCTGGGATTAGAACCTTGGCCCTCTGAGTCCCAGGGCTGTGCTTTATCCATTAGGCTGTACTGCTTCTTTATCATTCATCCTAAATCATGTTTATTGAGTGCCTTCTTGGTGCTGAGCACTGAGCTAAGCAGTTGGAGGAGTACAATATAATAGATTTAATAATAATGATGGTATTTGTTAAGCGCTTACCATGTGCAAAGCACTGTTCTAAGCACTGGGGAGGTTACAAGGTGATCAGATTGTCCCATGTGGGGCTCATGGTCTTAATCCCCATTTTACAGATGAGGGAACTGAGGCACAGAGAAGTTAAGTGACTTGCCCATAGTCACACAGCTGACAAGTGGTGGAGCCGGGATTAGAACCCATGACCTCTGACTCCAAAGCCCGGGATCTTTCCACTGAGCCATGCTGCTTCTCTAGACTAAGCCCTTCTTCCCTCTTCTCCCACTCCCTTCTGCCTCGCCTTGACCTTTTCCCCCTTATTCATCCCCCTTCCCAGCCCCACAGCACTTATGCACATATCTGTAATTTAATTTATGTATATTAATTTTTATCTCCCCCTCTAGCCTGTAAATTCATTGTGAGCAGGGAGCGTGTCTATTATACTGTACTCTCCCAAGTGCTCAGTATAGTGCTCGGCACACAGTAAACGCTCAGTAAATATGATTGACTGACTGATTGATGTTCCCTGCCCAGTAGGAGCTTACAGTCTAGTGAGACCCTCAGAGTTACAGAGGGGCAGCAGAGGCCCAGGTGGAAAAGAAAGACCATGGAAGATTTCAGACCTTGTTCTTTCTTTTTCTCGAGTGCTGTACGAGGGAAGAGGACGGAGAAAAGGAGGAAGGAAGGGTGGGGGGGGGGGGATGGGAAGGGGCTTTGGCACCTGCAAGGACCTTAAGAAAATTGCTCAGGCTGCTCTTATCAGCTGTGTGACTTTGGGCAAGTCACTTAACTTCTCTGTGCCTCAGTTACCTCATCTGTAAAATGAGGATGAAGACTGTGAGCCCCCTGTGGGACAACCTGATTACCTTGTATCTCCCCCAGCGCTTAGAACAGTGCTTGGCACATAGTAAGCTCTTAACAAATACCAACATTATTATTATTATTTTGAGATAAGCTTTGTCTTTTAGTGCTAAGCCTGGAAAGAGCGGTGTACTCATTCATTCACTCAGTCGTATTTATTGAGTACTTTACTGTGTGCAGAGCACTGTACTAAGTGCTTGGGAGAGTATAACAGACACATTCTGTTCTTAAGCGCTTAGTACACTGCTCTGCACACAATAAGCACTCAATAAATATGATTGATTGATTGATTCTGTTATATAAGCAGCCATATAAGCAGTGTGAGCAGTGTAAGCAGTGTAAGCAGTATAAGCAGTGTGAGCGTGAGCTTACATGTAAGCAGCATGGCTCAGTGGAAAAAGCACGGGCTTTGGAGTCAGAGGTCATGGGTTCAAATTCTGGCTCCACCAATTGTCAGCTGTGTGACTTTGGGCAAGTCACTTAACTTCTCTGGGCCTCAGTTACCTCATCTGTAAAATGGGGATTAAGACTGTGAGCCCCCCGTGGGGCAACCTGATCACCTTGTAACCTTCCCAGCACTTAGAACAGTGCTTTGTGCTTAGTAAATGCCATTATTATTATTATTATTATTATCATTATTATTATTCCCTGCCCACAGTGAGCTTATAGTCGGGGAAAGAGATGGGGGAGACAGACATTAATATAAATTAATATATTATGGATATGTACATGAGCGTTGTGGGGCTGAGGGAGGATGGTGGAGGTTAAATGGAGCAGATCAGGGTGATGCAGAAAGGAGTGGGAAAAGAGGAAATGAAGGCTTAGTCAGGGAAGGCCTCTTGGAGGAGATGTGCCTTCAATAAGGCTTTGAAGTGGGGGAGAGTAATTGTCGGTTAAGAAGAGGGAGGGTGTTTCAGGACAATAGTATGATGTGGGGGAGAGGTCAGCAGTGAAATAGATGTAATAATAATAATAATGGCATT
Organism: Tachyglossus aculeatus; assembly: GCF_015852505.1. Taxonomy (NCBI): domain Eukaryota; kingdom Metazoa; phylum Chordata; class Mammalia; order Monotremata; family Tachyglossidae; genus Tachyglossus; species Tachyglossus aculeatus. The sequence goes on along the minus strand of NC_052070.1, from coordinate 36,546,669 downwards.
TATTAAGTGCTTATTATGTACAAAGCACTGTTCTAAGCGCTGGTGAGGTTACAAGGTGATCAAGTTGTCCCACGGGTGGCTCACAGTCTTCATCCCCCATTTTACAAATGAGGTCACTGAGGCCCAGAGAAGTGAAGTGACTTGCCCAAAGTCACACAGCTGACAATTGGTAGAGCTGGGATTTGAACCCATGACCCCTGACCCCAAAGCCCGGGCTCTTTCCACTGAGCCATGCTGCTTCTCCAAAGTAATAGTAGTAATGAATATAATGGTGGCCTATTGGATAGAGCACCAGCCTGGGAGTCCTCTGGGAGAACCTGCCTGGGAGCACCAGCCTGGGAGTCAGAGAAGCAGCGTGGCTCAGTAGAAAGAGCCCGGGCTTTGGAGTCAGAGGTCATGGGTTCGAACCCTGGATCTGCCAATTGTCAGCTGTGTGACTTTGGGCAAGTCACTTCACTTCTCTGGGCCTCAGTTACCTCATCTGTAAAATGGGGATGAAGACTGTGAGCCCCCCGGGGGACAAGCTGATCACCTTGTAACCTCCCCAGTGCTTAGAACAGTGCTTTGCACATAGTAAGCGCTTAACAAATGCCATCATCATCATCATCAAGGACCTGGATTCCAGTTCTGGCTCTGCCACTTGTTTACTGGGTGACCTATGGGCAAATCACTTTACTTCTCTGTGCCTCAATCCCCTCATTTGTAAAATGGGGATTGAGACTGCGAACCCAAATGAGGGACAGAGACTGTGTCTAACCCAGTTTGCTTGTATCTACCCCAGAGCTTAGTACAGTGCCTGGCACATAGTAATCATTTAACAAATACCATTATATAATAATAATAATAGAAGTACCACCATCCTGTAGAATGTAAGCTCCTTGTGGGCAGGGATTGTTTCTATCAACTTCTAGACTGTGAGCCCACTGTTGGGTAGAGACCGTCTCTATATGTTGCCAACTTGTACTTCCCAAGCGCTTAGTACAGTGCTCTGCACAAAGCAGCTTGGCTCAGTGGAAAGAGCATGGGCTTTGGAGTCAGAGATCATGGGTTCAAATCCCTGCTCCGCCGCTTGTCAGCTGTGTGACTCTGGGCAAGTCACTTAACTTCTCTGTGCCTCAGTTATCTCATCTGTACAAGGGGGATTAAGACTGTGAGCCCCTCGTGGGACAACCTGATCACCTTGTAAGCTCCCCGGTGCTTAGAACAGTGCTTTGCACATAGTAAGCACTTAATAAATGCCATCATTATCAGCGCTTAGAACAGTGCTTTGCATATAGTAAGCGCTTAATAAATGCTATCATAATAAATCCGATTGAATGAATGAATGAACTCTACTATAGTATACTTTCCCAAACACTTAATACAGTGCTCTGCTCGCTGATTGATAGGTTGGTTGCCCCTTTTGACTTCCCGTCACCATTCCCACAGGCCTCGGTGAATGTCAATACTCTCCCTATTCATTTAGCCAAATTAAGCTACCCAAAAAGTCCATTCTGGCTGTGTTTCAGTTTTATTTCCTCCTTTCCCCCAACTGTTTTCCCTTCAGTTGGTTCCCTGACTTGGGGCTCTCACCCAGGTTCACTTTCCCAGAGGAGGGGTCTACCAGACGGCATTTGAGTGTAGGGCGGGAAACATGGAATAAGTAGAAAAGATGTTCAGCCCGCTGGTTTCCGCATGGCCCAGTTCAGGAGGAATACTAATGAGGATGATGATGATCATGGCATTTATTACGTGCTAGGTTTATGGAAGAAGAAGAAGAAGCTGCTTGAAGAAGCAGTGTTGCCTAGTGGGAAGAGCCTGTGACTGGGAGTCAGAAGACCTGGGTTCTAATTCTGCCTCTGCCACTTGTTTTCATTCATTCATTCATTCAATCATATTTATTGAGCATTTACTGTATGTAGAGCACTGTACTAAGCAATTGGAAAGTACAATTCAGCATCAAATGGAGACAATCGCTGCCCAACAACGGGCTTATAGTCTAGAAGAGGGGAGACAGACAGCAAAATAAGTAAATAGGTATCAATAGCATTAATATAAATAAATAGAATTATAGATATATACATATCATTAATAAAATAAAAAGAATAATAAATATAACAATAATAATAATGACATTTACTAAGCGCTTACTATGTGCAAAGCACTGTTCTAAGCGCTGGGGAGCTTACAAGGTGATCAGCTTGTCCCACGTGGGGCTCACAGTCTTCATCTTTTAGACTGTGAGCCCACTGTTGGGTAGGGACTGTCTCTATATGTTGCCAACTTGTACTTCCCAAGCGCTTAGTACAGTGCTCTGCACACAGTAAGTGCTCAATAAATACGATTGATTGATTGATCCCCATTTTACAGATAAGGGAACTGAGGCCCAGAGTAGTGAAGTGACCTGCCCAAAGTCACACAGCTAAGTGGGAGAGCTGGGATTTGAACCCATGACCTCTGACTCCAAACACAAGTGCTGTGGGGCAGGGAGGAGGGTGGAGAAGAGGGTGGGAGACAGGGCAATGGGAAGGGGAGGAGGAGCAGAGGAAAAGGGGGGCTAAGTCTGGGAAGGCCTCCTGGAGGAGGAGACCTCTCAGTTGGGCTTCAAAGGGGGGAAATGTGGTTGTTTGGAGGATTTGAGAAGGACGGGCATTCCAAGCCAGAGGTAGGACGTAGGTCTGGGGTCGACGGCGGGACAGGCGAGAATGAGGCAGAGTGAGAAGTTTAGCGCCAGAGGAGTGGAGTGTGTGGGCTGGGATGGAGAAGGAGAGAAGGGAGGTGAGGTAGGAGGGGGCAAGGGGATGGACAGCCTGGAAGCCCAGGGGGAGGAGTTTCTGCCTGATGGGTAGGTTGACAGGCAGCCACTGGAGATTTTTGAGGAGGTGGGGGGGGGGGCGACATGCCCAGAGCGTTTCTGTAGTGCAACCATGGGCAACTCACTTAGAGTATTTATTACTCTATTTATTTATTTATTTTATTTGTACATGTTTATTCTATTTATTTTATTTTGTTAATATGTTTTGTTTTGTTCAATCAATCAATCAATCGTATTTATTGAGCGCTTACTATGTGCAGAGCACTGTACTAAGTGCTTGGGAAGTCCAAGTTGGCAACATCTAGAGACGGTCCCTACCCAACAGTGGGCTCACAGTCTAAAAGGGGGAGACAGAGAACAAAACCAAACATACTAACAAAATAAAATAAATAGAATAGATATGTACAAGTAAAATAAATGGAGTAATAAATATGTACAAACATATATACATGTATACAGGTGCTGTGGGGAAGGGAAGGAGGTAAGATGAGGGGGATGGAGAGGGGGACGAGGGGGAGAGGAAGGAAGGGGCTCAGTCTGGGAAGGCCTCCTGGAGGAGGTGAGCTCTCAGTAGGGCCTTGACTCTGTCTCCCCCTTCTAGACCGTGAGCCCACTGTTGGGTAGGAACCATCTCTATATGTTGCCAACTTGTACTTCCCAAGCGCTTAGTACAGTGATCTGCACACAGCAAACGCTTAATAAATACAATTGAATGGATGAATGAATGAACTTCTCTGTGCCTCTGTTACCTCATCTGTAAAATGGGGATTAAGAGTGTAAGCCCCTTGTGGAACAGGGACCATGTGCAACCTGATGGTCTTGTGTCTACCCCAGTGATTAGTAAGGTGCCTGGAATAATAATAATAATCATGGCATTTGTTAAGCGCTTACTACATGCAAAGCACTGTTCTAAGCGCTGGGGGGGATACAATGTGATCAAGTTGTCCCACGTAGGGCTCGCAGTCTTAATCCCCATTTTTACAGATGAGGGAACTGAGGCTCAGAGAAGTTAAGTGACTTGCCCAAGGTCACACAGCAGACTTGTGGTGGATCCGGAACTCGAACCCACGACCTCTGACTCCAAAGCCCGGGCTTTTTCCATTGAGCCACGCTGCTTCTCTACAAATTCTCTGGAATATAGTAAGCCCTTAATAAATACCATTTTAAAAAAAGGATAGAAGACTATCAGATTTTCCACCCGGGATTTCCACCGTCTGTTTTGTCACCTCTTTACAGAAGAGGGGACTGAGGCACAGAGAGGTTAAGTGACTTGCTCAAGGTCACACAACAGATGAATGGTAGAGAAGCAGCATGGCCTAGTGGAAAGAGCATGGGCTTGGGAATCAGAGGACCTGGGTTCTAATGTCAGCTCTGCCAATTGCTTGCTGTGTGACCTTGGGCAGGTCACTTCACTTCTCTTTGCCTCAGTTCTCCCGTTCTCCCTCCAAATGGTATCACTTTTCCTGTGGGAGACAGGAGCAATGGAAATCCATTGGTGTTGTGGTTGCGTGGCTTAATGGAAAGAGCCCGGGCTTGGGAGTCGGAGGTCATGGGTTCTAATCCCGGCTCTGCCACTTATCAGCTGCGTGACTTTGGGCAAATCACTTCACTTCTCTGTGCCTCATCTGTAAAATGGGGATTAAGTCTGTGAGCCCCACGTGGGACAACCTGATTACCTTGTATCTACCCCAGAGCTTAGAACTGTGCTTGGCACATAGCAAGCGCGCTTGGGAGTTGGAGGTCATGGGTTCCAATCCCAGCTCCATCACTTCACAGCTGTGTGACCTTGGGGAAGTCACTTCAATCAATCAATCATATTTATTGAGCGCTTACTATGTGCAGAGCACTGTACTAAGCGCTTGGGAAGTACAAATTGGCAACATATAGTGACAGTCCCTACCCAACATTGGGCTCACAGTCTAAAATTGGGCTCACATTGGGCTTCACTTCTCTGTGCCTCAGTCCCCTCATCTGGAAAATGGGGATTAAGACTGTGAGCCCCCCGTGGGACAACCTGATCACCTTGTATCCTCCCCAGCACTTAGAACAGTGCTTTGCACATAGTAAGCGCTTAACAAATGCCATCATTATTATTATTATTATTACTTGGACTTCGAGCCCCATGCGGAACAGAAACTGTGTCCAACCTAATTACCTTGTACCTACCCCAGAGCTTAGAACAGTGTTTGACACATAGTAAGTGCTTAACAAGTACCATAAAAATAATTTTTTTAATTAAAAAACTCAGGTCTTAGGTTTTATTTAAAACTCAGGTCTCCTGACTCCCAGCCTTTTGTTGTTACGTGTTACGTGGCCTAGGTTACGTGGCCTCACCAGAGAGGCAGTGTGGCTTAGTGGAAAGAGCCCGGGCTTGGGAGTCAGAGGACGTAGGTCCTAATCCCAACTCTGCCACTTCTCTCGGGCAAGCCATTTAACTTCTCTGTGCCTCAGTTACCTCATCTGTAAAATGGGGATTAAAACTGTGAGCCCCACGTGGGACAACCTGAATACTCTGTATTTACCCCAGTGCTTAGAACAGTGCTTGGCACATAATAAGCGCTTAACAAATACCATCATTAATATTAATAATGGTATCTACTGAGCCCCTTCTGAGTGCAGTATTTTGTACTAAGCACCTGGGAAAGAACATTAGCAGAAAACACCTTTCCTTCCTAGAAGGCGCTTACCATCTAATGGGGAGACAGATTTGCAAAACATTCAACTGTAAGCTCCTCAGTAGATTATAAACTCCTTGCAGACAGGGATTGTGTCTACCTACTCTATTGTACTGTACCTCCCCCCACCACCCCAAGTGCTTAATACAGTATCTGTACATGGTGTTTAATAAATGCCATTCACTGATTGATTGATTGATTGATTTACACAGAGTAAGAATGATATGAAGAACCAGCAATGGACAGGAGGAAGAATATGCCAGGATGAAATATCACAGTAAATCAGAGTAGATTATTGATTGGCAGTTGAATTTATGAATTTATGTACCTTTAGAGAGAAGCAGCATGGCTCAGGGGAAAGAGCCCGGGCTTGGGAGTCAGAGGTCATGGGTTCTAATTCTGACTCTGCCACTTATCAGCTGTGTGACTTTGGGCAAGTCACTTCACTTCTCTGGTCCTCAGTGACCTCATCTGTAAAATGGGGATAAAGACTATGAGTCCCATGTGGGACAACCTGATGACCTTGAATCTCCCCCAGTGCTTAGAACAGTGTTTGGCACATAGTAAGCGTTTAACAAATACCAAAATAATAATAATAATTATTATTATTTACACAGTCCCCCTAAAGTGATGGTGTGAGGGTAAAATGAGGTGTAGCTAGGAGAAAGACATAATAATGATGATAAGAGTATTTGTTAAGCTCTTATTATGTGTTAAGCACTGTTCTAAGTGCTGGGGTGCATACAAGGTAATGATTTTGGACCCAATCTCTGTCCCAAATGGGGCTCACAGCCTTAATCCCCATTTCAGATGAGGGAACTGAGGCACAGAAGATAAGTGGTGGAGCTGAGATTAAGTCCTTTTGACGCCCAGGCCCATGCCCTACCCACTATTTATTTATTTTGCTTGTACATATTTATTCTATTTATTTTATTTTGTTAATATGTTTTGTTTTGTTGTCTGTCTCCCCCTTCTAGACTGTGAGCCCGCTGTTGGGTAGGGACCGTCTCTATATGTTGCCAACTTGTACTTCCCAAGCGCTTAGTACAGTGCTCTGAACACAGTAAGCGCTCAATAAATACGATTGAATGAATGAATGAATGAACTAGGCAATGCTGCCCCATATTATTTTGCAGTGTGCAACAACCTATGAAATGAGACCCCCAAGGCCAATGTCTCCCCAAGATGCTCCTGTCTGCCGATGTCAGTAAATCATATTTATTCATTCATTCATTCATTCAATCGTGTTTATTGAGCGCTTACTGTGTGCTGAGCACTGTACTAAGCGCTTGGGAAGTCCAAGTTGGCAACATATAGAGACGGTCCCTACCCAGCAACGGGCTCACAGTCTAGAAGGGGGAGACAGACAACAAAACAAAACATGTGGACAGGTGTCAAGTTGTCAGAACAAATAGAAGTAAAGCTAGATGAACATCATTAACAAAATAAATATTCATTCATTCATTCAATCGTATTTATTGAGCACTTACTGTGTGCAGAGCACTGGACTAAGCGCTTGGGTTGAGCGCTTACTGTGTGCAGAGCACTGTACCAAGTGCTTACTAAGCACTTAGCACTGTACTAAGTGCTAGAGAAGCAGCGTGTCTCAGCGGAAAGAGCCCGGGCTTTGGAATCAGAGGTCATGGGTTCAAATCCCAGCTCTGCCAATTGTCAGCTGTGTGACTTTGGGCAAGTCACTTAACTTCTCTGGGCCTCAATTCTCTCATCTGTGAAATGGGGATTAAGACTGTGAGCCCCACGTGGGCCAATCTGATTACCTTGTATCCTCCCAGTGCTTAGAATAGTGCTTTGCACATAGTAAGCGCTTAACAAATACCAAAATTATTATTATTATTGTTATTAGCAATGTCTGTTGAAGCGACCCCCAGAACAACGCTGCTCAGGACCTCAAGGCCCTGACAGGGAGGAGAGAGCTGACGGATCCGGTCTGTTTTTGGGGAAGTTCCAGAAGGACCGGATAGCTTGGAGGGTTCTCTGGATGGGGCAGTGACTGACACAGGAGAGGAAGAGGTTGAGGCCCAGGCTGGTCTGGTCCAGCCTCTGCTCTTCGAAGAGCAGCAGGGAGCTTCCCAGACGGCCTGCCTTTCTCTCCTCAATCAATTGATTGATCAATGGTATTTATTGAGTGCTTACTGAATGCAGAGCACAGTACTAATTGCTTGTGAGAGGTATTTTTTCGTTGTTGTTGTCGTTAAGTGTTTACTCTGTGCCAAGCACTGTCCCAAGTGGTGGGGCAGATACCAGCTAATCAGGTTGGACATAGTCCCTCTCCCACATGGGGCTCACGGTCTTAATCCTCATTTTCCAGATGAGGTAACTAATCAATCCATCAATCAATCGTATTTATTGAGCGCTTACTGTGTGCAGAGCACTTCACTAAGCGCTTGGGAACTACAAGTTGGCAACATATAGAGACGGTCCCTACCCAACAGTGGGCTCACAGTCTAGAAGGGGGAGACAGAGAACAAAACCAAACATATTAACAAAATAAAATAAATAGAATAGATATGTACAAGTAAAATAAACAGAGTAATAATTATGTACAAACATATATACATATATACTAAGCCACAGAGAAGTCAACTACCTTGCCCAAGGTCACACAGCAGACAAGTGGTGGATTCCCAGGCCCGTGCTCTACCCACTAGGCCTTGCTGGATTCCCTTTGAGAACAGAGCTTAGTATAGTGCCTGGCACTTAACAAGCACTTCACAAATACCATAATAACAATACTAACAGAGGGTTGACAGTCCCAGTCTGGACCAGAGGGATCTAGGGGAGATAAAGAGTTGGAGGTGCTCCCAGGTGCTCTCTCCAGCCCTTCCAACCTGATAAACAGGGAAGGCTCTAGGGGAAGCAGCAACTTCAGCCAGTCACTATGTCAGTGTCCCTCTCCTGGGAACCATGGAGTGCAGGATGGAGAGGAAGCAGTGGATTGAGCACGGGCCTGGAAATCAGAAGAACCTGGGTTCTAATTCTGGCTCCATTATGCCTGCTGTGTGATTTTGGACAAGGCACCTCACTTCTCTGTGCCTCAGTTGCCTCAGTTGTAAAATGGGGATTAAGATCGTGAGTGCCCTGTGGAACAAGGACTGTGTCCAACCCAGTTACCTTGTATCTATCCCAGTGCTTACTACAGGGCCGGGCAGGTAGTAAGCACTTAAGAAAGACCACAGTTATTATCGTTTTTATTAGCACAGGCCCGGTCCCTGTGCCTGCGGAGTTTACAATCTGGTTTGTGAATTCCCACCGGAGAGCTCTGCGGTGGTTAAATTGTGTGATATCAACCAATCAATTCCATGGTGTTTATTGAGCATTCACTTTGTGCAGCGCACTGTCCTAAGCGCTTGGGAAAGTACAGCAATCAATCAATCAATCAATCGTATTTATTGAGCGCTTACTATGTGCAGAACACTGTACTAAGCGCCTGGGAAGTACAAATTGGCAACATATAGAGACAGTCCCTACCCAACAGTGGGCTCACAGTCTAAAAGTGGGCTCACAGACTAAAAGCAGCAGAGTTCGTAGACCTGTTCCCTGTCCACAGCAAGCTTGCAGTCTCCCCCCTCTAGACCACGGCGTTTGTTAAGTGCTTATACTGTGCCAAGCACTGCGCTAAGTGTTCTGGGGTAGATACAATATAAGCAGACTGATTACAGTCCCTATCCCACCTGGGTCTGCCAGTCTAAGCAGGAAAGGGAGAACAGGAATCCAATTCCTATTTTACAGATGAGAAAACTGAGGACCAGAAAAGTTAAAAGACTCACCCAAGGACACACTGCAGGGGGAGCTCGGATTAGAAGATGTGTCTCATTACTCCCAGGCCTGTGCTCTTCCCACTAGGTTTGAATGGCTAGGACAGGCTGATCTGAGGATCCGTTTTGGGGTCCATTCCCTCCCCACCCAACCCTCACTTGATTTTCCTGTCATTTGGGACGCCCCAGCGATGCCCCCAAACTGCCCAGTGCATCCGGGGAGCAAGGAGTCCCGGGAAACCTGGAGGAATGTCTCCACTCTAAGGGCTTCCCCCAGGAAGGAACAGAGGCAGCTGGAGCCGTGGAGGGTGTGACTGGAGAGCCACGGATCCAGTACTGTAATCTGCCAGAGGAATCTGGGTGTGCCTGCCGTGTGGACGGCCGGCGAGCAGAACAGAAGCAAGTCGGAGCAAGTGCTGTGGAGAAATGACTCTCCCCAAACCCGGAGGGGGACGACGCCTCTCCTCAGACGACAAGCCTGTGTCCCGGGTCCAAGGGGCGGCGGGATCGACGCTCAGAGGCAGGGGACCACCTTCCACCCTGGTTGGCGAAGGTTGCCCTCAGTCAGAGGCCTTCTCGATCAATCAATCGATGCTGTTTACTGAGCGCTCACTGTGTGAGGAGCATTGTACTGGGTGCTTGGAAGAGAATAATACAACAGAGTCCGTAGGCAATTCCTTGCCTGTGGTTCTGCGGGCCGGACCATGCAAGGCAGCGTTGGAGTTTCAGAAAAACGCCGTGGCCAGTTGGGATGGAGGCTTTGATGGACAGTTTTCAGACTCACAGGATATTCTGGTTTAGAATGAGCCAGCTCAGTTTCTGGAGGTTTAATCTGAAAGTAAGAACGATGCAAAATTAAGGAGGAGGAAAAAAAATAGATGAAGCAAGAAAGAGGGTATGTCAGAGACAATTTTGGAAGTGTTCCCACTATAATAGTGCTGTTAAGCAAACAGATTTTGATTTCAATTTTTCTTTATGTTTGCTATAAATACCTCCCGCCACCAGGCAGGTTTTGCGCTCTTTCCTGGCAATGAGGGGTAAAAGAGGACATCTTGCCGAGAGGATTAGCTTCGGGGAAAGGAAATTCAGGCAGGTTGGGGGTGATGAGGCTTGAACGGTCCTCGTCACGGGTTTCATTTTGTGAACCGGATGGAACAGAAAGAGCGAGGGAGAAGCTTTTGTCAGCAGACGCCTCTCCCCGCAATGGGGTGGTGGTGGGAGCTTTATTGCACAAGAGGGAATGAGAGGGGATTAAGGAGGAAGGGAAGGAAGAGAGAAAGAGGGGAGAGAAAGTACTTTTGTGGACAAACTGTGTGCCCATTATCCCAGGATTTGCTGAGTCAGAGCCCCAGGAATCGCCGAAAATGTTTGGGAGGTGGAGTCAGTCTCTGGGGTGCGTGGACTACGGGGAAAAGGCTTTGCTGAGGGCAGGGCTGAGGTTTTGGCCAGACGGGGTTACCCGTGGCCTCCGGATTCGTGGTAAATCTCTGCGGCCGCTCCAGTTGACTGACCACGGGGGCCTCCCCGCTGCCCCCAGTTGGCAGATGGGCTGAGAGTGCTGCTCCTCTAGATTGTAAGCTCGCTGTAGGCAGGGAACGCGGCTGTTATATTGTTAGAGAGTACTCTCCCAAGCATTTAGTTCAGTGCTCTGCATGTAGTAAGCGCTGAATAAATATGACTGACTGCTCCTTTTGGCCCACGGGGTCCTTCAACTGGAATGGCCATGGGGTCATTTTGCAGGCCCTGCCGGGGGAAGGAGGAAAGGACGGATGGGGGTAGAGAGAAGCAGGAGAAGGGAGAGGAACAGAGAGAAGCTGGTATCAATCAATCATTCAATCAATCGATCAATAGTATTCATTCATTCAATTGAACTTATTGAATGCTTACTGTGTGCAGAGCACTATACTAAGCCCTTGGGAGAGTACGTACAGAATAAGCAGACACATTTCCTGCCTATAACAGGTTTACAGTCTAGAGGGGGAGACAGACATTTATATCCGCGCACCCCACGTGGCTCAGTGGAAAGAGCCTGGGCTTTGGAGTCAGAAGTCATGGGTTCGAATCCCGGCTCCGCCACATCCACTGTGTGACACTGGGTAAGTCACTTAACTTCTCTGAGCCTACGTTCCCTCATCTGTAAGATGAGGATGAAGACTGTGAGCCCCACGTGGGACAACCTGATCACCTTGTATCCCTCCAGCGCTTAGAACAGTGCTTGGCATATAGTAAGCGCTTAACAAATGCCATCATTATTATTATTATTACTGTTAAATAAATCATTTGTAATATATCATTTAAAGGTATGTACATAAGTGCTCTGGGGTTGGGACAAATATCAAATGTTCAAAGGTCACAGGTACAAGTGCATAGATGATGCAGAAGGGAGAGTGAGCTGGGGAAAAGAGGGCTTAATTGGGGAAGGCCCCTTGGAGGAGATTCATTCATTCAATCGTATTTACTGAGCACTTACTGTGTGTAGAGCACTGTACTAAGTGCTTGGAAAGTACAATTCAGCAACAAATACAGACGATCCCTGCCCACAATGGGATCACAATCTAGAAGAGGGGAGACAGACATCAAAACAAGTAGACAGGCATCAACAGTATCAATTTAAATAAATAGAATTATAGATATATGCACGCCATTAATAAAATAAATAGAATTATAAATGGATACATGTATACACACAAGTGCTGTGGGAAGGGGAGGAGGATAGAGCAGAGGGAGCGAGTGGGGCGATGGGGATGTGACCTTAGTAAGTCCTTGAAAGTGGAGACTTTCCTCTCCTCCTCCCCATCCCCCCCGCCCTACCTCCTTCCCCTCCCCACAGCACCTGTATATATGTTTGTACAGATCTATTACTCTATTTATTTTACTTATACATATTTACTATTCTATTTATTTTGTTAATGATGTGCATAGAGCTTTAATTCTATTTGTTCTGATGACTTGACACCTGTCCACATGTTTTGTTTTGTTGTCTGTCTCCCCCTTCTCTACGGTGAGCCCGTTGTTGGGTAGGGACCGTCTCCATATGTTGCCAACTTGTACTTCCCAAGCGCTTAGTACGGTGCTCTTCACACAGTAAGCGCTCAATAAATACAATCGAATGAATGGGGAGAGTGGTGGTCTGGTGTATATGGAGCCGGAGGTAGTTCCAGGCTAGGTAGGGAGGGTGTGGGAAAGGGGTCGGTGGTGAGACAGACAAGATTTCATTCCTTTCATTCAATCGTATTTACTGAGCGCTTACTGTGTGCAGAGCACTGTATTAAGTGCTTGGGAAGTACAAGTTGGCAACATATAGAGACAGTCCCTACCCAACAGCGGGCTCACAGTCTAGAAGGGGGAGATCTGGGCACAGTGAGTAAACTGGCACTAGAGAAACAGAATGTGTGGGCTGGGCTCTCCCTCAGCTCAGGAGGTTGGGGAAAAATTGGATAGAGAAAGTTTTCAAAAGCAGGAAATTGGGAAGGGAACTTAAACCAGGACCTCCAGTTCCCCGCCCCAGCACTCACCCCACACATGCGCTTCTCTGGTGGATCTACCTGTTTGGCAGCCTTGGGGAAGACTATGCTCTGGATGTTCCTGGACCTAACGCTGCAAAGCCTATGTCCAAACCCGAGTGGAGAGTTCTGGCCGCCATCTGGACCATCCAGGCCAAACCCCGGCTTTCAAACTTCCGATGCAGCTTCAAGCCACACATCTCCACTTTTTGTTGGCTGTAATGACCTGGTCCTGCCCCTCATTCATTCATTCATTCTTTCAATCGTATTTACTGAGCACTTATTGTGTGCCAAGCACTGTACTAAGTGCTTGGGAGAGTACAGAACAGTAATAAACAAACATATTCCCTGCCCATAATGAGCCTACGGTCTAGAGGTGAGGAGCATGGGGGCCAGCAGGCCGTGTGGATGGTGGGAAGGGAGCCGCTGAAATGCTATACGTGAGCAATTCCCCTTCGGGGCTGCCTCTCCCGGGAGGAGTCTCCTTCGCAGGTCCAGGGACCGGCTGGAGAGCCGTGACTCAACTGAGCCTTTGGCGTTTCTTGGAAAAGTGAGTCCCAGTGGAATAGTGCCAACTGAGACTCCTGCTTTCCTGGTGCCCTGGGCAGACTCAATCAGCAGTCAGTCAGCCAATCATATTTATCAAGCACTTACTGAAGAGCACTGTACGAAGTGCTTGGAGGAGTACAGTAGAACAATATAAGAGACACATGGCCTGCCCACAGTAAGCTTACAGTCTAGAGGGGGACTCAGACCCAGAGGCAGCTGGGTGGGCTTTGGGGGGGTCGTTTCCCTGGCCTTCCGACTCTGGTGGCTCTCCCGTCTGCCTCGAGGCCTCTCCGCGGTCTTGGGACCTACCTCCAATGCCATTGGAATTTGGACTACTCCCTGGCAGAGCCCCTCGGGAAGATGAACCCCCTTCTTGGGGCCTGTCAGACCACTTCAGCTCCCTCTCAGCCAAGCCTGAGCTGTCTGTGAGTCTCCAGAACGGGACTTGGGAGAGGACGCTCGTATTTATCTGTGGGTTTATATTTGGTAAAAATTCTATCACCACTTCCCTCGTTTATTTTAGAAAACATTTTTTGGGCTGGACACTTCCCTAGTTTACACCAATATCCTCTCGTTTCCCGGCAGCGCATATCTGAGGGCAGGGCAGGAGGTGACCAAACACTTCTCTGGGACCAAATCTGGGTGAGAAAGATCAGGCTGAAGAAGAAAAGGAAAAAAAAAATCAGCTTAGAGCTTTGGAGCTATCAAAATGGGGCACTCGCAGCTCATAATAGAAGGAGAAACGCCCAGAAGAAGCCATCGCTAATGGGAATTCCACAATAAATGGGATTTTTTTATACCCAGCCTACACTGACAGTGACTGTTATTACACTGTTAGGGACAGAAATGGGTCCTTATCTTAAGCTCCCTAACTGGTAATATTTCCAAGAACACTCCCTGACCAGTGACTTGGAAAATGAAAACATGTCTCAGACCAACTCTGAAGACTGTCCTCAACCACCCCACCTCTCTCTAGGGCTGATCTAAGCTGCACATGCTCCGTAAATCCTTCCTGAAAAAATCTTTTGGGGATTTTCCCAAATAATAATACCTGATGTCTTTGTGACAGTCATTCAATCAATGACATTTATTGAATGCTTACTGAATGCAGAACATTATACTAAGAGCTTGGGAGAGTACAATAAAAAAAGATTTGATAGGAGCGATCTTTGCTGCAAAGGAGAGACCACTGTGAGCAGAGGTTGTCTCTATTTGTTGCTGAATTGTACAGCCCAAGTGCTTAGTACATGGGTTCAAATCCCAGCTCTGCCAATTACCAGCTGTGTGACTTTGGGCAAGTCCCTTAACTTCTCTGTGCCTCAGTTCCCTCATCTGTAAAATGGGGATTAAGACTGTGAGCCCCCCGTGGTACCACCTGATCACAATGTAACCTCCCCAGTGCTTAGAACAGTGCTTTGCCCATAGTAAGCACTTAATAAATGCTATCATTATTATTACAGTGCTCTGCACACAGTAAACTCTCAATAAATACGATTGAATGAATGAATGAATGAAAAGAGCTTACAGTCTGCTGAGCACTGTACTGAGCTTTGAGGCAGATACGACAGATCAGCATTTAGAACAGTGCTTTGCACATAGTAAGTGCTTAATAAATGCCATTATGATTATTGTATGACACTACCAGAACGGACACAGCTCCTGCCCCACATTGGGGTCTCAGTCTAAGTGGGAGGGAGAATGGGTATTTGATTTTCATTTTACAGATGAGCAAAAGGAGTCAAAGAGAAGTTAAGTGACTTACCCAGAAGTAAGAGTCAGAGGTCACGGGTTCATATCCCAGCTCCATCAATTGTCAGCTGTGTGACTTTGGGCAAGTCACTTCACTTCTCTGGGCTTCAGTTCCCTCATCTGTAAAATGGGGATGAAGACTGTGAGCCCCACGTGGGACAACCTGATCACCTTGTAAACTCCCCAGCGCTTAGAACAGTGCTTTGCACATAGTAAGCGCTTAATAAATGCCATCATTATTATTACCCAAGGTCACCCAGAAGGTAAGTGGCAGAGCCAGGCGTGTAACACATGTTTCCTGACTCCCAGCCTTCTAGGCCACACTGCTTCCCTTCTGTCTGCAAGGACAGACAGCTAAGGTAATCTCTGTCCCAGCAAAATGGGGATTGAGGCAGTTAATTGGGTTGATGGGGAGACCTGGAGTCCCAGGAAGGTGGGAGGCTGCTTTTCAGGATTTGGATCTCTGACCACCCTCTACCTCCTTTGGAAGATAATGAGTCTCGGAATTCCTCAGTATTCAGGTTGTCGGCCAATGAATGCCGAGGGCTCTCTGCCTGTTTTGCCCGGGACAGAGCACAGTGAGAAGGGCAGAGGATGTAGACAAGGTCCTTGCCCTGGGGAGTTAACAGCCCAGGGAGGAGGCAGGACAGACACCAATCTAAATATCTATAAACACAAATGACAGAAACACATTAACAACCAGCTACAGCTGTGCAGCCCTGAGCCCATGTGTGGGCTAAATCTGTGGGAAGGTGAGAGAGGCAGTCAAGGGGAAGGCGGGGGAGGTGATTGGGAGGGACACTCATTCATTCATTCAGTCGTAGTTATTAAGGGCTTAATGTGTGCAGAGCACTGCACCAAGCGCTTGGAAAGTACAATACAGCAATAAAGAGAGACAATCCCTGCTCACGATGTGCTCACAGTCTAGAGTTGGGGAGACAGACATCAATACAAGTAACAGGCATCAATATAAATAAATATATTCTATTTAAATATATATTATACATTAAATTAATATATTACAAGTATATGAACTAATAAAATATAGAATTATAGATATATACATAAGTGCTGTGGGGTAGGTAGGGAGGGAAGAGCAAAGGGAATGAGTCAGAGTGATGTGAAAGGGAGTGGGAGTTGAGGAAAAGTGGGGCTTAGTCTGGGAAGGCCTCCTGGAGGAGGTGCACCTCCAGTAGGGCTTTGAAGGCACATATGGAGTGACTGGCTCCAGGTGGGCTGGGTGGCGGAGGCTTCGTGGAGGAGGTGGGCCTGGAGTAGAGTTTAGAAGGAGGAGAAGGAAGGGCGTTGTATGCTGGGACTGGGGAGCAGCATAGCTTGGCTGGACCAACATGAGAAGCAGCGTGGGATAGTGGATAGAGCATGGGTTTGGGCGTCGGAAGGTCATGAGTTCTAATCCTGGCTCTATCACTTTGCTGTGTGACTGTGGGCAAGTCATTTAATTTCTTTGTGCCTCAGTTACCTCATCTGTAGAAAATGGGGATTAACAATGTGAGCCCAATGTGGGACAGGGACTGTGTCCAACCTGATTAATTTGTATCTATCTCACTACTTAGAACAGTGCTTGGCACATTGTAAAAGCTTAACAAGTACCATAAATAGTATTATTATTATTGGACCAAAGATCAGAAGCCAGGGAGCATCGCGGGGCAGGACAGGAAGGGAACAAAAATTGATGAGGGCTCTTGGAGGCCAGAGCAGGCTCTGAGAGGGGTTGAGATTCAATCAACACTGGAAGAGGGGGGTTTTTGATCATGGGGGTCAGAAGAGGCTGGAGGCAGGGAGGCCAGCAAAAAGGCAGGCTATGGCTCAAGATGAGTAGTACAGTGCTAAGCGCTTAGTACAGTGCTCTGCACATAGTAAGCACTCAATAAATACGATTGGTGATGATTAGGGTGGGGATAGACTCAAGCTGTAGATTTGGGCATGGAGAGGAAAGGAGCCCCTGAAAAACATGGAAGTAAAGCCAGGAGGCCTTGCTTCCAGACTGACCAGACGCCCTTCTGGATTTGAAGGCCTGAGAAATCTTGAGGGTCCCTAGCATATGCAAGGCCAAAGCCAAGAGAAGGTTGAAGAGCTTACAAATAAATTAGGCCCGGGCTGCGTAGCCACACCAGGCAGTTTGCAGTAAAAATGTTCTCTAGTTGAGAACTCATTCACTCCTGTACTTCCCAAGAGCTTAGTACAGTGCTCTGCACACAGTAAGCACTCAATAAATATGACTGAAGGAATGAATGAATGAACTACATCTCCATGCAGATGACACCTAAATCTACATCTCCTTCTCTGATCTCTCTCCCTGTCTCCAGGCTTGCATCTCCTCCTGCCTTCAAGACATCTCTTCTTAGATGTCCTCCCTTCACATCAAACTTAACATGTCCAAAACAGAGCTCCTTATCTCCCACCCAAGCCCTGTTCTCATCAGCACTTTCCCATCACTCTAGATGGCACTACCAGCGTGGCTCAGTGGAAAGAGCCCGGGCTTTGGAGTCAGAGGTCATGGGTTCAAATCCCGCCTCCACCAATTGTCAACTGTGTAACTTTGGGCATGTCACTTAACTACTCTGTGCCTCACTTACCTCATCTGTAAAAAATGGGAATTAAGATTGTGAGACTCACGTGGGACAACCTGATCGCCTTGTATCCCCCCAACATTTAGAACAGTGCTTTGCACATAGTAAGTGCTTAATAAATGCCATTATTATTATTATTATTATTACCATCCTTCCCATCTCACAATCCTGTAACCTTGGCATTATCCTTGACTCTGATCTCTCATTCAACCCACACATTCATTCCATCACCAAATTCTGTCGGTCTCACCTTCACGACATCGCTAAAATCTGCCCTTTCCTCTCCATCCAAACTGCTACCACGGTGATACACTCATCCTATCCCGTCTAGATTACTACATCAGCCTCCTTTCTGACCTCCCAAACTCCTGCCTCTCCCTACTCCAGGCCATACTTCACTCTGCTGCCCAAATCATCATTCTACTGAAACGTTCAGGACGTGTCACCCCCCTCCTCAAAATTCTCCAGTGGTTGCCTATCCACCTCTGTATCAAACAGAAACTACTCACCATTGGCTTTAAAGTACTCTATCACCTCCCCCCTCATATCTCACCTCGCTTCTTTCCTACAACCCAGGCCACACACTTCCCTCCTCTGGGGATAATCTCCTCATTTTGCCTTGATCTCCTCTGCCTCACCTCCGACCCCTGGCCCACATCCTAACTCTGGCCTGGAAAGCCCTCCTTCCTCAAATCCACCAGACAATTACCCTCTCCCACTTCAAAGCCTTACTGAAGGCACATCTCCTCCAAGAGGCCTTCCCAAACTAAAGCCCCACTTTTTCTCATCTCCCACTGTGGCGTCACCCTGATTTGATCCCTTTGCTCTTCCCCACCCTCCCTGCCCTACAGCACTTATGTATACATATATGTTTATTTATTTACATTGAAGTCTGTTTATTTGTATTGATGTCTGCCTTCCCCCATCTAATAATAATAATAATAATGATGATGGTTTTTGTTAAGCGCTTACTATATGCAAAGCACTGTTCTAAGCGCTGGAGAGGTTACAAGGTGATCAGGTTGTCCCATGGGGTGCTCACGGTTTTAATCCCCATTTTACAGATGAGGTAACTGAGGCCCAGAGAAGTGAAGTGACTTGCCCAAAGTCATACAGCTGACAGTTGGCAGAGCCAGGATTTGAACCCATGACCTCTGACTCCAAAGCCCGTGCTCTTTCCACTGAGCCACAATGTGAGCAGGGATTGCCACTCCTTATTGCTGTATTGTACTTTCCAAGAGCTTAGTATAGTGCATTGCACACTGCAAGTGCTCAATAAATACAATTGAATGAATGAATGAATGAATGATGATCCAGATGTGAGTTGCTCGATTGTATGACCATCTCAGATGCCCATCTCACTCCCCATTGACACAGGCCCGAATTCCTTTATTCCTAAGGGGAAAGTTAACTTGAATCCTTACCCTAAAACTTATAACAGTTACCCATTTTTCTGCAATTGTTGGATGTACAGAATACCCGGGCCAGGGCTGGGCAACTCCAGAGTATACTGGGCTGTTTTTAGTGAATGGCCTCTGAACTGCTGCAGAAGGCAGATTTACAGTCTCTCAGGCCTGCTCATAGTTCTTCCCCTGATCACCCATTCCCAGAAGCTCCTTTCCGGAAGAACTGAGACCCTGATAATCAGCTGGTTCTGCTTGGGAAGGCAGTCCCACCCCCGCTGCCCACTCTCTCCAATAAAAAGGGCCTCAGGTAGTTGAAATCCAGAATGAAACTGCCTCTTAGAAGTCTTCCCCCCTGGACAAATCAAACCAAACCATGTCACCAGGCTGGACCAAAAGCTCTGATCAGAGATGTATGGAAATGGGGCTGAGAATATGTTTACTTCCCCAATCTAATATTTTGTATTTCTACAAGAAAGGAGGGAATCAGTGTGGGCTAGTGGATAGAGCACTGAGCCTGTGAGTCAGAAGGACGTGGGTTCAAATCCCGGTTCAGCCAGCTGTCTGCTGTGTGACCTTGGGCAAATCACTTCACGCCTCACCAATCTGGGACAGGGACTGCGTCCAACCCAATTACCTTGTATCTTCTCCCCCGCTTAGAACGGCGCCTGGCACATAGTACGTGCTTAACAAATACCACAGTTATTATTGTTATTACAAACTGACAAAATTCTGGGTCAAAAATTCTGGTTCCTAAGCTTCCTCTTGTTAACATGCTAATGAATCAAGCTGCTTTTCCATCGCCATCATGTTTGCCCTATGTAGATGTGCACAGTGACCCACTGAGCTGGAAGGGATCATTTAGTCCAGCCCCCAGCTTCCAAGCAAATGATCTCCTAGCCCATCCGGGACAGATGTTTGGAAGCACGTTGTCAGAGCTGTAGACTCCACAACCTCTTTTAGTTATCCACTCCTAGCTGTTGGAAATGGTTCCTCATGGTCAGCTGACCTCCTCCACAATTCAATTTAAGCCCATTCCCTCTTGTTTAATCCTTTGTGGACCAGAAGATTTGGCCAGCATCCTTCTCATGTTGGGGGGATTGTGTGTAGGGTGTGTGTGTGTGTGTGTGTGTGTGTGTGTGTGTGTGTGTGTGTGTGTGTGTGTGTGTTTTGGGCGGGGTGAGGAGAGAGAAAATAGGGATTCTCAGGATAGAGTTGGTTGGCCATTTGAACAATCCCTTCCATGGCCAACATTTGCAGCCTTGCCTATAGTTGGGACTACATAATACTAATAATAATTATGGTACTTAGGAAAGTATAGAGAAGCAGCGTGGCTCCGTGGAAAGAGCACGGGCTTGGGACTCAGGGGTCATGGGTTCAAATCCCAGCTCTGCCAATTGTCAGCTGTGTGACTTTGGGCAAGTCACTGAACTTCTCTATGTCTCAGTTACCTCATATGTAAAATGGGGATGAAGACTGGGAGCCCCACGTGGGACAACCTGATCACCTTGTATCCTCCCCAGCACTTAGAACAGTGCTTTGCACATAGTAAGCACTTAACAAATGCTATTATTATTATTATTATTATTATTATTATTATTATTATTATTATTACTACTACTACTTGTTAAGTGCTTACTATGTTCCAGGCACTACATGCTACCCCTACCACACTTGCCTTGGCATCCTAACTGCAAGCCTGGCTCTGGTCCCAGTCAGGGGGGCAGGGCCATGAGATGTGTCAGCATGGCTGATGATTTTCTCTACTCTGCTTCATTCCTCAGTTCCTCATTTGTTCCAAGCTCACCCCTCACCTTTTCCTGTCTGGAGCTCTGTCTGCAGAGCCAAAGCCCAATGGAGCTGCCCTATTATTCGGCAAATCTGGTAGCGGCCACCCAGACTGGTGGAGAATTGAAGTAAAGGGTGAGTTTTGCCAGTGGGGATGGTCTCTGCCCTCAAGGAGTTTAGCTCCGATCTGTTGGGGAAACTACAATGGGTAGCATTCATGTGTCCTCTCCCTCTCCCCCCAAGACCTTGCACCCCGTGGCTCTATATTTCCTTCTCTTTTCAAGTTGCTGGATTTCCTCCCACATCACGGTAGGGAATGGTGGGCAACCTGCCAAGACTATCTAGTAGATTGTAAGCTCCTGGTGGGCAGTAACCATACGTGCGGCTGCTGTCTTACTCATTTGTTTAGTACAATACACTGAGCTCAGCGGAGTTCAATAGTTGCCACTGAGGATGACAATGAGCTATGCTCCTTGTGGGCAGAGATCCTATCTACCGATTCTATTGAACTGTTCTCTCCCAAAAGCTCTGCATATAGTAACCACTCAATAAATGCCATTGATTGATTGACTGATGGCCCAGGGATCTGTCAGTGAGGCTGGAGGATGGGAGATCTCAAAGCAGCTGCAGTAGTTGGTTCATTCATTCATTCATTCAATCGTATTTATTGAGCGCTTACTGTGTACAGAGCACTGTACTGAAAGCTTGGGAAGTACAAGTTGGCAACATATAGAGACAGTCCCTACCCAACAGTGGGCTCACAGTCTAGAAGGGGGATTGTTTCCATCCCCGGGGACCGCCACGAACGAGACCCCCGCCGACCCCCCTACGTGGGCTGGTGGGAGGATGCAGCAAGCACGGTGGGCGGCAGGGAGGCGGTGCTCTGGAGGGAGGAGCCCAGACGAGGGGAAGCAGAGAACACGCCCATGCCAGGCACCGATGAGGAGAGGAGTGGCAGAGTCTCACGCGGCTGGCACTTTTCACCCCCATGGGCCACGGTCGATGTCCAACATTCTCAGGGACAAACTAAAGACTTCCCATCCACCCTCCTCTTGGCTCTCCCCTCTGCTTTACGTTCCACGCCCCTCTGCCCCAGTCCTGGGATTTGGGAGTCAGGAGACCTGGATTTTAATGCCAGCCCTGGCTCTTGCCTGTTGTCTGACATTGGGCAACATTTAACTTCTGGTGCTTTTTGGGTTTTTTTTGGTATTTGTTGAGCACTTACTATAATAATTATTATGGTATTTGTTAAATGCTTACTATGTTCCAGGCACTGTTCTAAGCGCTGGAGTAGATACAAGGTAATCAGGTTGCCCCACTTGGGGCTCACAGTCTTAATCCTCATTTTACAGATGAGGTATATATGTTTGTACTGATTTGTTACTCTACTTTACTTGTACATATTTACTATTTATTTTGTTAATGATGTGCAGATAACTTTAATTCTATCTGTTCTGACAATTTTGACACCTATCCACATGTTTTGTTTTGTTGTCTGTCTCCCCCTTCTAGACTGTGAGCCCGTTGTTGGGTAGGGACCGTCTCTATATGTTGCCGACTTGTACTTCCCAAGCGCTTAGTACGGTGCTTTGCACACCTCCGAAATGCCTTAGTGCAGGGAGCTGATCACTGCTACTAGTGTTAGAGCAGAAGAAGGCTGTAGTATCCCCTCAGCCATCAAGAGACTGTAGAGAATTAGTACGGATGAGATAATCGGGAAACAAGGTCACACAGCAGAAAATATATATACATTGAGTGTTTACTATGTCACAGGCACTGTACTAAGCCCTGGGGTGGGTACAAGCAAATCCAGTTGGACACAGCCCATGTCCCACACAGGGCTCACATTCTTCATCCCCATTTTACAGATAAGGTAGCTGAGGCACAGAAAAGTGAAGTGGCTTGCCCAAGGTCATGCAGAATACAAATGGCAGAGCCAAGAATAGAACCCATCTAGACTGTGAGCCCACCTTCTAGACTGTGAGCCCGTTGTCGGGTAGGGACCGTCTCTGTATGTTGCCGACTTGTACTTCCCAAGTGCTTAGTACAGTGCTGTGCAAACAGTAAGCACTCAATAAATACGATTGAATGAATGAATGAATGAATAAATACGATTGAATGAATGAAAGGTAACTGAGGTATAGAGAAGTGAAGTGTTTTGCCCAAGGTCACGCAGCAAAGTGGAGGAGCAGGGATTTGAACCCAGGTTCTTCTGTCTCCCAGG
Source organism: Tachyglossus aculeatus (assembly GCF_015852505.1). Classification (NCBI taxonomy): domain Eukaryota; kingdom Metazoa; phylum Chordata; class Mammalia; order Monotremata; family Tachyglossidae; genus Tachyglossus; species Tachyglossus aculeatus. The sequence goes on along the minus strand of NC_052070.1, from coordinate 36,523,617 downwards.
CCTACGCTCTGTCCACTAGACTATGCTACTTCTGTGCCTCAGTTTCCACACCTCTAAAATGTGGATTTGATTCTTCTTATCCTTTCTCCTTAGACTGCAAGCTCCATATGGATTAGGGTCTGTGTCCAGCCTGATTGTGTTGCATGTACCCCAGCACTTAGAACAGAGCTTAACAAATATCACTATGTTCAGTGCCCTCGTTGGCTTCAGAAAGTCTCTTTGTGCCCAGCCTGGAGTTGATTTCACTCCCCCATTTCCTCTCCAGTTTTTGTTCCTTATCTCCTAACCTGAAGCTTTTCACCACTCCATTCTTCCTCGTCAGGCTGTGTCTCCTCTGTAGGTTTTTGGCTCTTCTTGGTGGTTGCCATGGAGACTTGACACTTTATTTCCTCTCCCCCAGAAACTGAGCCTGTTGGGAGAGAAAGCCCGAGACTTTCTCGGTGCGCTTCCTCCCCATCTGACACCTTCACTGCATCCAAGGGATGAGACGCAGCCTAGAGGTTCCAGGTCGTTCCCCCATCCTTTCATCCCAGTGATCATCCATTGCCTCTGTTCCTTTCTGGAGCTTGCTGAGTCAGAAGCTCCTGAGGAAGTGGCAGGATCTAGTAGCCTCCAAAGGAACTTTCTACCAGGAGTATCAGACGTAGGCCCTCAGTCAATCTTGGGCCTCGATCAATCAATCAATCATATATATTGAGCGCTTACTGAGTGATGAGCACTATACTAAGCACTTGGAAGAGTACAGTATAGTGGAGCTGCCAGACATCTTCTCTACGCACAGTGAGCTTACAGTCTAGAGGATGGTCTATTTCCCCACCTGGTGAAGTCTGCAGAGATACCTAGGTCAAAGAAGTTGTAGTGATAATAATAATTATGGTACTTATTACACACTTATTATGTGCCAGGCACTGTTCTAAGTGCTGGAGTAGATTCAAGTCAATCAGGTTGGACACAGTCCCTGTCCCACCTGGGGCTCACACTCTTATTCCCCATTTTTACAGATGAGATAACTGAGGCCCAGAGAAGTTAAGTGACGGCCCAAGGCCACACAACAGACATGTGGTGGAGCCTGGATTAGAACCCAGGCCAGTGCTGTATCTACTAAGCATGCTTTTGGGACAGATGCCCCTTGGTCCATCTGGAAAATTTCCCTCCTAAAAGACTTTGAGGGAAGGGTCACAGTCAGTGGAATTTGGTGATTTGGGGGTGAAGAAAGGGAGAGCTGGGATTGGGGGTGGGGAGGTCCTTGCTGGCCTGGATTAGGGGATGCACATCATTTTTCTTTGTACCCCATGAAAGTCCAAAGCCCAGAGTCCTGCTCCCATTTGGCTCCAAGAAAGGGCACTTGCCCCGTGGAGGAGAGAGCGGCTAAGACAGGAGGGAGAAGGGCCAAACTGGGAAGAACTATGGGGGAAGATCAGAGTGCTGGAAGGGAAGACCAACGACCGTCAGGGAAGGGCCAGGAGAGGGAAAAACTTTCTGGAGGCGAGACTGGGAGTGTGGGAAAAGAAGAGCGATGTGGGGTGTCTGCAGTCAAAGAATGAGGGCGGTTTCCAAGGGCAAACCGTAAACAGTAGCCGTGGCTACGCCTGGTCTGAAGAAAGGGGCTGGGAGAAGTGGGTCGGCTCACGCTTCTATTTAGGAAGTGAATAACTAGGACTTGAATGATCGGGGACTAGTTTCCATAGAGAGGGGCTGGCCCTACGATCCTGGCCTGTTGGAATCGCCCCCACGGGATGCCTTAGAGAAATACTTGTTCTCCAAACCGCACAAGTCTCTCCTGCTGAGGCAAGCTGGGCTGACCTGAGGTTGCTCTACTCTCTATACTGTCAGTACCACCAACTGGTGGCCGGCATGTCTTCCCAGGAGGTAGTTAGGTGGCCACTGGGGTCCTTCTTGAATTATAGGCTGGGTGAATGGGGCCCAGAGAGGGGCAGAGACAAACCCAAGGCCACACCGAGAGTTGGCGTCACAGGATCAGATTCTTTCTGGTTCTGAGCTGAGTCCTAGCAGCCAGATTGAGTCTCCTGCCCTTGTAGAGTGACAGACTGAAGGTGCCTGTTCTTGATTCCTAACTGGAAATGTGCAGTTCATGCCATTTGTTCATTTCGTTTGTTCGTTTATTCATTTGTTCATTCATTCATTTGTCCGTTCATTCATGCATGCATTCATTCGTTCATTCATTCCCCTTGTGGGGAGAGAACGTCTCATACTTCTGGTGTACGTCCCTAAGTACAGTGTGTTAAACCTAGTGGACATTCAATAAATACCATGCTACCATAGCAGCTCTCCCAAAGGAGATCCTTCTGGGAGACTCAGGAGCCAGGAGAAACAGCAAGGCTGGGGTGTATCGGCAGGTCTGGTTGGGATGGGCTCAGATAGCTGGGAGCGACTGGGCAGAAATGATTCTTTCACTTGCTCTTTCCTCTGGCTTCTTCTCTCCCGGGTACAGCTGAGAGCCTGAGCCCCCACAGCCCAAGAATCAGATCTCAGTCCTGCCTTTGTTTAGCTGGAGATGGCACGAGAGCACTCGCAGTTTGGCCTGGAGGGGAGGTGTCAGCCCATCTGGGTATCCAGAACGCCTTGTGCCTGCCAATTCCTCTCCCTCTCTCCCCTTCTCCCTACCTCCCAGCAGGACAGGAGTTTCTCCACCAGCAGGTGATTTCCCTGACTGCTCTCTGCTCTAGGGATGGGGGTTTGGGAATCAGATCGTTCATTCATTCAATCAGTCGTATTCACTAGAGAAGCAGCGTGGCTCAGTGGAAAGAGCCCGGGCTTGGGAGTCAGAGGTCATGGGTCCAAATCCCGGCTCCACCAATTGTCAGCTGTGTGACTTTGGGCAAGTCACTCAACTTCTCTGTGCCTCGGTTACCTCATCTGGAAAATGGGGATTAAGACTGTGAGCCCCATGTGTTAGTATGTTTGGTTTTGTTCTCTGTCTCCCACTTTTAGACTGTGAGCCCACTGCTGGGTAGGGACTGTCTCTGTATGTTGCCAGCTTGTACTTCCCAAGCGCTTAGTACAGTGCTCTGCACACAGTAAATGCTCAATAAATACAATTGATGATGATGATGATGATGATGTGGGACTAACTGATGATCCTGTATCCCCCCAGTGCTTAGAACAGTGCTTTACACATACTAAGCACTTAACAAATACTATTATTATTATACTATTATTATACTATAATAATAATACTATTACTATTATTATTATAGTATTTGTGTATATATAGTATAATATATATAATAATATATAATATATATATATATATAGTATAATATAATAATATAATAGAGCACCTGCTGTGTACAGAGCAGTGTACTAAGATCTTGGGAGAGTACAATAATTTGGATGGTGGTGCTGTGTTGGCTCTACCCAGATCCTACCAGCCCAGTCTTCTGCCCACTCCTGGACGTGGGTCTGATTCCCATTCCTTTGTGGATTGGAGCGGCGGCTGCAGAGTGTGAGCCCAATGTCTCCCCGGGAGGCTCCTGGGAAGCTGGGGTGGTTTCCTCCCAGCCTCCCTGCCACTGCTGCACTGGAGTCCGTCTATCCTGGATCTTCCTTCATTGCCTGGCTCCCTGGAAGGGGCTGTGGCTGCAGGAGCCCGGTGATGTGGCCATCCCTGTTCCACCTTTCTCCAAAGGCCCTTCCCGCACATTCCTTTCTAGCTCATCCCCCACCCCTGGCTCCCCTCCCTGCTGCCCCGAGGCAGAGCATGAGTGCGTGAGAGTCCTTCCTTACTAGGAAACTTAAACCTGGCCCAGTTTGCCCATTTTCAGGGAAACCAGAACTTTGAAAAGGAAACACAGGGAGGCCTCTTTCCTGAGGCCTCTGCTGAACGACAGGACGATAATGATAAAAATGTGAATAATAAATATTTGCTTATTTATTAAATACTTCCTATGGTCCAAGTACTGTGCACATTGAGAAGCACATTGAGTGCGTATTGAGAAGTTGAGTGGCTTAGTGGAAAAAACCCAGGTTTGGGAGTCAGAAGACGTGGGCTCTAATTCTGGCTTTGCCACTTGTCTGCTGTGTGACCTTGGGCAAGCCACTTTGCTTCTCCATGCCACAGTTTACCTTATCTGTAAAATGTGGATTAAGACTGTGAGCTTCATGTGGGACAACTTGATAACCTTGTATTTACCCCAGTGCTTAGAACAGTGCTTGGCACCTAGCAAGCCCCTAACAAATACCATTATTCAATCAATCAATCAATCATATTTATTGAGCACTTACTGTACTAAGCGCTTGGGAAGTACAAGTTGGCAACATATAGAGACGGTTCCTACCCAACGGTGGACTCACAGTCTAATAATTATTGTTATTATTATTATTATTGTTATTACTGTTGTTGTTGTGCGGTGCTGGATCATGACTTACTAGACAGAGCATGGCCCTGGGAGTCAAAAGAACCTGGGTTCTAATCCCAGCTCTGCCACTTTTCTGCTGTGTGACCTTGGGCAAATCACTTCACTTCTCTGGGCCTCAGTTACCTCATCTGTAGAATGGGGTTAAAGACATGGACTGCGTCCAAACTGATTATCTTGTGTTTACCTTAGTGTTTAGTACTATGCCTGGCCTATAGTAAATGCTTAAAATACCACTAAAAAAAGCACCAGGGTAAATAGAAGATAATCAGATTTGACATAGGGTTCGCTCACATGGGTCTCACAATATAAGAGGGAGGGAGAAGCGGTATTTCATTCCCACCTTACAGGTGAGGAAACTGGGGCACAAATAGTAGTAATAGTAGAAATAGTAGTTGTAGTAGTAGTAGTAGTAGTAGTAGTAGTAGTAGTAGTAGTAGTAGTAGCGTGAGCCCATTGTTGGGTAGGGGACAACCTGATCATCTTGTAACCTCCACAGCACTTAGAACAGTGCTTTGCACATAGTAAGTGCTTAATAAATGCCATAATAATAATAATAATAATTTTGGTATTATTATTACTGAGAGCTCACCTTCTCCTGGAGGTCTTCCCAGACTGAGCCCCCTTTTTCATTCATTCATTCAATCGTATTTATTGAGCGCTTACTGTGTGCAGAGCACTGTACTAAGCTCTTGGGAAGTACAAGTTGGCAACATAACTCTCCTCCTCCCCCTCCCCCTGCCCTACTTCCTTCCCCTCCCCACAGCCCCTGTATATACGTTTGTACAGATTTATCACTCTATCTTGTAAATATTTACTATTTTATTTATTTTGTTAATGTTGTGCATCCAGCTTTACTTCTATTTATTCTGATGACTTGACACCTGTCCACATGTTTTGTTTTGTTGTCTGTCTCCCCCTTCTAGACTGTGAGCCCATTGTTGGGTAGGGACCATCTCTATATGTTGCCAACTTGTACTTCCCAAGCTCTTAGTACAGTGCTCGGCACACAGTAAGTGCTCAGTAAATACAATTGAATGAATGAATGAATGAATGACCATCTCTATATGCTGCCAACTTGTACTTCCCAAGCACTTAGTACAGTGCTCTGCACACAGTAAGCGCTCAATAAATACGATTGAATGAATGAATGAATGAATAGTATTTACTGAACACTCAGTGGGTGCAATAGTACACTAAATTATCGGGAAAGTCCAAAAAAGGGAAGTGACACGGTCCCTAACAACAGTGAGTTTACACCCTAATGGAGGATACAGATGTAAGTGCTGAGAATGGATGGAAGTAAATGCCAGGTGGCAACGAAAGAGCATCAGATGGCTAGTGGGTTGGTATGACTTGGGATACAGGCATTAATCAGGGAAGGTATAATGATGGCATTTGTTAAGCGCTTACTATGTGCAAAGCACTGTATGGTGAAGGAGGTGGACTTTCCAGAAGGCTCTGAATATGGGGAGCATTCTGGTCTGACAGATTTAAGGAAGGAGCCCCATTTTGGGGAACAGCGAGTCAAGAGTGAGGGACAGGTCGAAGGTTGGCTGGGAGGAATGAAGAGAACAAGCTGGGGAATAGAGGGTGAAGAGAGCAGGGATCAATCAATCAATCAATCGTATTTATTGAGCACTTACTGTGTGCAGAGCACTGTACGAAGCGCTTGGGAAGTACAAGTTGGCAACATATAGAGATAGTCCCTACCCAACAGTGGGCTTACAGTCTAGAAGGGGGAGACAGAGAACAAAACCAAACCTATTAACAAAATAAAATAGATAGAATAGATATGTACAAGTAAAATAAATAAATAGAGTAATAAATATGTACAAACATATATACATATATACAGGAGCTGTGGGGAAGGGAAGGGGCTCAGTCTGGGAAGGCCTCCTGGAGGAGGTGAGCTCTCAGTAGGAAAGATGTAAGTTAGTGGAGAACCTTGAAACTAAGTGTGAGATTTTGTTTATTGTGAAGGGACACGGGGACCCAGCGAGGGGTTTCGAGGAGTGGAGAGATGTGTCCAAGGACAATTCCAAGAAGATGATTTGGACAGTAGCACGTAGAATAAAGTTCTAATCCCAGCTCTGCCATTTGTCTGCTGTGTGATCTTGGGCAAGTCACTTCACTTCTCTGTGCCTCAGTTGCCTCATCCGTAAAATGGGGATTGAGACTGTGAGCCCCACGTGAGACAGGGACTGTGTCCAACTTGATTTGGTTGTATCCATCCCAGCACTTAGTACAGTGCCTGGCACAGAGTAAGTGCTTAACAAATACCATTATTGTTATTATTATTATTATTAGAGGGAGGGGAATGGCTGGAGGTGGAGACCAGCGAGAGGTTGGTAGGCTAGTCTGGAGGCTATGTGACCAGAGCTTGTAGCAGAGAGGTGGCTGATTGGGTGGAGACTGGAGGGGTGGAACCTGGAGATGTTGGAGATACCTGTATATATGTATATATGTTTGTACATATTTTTTACTCTATTTATTCATTTATTTATTTTACCTGTACATATCTATTCTATTTATTTTATTTTGTTAGTATGTTTGGTTTTCTTCTCTGTCTCCCCCTTTTAGACTGTGAGCCCACTGTTGGGTAGGGACTGTCTCTATATGTTGCCAACTTGGACTTCCCAAGTGCTTAGTATGGTGCTCTGCACACAGTAAGTGCTCAATAAGTACGATTGATTGATTGATTGGAAGGCAGGATTTGGCAGCAGACCGAATGTGAGCTGGACATATACTAAGACTGGAAATAGTACAGAGAAGATTAGTATGGCCCCTGCGCAAAGATGACATGCAAATTCATGAAGCGCTCTGTATTTTTACGAAAGGCCTTTCCTGAATTAACCCCTCTTGTTCCCATCTCCTCTCCCTTCTGTGTTATCTCTGCACTCGTATCTGTCCTCTTTGGGCACTTAATATTCACCCCACCCTCAACTACCTATCCATAACTTTTATATTAATGTCTGTTTCCCCCTCTAGACTCTAAGCTGGTTGTGGGCAGGGAATGTGTCTACCAACTCTGTTGTATTGTACACTCCCAAATGCTCTGCTCTGTACCCTCAAAACAGTAAATGCTCAAAAAAATGCCCTTGACTGATTCAAGGATGACACTGAGGATTAAATGACTTGCCCAAAGTCATGCAGCAGGTGAGTGGCTGAGCTAGGGCCAGAACCCGGATCTCCTGATTCCCAGGCCCATGTTCTTCCTGCTAGGCCACGGGCAAAGGACAGGGTGAGCTTGACTGTTGGTGGGAGGGGAAGACAGAGGTGCTGAAATTTGCGGGACTGCTCCCACAGCAATGATCGCTTGCCTGAGGATGGGGATGGGGAGGGTGAAGTCCCCCACCAAGGAATGTGGCCACAGAATACAGAGGCCGGTGGGTCAGTGAGACAGAAGGAAGAGCAGGACAGCTGACCCTAAATGGAGAAAGCATCCAGCTGGACACTAAGCTGATCTGACTGGGTCCCGGCAGAAGGATTCTGCTCTGGGCCACAGCCAGGGTTCAGAAATAACATCTCTGTAGACCCACCCGTGGTGCATTTCAGGGGAGACATTGTCAGAGCCATCAGCAGGTGAACTGGGCTGTGGGGAAGCTGCCCTGGAGGAGCCCACATCAACCCTGTGGCACTCCTGAGGGTGCCCAGGTGATTCCCCATCATCGGGTCGATCTATGGCCTGCATGCTTGACCCGAGACAGTTCTTCGGAAGAGTGACGCCCACAATTTCATAACATTCTGAATAATAACGTAAATAAGAACCACCACTGCAAACATGTAAACACTGAAATCCCGATCTTAGACGTCGGGTTTTTCCTGCTCATCTTTTCCCGACTGGGACATTTCTTCTTGGCTGGAACAGACAGACAGGTCCTCTGACTGTTCAGACCCACAGCTGGGAGCCCAGCTCTGGGCCTGGGTGATTCCGCCCTGAGAGAGAAGGCCCCAGTCTTGCCTTTGAGGAGCTTGCGGTCTACTGGGAAGAAGGGGGTGGGGTGTGTGGGGGAAATGGGTGGGTTCACTGGACCCAGGCAGGAACAAGGGCAGTCTCAGTCTTTCAGGGGGATTGGACTTACTGACCCATCTGGGAGACCTCCCCCATAAGCTCTCTGTCTGAGTTCCAGAGCACAGGGAACTTTGCAATCTAACCAATCTAACCTCCCCACTCTATCCACCCTCCCGTCTGTGTTACTTATGCACCCTTATGTACTTTGATACCCAATCCCTACAGCACTTATGTACGTATCTTTATACTATGTCACTTCCCCTATCTGTAATTTATTTTCATCTCTGTCTCCCCCACTAGACTGTAAATGCCTTGTCAGCAGAGATTGTGCCTAACAACTCTATTGTACTGTACTCTTCCCAGGGCTTAGTACAGTACTGTGCACCCAGTAATAAATACTGGTCTGGGTTACCTCTGCCACTGGGCATACTCAGCTGGTCTCCATCATTGTTTAAATCAGCTCCTGCTGGGAGTCCTTATCTTCTACTGCTTCCTTCTTGAAGGATGTGGGGCATTCCCAATTATTCCTTTTGCTGAGGGAAAACAAATGGGGATGTCACAAGAGCCAAGGCTGCTCCCTTCAACCTCCTGTAGGAAGAGATGAAGGGGAGAGACAGAGAGAGGGAGAAGGAGTTGGGGGGTTAGATAGGGGAGGAGGGAAGAAGGGAGAGAGGGGGAGAGAGAGAGAGAGAGAGAGAGCCCAAACTGGGACCTTTATTCCCTTTTCTGCTTCCGCTGGCCACTGAGTGTCCTTGGCTCGGCAGTGGGAGGAGGCTTGAAGCAACAAGAATGTTTGCCTGGTTTGAGGTGAGAGGACTAGACTGGGTGGAATGAGGGACGAGGGCATTTACGTGCTGAGGATTGGATGCCTTCCTTTCTTCCTTTCTCTCTCAGAAATGCCATTTCCCTGCCCCAACAATGAAAGTCACCTGGACCAGGGTGATTGATAATGGATTCGAGTGGCCCCAGAGATTATCATGGTGACTCCTCAGGGTAGGTCACTGAGATGAACGACAGTCAGCTTTTGGCTCCAGCACTGGAGAAGAATCAGGATGGATGCCTGGCTTTTGAGTGGGGACCGCCTTGTGTGAAAGACTGAGACAGGATGGTAGCCAATCATCAGCTCACTGGCCCCAGAAGGCCAGTGACTGCATGTTTTGGGGTTGTGAGTACGTGCCAGTTGGGAAGAGGCACTGTTTGGGCCAATGGGACTGGCCTGGAATGCCCTCCCTCTTCATATCTGACAGATAATTACTCTCCCCTTTTTCAAAGCTTTATTGAAGGCGCACCTCCTCCAAGAGGCCTTCCCTAAGCCCTCCTTTCTTCTTCTCCTTGTTTCACCCTGACATGGTCCTTTATTCATCCCCTCTCTCAGCCCCACAGAACTAAAGTACATATCTGTAATTTATGTCTATTAATGTCTGTCTCCATCTCCAGGCTGCAAGCTCATTGTGGGCAGGGAATGTGTCTGTTTATTGTTATGGTGTACTCTCCCAAGAGCTTAGTGCAGTGCTCTGCCCACAGGAAGCATTCAATAAATATGATCATTCAGTCATTCAATCATATTTATTGAGAGCTTACTGTGTGCGGAGCACTGTACTAAGCACTTGAGAGAATACAACAAAAAACAGTCACATTCCTTGCCCACAATGAGTTTACAGTATGGGGGGCAGGGGGGAAGACAGACAGCAATATCAATAAATAAAATTACAGTTATGTACAGAGGGGCTGTGGGGCTGGGGGCGGGCGGAAGAGCAAAGGGAGCAAGTCAGGGCAATGTAGAGGGGAGTAGGAGTTGAGGAAAAGTGGAGTTTAGCCTGAGTAGGTCTCTTGGAGGAGGTGTGCCTTTAGTAAGATTTTGAATGGGGGTGTGAGTAATTGTCTGTTGGATCTGAGGAGAGAGGACATTCCAGGCCAGAGGCAGGACTTGGGTTATGGGTCAGTGGCGAGGCAGGTGAGCTCAAAGCCCAGTGAGAAGGTTAGCCCTAGAGGACCCAAGTGTGCGTACTGAGTTGTAGAAGGAGAGAAGCGAGGTGAGGTAGGAGGGGGCAAGGTGGAGGACTGCTTTAAAGCCAATAGTGAGGAGTTTTTGTTTGACACAGAATTGGACAGGCAACCACTGAAGACTTTTGAGGAGTGGAGTGATATGTCCTGAAAGCGGAGTGAAGTATGGACTGGAGTAGGGAGAGACAGGAGGCTGGGAGGACAGCAAGGAGGCTGATGCAGTAATTCAGGCAGGATAGGATGTGCGATTATATTAAAGTGGTAGCAGTTTGGAGAGGAAAGGGCGGATTTTAGTGATGTTGTAAAAATGGGACTGACAGGATTTAATGATGGATTGAATAATGTAGGTTGAATGACAGAGAAGAGTCAAGTATAGAAACCAGTCAGAGAAGTGTGAGGCCCTGGAGATGATTCATGATCAGACTCAATTCTTGCTACTGGCTGTGGGTTGCGGGGACTGTGGCATGGGGGACTGGGTGAGGGTGGACACCCTCTCCCCATGTACAGGCAGGGAGGGGTGGCTCTTCAGACTTTGGGGGCACTCCTGTGTTGTCTAGGGTCTAATAGCTGGGCACAATGACCACTGCAAAACCTCCAGATCTGACCAGCAGCCTACAATGCTACCTGCTGGCCAGGGCTCTCCCTCCACTGGCCTTGCAAAGAGCATTCAGGGTTGGGGGGGAGTGCTTGGAGGAAGGCTCCTTCAGCTGGGCTCTGTGCTCTCCCCTGAAGCTGTCCCACAGCCCTTGGCCATTTGACCTTGGGCAGCCCCTTCCTCCGCAGGGCTGGGGGCTCCTCCATCTCATCTAAGCCCAGCTGTTTCTTTGACCTAGACTAAGTTTGGGGAGTAAGAGGGAGGACCACCTGCTTGCCCAGGATCCTCAAGGCTGTGTGGGAGTGTGGCAGGGAGGTCTGGGTAGAAGGGACAGAGCAGACCCAGATGCCAGCCTCCTGAACTCTGATCAGAGGAGCTTCATTCAGTGGATAGAGCACAGGCCTGGGAGTTAGAAGGACCTGGGTTCTAATCCTGGCTCTGCCACATGTCTGCTTTGTGGCCTTGGACAAGTCATTTCACTTCTCTAGCCTCAGTTACCTCTTCTTTTAATTGGGGATTAAGACTGTGAGTCTTCTTTGGGATAGGGACTGTGTCCGACCTGGTTAAGTTGTATCTACACCAGTGCTTAGAACAGTGCTTAGCCCATAAGCACTTAACAAGTACCATAATAATAATGATGGATTCATTCAATTATATTTATTGAGTGCTTACTGTGTGCAAAGACCGGTACTAAGCACTTGGGAGAATACAATATAACAATCAACGGGCACATTCCCTGCCTACAATGAGCTTACAGTCAAGAGGGGGAGATGGACATTAATATAAATAAATTACAGATATGTACATAAGTGCTGTGGGGGTGAGAGGGGGGATAAAAAAGGGAGCAAGTCAGGGTGATGCAGAAGGGAGTAGAAGAGAAAAGGAGGGCTTAGTCAGGGAAGTCCTCTAGGAGAAGATTTTGAAGGTGGAGAGAGTAATTGTCTGTCATATATGAGGAGGGAGGGTTTTCCAGGCCAGAGGCAGGATGTGGGCGAAATGGTGGCAGTGAGATCAAGGTACAGTGAGAAGGTTAGCAAAAGAGGAGTGAAGTGTGTGGGCAGGGTAGTAGTAAGAGAGTAATAATAATAATGACGGCATTTGTTATAAGCTTACTCTGTGCCAAGCACTGTTCTAAGCACTGAGGGGGTACAAGGTAATCAGGTTGTCCCATGTGGGGCTCCCACTTTTAATCCCCATTTTACAGGTGAGGTAACTGAAGCCCAGAGAAGTGAAGTGACTTGCCCAAAGTCCCACAGCTAACAAGTGGCAGAGCCAAGATTAGAACCCACTACCTCTGACTCCCAAGCCCGGGCTCTTTCCACTAAGCCACACTGCTTCTCTGAGTAGTGAGGTGAGGTAATAATAATAATAATAGCATTTATTAGTGCTTACTATGTGCAAAGCACTGTTCTAAGCACTGGGGAGGTTACAAGCTGATTAAGTTGTCCCACGGGGGGTTCACAGTCTTAATCCCCATTTTCCAGATGAGGTAACTGAGGCACAGAGAAGGGACGTGACTTGCCCAAAGTCACACAGCTGGCGTTGGCGGAGCCAGGATTTGAACACAGGTAGGAGGGGGTAAGGTGACTGAGTGCTTTAAAGCCAATGGTGAGGAGTTTTTGTTTGATGCAGAGGGAGCTGCCCTGAAGACCCGTAAGAGGGTGAAGGGAGAGAGAAGGGACCTGCATGGGGAGGATTCATTCATTCAGTCATAGTTATTGAGTGCTTACTGTGTGCAGAGCACTGTACTAAGCGCTTGGGAAGTACAAGTCGGCAACATAAGATGAAAACAAAGGTCATCCAGGCAGGTCCGCTTGGGAGTGGGGGCCTGAAGCCAAAGTCCAGCGCGGGCTTCCCAAGGGCCCCGAGTGAGCAAGGCCAGGCTACCTCCTCTTGCTGCAGAGGACCCAGGAGAACAAAACTCAAGAAAGAAGTAGAAGAGCTGGCCCACCCCTGCCGGAGGGAGCAACTCTGCTGAACGAGCAGGTACAGAGGAGGGAATCCTTGGACAGAGACCTTGGGCACCGGCCAGCCTCTCTGGAGCTTTTGGGTTTTCAAGGGAATGGGCAAAAAGGAGCCTGCTGGGGGGAGAGAAGGAGGGTGAGACAGATCCCAGGGTCACTTAAACTCCAGAACCAGGCAGCGCCAGGCAACAGGAAGACAGGGACGGGGGAGCGTTAGAACAAAAAGGCCAAATCTGGTGTCTCGGTACGAAAGAGATCCAGGAAACCACTATCAGCAAGGACTGTGGGAGTGTCTGGAAGGGAGGCCATTTGGGAAAGCCGTCCAATGACAGATGTGGCAGGTGTGAGGGCAGTCCTTGAGAGGGGGTGTCAACAATTCCAAAGTTTCCCTTGGACCACCCTTCTTCCTTTGCGAAATGTGCTTCTTCCCTGTGTGCTTATTACTCTGTCCTTCCACATTTGCTCCACAGCAGCAGTGTGGAGTGGGGAGAGACTCCGGACTCCTCTCTGCTCTATTGCATTGAGTTTTCCTGCTCCTCCTGCTTGGGTTTAATGCTTTGGGATTCTTTGGATGCCAGGTTTTACCATCTGGCAGATTTGCTGTGGAGTTTGGGCCCTGCCACGCAGAGCCTCTGCCTCCGATATAGCTGGGGTTTCTGGACGGCTGTTGGGGAGAAGAACTGTTGTATTCTGATCTTCAGAATTCTGATCTGATCTTCAAATAGTAATAATAATAGCGATGGCATTTATTAAGCACTTACTATGTGCAAAGCACTATTCTAAGCCCTGGGGAAGCTAAAAAGTGATCAGGTTGTCCCACGGGAGGCTCACAGTCTTAATCCCCATTTTACAGATGAGGTAACTGAAGCACAGAGAAGTGAAGTGACTTGCCCAAAGTCACACAGCTGACTGTTGGTGGAGCCGGGATTTGAATCCCTGACCTCTGACTCCAAAGCCCATGCTCTTTCCACTGAGCCATGCTGCTTTTCAAAACTTTCCGCCACATGAAAGGTCCTGCAGGAATTCATGTTTTTGAAGGAATCTACTTTCCTTTCTCGTAATACCTAGGTTTTACAGAGCACTTTCATTCCCGAAACACTTTCACACTACTTGAGTTATTTTTGTCCTTACAACAACCCTGTGAGGTAGGGAAAAGCAGATATTATTTTCCCCTTTCGCTGATGGGGAAACAGGTGAAGAAAATGAGAAATAGAGTGGCCTCTTGGAAAGAGCACAGACCTGGGTGTCAGAGAACCTGGATACTAGTCCTGACTCTAACGATTGCTTGCTGTGTGACCTTGGGCAAATCATTTAACTTCTCTGATCCTCAGTTTCCTCAACTGTAAGACTGTTAAATCCTCCTCCCTCCAATTTAGACCATGAACATGTGGAACCGGGACTGTGTCCAACCTCATTCATTCATTCAATTGTATTTTTTGAGTGTTTACTGGGTGCAAAGCACGGTACTAAGCACTTGGGAAAGTGCCATACAACAACAGACATATTCCCTGCCCACAATGAGATAAACCTGTATCTACCCCAGCACTTAGAATAGTGCTTGACACATAGTAAACACTTAACAAATACCATAAACAACCCAAATAGCATAAAAAACAAAGCAAAACTGAGACACGAAGTGGGCGCAAGTGACTTGCCCAGAGTCACCAGGCAGAGCTGGAACTAAATCCCTACTCTTCTGACTCCCAAACTCAGGCTCTTTCCACTGCACCACACTATATGTTTGTACATATTTGTTACTCTATTTATTTTACTTGTACATATCTATTCTATTTATTTTATTTTGTTAGTATGTTTGGTTTTGTTCTCTTTCTCCCCCTTTTAGACTGTGAGCCCACTGTTGGGTAGGGACTGTCTCTATACGTTGCCAACTTGTACTTCCCAAGTGCTTAGTACAGTGCTCTGCACACAGTAAGCGCTCAATAAATACGATTGATGATGATGATAGAGCCCCACCTAATAACCTCTCTGGGGTGGACTGGCTCTCAATGGGAAATGCTAGTTTGCTGTGTGGACCGGTAGGTTCTTTCTAATTAATTGCCCCCACCCCAAGGGTCTGAAGAGGTCACTTTCTGCACCTTCCACTTTGTCCCAAGCATAGTCATCTTGCTGATTTCTTCTTGTCTCTACTAACGAGCCCTTTGACAGACTATCCATCTTGGTTTCCTTTGTGTCTTTTTTTTTTTCTGGCATGGCTTTCTGATGGTCCTCTACAGAGTCCCAAGGCTTTAAAGGGTTACGGAGAGGTTGTAGTCAGTATCACTAGCAGCGTGGCTTAGTGGAAGGAGCCCGGGCTAGGTCATGGGTTCTAATCCTGGCTCCGCCACTTGTCAGTTGTGTGACTTTGGGCAAACAGTGCTTTGCACACAGTAAGTACTTAATAAATGCCATCAAAAAAAAAGTCACTTTACTTCTCTGGGTCTCAGTTCCCTCATCTGTAAAATGGGAATTAAGATTGTGAGCCCCATGTGGGACAACCTGATTACCTTGTATCTACCCCAGCACTTAGAACAGTGCTTGGCACATAGTAAGTGCTTAACAAGTACCATCATTATTATTATTATCACTCCTATCAAGCCATCAGTATTTATTGAGTACTTACTGTGTGCAGAACATTGTACTAAGCACTTGGAAGAGTACAATGCAGCTGAGTTGTTAGACATGCTCCCTGCTCCCTGTGTAGAAGAACCTGTGTGCTAATTCTATTATATCGTACTCCCCAAGCCCTTAGTATAGTGTCCTGCACATAGTAAATGCTTAATAAATACCATTGATAGATCGATTGATTGATTGATAGAGACTTCTGCTCACAAGTTAGACTTTACAGATTGCTACTAGTCAGTGAAAAGACTTGGCATCCTTGCCCAAGTGCTAGGAAAAGGAGGACCAGATCTCTGGATCATTATAGGTGAAGAAACAGGAAACCTGGTGGGATCCAGCGCTTAGAACAGTGCTTGGCCCATAGTAAATGCTTAACAAATGCCATCATTATTACTTATTATTACCAAGGGAATTTCAGTCAGATGGCAACAATGATGAAGGTGTTTAAGCACTTACAATGGGCCAAGCACTGTAATAGAGGCTGGGGTAGATAGGAGCCCATCAGATTGGATATAGTTCCTGTCCCCACATGGAGCTAAGAGTGTAAGTGAGCAGCACTTGGGAGCAGCAAGGGTACTATACATGTTGGTGACTTGGGTTAGGGGTGTTGGTGATTTGCTATGGAGTGGGGAGGAAAGGAGAAAGTAACCTTTGTATTGACGTGGCTCAGTGTGAAGAGCACAGGCTTGGGAGTCAGAGGTCATGCGTTCAAATTCTGGCTCCACCACTTGTCAGCTGTGTGACTTCGGGCAAGTCACTTCATTTCTCTGTGCCTCAGTTACCTCATCTGTAAAATGGGGTTTAAGACTGTGAGCCCCACATGGGACAACCTGACAACCTTGTTTCTACCCCAGTACTTAGAACAGTGCTTGACATATAGTAAGCACTTAACAAATATCATCATCATCACTATTGTTATTATTATTGAGGGTGGGAGCTGAGGGAAAGGCAGTGTGACCTAGTGGAAAGAACACAGGACTGGGCTTCAGAAGATCTAGGTTCTAATTCCAGCTCTGTCATTGCCAAGTACTGTTCTAAGCACTGGGTTAGATGCAAGGTAATCAGGTTGTCCCACATTGGGACACAGTCACAGTCTTAATCCCCATTTTACAGATGAGATCACTGAGGCTCAGAGAAGTTAAGTGACTTGCCCAAAGTCACACACCTGACAAGTGGCGGAACTGGGATTAGAACCCACAATATCTGACTCCCAAGCCCGTGCTCTTTCCACTAAGCCACGCTGCTTCTCTAAAGAGAGCCTCCCCAAATTTTGTGACACAACTTCTTCCCTGGGAATATTCTTGGAAGGGCTGGTCATCCACAGATTCCCTGGCTTAGGAGATACTGCTCCTTTTGCAACCTGGAGCGGTTCAGCATTTTCCACACTGAAATGCGTGGTGCCATTTTGTGAGTGTCATTTCCCCCAACTAGACGGTAAACTCCTTGTGGGCAAGGCTCATGTCTACCAACTCTATTGTATTGTACTCTCCCAACCACAGAGTACAGTGCTCTGTTCACAGTTAGCACTCAGTGGATCAAGCAAAGGTATTTATTGAGCACTGTACTAAGCACTTAAGAGAGTACAACAGAAGTGGTAGTCCATTCTCTGTCCACAATGAGCTTGCAGTCCAGAGATAAATATCCTTGGTTGATTGAGTAACCTACGTAGACTCTTTCCCGAGGACTGAGAGGGTGGTGATTGTCTACACCGTGTTCCTGTTAGTTGATTATTTTTCTCAGCACCTAGCTGTGATAAATCAAGGCTGACCTGTCCATTTTCAAGCAGGGGGCTTTGAAGGAACAAATAATAATTAATAATAATAATAATGATAATGATAATAACTGCGGTACTTATTAAGCACTTATGTGTGAAACACTGTTCTAAGCCCTAGGATAGATACGAAGAGGTCAAGTGACTGGCCCCAGGTCATCAGGAATTCCCTGTCCATCCCTGAGTGGTTCCTGGCCCAAGTAGGATATAAATTCCAAGCCTCTAAAAGAACTCAGGCTTGGGAGTCAGAGGTCATGGGTTCTAATCCTGGCTCTGCCACTTGTCTGCTGTGTGACTTTGGGCAACTCATTTAACTTTTCTGTGCCTGAGTTACCTCATCTGTAAAATGAGGATTAAGACTGTGAGGGCCACGTAGGACAACCTGATTACCTTCTTTCTAACCCACTGCTTAGAACAGTGCTTGGCACATAGTAAGCTCTTAACAAATACCATCATCATCATCATTATCCCAAAGAGGAGCTGTTCTGCAGACAGGATGGCTACCAGGAAGAACTCAGGAACCCTGGGACGGATGAGCATTTTCCACACTGAAAGGCGTGGTGCCACTTTGTGAGTGTCATTGATATTCCACAGACACCTTAGCATGTGAAAAGCAAACATTTCATTCATTCATTCAGTCATATTTACTGAGTACTTACTGTGTGCAAATCAATGTACTAAGTGCTTGGGAGAGTACGATATAACAGACATATTCTCTGCCTATAATGAGCTTACAGTCTAGAGAGGTCATCTTCCATTTTCTCCTGGAAGACTGCAGCACATTTACCAACTGGCAAAGCCTCTGGGAATGGGATCCCGGCCACCCTCGTCTTGGAAGGGGAGACTCCAAGTGTGACTGCACTGTGGAGAGAGGGATAATAATAATAATAATAATAATAATAATAACATTGATGATGGCATTTGTTAAGTGCTTAACTATGTGCCAGGCACTAAAGAGCCCGGGCTTGGGAGTCAGAAGTCATGGGTTTTAATACCTGCTCTGCCACATGTCTGCTGTGTGACATTGCGTAGCTCAGTGGAAAGAGACCGGACTTTGGAGTCAGAGGTCATGGGTTCAAATCCCAACTCCACCAATCATCAGCTGTGTGACTTTGGGCAAGTCCTTTAACTTCTCTGTGCCTCAGTTACCTTATCTGTACAATGGGGATTAAGACTGTGAGCCCCCCATGGGACAACCTGATCACCTTGTAACCTCCCCAGACCTTAGAACAGTGCTTTGCACATAGTAAGCACTTAATAAATGCCATTATTATTATTATTATTATTATTATTGGGCAAATCAATTAACTTCTCTGAGCCTCAGTTACCTCATCTGAAAAATGGAATTAAGATTGTTAACCCCACGCGGGATAACTTCATCACCTTGTAGAGAAGCAGCGTGGCTCAGTGGAAAGAGCCCGGGTTTTGGAGTCAGGGGTCATGGGTTCAAATCCAAGCTCTGCCAATTGTCAGCTGTGTGACTTTGGGCAAGTCACTTAATTTCTCTGTGCCCCAGTTCCCTCATCTGTAAAACGGGGATTAAGACTGTGAGCCCCATGTGGGACAACCTGATCACCTTGTATCCCCCCAGTGCTTAGAACAGTGCTTTGTACATAGTAAGTGCTTAATGAATGCCATCATTATTATACAAGCAAACCAGGTTGGACATAGTCACTGTCCCACATGGGGCTCATAGTCTTAATCCCCGTTTTACAGATGAGGGAACTGGCACCCAGAGAAATGAAGTGGCTTGCCCAAGGTCACACAGCAGATAAGTGGAGAAGCTGGGAGAGTGGAAAGGGCCTTCTGCTTTGGATCCACTCCTGCTCCAAGCTGGGATTTGATTTCCTGGGGAAGCACCATCCTAACAGAGAGGGCCCTGGGAGGCCACGTTTGAAGACTTGGGCAGGGACGGGGTCGGCTGGGCTGAGCAGAGAGACGATCCTGAGTGGGTCAATGGCTTCCTGGTGTTCCAGAGAGCAGGCTAGGACTCTGACATTGGTCAAGAGGGCAAACCATCTGAAGGGCACATTGCAAGCAGCGAGTGAGGCCTAGTGGAAAGAACACCAGCTTTGGAGTCAGAGGTCATAGGTTCAAATCCCACCTCTGCCACTTGCCAGTTGTTTGACTTTGGGCAAGTCACTTAACTTCTCTGGGCCTCAGTTCCCTCACCTGTAAAATGGGGATTAAGATTGTGAGCCCCACATGGGACAACCTGATCACCTTGTAACCTTCCCAGCGCTTAGAACAGTGCTTTGCACATAGCGCTTAATAAATGCCATCATTATTATTATTATTAACATGGACTCTGTTAATGGCCTGTTCTGTGATCTTGTGCATTGGACCAGAAAAACTGCCTGGCCTAGTGGAAGTCTTTTAGACTGTGAGCCCACTGTTGGGTAGGGACTGTCTCTATATGTTGCCAATTTGTACTTCCCAAGCGCTTAGTACAGTGCTCTGCACACAGTAAGCGCTCAATAAATACGATTGATGATGATGATGATGGAAGGATCACAGGTCTGGGAGTCAAAGGACCTGGGTTCTAATTCCAGATCTGCCAATTGCTTGCTGTGTGATCTTGGGCAGGTCACTGCATTACTCTGTGCCTCAGTTTTCTCAACTGTAAAATGGGGATTAAATATCTGGTCTCCCTCAACCAATCAATCATATTTATTGAGCGCTTACTGTGTGCAGAGCACTGTACTAAGCGCTTGAGAAGTACAAGTCAGCAACACATAGAGACAGTCCCTACCCAACAGTGGGCTTACAGTC
Organism: Tachyglossus aculeatus; assembly: GCF_015852505.1. Taxonomy (NCBI): domain Eukaryota; kingdom Metazoa; phylum Chordata; class Mammalia; order Monotremata; family Tachyglossidae; genus Tachyglossus; species Tachyglossus aculeatus. The sequence goes on along the minus strand of NC_052070.1, from coordinate 36,503,501 downwards.
TGAGAAGTCCTACTCAGACTGGGAGCTCCAAGAGGGACAGGAACTATGTCCAACCCCAGCACTTAGAACAGCGTGTGACGCATAATAAGCCCTTAAAAAATACCACTGAAACAAAGTCTGGGCTTGTCTCCAGAAGCTCAGCGCTCTGCACACAGTAAGCACTCAATAAATACGATTGAATGAAGTCAGAATGGTGGGGTGACCTCAAGGTTCTTGGGCAGGAATGGGGCTGGGACCAGGGGTGGGGTGGGGGTAAACTGTCAACCTGCCGGGAGCATTTACTGCACTCCCCTGATGTGCAGAGTACCTGCTAAGCGCCTCCTGTAGCAGTGACATGGCCCAATTTGCAGCTTGCCGCAGATGGAACCCGAGCAAAAGTGGAACTCTCTTCCAGAAGGATTCAGTTGGTGAAAGCCGGGATGCCTGGAGTAGACCTGAGTTAGGAGCTGGGTTTTGAAAACTAGGGTCCGGGCAGCAGGAAGTAGTTTAAAACCACTTTGCGGAGGCTCCATAAAGCCACGTGCCCTATTTAAACCAGATGCAATATCCGTTTGTCAATGGTGTAAAATACATGGAGTGATTTAATTCATATGCTCTGGATTCCTCCCAAGTTAAATACATTCTGGAAAGAAGTAATTAACCTAATGTTGAAAATAATCTGCACTGAAGTCGGGCTAAGTCCCAAGCCGTACCTCTTTCCGAGGGCGTATTTGTAAGGACGTGTTGTCCACTCTACTTTGGGTGCCCGCAAAGTCAATAAGCAGAGGGAGAGGGTGAGTCTGAGCAGTCCACCCTGCTTGGGGGAATCTCAGTTATCTCCCAAAGTGGAGGGGAGTCTACTGAACTAGAAATAAAGGGGTTCTTTGGGATTTGAGACCCCTTGCATTGCAGTTGGGTGGAGTTAAGTTATCCAAAGGGAAGAATCAGTCAATAGTATTTATTGATTTTACTGGATAGAGCACAGGCCTAGGAGTCAGAAGGTCATGGGTTCTAATCCCAGCTCTGCCACTTGTCTAATACATGGCATGACGCTTAACAAATACCACAGTCATTATTACTAGATGCTTACATGGTGATGGACACTGTACTAAGCGCTTGGGAGAGAGTCCCCTTGACTAGGTTATGTCTCCCCAGCTCAAAATGAGAAGGGAAGTTGGATATTAGCTAGTGAATTTGATCAATACAGATGTTGGGAATCATTCAAACCTTCAAAATAGATGTTTTAACCTGAAAATTCCCTTTGACTTTACAGTCGAAATTAGCCAGAAAATTTCCATCTCCCCCATAACATGGGGCTAGGTAGATTCCACCAGTGTGGTGAGGAGACACAGGATTAAATATGCAAGTCCAGATGTTTCTAGCCAAAATGAAGCAGGGTATTCACCATTATTCAGATTTTAGACTGTGAGCCCACTGTTGGGTAGGGACTGTCTCTATATGTTGCCAACTTGTACTTCCCAAGCGCTTAGTACAATGCTCTGCACACAGTAAGCGCTCAATAAATATGATTGATTGATTCAGGAAATAGGGACAGTGTAGACTCCAGTGGCTCAGTCTACCATGAGCAGAATAAAAGCCCCTTCTCTTCCCAAGCCCTAAAACCACATGCATCGGATGCTTCCGCGTTACAATGACTGGAGGAGGAGGCCATCACTTGGGGGGTGGTTTGTGTTCAGTTTATCTGGATCATCAGATAATTGCCTTTTCCGGGTGGTGGAGAAAGGATTATTTGTCAAGGGGTGGAAGGGGTGAAGCTGTACATATGTATACACCTGTATATACATATATATGTTTGTACATATTTGTTACTCTATTTTACTTGTACATATCTATTCTATTTTATTTTGTTAGCATGTTTAGTTTTGTTCTCTGTCTCCCCCTTTTAGACTGTGAGCCCACTGTTGGGTAGGGACTGTCTCTATATGTTGCCAACTCGTACTTCCCAAGCGCTTAGTACAGTGCTCTGCACACAGTAAGCACTCAATAAATACGATTGATGATGATGACGATGAAGGTGTCCATTCTCAGATGGGGCTCCTGATCGGTTCATGAGATTGGCTGATTGACAGCTCCTGCTTGGTACTGACTGCTCTGCTCCCCTCACCCATCGGCGGCCCAGACTCTGGGACTTTCCTGAAGCTGTCCAGAGTGGAAGGGCAGGGTGGAGGCATTAGGACGTTAGGCGGCGGCTGTCTTGACGACTAACCTATGTTGTGTTGTTTTTTCCTGAGTTGTCATGTGACCGGTTCAGACATTCCAGGACCCAGCCTCTCCCACTGGCTTCCATTTCACACCAGTCCACCCACACCTTCCCGCAGTATCCCAGCGGCTCTGGGGCACTGCAAGAAGCAGTTTCCCAGGTTTTGACGGTCAAATCCTTTTAAACATGTGAAACGCTCCCGGGCCCCCCATCGAACCACCGAGCTGTTATTTCAGATTGACCTTCTATGGGAGACTGATTGAAACTGTCCGGGTGCTTGGAAGCTGGCCAGTGGCACTAAGCTACCAGCGTTCACTGGAAGAAGGGTGAAACTACTGGGGCTAGCAGCAGGGGGAAGAGATTAGGAAGCTCTGAAATTTAGGAAATTAAAGAATGTGGCAACCAGCCAGGATGCAGAGGGGAGGGACGGTGAAGACCCAGGCTTAGAAGTGGATCCTACACAGTGGCAGAGTGAGGAAGAACAGATTTCAATTCTCCAGGGTTCCTCTGCGGAGGTGTGTCATGGGAAAATCAGGTCCCGGCTGGTTAGAAAATAACCCAGAAAGCTAGGAGCAGAGGGGTGGAGGCACTGGAAAATAAGTGAGTCGGAGGGTGATGGGAAAGTTAGGAGTAGAGGGATGGAGACATTCATTCATTCAATAGTATTTATTGAGATAAGCAGCGTGACAGTGAAAAGAGCATGGGCTTTGGAGTCAGAGATCATGGGTTCAAATCCCAGCTCTGGCAACTGTCAGCTGAGTGACTTTGGGCAAGTCACTTAACTTCTCTGTGCCTGTTACCTCACCTGTAAAATGGGGATTAAAATTGTGAGCCCCCCCGTGGGACAACCTGATCACCTTGTAACCTCCCCAGCACTTAGAACAGTGCTTTGCACTCTTTGCTTAACAAATACCATCATTATTATTATTATTACTAAGCACTTGGGAGAGTACAATACAATAAACAGACCCATTCCCTGTTCTGAACAAGCTTACAGTCTGGGGTGAGGTGGGGAGGCAGACACTGATACAAATAAATAAAATTACAGATACGTGCACTAGTGCCGTGGGGCTGGGAGCAGGGTTGAACAAAGGGAATAAATTAGGATGATGCAGAAAGGAGCAGGAGAAGAGGAAAGGGGGCGGGGGCTTAGTCAGGGAAGGCCTTTGGAAATGGAAAATAGGTGAGTTGGAGGGTCTCCAGAAAGCTAGGAGTAGAGGGATGAGGTTAAGGCCATTCCGGTGGACAAGAGTCCGGGGCATGTCCAGCTCTTCATTAGCCTGGGAGAGGGTTGGGAAATCAGTGAGGGGAGATGGGCAAAGTTAAAAAAGGACTCCGAGGATCTGACAGAGGGTCTTAGCTGAACCAGGTGTGGGAGGGTAATGGGTGTGCCTGCAGTGTTGGTGAGTGGGGATGAGAGAGGCCCACAGCTCTTGGCAAATCTCTCTGCTTGCTTCACTGCCCGCTGGGTTTCAAGCAAGTCAAGAATTCCTCAGTCTCTTCAATTCCCCTTGGGCTTGTGGATGCTTGCTGTAGTCTCTGTTCCACGAACCATCTTCCCAATCTCTCCTTTTCCCCTGTATTATTATTACGATTATTCTTATTGTCATTATATTTGTTAGGCGCTTACTATGTGTCAAGCATCGTTCTTGTCACTGGGGCACATACAAGTTAAGCAGCATAGCTAGTGGATAGAGTATGGGCTAGGGAGGATTGAGTTCTAATCCCTGCTCCACCACTTTTTCTGCTGTGTGACCTTGGGCAAGTCACTTCAATTCCTTGGGCCTCAATTACCTCATCTGTAAAATGGGGATTAAGACTGTGACCCCCATGTGGGAAATGGGCTATATATCCAATCCAATTTGCTTGTAGCCACCCCAGAGCTTAGCACAGTACCTGGCACACAGTAAAATCTTAACAAATACCACAATCATTATTATTATTAAAATAAGTTGGACACAGTCCCTTTCCCACATGAGGCTAATAGTCTAAGTAGGAGGGGGAACAGTCATAGAAACCCCATTTGCAGATGAGGGAACTGAGGTACAGAAAAGTTAAGTGACTTTCCCAAGGTCACACAGCAAGCAATTGGCAGCACCGGGACTAGAACCCAGGTCCTCTGACTTCCAGGTTTGTGCACTTTTCACTAGGCCATGCTGCTTCTAAGTAGCTGCTTCTCATATGTTGCCAACTTGTACTTCCCAAGTGCTTAGTACAGTGCTCTGCACCCAGTAAGTGCTCAATAAATATGATTGAATGAATGAATGAATAAATACGATTGAATGAATGACTGAATTCCCTAGGGCTTCTCAATTCCCCCCCTCCCCACTCAATTCCCTACCAGAACTGCCCTTCCCTATCTTGAATGTGCTCCTCTGGGAGACCCCGTTATCTCCCTGTCTGGGCACCCAGGGTTCTCCACCCTCCTCAAGGGGACCCTCTGGGGCTTCAGCGTGGCTCAGTGGAAAGAGCACGGGCTTGGGAGCCAGAGGTCATGAGTTCTAATCCCAGCTCCACCACTCTATTTTATTTGTACATGTTTATTCTATTTATTTTATTGGGTTAATATGTTTTGTTCTCCGTCTCTCCCTTCTAGACTGTGAGCCCACTGTTGGGTAGGGACCGTCTCTATATGTTGCCAGCTTGTGCTTCCCAAGCGCTTAGTACAGTGCTCTGCACACAGTAAGCACTCAATAAATATGATTGAATGAATGAACTTAGCTGTGTGACCTTGGGCAAGTCACTTAACTTCTCTGAGCCTCAGTTCCCTCATCTGTAAAATGGGGATTAAGACTGTGAGCCCCATGTGGGACAACCTGATCACCTTGTATTCCCCCAGCACTTAGAACAGTGCTTTGCACATAGTAAGTGCTTAACAAATGCTATTATTATTATTATTATTATTATTATTCAGTCACTTGTCTGCTGCATGGCCTTGGGCAAGTCCCTTCACTTCTCTGGACCTCAGTTCCCTCATTTCTAAAATGGGGATTAAGACTGAGAGCCCCAGGGTGGGACAGGGACCATGTCCAACCCAATTTACTTGTAGTCCCTCCTCTAGACTGCAAGCTCTTTGTGGGCAGGGAATGGATCTTTTTATTGTCATATTGTACTTTCCCAATCGCTTAGTACAGTGCTCTGCCCTCAGTAAGCACTCAATCAATATGATTGAATGAATCAATGAATGAAAAGGAGCTTGTAGTCCACAAGGAGTGTTCACAGCCCCCAATTTAGCACTGCTAAGTTGCCTGAAGAAGAGCTATTCCAGTGTAGAGTATTATAATAATCATTATTGTGGTATTTGTTCAGTTGTTACTATGTGCCAAGCACTGTACTAAGTAAGCACTGGAGATCATCAGGTCCCACATGGGGGTAACAATCTATGTAGAACGGAGGACAGGCATTGAATCCCCTTTTTGCTGATGAAGGAACTGGTCACAGAGAGGTTAAATAAGTGACTTGCCCTAGATCACCCAGCAGACAAATGGTGAAGCCAGGATTAGAACCCAGGTCCTCTGTCTCCCAGGCCCTTACTCTTTCCACTAGACCACACTGCTTCTTGTATGATTTGTTGCAGTTTCACTGAAATTTTGATTTGCCTGCTGATAGGTCTATAATAATAATGATGGCATTGGTTGAGTGCTTACTATGTGCAAAGCACTGTTCTAAGCACTATGGCACCCTGGGCCCGAGTGCTAATTTACCAGGCTGTTTTATTCACCATGAGGAGGCTAGCCCAACACCCAAGATTGTGACCAAGTGAGGTTTAGAAGGAGGGAGATGGACAAACCATCGACAGCTACGTAAAGTGAAATGGAGAGAAGGGGTTCTTCGAAGGCTTTGATTTGATCTGCCGATATGGCTTTAGACGCGACAGGGAGGAAGGGGGAAGGCCAGAGTTTGTACACAGAGAGAATAGACTGTAATTCTCTGTGGGCAGGGAATGTGTCTGTTGTTGTATTGTATTCTTCCAAGCACTTAGTACAGTGCTCTGCACATAGTAAGCACTCAATAAATAAGACTGAATTAATGAATGAACACTGTTTTTCAAGGTTTTACCCCAAACCTTGGCAAATAGGTTTGGTGAGGTTTAGGTGAGGTTTAGTGAGGTGTCGACAAACCATCGACAACTACGTAAAGTGAAATGGAGAGGAGGGGTTCTTCGAAGGCTTTGATTTGGCTCTACCGAGATGGCTTTAGACGTGACAGGGAGGAAGGGGGAAGGCCAGAGTTTGTACACAGGGAGAATAGACTGTAACTCTCTGTGAGCAGAGAATGTGTCTGTTGTTGTATTGTACTCTTCCAAGCGCTTAGTACAGTGCTCTGCACATAGTAAGCGCTCAATAAGTAAGACTGAATTAATGAATGAACACTGTTTTTCAAGGTTTTACCCCAAAACCTTGGCAAATAGGGATCTTGGGGACTACCTGAGAAAGAAGGCACACCTCCTCCAAGATGCCTTCCCTGAATAAGCCCTCCTTTCCTCTTCTCCCACTTCCTTTTGCGTCACTCGGACTTGCTCCCTTTATTCGCTCTTCCCCCCACCCCTGCAGCCCTACAGCATTTATGTACATATCTGTAATTTATTTATTTATTTTAATGTCTGTCTCCCCCTCTAGACTGTGAGCTCATTGAGGGCAGGGAATGAGTCTGTTTATTGTTATATTCTATTCTCCCAAAGGTTTAGTACAGTGCTGTGCACCCAGCAGTGCTCAGTAAATTTAACTGAATGAATAATAATTTATAATAATCATGGTATTGAGTTCTTCCTATGTGTCAAGCACTGTTCTACGGTGATCAGGTTGTCCCACGTGGGACTCCCAGTTTTAATCCCCATTTTAAGAATAATAATAATAATTGTCTTTGTTAAGTGCTTACTATGTGCCAAGCACTGTTCTAAGTGCTGGAATAGAAACAAGGTGATCAGGTTGTCCCATGTGGGACTCAGTCTTAATCCCCATTTTAATAATAATGATTGCATTTTAGTGCTTACTATGTGCCAACTTGTACTTCCCAAGCGCTTAGTACAGTGCTGTACACACAGTAAGTGCTCAATAAATACAAATCAATGAATGAATGTGCCAAGCACTGTTCTAAGTACTGGGGTAGATACAAGGTAATCAGGTTGTCCCACGTGGGGCTCACAGTCTTAACCTATTTTACAGATGAGGGAACTGAGGCATGGAGAAGTTAAGTGGTTTGCCCAAGGTCATCCAGCAGTCAAGTGGCAGAGCCAGGATTAGAAACCACATCCTCCAACTTCAAAGCCTGGGCTCTTTCCATTAAACCATGCTGCTTTTCCGAATGAATGAATGAATAATCATCTCTCAGATGACAGGAGTTGCCTTTCTCATCGAACATCAGGACACCAGAAGACAGCCTGACACTGCGCCAACATGTATTGATGATAGCGGAGGGAGAGAGGCATGTGGACTGGGTTCAGGAAGGAGGAGATGAGAAAGGAGGAGGAGGAAGGGTAGCTGGAGACCTCAGAGACAGAGGGGAATAAGCCAAGGTGAGGTTGAGGCAGGAGAAAGTTCTAAAACCAGAGAGAAAGCCACTGGATTGTCCCAACGGGTGTTCGTTAGAATCGATCAATCAATCATATTTATTGAGTGCCTAGAGAAGCAGCGTGGCTCAGTGGAAAGAGCACTGGCTTTGGAGTCCGAGGTCAGGGGTTCAAACCCCGGCTCTGCCAATTGTCAGCTGTGTGACTTTGGGCAAGTCACTTCTCTGGTCCTCAGTTCCCTCATCTGTAAAATGGGGATGAAGACTATGAGGCCCCCGTGGGACAACCTGATCACCTTGTAACCTCCTCAGTGCTTAGAATGGTGCTTTGCACACAGTAAGCGCTTAATACATGCTATTATTATTATTATTATTATTACTGTGAGAGGAGCACTGTACTAAACTCTCGGGAGAGTACAATATAACAGAGTTGGTAAACTCATTCTCCGCTTTCAGTGAATTTACAATCTAGAGGGAGCTGAGAGAGAACACTTTGATGTGGAAATGCAGGCGTCTGAGGGGTGGGAGAAAGGGGAAAGAAGAGAGTCAATGATGCAGATATAGACAGGCTCGGGAGGGTGGGAGGAAAAGAAAGGTGAAGGGTTATAGTGCTTTCCGGGGTAACATTGCTAAGTGCTTCTGCTGGATTGTATGCTCTTTGTTAGACTATAAGCTCCTTCTGGACAGAGGTTATGTTTACTGGTAACATTGTACTGTCCCAAGGGTTCCTTTCAGTGCTCTGCACCCAATAAATAAAGATAATTGATTGCTCCCTTGTCTGGTAAAATGTCCAAAGTATTTGAGATACCTTTGGTATGATGACCCTTGCAATAAATTAATCTGTCAGTGGTATTTACTGAGCACTTACTTTGGGCAGAGCACTGCACTAAGCACTTGGGGAGAGTACAATCCCATTTTCCAAGCGCTTAGTACAGTGCTCTGCACACAGTGAGCGCTCAATCAATCAATCAATCAATCATATTTATTGAGCACTTACTGTGTGCAGAGCACTGTACTAAACGCTTGGGAAGTACAAGTTGGCAACATATAGAGACAGTCCCTACCCAACAGTGGGCTCACAGTCTAAAAGGGGGAGACGGAGAACAAAAGCAAATGATTGAATGAATGAGTACTATATAGTTGAGGAGCAGTGTGTCCTAGAAATCCGAAGGTCTTGATTCTAATCTTGGCTTGGCCACTTCTCTGCTGTGTGACCTTGGGCAAGACACTGAACTTCTCTGTGCCCCAGTTTCTGCATCTGTAAAATGGAGATTAAGAGCGTGAGCCCCATGTGGGATATGGACTATTCCAACCTGATTAACTTGCATCTACCCCAGCGCTTAGTACAGTGCCTGGCACGTAGTAAGCACTTTAACAAATACCATTAACGAAAGTCACTTAACTTCTCTGAGCCTCAGTTCCCTCATCTGTGAAATGGGGATTCAGTGTCTGTTCTCCCTTCTACTTAGACTGTCAGCTCCATGTGGGACAGGGAATGTGTCTGACTTGATCAACTTGTATACTTCTCAGTACTTAGAACACCTCTGGACATATAGTAAGGGCTTAATATGATAATAATAATACAGATCATTATTACTGGTATCACAATCCCTGTCCTCAGGGAATTTACAGTCTGGCAGTGGGTAGCCCAGATCCTTCCCCGGGGGGACAATGATTTTGACTCGCTTTGATTGCATCTTCACCTCCTCAGGAAAGCCGTCGGTTCTTTATGACTAGTATGTGGTCAAAGCAGGTGGAAATAATAATAATGAGTATAGTATTTGTTAATAATAATTGTGGCATTTGTTAAGCACTTAGTATGTGCCAGGAACTGTACTAAGCATTGGGGTGGACACAAGTAGAGCCTGCCTCCTAGACTGTGAGCCCACTGTTGGATAGGGACCGTCTCTACATGTTGCCAAATTGTACTTCCCAAGCGCTTAGTACAGTGGTCTGCACACAGTAAGTACTCAATAAATGCGATTGAATGAATGAAAGTAAAATGGGATGGACACAATTCCTGTCTTGCGTGGGGCTCACAGTCCTAAGTCCCACTTTACGGATGAGGTAGCTGAGGCACAGAGAAGTGAAGTGACTTGCCAAAATCACAGAGCAGACAGGTGGTGGGGGCGGGGATTAGAACCCAGGTCCTTCTGACGCCCAGGACCGGGTTCTAACCATTAGGCCATGCTGTTTCTCTACAGCCAATGACTTCCAGGTAGAGAACTCTTGATCTCGGAGAACTTAGGGTTGTATCTTCTAGACTGTGAGCCCACTGTTGGGTAGGGACCGTCTCTATATGTTGTCAAATTGTACTTCCCAAGCGCTTAGTACAGTGCTCTGCACACAGTAAGCGCTCAATAAATATGATTGAATGAATGAATGAATGAATGAATGAATGGAGAAAAAAGCTTCTGGAAGCCAAAGTGCCCCTGCTCAAACCCAGCCAAGTCCTAGAGTTGGGGCCCACTGGGCCAGGAGAGACAGCACGGTCTAGTGGATAGACCATGGGCCTGGGAGTTAGAAGGACCTGGGTTCTAATCCAGGCTCCTCCACCTGTCTGCTGGGTGACCTTGGGCAAGTCACTTCACTTGCCTCAGTGCCAAGTCGCTTCTGTGTCTCAGTTACCGCATCTGTAAAATGGGGATTAAGACTGTGAGCCCGAAGGGGGACCGGGGCTGTATCCAACCTGATCGGCTAGTATCTATTCCAGTGCTTAGTACAATAGATGCTTAACAAATGCCATTTAAAAGAAAAATGTTGGCTCAGTGGAAAGAGCCCGGATTGGGAGTCAGGGATTGTGGGTTTCCGGCTCCGCCACATGTCTGCTGTGTGACCTTGGGCAAGTCACTTAACTTCTCTGAGCTTCAGTTCCCTTGCCTGTCAAATGGGGATGAAGACTGTGAGCCTCACATGGGACAACCTGATCACCTCGTATCCCCCCAGCGCTTAGAACAGTGCTTGGCACGTAGTAAGCGCTTAACAAATGCCATTATTATTATTATTTCCCCCAACAGAGAGGGGACGGACCCTTAACTGCAATTTCCAGGCTGAACACGAGGTGTCGCTAGGGCTAGCACAAGGCAAATGCCAACTTGTCCCCATGGTCCCTTCATTCATTCATTCATTCATTCATTCAATCGTATTTATTGAGCGCCTACTGTGTGCAGAGCACTGTACTAAGCGCTTGGGAAGTACAAGTTGGGGCTCCAAGCTTTGGGTCTGGAGGTGACAGCCCATCTTCACCTCTTACCACCCCACCCCCTGGGTGACTACTCCTGGGTCTCGCCATCCCCCGTAACTAGATTAATTCGGAAACAGCAAGAGCCCAGACTACCCCACAGGGCGGGTTCCCTGAGGAAGTGGAAAAGCAAACACTGAGGAGACGCCTCCCTAGAGCCATTGGGGTTGAGATTTCAAGAGCAGAAAATTCAGGAAGTTCAAAGTTGTGATTCCCACAGTCAGGGCACTTGAGGCCCTTGTTCGGACTCAGAACTGGGCGTTCCTTGAATGGGTAAAAAGAGTTGAAAGGAAAATCAGTCCATAGTATTAATTGAGCTCCTCCTGGGCCCAGGCACTGGATTAAGTGCTTGGGAGAGTCCAGTAGAGTTAGTAGGTACGATCCCCGCTCTTGGGGAGTTTTTGGTCTAGAGGAAACCAAAAAGGGTTGTCTGGGAGGACTGTCCATAACTCCACAGGCCCAGGTATTAGGCCAGGGCCTCAGCTGAGCAGTTTCTGCCTTCCACTCTGTTTTCTCCCTCCCCTGGATTTTCCAAACCCGTCTCCTTACATTTACCCACCCTAAGAGAGAAGGATGTCTTCCTTGGCCAAGTCCAAGTTCTTTCTGGTAGCTCACTCTCTGTCAATCAATCATTCAGTCAGTCAATGGATGGAATTTATTGAGCTCTTACTGTGTGCAGAGTACTGTACTAAACACTAGGAAGTACAATCGAGAAGCAGCGTGGCCTAGTGGATAGAGCATAGGCATGGGAGTCAGAAGGACTTGGGTTCTAACCCCGATTCCGCTACTTGACGGCTGTGTGACCTTGGGCAAGTAAAATGTAAATCTGTAAAATGGGGATTCCCACAGGTGATGGGGTTATGTCTAACCTGATTATCTCGTATCAACCCCAGAGCTTAGTAAAGTGCCTGGCACAGACTAAACGATGAATAAATGCCATTAAAAAAAATGAATTGGTAGAATGCAGTTAGTAGACACTATCTCAAGTAGACACTTGAGAGACGCATGCGTGGCTCAGTGGAAAGAGCAAGGGCTTTGGAGTCAGAAGTCATGGATTCAAATCCCGCCTCTGCCACTTGTCACCTGTGTGACTTTGGGCAAGTCACTTAACTTCTCTGTGCCTGTTACCTCATGTGTAAAATGGAGATTAAGACTGTGAGCTTCCTGTGGGACAACCTGACCACCTTGTAACCTCCCCGGCGCTTAGAACAGTGCTTTGCACATAACAAGTGCTTAATAAATGCCATCATTAATTAATTATCCCTGCCCATAAGAACTGCCCACCAAGGCTTTGCCGCTGTAAGGGCAGGTGCAGGGGGTGAATGGGGGCTTTCTGTCAGTACGGGCAGTGTGGTGCCCATCTGCGATGGGAAACAATGCCAGCCAAAGAATTCAGTGCAGTTGAGCATGCTTGTCTGATGAAGGCTGTTTGACAAGCCAGCAAGTCAGTCAGCCAACAACATGTTAAGCCCCCTCCCTGACTTGCGGCAGGGGGGGACATTTTTAGCACCTTGAGGGTAGGGAATCATATTAACTCACTCTATATTATGTTACTTCAAGTGCTCAGTACAGTCCTCTACATATAGTGAGTGCTCAATAGAGACTTCATTGCAGCTAAGGGTCCATTTCCCCCAGGGACTACCCATTGTCCTTCACTGGGAATCAGTCCCGGAAACCCCAAGAGTGTCAGAACTCAAGACATGGGTGTATTGGGACTACAAGTTTCAGGAGCACTTGGGCTAATGGCCCCTCACCGCCACCCTCAAACCCCATCTTTCACTCATCCTCACGCTTGCCCACACCAGGGCCGACCAAGGGGGATTACATATTGATTTTATATTGTACTTTCCCAAGTAGAGAAGCAGCATGACTCAGTGGAAAGAGCCTGGGCTTTGGAGTCAGAGGTCATGGGTTCAAATCCCCGCTCCACCAACTGTCAGCTGTGTGACTTTGGACAAGTCACTTCACTTCTCTGTGCCTCAGTTACCTCATATGTAAACTGCGGATTAAGAATGAGTCCCATGTGGGACAACCTGATCACCTTGTAACCTCCCCAGCACTTAGAACACTGCTTTGCACATAGTAAGCACTTAATAAATGCCATTATTATTATTCTTATTATTCTTATTCTTCTTCTTATTATTATTACTACAGATACAGATTTTATCCCAGCCTGATATGGCCACAGTCGCATTGCTTCTCTCCCCCTCTAGACTGTCACCACATTGTGGGCAGTGAATGCGTCTACCAACTCTATCATATTGCACTCTTCCAAGCACTTAGTACAGTGCTCTGCACAAAGTAAGCACTCAATCAATATGCCTGATTGACTGATTTGCAGTGCCCTGGGTCAGGTCAATCCAATCAATCAATCAATCAATCAATCGTATTTATTGAGCGCTTACTGTGTGCAGAGCACTATACTAAGCGCTTGGGAAGTACAAGTTGGCAACATATAGAGACAGTCCCTACCCAACAGTGGGCTCACAGTCTAAAAAAAAAAAATGACTCGCACACATGTTTCATGACAAATTGCACCTAGCATTGGTTAGGCCACAAAAGGTCCCACTGAGATTTGAACTCGGATCGCTGGATTCAGAGTCCAGAGTGCTAACCATTACTCCACGGGGCCACCGAGGAGTTATCAAGGAAGGGAAAGTAGAAGGGAGCTTTTGAAATAGATGAAATCAAGGGGGGCAGATTCTCCTGCCACATCCCAGCCGGCACACTTCGCTCCGCTAATGCTCATTGTACCTCAATCTCCTCTATCTCCTTCACATCCTGGCTCTGGCCTGGAACACCCTCCCTCCTCTAATCTGACAAACAATTACTCTTCTTCTTCATAGCCTTATTGAAGGCACATCTCCTCCAAGAGGTCTTCCCTGAGCCCCCCTTTCCTCTTCTCCAACTCCTTTCCACATCTCCTTGGCTTGTTCCTTTTATTCATCCCCCTCCCAGCCCCACAGCACTTGTGTACATATCTGTAATTTATTTATTTATTTATATTAATGTCTGTCTCTTCCCCTCTAGACTGTAAGCTCATTGTGGGCAGGGAATGCATCTCTTATATTGTTATACTGTATTCTTCCAAGCACTTAGTACAGTGCTCTTGCACACAGTAAGCACTCAATAAATATGATTGACTGAACGAATGCAGATCACTGATCTAAGCTCTTGGGAGAATACAGTACAACAGAATTAGCAGATACATTCCCTTTTGTGGTCTAAGAGATTATATAATCTGATTATCTTGTATCTACTCGAGTGTTTAGTGCAGAATATGTGCTTAATAAATCCCATAGTTATTATCGGAAGAGGGGAAATAAGTAGCGGGGAGAATCCCAGGGAGAGAGCCAATGGTCAGTGGTTTCTGCTTGGAGAGGAGAATGGGTAACTGTTATCCCTCCCACCCCAGGACCTCAGTGTCCAGACAGGCTGGCCGGCTGGCTGGGAGGTGGGGATGGGTGCATCAGGGCCTAAAGTAACCCTGGTCACCCAGAGGCAGGTCGACAGAAACAGCCTTCAGCCCTGCCACTTTGCACCAGAAAGCCTAGCCCAATAATAATAATAATAATAATAATAATAATGGAATTTATTAAGTTCTTACTATGTGCAAAGCACTGTTCTAAGTGCTGGGGAGGTTACAAGGAGATCAGGTTGTCCCACGGGGGGCTCACAGTCTTAACCCCCATTTTACAGATGAGGGAACTGAGGCCCAGAGAAGTTAAGTGACTTGCCCAAAGTCACACAGCTGACAATTGGCAGAGCCGGGATTCAAACCCATGACCCCTGACTCCAAAGCCCGTGCTCTTTCCACTGAGCCACGCTGCAGCCCAAGTGACAAGGTGAACCTAGCTGAATGGTGACTAAACCACAAGTTTAGTAAAATTGGGGAGTAATTGCCACAGGGACTTGGAGGTGGCAGGGAATCCACTCTGGTTTGTTTTTAATTTTCAAAGTGGCTCAGAATCCAACAGCCTGTAAGCCCCTTTAGGGATCAGGTCTACTTAGTTCAACATTCCTCTTCCAAGCACTTAGTACAGTGCTCTGCCCAGAGTAAATGGTCACTACTAGTATTGAATGATGAGGGGTGGCATTATGTTTAGGCTGGGGTGAAGTAAACGGGCAGACAAGGCAAGTCCAGCCCTGGACAAAAACATTTTAAGAGGTAAGCAGGTGGGCACTTCAGGGCGTCTGATGGAGGTGGTGGTGGAAGTAGAGTTGTTGGAGGTGTTGGAAATGATGGTGGTACTTCCCAAGTGCTTAGTGCAGTGCTCTGCACACAGTAAGTGCTCAATAAATATGATTGAATGAATGGAGATGATAGTGGTGATGGTGGTGATTGTGCTTCATTTATTTGTGCCTCAGTTACCTCATCTGTAAAATCGGGATTAAGACTGTGAGTCCCATGTGGGACAGGGACTGTGCCCCACCTGATTAACTTGTAGCTACCTCAGTGCTTAGAACAGTGCTTGGCACATAGTAAGCGCTTAATTACTATCATTATTATTATTATTAGTGGTGCTAGTGGTGATGGAGGTAGAGAAGCAGCATGGCCTAGTGGCAAGAGCCCGGGCTTGAGAGCCAGAGGCCTTGGGTTCTAATCCTGTCTCCTCCATTTGTCTTCTGTGTGACCCTGGGCAAGTCACTTCATTTCTCTGGGCCTCAGTTCCCTCATCTGGAAAATGGAGATTAAGACTGTGAGCCCCACATGGGACAACCTGATCACCTGTATCCTCCCCAGTGCTTAGAACAGTGCTTTGCACATAGTAAGCACTTACCAAATACCAAAATTATTATTATTCTTAGACATGAGGTGGTGGTGAACACGGTAGTGGTGGTGGCGGTGATGGAGATGGTGGAAATGGATAATAATAATGTTGGTATTTGTTAAGCGCTTACTATGTGTCAAGCACTGTTCTAAATGCTGAGGGAGGTACAAGGACATCAAGTTTTCCCACGTGGGGCTCACAGTCTTCATCCCCAGTTTCCAGATGAGGTAACTGAGGCCCAGAAAAGTGAAGTGACTTGCCCAAAGTCACACAGGTGACAATTGGAAGAGCCAGGGTTTGAACCCATGACCTCTGACTCCAAAGCCCGGGCTATTTCCACTGAGCCATGCTGGTTCTCTATGAGGGATATGAGGGTCTGGCTTTTTCTGGGTGTTCTGGGAGGAATAGGTGAAGAAGGCTTCTCTGCAGTAGAAGCACAGGTCTGGTGCTCAGGGGGTTTGTGGCCCCTTCCAGGAAATCCAGAGGAGGGATCTGGGAGCTGAGAAAAACAGCTCTTAAGCCAAGGAAGCAAAGCTGAATTTAGTGATCCCTACCTGCTGAACTGTGCTCTGCTGGGAGGAGACACAATTATTATTATTAATATTATGGTATATGTTAAGTGCTTACTATGTGCCAAGCACAGTTCTAAGCGCTGGGGTAGATACAGGGCAATCAGGTTGTCCCATGTGGGGCTCACACTTTTAATCCTCATTTTACAGATGAGGTAACTGAGGCACAGAGAAGTTAAGTGACTTGCCCAAGGTCACACAGCAGATAAGTGGCAGAGCTGGGATTAGAACCCATGTCCTCTGACTCCCAAGCCCGTGCTCTTTCCACTAAGCTACGCTGCTTCTCTATAGATTCACAACAGTATCTTTGAACTGAGAGTGAAGAATGTAAGTTTATTGTAGACAGGAAACATGCTGACCAACTCTGTTGTGGTGTCCTCGCCCGAGTGCTTAGTAAAGTGCTCTGCACATGGACAGCATTTGATAAATAAATACCATTGATTGAATGAATGAATAAATGAACAGCTTTTCTGAAATCAATCTCCAGGAAACCTTCTCTGATTAATCTTTCATAACAATCAATCAATTGTATTTATTGAGTACTCAGTGTGTGCAGAGCACTGTACTAAGCGCTTGGGAGAGTACAATATTACAGTGTTGGTGGAAATTTTCCCTGCCCACAGTGTCCGTCTAGAGGGGGAGACATTCATTAATTTAAATGAATAAGTTATGGCTATGTACATAAATGCTGTGGGGCTGAGGGAAGGGTGAATAAAGGGTACAAGAGCGACATAGAAGGGAGTGGGAGAAGAGGAAAGGAGGGCTTAGTCAGGGAAGCTTCAGTAAGGCTTTGAAGATGGCAAAAATGAAAGTCTGTCGAATATGAAGAGGGAGAATATCCCAGGCCAGAGGCAGGGCTGGGGTGAGAAGAGAGATGAGATGAAGGTACAGAGAATAGGTTAACATTAGATGAACAAAGTGTGCAGTTAGAGTTATACTAGGAAATCAGGGAGATAAGATAGGAGGGGGCAAAGGGAATGAGGGCTTCAAAGTCAATGGTAAGGAGTCTCTGATGTGGAGGTGGATGGACAGCCACTGGACGTTTTTGAGGAGTTGGGAAACATGGACTGAATGTTTTTGAAGAAAAATGATCCAGGCAGCAGAGTGAAGTATGGATTGGAATGGGGAAAGAAAGGAGGCAGGGAGGTCATCAAGGGGGCTGATGCAGTAATCATTCCCCCACCCCTAACCCCCCCATAACTGCCACTTTAGTATTTCCCTGTCTCTGAGCTCTTGGATAGTAATAAGAATTATGGTATTTGTTAAGTGCTTACTATGTGCCAGGCACTGTTCTAAGCGCTAGGGTGGAGACAAGCAAGTCGGATGGGACACAGTCCCTGTCCCACGTGGGGCTCACAGTCTCAGTCCTTATTTTACAGATGAGGGAACTGAGGCACAGAGAAGTGACTTTCCTAAGGTCACAGAGCAGGCGAGTGGTGGAGCCAGGATTAGAATCCATGACCTTTTGATTTCCAGGCCCGTGCTCTCTCCACTATGCCATACTGCTTCTACTCACTCCTCCAGGCCCTCCCATAGCACTCAAATCCATAACTTTAAAATCTGCTGCTTCCTCTAACTGCGATTTATTTTAGAATCTGTCTCTCCTGTTAGATTATAAGATCCTTGAGTGCAGGAATCATGCCTACCAACCCTAGTTGACTCTCCAAATGTCCTGAAGAGAGTAAACACTCAATAAATACAATTGATCGGTGAACTGATTTTGCTTTCAGTGTACTCATCTCTCCATGTGAATCTTTAAATCCGAGCGGCGTCACTCCAGAGGTGGGGTCACTGGCCTGATGGACTGAGGGGGACACTGAGGCAGAGTTCCTAGACGGCTGAGAGGCCTTTGGATTTGGTGGTGGATGGGCTGTTGGAAAGGTCTGGGGATGAGGTGGCCAAAAATGGGTGCCGTGTGGTATCCCAACAGAGAACCCATCCAGGGCTAATCACTTCTGTCCCCAGTCAATCAATCAATCAGTGTTATTTATTGAGCACTTACTATGTGCAGAGCACTGTACTGAGTGCTTGGGAAAGTACAGTATAAAATAGTGGTGGTATTTAAGTGCTTACTGTCATTCATTCATTCAATCATATTTATTGAGCACTTACTGTGTGCAGAGCACTGTACTAAGCGCTTGGGAAGTCCAAGTTGGCAACATATAGAGACGGTCCCTCCAAACAATGGGCTCACAGTCTAGAAAGGGGAGACAGACAACAAAACCAAACGTGGACAGGTGTCATCAGAATAAATAGAAATAAAGCTAGATGCACATCATTAACAAAATAAATAGAATGGTAAATCTGTACAAGTAAAATAAATAGAGTAATAAATCTGTACAAACATATACAAGTGCTGTGGGGAGGGGAAGGAGGTAGGGCAGGGGGGATGGGGAGAAGGAGAGGAAAAAGGGGGCTCAGTCTGGAAAGGCCTGTGCAAAGCACTGTTCTAAGCACTGGTAAGGGTTGGTAGACATATTCCCTGCCCACAATGAGCTTACAGTCTTGAGGTAATATGAATAAATAAATAATTTATAGTATATACTTTAAAGATATTCATTCAGTTGTATTTATTGAGCACTTACCATGTGCACTGTACCAAGTGCTTGGGAAAATACAATACAACAGAATTAGCAATAAACAGACACATTCCCTGCCCACAGTGAGCTTACAGTCTAGAGAATAAGTACATAAGTGTTGTGGGGTTGGGGGTGGGGTGATTATCAAATGGCCGAAGGTCACAAATCCCCTGCCGTAGAAGCCCAACAAGCATTTCCAAACAGTTCGAATCTCATGTTGGGCTTAGCTCTGTCCCCGGTCCCGGACTTCCAGCTCTGCCCTGAAGCAATCAATCAATCAATCAATCATATTTATTGAGCGCTTACTGTGTGCAGAGCACTGTACTAAGCGCTTGGGAAGTACAAGTTGGCGACATATAGAGACAGTCCCTACCCAACAGTGGGCTCACAGTCTAGAAGAGGCAGGATAGCAAGGGGCCTAATAATACTTGTGCTATTTGTTAAGCACTTACTATGTGCCAGGCACTGTACTAAGTGCTGCCATAGATTCATTCATTCTTTCATTCAGTCGTATTTATTGAGCGCTTACTGTGTGCAGAGCACTGAACTAAGCGCTTGGGAAGTACAAGTCGACAACATATAGAGATGGTCCCTACCCAACAACAGGCTCACAGTCTAGAAGGGATACAAGTTTATCAGATTAGGCACAGTCGCTGTTTTACATTGGGATCAAAGTCTTAATCCCCATTTTACAGATGAGGTAACTGAGGCCCAAAGAAGTGAAGTGACTTGTCCAAGGTCACCCAATAGACAAGTGGCGGAGCTGGGATTAGAACCTATGACCTTCTGACTCACTAGATCAGCATGTTAAAGACGGGGCCAATCAATCAATCGTATTTATTGAGTGCTTACTGTGTGCAGAGCACTGTACTAAGCGCTTGGGCAGTACAAGTTGGCAACACATAGAGACAGTCCCTACCCAACAGTGGGATCACAGTCTAAAAGGGGAAAGCAGAAATGGGCCTAGAGAGGTGTCCACCACAGAAGGCCCAGCAGCATGGATTCACTCTCCCCTTCCACTAACTTGGAGTCACAATGTTCCAAGTCAAAACTCTGGATTGTAAACTCATTATGAGTAGGCAAAGTGTCTGCTAATTCTGTTGACTTGTATTCTCCCAAGCACTTAGTACAGTGTTCTGCACCTAGCAAGTGCTCAATAAATACCATTGACTGATGGACTGAAGTCAAGTACACCAAACAATGTCCTTGCTCAGAGTAAGTCCTCGTTGGTTGAATGAATGCCACAAGTCAGCAGAGCTAACAATGAGACTCTCTGCTCCATCTGCTCATCAGCCTGAATAAGAGATGGTGGGATTGGGTGGATAAGGATGAGTTCTCCTTTTTTAAAAAAAATGGTATTTGTTAAGTGTTTATTATGTGCCAGGCTCTATACCAAGGTGGGGGTAGATACAAGCTAATCAGGTCGGACACAGTTCAGGTTCCACATGGGGCTCACAGACTTCGTCTCCATTTTACAGATGAGGTAACTGAAAAACGAAGAAGTTCAATGACTTGCTCAAGGTCACACAGCAAACAAGTGGTGGTCAGGATTAGAACCCAGACCCTTCTTGCTCCCAGAGCCATGCTCTGTCCACTATCCTCTATCCACTAGGCCACACTTCCTCTCTGCTCTCCTCTGCATCCTCAGAGGCTGGGCTACTGCTTCTTAGGGTGAGGAGTCCCCCCCTGAGGAGGGGAGACCCCCGGCCCATCCTCACTCCCCAATGGGATTGGCCTTTAGGTCAATCAATGGTATGTATTGGGTGCTTACTGTGTAAGCACTGTACTGAGCATTTGGGAGAGTAAAATACGATAGGATTGGTAAATGCAGTTCTTGCCTGCAAGGAGCTAAGAGTCTGCAGATGCAGTGGGGAGTTGGGGCCGGCCCGCAGGTCCTCACCTAGCCAGAAAGAGGATCGGAGAGGGCTTGGTTGTCCCACAGACTCTCCCTCTTTCCCTTCGGCCCTCTGCGTCCCGGAAGCTTGGCCTCCGGAACCCGCTCTGGGCCAGAGATCCCAGGGCCTGGCCAAGGAGCCGCTTCAAAAGTGGGAGCCCGGTTGGCTTTCCCGCATCATAAAATTCACCGATCATAAAACAGTAACAAGCAATAACTGCAGCGTCTTTCCAAGGACTCCCACCGCGCCCAGTCCTCGGCCGAAGGCTACAAGCGTCGGACCGATCTCTCTTCCATCCGAGCACACTGAGGTGCGCTGTTCATCTTGTTTTATTTTTATCGACACAGCGGTGGCTCAGGGGGCTACATTGCGGGCCGGGCCTGGCTGGGGGGGCGGAGGGTCAGAGCCTAGGGAATTCTGCTCTGCGGCCCCCTTCTTGGGGTGGAGCCGGGACCTCTTGGCAGCTGTTTACCAGGCTGCGCCAGCGGCACAGTGGAGGTGATTCAGCGTGCCCCTTCCACCTTCTGAGAGGAGAGCCAAGCAGGAGCCTCGGCCTTGGGTGCGGGCCATCCAGGTTGAGAAGTCCAGCTGGCACCTCCCCTCCCCTGGTCCCATCCAGAGGTTACAGATGTGAGCGGGACAGTGTGGGAATGCAGTTTTACAGCGGTAATTAGTTTATTCCTGAGGTCAGCAGTATAAATAGTAGAAAAATGTATTTCCTGTTCCAAGGCAAATAACAAACTGGCAGCCAGTTGGCCATTGGCCATTGGAAATCAAAAGGCAACCGTGTGCCTGCTCCTTCCTCTCGGCCGTGTGAGCCAGCTGGTGAGGGAAGAATGTTTCTCTTTAGGTTCATTGCTAAATTTACTGGCTGGCTGTAATTTTGCAGCTTGGGGTTGCTTAGTGGGAAGGGTACTGGCCAGTCCGATGCCTCCGCTCAGTCTGACTGGCTGGAGACAGCTGCCCGTTATTGGGTAGCGGAGTGGCTGGTGACCATGGGCTGTTGCCCTTACAGAAGGCCAAGTCTACCCTCCCCCTGGCTGAAGCCAAGTCACTGGGGAAGCCCGGGGTGGGCAGTTTTCGACCACTCACAACTCCCCCAACCCCTAGCAGACCCTTCTCCTGGGGCAGAACCAGGGCCTCCCCCAGACTTTCCTCCACCTCTCAGGGAGACAGAGTCCAGAGTCTCTGGGGGACAGGCCTCTTCCCTCTAACAGAGTCCAGAGCCATGGTACTTTCTGGTTTCTGGGAACCGTCCAGTGGCTGAAATGTGTCTTAGAGCAATCAAGCTGGGAGAGAGAAGGTTTTTTCTTTTTTAAGCGATTACTATATCCAGGCACTGTACTAAGCACTGGGGTAGATACAAGATAATTAGGTTGGGCACAGTCTGTGTCCCACCTGGGGCTCAGAGTCATAACCCCCATTCTAAAGATGAGGTAACTAAAGCGCAGAGAAGTTAAGTGTCTCTGACAAAATCATATAGCAGACAAGTGGCAGAGCTGGGTTTAGAACACAGGTCCTCTGACTGCCAAGTCTATGCTCTTGTTGTTCAGCCCCCTGCCTCCACACAGGCCTGCAGTGAGGGATAAGGGATCCTATTCCTAGAGGCCTCAGAGATTTTTCAAGACTGCCAATCAGCCAATCAGTCAATCAATCAAAAGCAGCATGGCTTAATGGAAAGAGCCCAGGCTTGGGACGTGGGTTCTCATCCCGGCTCCACCACTTATCTGCCGTGTGACCTAGGGAAACCCACTTAACTTCTCTGTGCCTCAGTTATGTCATCTGTAAAATGAGGATTAAGACTGTGAGCCCCATGTGGGACGCCAGTATTTAGAACAGTGCTCGGCACATAGGAAGCACTTCACAAATACCATCCTCATAATTATTTAACAAAGCTCTTAAGCCAAGGAAGCAAAGTTGAAGTGAGTGTCCCCTGCTCCCTAGGAGCTTCCTGGTAGAACTAGTTCTCTGAACTCCACTCTCAGCCTTGTCCTCTGGATTGTTTGGAAGGGGTCACAAACAAACTTCTAGATGGTGAGCCCACTGTTGGGTAGGGACCGTCTCTATATGTTACCAACTTGTACTTCCCAAGCGCTTAGTACAGTGCTCCGCACACAGTAAGCGCTCAATAAATACGATTGAATGAATGAATGAACAAAGGCAACAGCCTCTGGGCACCAGACCTGTGCTTCTACAGCAGAGGAGTCTTCTCGAGCCATTTCCTCCAGGACATCCAGAAATAGCCATATCCTCATATTGATCTCCACCACTACCACCTCCACCAAACAGTGCGATTAAGTACCCACTATTTATTATTATTATTATTATGTTGGTATTTGTTAAGCACTTACTATGTGCCAAGCAGTGTTCTAAGTGCTAAGTAATTTACCTCCATTGGCACCATTCAGATCATCAGGAGAATCTAATAGAGTTGGTAGACAAGATCTCTGGGCTCAAGGAGCTTACAGTCAAGCTAAGGAGAGGGACATCGAAATATATTACAGGTAGGGGAAGGATCAGATTTTAAAGATGTTGCAGTAGTGATGTGGGAGTGGGGGCAGGATGAGTACCTAAAATGCAGGAGGTGATGCAGGAGGGAGGGAGAGTAAAATGGGGAGAGGAGAAATTATTCGGGGACGGTTCCTTGAAGAAATTACAGTTTTAGAAATCTTTAGTCCCTCTACTTGTCATACATGTTGAAGCAGCGTGGCTCAGTGGAAAGAGCACGGGCTTTGGAGTCAGAGGGCAGGGGTTCAAATCCCGGCTCCACCAATTGTCAGCTGTGTGACTTTGGGCAAGTCACTTAACTTCTCTGTGCCTCAGTTCTCTCATCTGTAAAATGGGGATTAAGACTGTGAACCCCCCGTGGGACAACCTGATCACCTTGTAACCTCCCAAGCACTTAGAACAGTGCTTTGCACATAGTAAGCACTTAACAAATACTATTATTATTATTATTATGTTTCTTATCTCATTTTGCTACTTGCAGTGAAAAAGCAATGCAGAGCTTCATGAATCTGATAAAAGGATGAGGGCTCAAGTGCCTGACTGATGAAGGCAATTCGCTCCTACAAGTTTGAAAGCATTTTCCTCAAAGTTCTCTTTCTTAGCACCTGGAAATGGTCGAAATGTAGAAGCAAAAACCCTTCTCCCTTTCTTTCCTCCCTGCCTATCCTACTGGAACCACATAAGAGGCTGGGGAATGCTGCATCCTGGATAGGGGAAGAACTGATCCCTCAACCCTAACGTGGCCTAGCAGAAAGAGCACAGACGTGGGAGTCAGAGGACCTGGGTTCTAATTCCGGCTCCACCACTTGTCTGCTGACCTTAGATAAGTCACTTCACTTCTCTATGACTCAGTTCTCTCATCTGTAAAATAGGGATTAAGACTTTGAGCCCCATGTGGGACAAGGAATGGGTCCAACCCGATTACCTCGTACCTACCCCAGTGCTTAGAACAGTGCTTGGCACATAATAGGCGCTTAACAAATGCCATGATTATTAAGCAGCGTAGCTCAGTGGAAAGAGCCCGGGCTTTGGAGTCAGAGGTCATGGGTTCAAAAAGCCAGCTCCACCGGTTGTCAGCTGTGTGACTTTGGGCAACTCACTTCACTTCTCTGTGCCTCAGTTACCTCATCTGTAAAATGGGGATGAAGACTGTGAGCCCCCCGGGGGACAACCTGATCACCTTGTAACCTCCTCAGCGCTTAGAACAGTGCTTTGCACAGAGTAAGCACTTAATAAATGCCATTATTATTATTATTATTATTATTATTATTATTATTATTACCTTTGGAAAGACCACTTTCTTGTGGGCTCCAGGAGCCCTGCTCAGAAACTCCTCCCAGGATTTCTTTATTCCAGGCAAAACTTGGAAAGTGGGATTTACTGAGGGGTAGAGGATGGTGGTACCTGGAGGGAGAGAGGGTAGGAGCAAGGGCCACATTGGCATTCCTTAGAGGAGCAGTGTGGTGTAGTGGAAATAGCATGGATCTGGGTTCTAATCCTGACTCCACCACACATTTGCTGTATGAATGTGAGAAAGTCACTTAATGTCTCTAAGCCTCAGTCACCTCAATTTTAAACTGAAGATTAAGACTGTGAGCCCAACGTGGGATGTGGACTGTAACCAACCTGATTAGCTTGTATCTTAGTACAGTATCTGGCACGTAGTAAGCACTTCAAGGATAATAATAATTTTGGTATTTGTTAAGGGCTTACTATGTGCAAAGCAAGGATACCATTTTTAAAACAAATGCCCCTGGTCCTTTGTCCTTCAACCAACCCATCAGCGGTATTTACTGACTGCTTACTATGTGAGGAGCACTGTACTAAATGTCTGAGCATGCAGTTGGCAGACATGATCCCAGCCCTCACCCTACAGGAGCTTACGGTCTAGTGAGGGCAGGGGGAAACAGAGGTTAAAATAAATTACACATAAGGGAAGCTGGAGAGGTAAGAGGGAGGTGTGGGAGAGTTTCTGTCTGATGGCTTTAATTTGGTCGATGTTGGCAAGGTCTTTGAGGGTGAGAAATGGGGGTGGGCTGATGTGTGTGGACCAGCCTGACTGCACCTTCCATTCAGGCCCTTTTTGCTTCCCTGGCACCTTCAACGGCCTGGGGGCCTCAGTCAGGGACAAAAGTTTAAGACCCTTAATTCCCCCTTAGCCTCAGGCCTTCTCCTCCTCCTCCTCCTTCTCCTCCTCCTTCTCCTCCTCCTCCTCCTCCTCACCCGGCTCAGGCTCTCACATTCCCCTCACAGCATCTCCCGGGCACTGGGATGAATTTGAAATCCTATTAGTCTTAAATTAATGGGCTTTTCTTGTGGGGCAGTGGGCTGGAACGGGCAGGGAGGGCTGAGATCATTAACCAGGGGTGACTGCGGAGGAAAGCAGTGGGGGGGCCCCTACTGGGGCCAGCCAGGCTCCCCAGCCCTGCCCTGGCCCTCCCTTTATTGCCCAGCTCATCCCTGGCTGATCACCCTTTTATCTGGGAAGGGCAAAGGAGCTTTGAACCTTGCAATTCAATTCTGCCTGGAGTAGGGACAAAGGGTTGAGCCCCAGTTCATTTCAAGTCCCCCAAGCAAAAGGAAAACCGCCCCCTCTTCCCTGGGAAGGGACCATCCTAAAGCTGATCAGAGTGAGCAGTCTGTTGGGGATTCCCCACCCCCAGTAGTCTGAGCAAGGACTTGGGAGTTCTTCCTTTCCCAGAACCCCTTGCTCCTCCTCCTCATATTCTTTTTCCTACCAATCGAGTAGCCTGCAACCTTGGTGTCATCCTCGACTCCGCTCTCTCATTCACTCCACACATCCAATCCGTCACCAAAACCTGCCAGTCTCACCTCCGCAACATCGCCAAGATCCACCCTTTCCTCTCCATCCAAGCCATTACCTTGCTGGTTCAGTCTCTCATCCTATCCCGACTGGATTACTGCATCAGCCTCCTCTCTGATCTCCCATCCTCCTGTCTCTCCCCATTTCAGTCTATACTTCACGCTGCTGCCCGGATCATCTCTGTGCAGAAACGCCCTGAGCATGTCACTCCCCTCCTCAAAAATCGCCAGTGACTTCCTGTCAACCTAAGAAACAAACAAAAACTCCTCACTCTCGGCTTCAAGGCTCTCTATCACCTAGCCCCCTCCTACTTCACCTCCCCTCTCTCCTTCCACAGCCCAGCCCTCACCCTCTGCTCCTCTCCTGCTAACCTCCTCACTGTACCCCGATTTCACCTGTCCCGCCATCAACCCCAGGCCCACGTCCTTCCCCCGGCCTGGAATGCCCTCCCTCCACACATCTGCCAAACTAGCTCTCTTCCTCCCTTCAAAGCCCTACTGAGAGCTCACCTCCTCCAGGAGGCCTTCCCAGACCAAACCCCACTTTTCCTCTCCTCCTCCCCACCCCCCCACCCCACCTCCTTCCCCTCTCCACAGCACTTGTATATATATTTGTACAGATTTATTACTCTATTTATTTTACTTGTACATATTTACTATTCTATTTATTTTATTGATGATGATGATGATGATCATCAATCGTATTTATTGAGCACTTACTGTGTGCAGAGCACTGTACTAAGCACTTGGGAAGTACAAGTTGGCAACATATAGAGACAGTCCCTACCCAACAGTGGGCTCACAGTCTAAAAGGGGGAGACAGAGAACAAAACCAAACATACTAACAACAAAATAAAATAAATAGAATAGATATGTACAAGTAAAATAAATAAATAAATAAATAGAGTAATAAATATATACAAGCATATATACATATATACAGGTGCTGTGGGGAAGGGAAGGCGGTAAGATGGGGGGATGGAGAGGGGGACGAGGGGGAGAGGAAGGAAGGGGCTCAGTCTGGGAAGGCCTCCTGGAGGAGGTGAGCTCTCAGTAGGGCCTTGAAGGGAGGAAGAGAGCTAGCTTGGCGGATGGGCAGAGGGAGGGCATTCCAGGCCTGGGGGATGACGTGGGCCGGGGGTCGATGGCGGGACAGGCGAGATCGAGGCACAGTGAGGAGATTAGCGGCGGAAGAGCGGAGGGTGCGGGGTGGGCTGTAGAAGGAGAGAAGGGAGGTGAGGTAGGAGGGGGCAAGGTGATGGACAGCCTTGAAGCCCAGGGTGAGGAGTTTCTGCCTGATGCGCAGATTGATTGGTAGCCACTGGAGATTTTTGAGGAGGGGAGTAATATGCCCAGAGCGTTTCTGGACAAAGATAATCTGGGCAGCAGCATGAAGTATGGATTGAAGTGGGGAGAGACACGAGGATGGAAGATCAGAGAGAAGGCTGATGCAGTAGTCCAGACGGGATAGGATGAGAGCTTGAATGAGCAGGGTAGCGGAATGGATGGAGAGGAAAGGGCGGATCTTGGCAATGTTGTGGAGCTGAAACCGGCAGGTTTTGGTGACAGCTTGGATGTGAGGGGTGAATGAGAGAGCGGAGTCGAGTATGACACCAAGGTTGCGGGCTTGTGAGACGGGAAGGATGGTAGTGCCGTCAACAGAGATGGGAAAGTCATCTCACATCACCATCACAGTGATGATGTGCATATAGCTTTAAGTCTACTTGTTCTGACGACTTTGACACCTGTCTACATGTTTTGTTTTGTTGTCTGTCTCCCCCTTCTAGACTGTGAGCCCTTTGTTGGGTAGGGACCGTCTCTATACGTTGCCAACTTGTACTTCCCACGGGGTTAGTATAGTGCTCTGCACACAGTAAGCACTCAATAAATCCAATGAAGCTGGTGATAGGGTGGGGTGAGGAAAGCAGAAAGGGGCAGGAAAGTTGCCTGGAGTTGGGTGGGGAGTGGGGAAGGGCCAGGCTATGATCTGGATGGGGGCAGGTTTTCTGCCCTTGTCCAGTTTTTCCTCCGCCTCCTCTAACCTCCAAAGAGGAGTCAGTCAGTCAGTGCTTCATAATTATTGAAGCAGAGAAGCAGCGTGGCTCAGTGGAAAAAGCCCGGGTTTGAGAGTCAGAGGTTGTGGGTTCAAATTCCTGCTCCGCCACTTGTCAGCTGTGTGACTTTGGGCAAGTCACTTCACTTCTCTGTGCCTCAGTTCCCTCATCTGTAAAATGGGGATTAAGACTATGAGTCCCACGTGGGAGAACCCGATCACCTTGTATCCTCCCCAGCGCTTAGAACAGTGCTTTGCACATAGTAGCGCTTAACAAATGCCATTATTATTATTATTGACCACTTACAGTGTGCAAGCACTGTAAAAAGCACTGGGGAGAGAACAATACAACGATAAACACACACATTCCCTGCCCACAAAGAGTTTACAGTCTAAAGGGAGCATTCTCTCCCACCCCCACCCCCACAGCTTCCCTTCCTTCTAAAGACAACACCCTACCCAAGTCCTCAACTTCTTTTTAAAAACTTTTACCCGCCCACTGTCTTCTGCTTCCTTTTACGGGCCCCTCCACTAATATTCTTGGTTTCCCCTTGCAGACCTTCCTGCTACTTTGGTCCCTGTGCCTGTCAGTCAGATCCCTGCACACAGGTGACATTACCAGGGTGCGGTCTGGCAGCCGAGTCCCAGATTGGTAAATGCAGGGAGAAAAGGGAGAGTCCCGGGGCACATCTCCTTTGTACTTCCCAAACACTTAGTTGTACTTCCCAAGCGCTTAGTACAGTGCTGTGCACACAGTAAGCGCTCAATAAATACGATTGATTGATTGATTGGAGGCCTGACAAGAGGAGGAAGGCTGAGGAGGCCCAGTGAACTGAGAAGCAGCAGGGACTAGTGGAAAGAGCATGGGCCTCGGAGTTGGGAGGACCTGGGTTCTAATCCTGGTTCTACCACTTGTCTGCTATGTGACCCTGGGAAAGTCACTTCACTTCTCTAGGCTTCAGTTACCTCATCTGGAAAATGTGGATGAAGACTGTGAGCCCCAGGTGGAACACGGACTGCGTCTAACCTGATTATCTCATATCTGCCCCAGTGCTTACTACAGTTTCCGGCACCCAGTAAGTGCTTAACCAGTGACATAAAAAAAAAAATCTCAGGTGGCTGCAATGTGAGGCTAGTACTCAGTGGCTTGACTATTTATTGGCCCACGCTGAAGAACTCCAGGGTTTCTCTCCAGCGGAGGATGCTTGCCATGGAAACCAATCCCAACAACATGGAACCAAATGAGCAATCAAGTCAAGAGGTAGGAAGAAAGGGGCTCTGTGCTTTCTGGGAGAAAGGTTAGGTAAATGTACACACTCCGATCTCACGGAGCTGATTTAAGACTAGGGGCCTTCATTGTTGCAAAGAAGAAATGCGGGAGTTCAGGCTACTGTTCTGCTGAGAAAAGGAGAAAAGGAATTAGAACTGTGGAGCTAGAGCTGCATGAAAGAGCTGAGTTCTTTGTTGTGAATGTGATGGTTCTTTGTATTGGATTTGTATTGTGGTTTAATAAGTTGTTTAATAAGTTTCATAAGTTGTTTAATAAGTTTCATAAGTTGTTTAATAAGTGGTTTAATAAGTTTAATAACAATGTGTTGTTACCTGCAACTATATACTGGCCTTATTAATAATAGTTAATAAGAATAATTATTGTAATAGTATTTGTTAAACTCTTACTACATGCCAGACACTGTACTAAGCTCTGGGATGGATACAAGCAAATCCCTGTCCCATATGGGGCTCATAATCTTAATCCCCCTTTTAGAGATGAGATAACTGAGGCATAGAGAAGTAAAGTGACTTGCCCATGGTCAAGGGGTGCAGCTGGGATTAGAATCCATGACATATCTGGCTCCCAAGTATTTACTTTATCTACTATGCCATGCTGTTTCCCCTTAAAAGGTATGCCATAGTGAGGCTAACATTTAGAGACACTTCCTTACTTTTCTTTTTATGGTATTTGTTATGTGCTTCCTATGTGCCAGGCACTGTATTAAGTACTGGGGTAAATACAAGCAGTGTGGCTCAGTGGAAAGAACACGGGCTCTGGAGTCAGAGGTCATGGGTTCAAATCCCGGCTCCACCAACTGTCAGCCGTGTGACTTTGGGGAAGTCACTTAACTTCTCTGTGCCTCAGTTACCTCATCTGTAAAATGGGGATTAAGACTGTGAGCCCCCCGTGGGCCAACCTGATCACCTTGTAACCTCCCCAGCGCTTAGAACAGTGCTTTGCACATAGTAAGCGCTTAATAAATGTCATCATTAAGCTGATCAGGTTGGACACAGTCCATGTCCCATATAAGACTCACAGTCTTAACCCCCATTTTACAGATGTGGTAACAGGTCTACAGAAGTTAAGCGAATTGTCCGAGGTCAAAAGCAGATGAGTGGCAAAGTCAGAATTAGAACCCAGGTCCTTTTAATAATAACAATAATGATAATAATTATGGTATTTGTTAAGTGCTTGCTACGTGTCGGGCACTTTATTAAATGCTGGGGTGGATAAAAGCAAAAGAGGTTGGACACAGTCCCTGTCCCACTTGGGACTCACAGTCTAAATCCCCATTTTACAGATGAGGTAACTGAGGCCCAGAGAAGAGAAGTGACTTGCCCAAGGTCACACAGAAGGCAAGTGGTGGAGCTGGAATTAGAACCCATGATCTCCTCACTCCCAGGCCCATGCTCTATCCGTTTGGCCATGTGGAATGGGAATTGGGAGATGGACCCTAGCAAGAATTAATTCTCTGCTCTCCCTGTACTGAACAACAGCCTCAGGCCTGTTTTCTGTAATAAAGTTTTCGCTTCTTCTCATTTGAGTGTCTCTGTCATTGCGGAACCCTGAGATCTTTGTGACTGGAGTGTGAGGGGGCCAGGGAACCCCGGATGGGGTTGAGAAGCAGCATGCCCTAGGTGAAAGATCATGGGCTTGAGAGTCAAAGGACCTGGGTTCTAATCTCTGCTCTGCCAATTGCTTGCTGGGTAAATTTAAGAAAGTCACTTAACTTCTCTGTGCCTCAGTTCTCCCCTCCTTCATCAACTGTGAGCCCCACGTGGGACAGGGACTGTGTCCAACCTAATTAATTTGAATCTACCCCGGCCCGTAGAACAGTATTTGACACATAGTAAGCGCCTAACAGGTACCATTAAAAAACAAACAAACTGGAGTGTCAGTGATTTGGGAACTTAAGGCCTGGACTCTGCTGACCAGCAGTCCTGTTGGATATCACCTTGTTGATGGTTTGTGAAGATGATGTGGGTAGCGCAGTTTGGTTGCTGTTTTCCTGTGGATCTAAGACTCTAGGTTCTGGTCGCAGCTCTTTTAACCTGCACAGATCTGCAGGACCCTCCCTCCTTCCCACCCAGCTGGCAGGGTGCCGAGGTGGCCAGAGGGATGGCTGGACCCCCATAGCCCACCTGGGGCAGATCCAGTTCTGCCTGAAAGTGTGGTCTGACTCTGTATTTGGGCTGGCACGTTGCTGGAGAATCAGATAAAGTCAGTCTGATAAGGCAAAGGCTAGATTCAGCATGCTGGGGTGCAGGAAGAGACACTTGTGTGGCGTTGGAGCTGATAGTGCTGCAGCAGGAGTTTTCTGAATTGTGGGATTTTGCCAAGAACACAGTCCCACGGTGTAATTCATTCAGTAGCATTTATTGAGCGCTTACCGTGTGCAGAACATTGTACTAAGAGCTTGGGAAAGTACAATACAACAATAAGCAGACACAGTCGCTGCCCACAGAGAGCATGTAGTGGAACTAGGGGTGTACTTGGTGATAGAACATTTTTGGTTCTGCAGGCCCAGTTGGAGCCGATGGGCTGGAGGAATGTTTGGAGGAAAGGCCATTGGTTTGGGGGGAGTGGGGAAGAGGGCAGTTTTCAAAGAACCGAGGGGTTTCCTTTCGAGAGAGGAGAGTGGAGTTGAGACTCTGAACTGGCTTCCCCCAATCCCAAAAGAGGCGATAAAATTTGATCTTCAAATAATAATAATAATTACGGTATTTGTTAAGTGGTTATTGTGTGTCAGGCACTGTACTAAGCACGGGGAAGGATACAAGCAAATCAGGTTGGACACAGTTCCTTGTCCCACGAGGGGCTCACAATCTCAATCCTCATTTTACAGGAGAGGTAACTAAGGCACAGAGAAGTTAAATGACTTGCCCAAGGTCACGCCGCAGACAAGTGGTGGAGCAGAGATTAGAACCCATGACCTTCTGACTCCCAAGGCCTTTGCTCTATCCCTACACCAAACTACTTCTCTGCTTCAAAGGGTCCAGCTGAGGTGCTGGAATCCTCAGAAAGCAGGAGCAAACGTAACTTCAGGGGAAAAAGCCCAGGATTGGGAGTCAAGAGACACTGGTTTCACCACTTCAATAAGTGGTATTTATTTAGCACGTACTGTGTGCAGAGCACTGTACTAAGTACAGGGTTGGTAGACCACCTGCCTTCTGTGACCTGGGTTAATAATAATAATAATAATGTTGGTATTTGTTAAGCGCTTACTATGTGCTAAGCGCTGGGGGAGATACAAGGCAATTAGGTTGTCATACATGGGGCTCACAGTCAACTAACCTCTCTGGGCCTCAGTTTCCTTGTGAGTAAAATAGGTGTAATAGTCCTCTAGACTGTAAGCTTGTTGTGGGCAGGCAATATGTCTATTACATTGTTATATCATACTCTCCCAAGTGCTTAGTAGAGTGCTCTGCACTTAGTAAGCACTCAATAAATATGATTGACTGACTAATAAATATTATTATTACTAGTATTATTCGGGGAATCTTCCTTGGGTGCTCCTGCCCTTGGGACTCAGCTCATCCATTCCAGCTGGAGGTAGCAATTTCACCCAACATAGTTTTTTGGGAGCCCTAGAACTCTGTCCACTGGGGTTTCCACCACAATCATCACGGAGATGGATGTCGGCACCCAGTCTTCTGGTCATCTGTCAGCGCTCGTTCTTGGGACCACAGGTATCCCCTAGCCCTCCCTCCTGGGGATTGCCCAGAGATTTCCAGGGGTGTCCTCAGCATGATAGTATGCTGGGGATTGGGGCTGAGCCTGGGGTGTGGAGCCTTGATTCTGCCACTGCAGAGTCCAAGGGGAACCAGAGAACTTTCAAAACCTGGCTGCTCCAGGCCTGCATCTGCTTCCTTTGCATTAGGTCGAATGGACTAGGTGAAAGATTGAGGGGCAAGCTTGTTTTGTTGTAGAGAGCAGGGAGCTGGATGGACCAAACACTGGGATAAACCTGCCACTTCCCACCCAAGCTCCTTCCCCTTTCTAGAACTCAAGGTTGACTGAAGAGACTTCTCAATAGCCTGCATTAAACCAGATATAAAATCCCATTCCTGTCTACACCAACCTCTGCCAAAGCGCTTTGCTAGTAAGTGAGTTTCGACACCCCTAAAGAACCATTTCTTCCCAAAAATTTGGGGAAGTAGACTCCCTAGTGGGTTCCACGTGTCGCGTGCCAATCGGTGGGCTTGGTGTGTTCTCCCTCTGTGCGGTCGCCGAGCAGGGAACCTCTCCCGCGAGTTACGCCTCCCGGCAGGGGAATTCTCAGAATGAAGCTCTGTTATTTATTAATTTATTTAATGATATTTGTTAAGTGTTTACTATGTACTAAGCACTGGAGTAGATACAAGATCATCAGGCTGGACAAGGTCCCTGTCCCCCACGGGGCTCACAGTCTTCATCCCATTTTGACAGATGAGGGGACTGAGGCCCAGAGAAGTGAAGTGACTTGCCCAAGGTCACACAGTGGACGAGTGGCGGATCCGGGATTAGAAATTTTATTTTGTTAATACGTTTTGTTTTGTTGTCCGTCTCCGCCTTCTAGACTGTGAGCCCGCTGTTGGGTAGGGAGCGTCTCTATATGTTGCCAACTTGGACTTCCCAAGTGCTTAGTACAGTGCTCTGCACACAGTAAGTGCTCAATAAATACGATTGAATGAATGAATGAATAACGCATATCTCCTTCTGCCCGGGAAGTTTGGGGAGCACTGTATGTCGAGTTGGAATTTCCCATTTCTTTTGGTCTGGATCGACTCCCTAGACTTGGTTCTGGAGTGGTGGGGCCAGAGTGGAGCTCCCTTCCCTCTGGGAGTCAGGGCCAGATTTTGTCCACCTGCCTCCGTAGCTCTGTGTGGAATGGGAGAGGGGAGACTGGTGCTGGAAAAGACTGTCTGGAAGTTCCTCAGTGTTCATTAGAGGGGACCAGATTGGTCATGATCGGAGCTTAGAGGGTGACGGGGAGCATCTGGGCATGCACTTATCTGTGTGGGAAATCAAGAGGTTTATCCAGGCTCCTCTCTGCCTGTCCCTCTGGTAGAGCCTCCGCTGCCTGGAATTCCGACCCTCAGACGACCCCCTTTCCAAGGTTGTGCCAGTGTCCTGGCATTATGAAATTTGCCCTAAGGGAGAAGCAGTTTAGCTCAGTGGAAAGTGCAGGGGCTTGAGAGTCAGAGGTCATAGGTACTAATCCAGGCTCCGCCACTTGTCAGCTGTGTGATTTTGAGCAAGTCACTTAA
The DNA here is from genome assembly GCF_015852505.1 of Tachyglossus aculeatus. Taxonomy (NCBI): domain Eukaryota; kingdom Metazoa; phylum Chordata; class Mammalia; order Monotremata; family Tachyglossidae; genus Tachyglossus; species Tachyglossus aculeatus. The sequence goes on along the minus strand of NC_052070.1, from coordinate 36,468,831 downwards.
CTTCTCTGTGCCTTAGTTACTTCTGTAAAATGGGGATTAAGACTGTGCACCTTATGTGGGACAACCTGAATACCTTGTATCCCCCCACTGCTTAGAACAGTGCTTGGCACATAGTAAGTGTTTAATATGCCATTATTATTATTACTACTACTACTTGGGTGGAGCTCTAAGGAAAAGTGGTCCCCATAACTGGGCAGAAAGGACAGGGTAGAAGAGCGAAATGCAAATGTGGAAATTTCTTGTTTTCCCCTCCTCAGCTGCATTCCTGAGAAACTTTGGTGATACACAAAAAGAAACAGGAAGTTCAGGCAGGAGCTTATTGGTGGAGAGGAGATGGACATCCAGGCAGGAGTGGCAGCTGGGGGAGGGTGGCAAGACTTTCTCCCAAGCTCAGTCCTTCCTGGTGCCAGGATGCCCACGGGGGCAGAAACCACACCCATGACACAGCCTGCCAGGTGATGGGACCAGGAGGCATCGGGAGACGATTCCAAGCAGTTTCCAAGTGTGCAACCTGTTTGGGCCAGTTGCCCCAGGTGAGGAGGGTGAGGGAGAGAGGAGGCTGAGACAGCTGCTCTAGAGGGGTGAATCAGGGTGTGCCTGGGAGAGTTGGGTGGGGCAGGATGGGGGCCCCATTGCCTCCCCCAAACCCCAGCTGGTTCACCACTACTGGCTGCTGCCAGGAGGAAGGCAGGGCCAGGGAGTAGTTATCTGCCCACTGGTTGGTGCAGGGAGTAGGATCATTTAAGGTCAAAGCCCCAGGAACCTCCCATTTGGATGGGGAAATGTGTCTACCAATTGTATTGTACTCTCCCATGCTTAGTACAGTGCTCTGCACACAGTAAGTGCTCAAATTCCATCATTTCAAAATGGATCAAAGGTTGGTGGGGTATACTCAAAGAAGGCCTTGGGGCTGAGCTAATTGAATCTTAATCATTCTGGGTCATTCAATCATTTATTGAGCACTTACTGTGTGCAGAGCACTGTACCAAGTGCTTAATGATGGTATTTGTTAAGCACTTACTATGTGCCAAGCACTGGGGTAGATACAAGGTAATCAGGTTGTCCAATGGGGAGCTCACAGTCTTAATTCCCATTTTACAGGTGAGGCAACTGAGGCACAGAGAAGCTAAGTGATTTGTCCAAAGTCACACAGCTGATAAGTAGCAGAGCCGGGACAGTTGCCTCTGACACCAGAGCAGCCAATGGGCTGAGGTGAGGCTGACAGCATTAGTGGAGGGGAGGGCTGGGGTGAAAGAGAACTGTCCTTTTTGCTGGCCAGTTGTGTCCAACTTCTTGAGCATACCTTTCTGTACCTCTCAGCAACAGGACTGGCCTGTTCCACCCCATCTCCAACTGAGGCTGCAGTCAGTCAATCAGTAAGTTAATTGTATTTATTGAGACAGTACGGGGGTCAGAACACTGAGCTAAGCATTCAGGAAAGTGCAGTATAACAATATAACAATCACATTCCTTAACCACAACAAGCTTCCAGTCTAGAGTGGGAGGAAGACATAAATATAAATAAATAAGTTAGAGATATGTAAGTGCTGTGGGGCTTGAGGAGGACGAATAAAGACAGCAAGTGAGGATGATGCAGAGGGAGTTGAAGAGAAAAGAAAAGAGGGCTTAGTCAAGGAAGACCTGTTGGAGAAGATGTGCCTTCAGTAAGGCATAATAAGGCCTCAAAGATATTTCCTCCCAACTTGGACAAAGAATGTGGCAGGAGTGAAGTGCTTATTACGGTGCACTGTACATAGTAAGTACTCAGTAAATATCATGGATTGAGTGAGATGAGTGGCTCAACGGCCCGATGACATGGGTCCCACTCTTCCATAATGTCTACCCCCTAAACTTCAGTGTGTCGTCTTCTTCTGCAGAAACTAAGCCAGCCTGAAGGGAAATTCCACCCTTCTGAAGCAGAAGGCCTAATGTAGGGCCCGTGGGTAAGAGAAAGAGGAGACTCTGGGGAAGGAGTAGAAGGTGGGGCAGTTACTGGCAAATGATTAGAGAGAACCATGTGCTCTGCACACAGTAAGTGCTCAATAAATATGATTGATTGATTGAATGAGTGAACCAGGTGCACCAGATGGAGGGGGAAATGGTGATAAAGAAGCAGGAAATCCTAGGTAGGAGTGGGAATGAAGTAGGTAGGAGGAAGGGAGCATACCCACAATCCCTTCCACTGGTTTTCCAGGAAGTCATGTGACAGAACCACCTTGGCCATTGGGCAAACAGTGGGAACGGTGCAGGCTGTTCCACGGTATGTGTGTGTGGCTTCTAGCTAAGAGAGGACTGGGGACTCCCTATGCAATCCCAGCTCCACTGCTTCTCTTCTGTGTGACCTTGGGCTTAATTTATCTGTGCCTCAGTTACCTCATTTGTAAAATGGGGATTGAGATTGGGACTCCAAAGTGGGACAGGGGCTGTCCCCAACCCAATTTGCTTGTATCCACCCCACTGGTTAGTACAGTGCCTGGCATGTAGTAAGTGCTTAACAAATACCACAGTTATTATTATTACTAAGAAGAGAGCAAAATTTCTTCATTTCTAAGTTTACTTGTTTTTTGTAAAATCCCCTGAAAATCAGAACACTGGCACTTGTCCCTCCATCTGGTGCACCTGGTTCATTCATTCAATCAATTGCATTTATTGAGCACTGACTGTGTGCAGAGCACATGGTTCTCTCTAATCATTTGCCAGTATTTGTGAAGTACTGGGGTAGATGCAAGATATTCGTTTATTCATTCAGTTGTATTTACTGAGCACTTACTGTGCAAAGCTCTGTACTAAGCACTTAAGAGAGTACAAAGTAATCAAATTGGACTCAGTCTCTGACTCCTTAGGACCCCCTGATACTGGGAGACACTTCTAACAGCCCCCTTCCCCTCAAGCCGGCTGGGCCATTTATCAGCAGTCCAGGTGAGTTTTGGGAAAGGCGATGGGGTTGTGGGGCTAGATGGGGCCCAGGGTGGGGAGAGTTTACCATGGAATCTCAAGAAACTTTTGGAACCAATGTCAGTACAGATGCTGCTACTGCTCAGGGTCCCCTAGGAGTCTCAGCCAGGACTGAAAATGACTCAGGTATGCATGTGTTTGTGTGTGCGTGCCAGGCTGGAGGGAATGGGCAGGTTGAGCCTCTGAGCTGCCACTCACCCATGTCGCTGATAATTTACAAACCAGAAACAACATGGAGTCAAGCCAGGCCTGCCCTTTTTAGTGCAGGTTGGCTCTGGAAAGGGCAAGTTTCATTCCACTTCCTTCTACATACACGGTGGCAGTGCCCTGGCCTCAGCCACTAACTCAGTTGACCCAGCAGCAGCAAAGACCACTGCTCAGAGATATGGAGCAAGTGACTCTCTCCTCCTCCCCCAGGACCCATGTTTTTTTCCCAAAGGTTGCTTTCCAAAACAGTCTTCCCCTCCTGGGGTTTTGGGCATTTGTTCCACTAGACTGCAAGTTCCTTGAAATCAGGGTTTACATCTTCCGACTCTATTGTGTTGTGCTCTCCCCAGCCCTTAGTATAGTGTTCTGCACACAGTAAGCACTCCGTAAATACCACTGACTGCTTGGGGAAGCCATTAGCAGGGCACTCCAAGTGCTTCTTTCTCCTCCTTTCTGAGGGTGGAGGTGCAGAGTAGAGCCAGTACTCAGTGTCCTTTCCCATCTTCTCTCACCCAAAACTCGGAAATTCAAGACCTTTGCTTTCATCAGGGGCACAGCTTGGGTGCTGAGAGGGGAATTCCAGCAGGGTGAGGAGGAGGAGAGGGTTGGACTCTTCCAGGACTCTTTGTATCTTGATGGCACATCTTCCTTCAAGCCCATGCCTGAGCGTGCCTTCTTCCTTCCCACCTGGCAGGAGAGGGAGGGAGTGGGGCCTGGGGTGCCAGCAGCCTGGACGTGAGTACAACCACAGCTCAGAATGGAACGGGAACCCGTCCTCTCCAACTAGGCTATTTTGGTAGCGTTGTGTGATCCATTCTGGAAAATGTGGCCTGCTTCTGATCCCCCCTGTCTTTGCTCACTGAACTTTCATCAAGGCGTGTAATCAAGGCAACAGCATCCAATAATAAAGAATAATTATGGGGCCGGATTAGTGAGATTATCAGAAACAGGTGGAGCCAATCTCCTCGTCTGTTCTCAGGCGGCAAGGATGAGCTAAGACTTTCCCATTCTTGGTGGAAAACGTGCCAATCGGCTGGAGCCTGTGGCTCAGACAGATCCCGGCTCCCGGGCCTCTGGTCGGTGTCTCTCTGTAGTGGGCACTGAGCCAGTATTGGGGCAGCAAGTCTTCCCTGCTGGCACCAAATGGGCCTGGCTGGGGTGGGCACCGGGTGAGGTACACTGTCTCCCCAGACCCTGTTGTGCTCTGAAGGCTGAGTCAGGGGGAGATCTGGTGGAGGTAGTCGTGGTGATGAAGGAAGCACTCTGATGGGAGGGAATAAACTTAGGAAGTTGAGAAGCAGTGTTCCCTGGTGGAAAGTGTATTGTCCTGAGAGACAGAGACTTTGGTTTCTAATCCCAATGGCAATTTGTCTGCTGTGTGACCTTGGGCAAGTCACTTGTCTGTGTCTCAGTTTCCTCAATTGTAAAATGGGGATTAAATACCTGTTCTCCCTTCAATTTAGACTGTGAGCCCTATGAGGAAAAAGGAATCAGATTCCCTTGTTTATACCCCAGGGCTTAGTACAGAGCTAGACACAGAGAAAGCTCCTAGCAAATAACACATTATTATTATTATTATTATTATTATTAACTGGACAGTGAAGGAAATACCTAAGGGGCACAGGACAGACCTCTCAGGGAATGATCCTGCTGGGCATTACCATCCTTGGGAGGCTGATTGGAAACCGTAGCCAGGATTACCAAAGGGCCATCCAGATGCAGAGAGATGAACAGTATTTGGGACACAGGTGAGTTAGGGGAGGAGCAGTCATGTACATATATATTCATATACACCGTCCCCCCCCCCCCCACCCCCAACACATTCACATGTGCACATGCAACACATCAGCTGGGTTTTATTGTACTCTTTACGGTATTGCTTACTAAATGCTGGGGTAGATACAAGCTGATTAGGTTGGATACAGTCCATGTTCCACATGGGGCTCACAGTCTTAATCACCATTTTACAGGTGAGGTAATTGAGGTCTAGAGAAGTTAAGTAACTTGCCCAAGGTCACAAAGCAGACAAGTGGCAGAGCCAGGATTAGAAACCAGGTCCTTCTGACTCCCAAGTCTATGCTCTTTCCACTAGGACAAACTACCTATCTCCTTTCTCTTTTCCTTCCCTCCTCCCTCATTCCTCTTTTTTTGTGGTATTCGTTAAACACTTACTGTGTCAAACACTGTTCTAGGTGGTGGGATAGACAAAAGTTAATTAACTGTAAGACAGTCCTTGTCCCGCAACTAGTTGGCAGGGGATGTCTGTTTATTGTTCTGGTATACTCAAGCACTTAGTACAGTGCTCTGCACAGAGTAAGCACTCAATAAATATGATTGACTGACTGATAGTCTAGGTAGGAAGGAGAACAGGAGAACTGAGGCCTGAAGAAGTTAAGTGACTTGCCTAGGGTCCCTCAACAAGTAATTGGCAGAGCGGGGATTAGAACCCAGGCCCTCTGATTCCCAGTCCCGTGCTCTATCCACTAGGTCATGCTGGTTCTTCTTTCTGAGAATGGGTTTGCCTGTCTCCTCTTGGGGGTGCAAAACTCTTCACAAGTGAGACATGGGAAATAAATGGCCCACAGTCACCCTATGAGGTCACAGTTTTTCAGACAACTGAGCTCTGAGGTTTTGCATTCCCCTCCCTGCAACTACGCTTGGGCCTAGGGTCTCTGACACAGAACTGGGCTGTCATCCCCTTTGGGTGTTGGTACTAGGACAGGACAAATTTCAGAGCAATCTGTGGCACTCCCCTTCCAAGACAGTTTTGCCAGTGGCTTGTTGATAAGGCTGTGAAGGAAATTAGCTTGCAGAGGCTGGCAGCTCATAGGGAGGGCCTTCCCTTCAGTGGGGGCTTAGGCCTAGTCCTAAAGGAGAAGGGAATGTTGAGTTCAAGAAGTAGCCAATCTTCTTCCTTGTACTGCTCTCTTTTTTCCCCTCTGTCCTCCTGTCCCATATCCTAGCACCCCCCTTCCTCCTTCTACACTCCCACGGAGCAGCCATGGGAAAGGAATGGAGGGGGAGGGAAATTGAAGTGGGGGCAGGTGGTGAAACTTATTTAAGCATTTCACAAGGTTACTGAATGATAGCCCTTTGGCAACCAACTAGCCCACTCACATACACACTCCCCAAACCCAGGATGAGGCAGAGAAATCATGGTGCAACTTGAATTTGAGGTCTACCTTGGCCATTGGATCAAATGTGGAGATCTTGTATCCTCTCTCTCCCTCCCTCCCTCCCTCTCTCCCTCTCTCCCTCTCTCCCTCTCTCCCCCTTCCTCCCCACCTCCCAAACATCAGCCCCAGGGAGGTAGTCTCTCATTGGGCTACAAAGACGAGCCAGAGCAAAAAAATTACTCCAGAAAGGGAAGGGGAGAAGTTCTGTCCTTGGCAGTTAGGACAGAGTAAAGATGCAGCAGAGAAAGGGTGAATAGTTAAAACTGAGATGTTGTAGGTGTTAGTCCATTGTCCCATTCAAAGGGGTGGAGGCAGCCCAACCCCAAATGGGTTTTTCTTGGATGTGTGTGTCCGTATGTACGTTTGGAGAGAGCTGTCCCATGGTTTGATGGTGACACTACTGACAGTGAGTATGGCTCAGAAGACCAACATTTGACCATCCCTCCATTGGGTGGGAGGTTACCCAGAGTGCCCAGTACTGCTTTCCTTTCTTCCACTTGGGTCTCTCATCTTCCCTAAATCAGTTAAACATTTCTGCTTGTGACAGGCCACGGTGACCTAATAATAATCATTGTACTATTTGTAGAGCACTTACTATATGCCAGGCCTTGTAATAATCGCTGGAGTGGTTACAAGCAAATTGGGTTGGACACAGTCTTTATCCCACATGGGGCTCACAGTCTCAATCCCCATTTTACAGATGAGGTAACTGAGGCCCAGAGAAGTTTGTTCATTCATTCATTCATTCAATCGTATTTATTGAGAGCTTACTGTGTGCAGAGCACTGTACTAAGTGCTTGGGAAGTACAAGTTGGCAACATGTAGAGACAGTCCCTATCCAACAGTGGGCTCACAGTCTAGAAGGGGGAGACAGAGAACAAAACAAAACATATTAACAAAATAAAATAAATAGAATAAGTATGTACAAGTAAAATAAACAGAGTAATAAATGCGTCCAAACATATATACATATATACAGGTGCTGTGGGGAAGGGAAGGAGGTAAGGCGGGGCGGGGGGAAGGAGAGGGGAAGGACGGGGAGAGGAAGGAGGGGGCTCAGTCTGGGAAGGCCTCCTGGAGGATGTGAGCTCTCAGTAGGGCCTTGAAGGGAGGAAGAGAGCTAGCTTGGCGGATGTGGGGAGGGAGGGCATTCCAGGCCAGGGTGATGACGTGGGCCATGGGTCGACAGCGGGACAGCTGGGAACGAGGCACGGTGAAGAGATTAGCCGCAGAGGAGTGGAGGGTGTGGGCCGGGCTGGAGACGGAGAGAAGGGAGGTGAGGTAGGAGGGGGCGAAGTGATGGACAGCCTTGCAGCCAAGGGTGAGGAGTTTTTGCCTGATGCGTAGGTTGATTGGTAGCCACTGGAGATTTTTGAGGAGGGGAGTAACATGCCCAGAGCATTTCTGGACAAAGACAATCTGGGCAGTGGCGTGAAGTATGGACTGAAGTGGGGAGAGACAGGAGGATGGGAGATCAGAGAGGAGGCTGATACAGTAATCCAGACAGGATAGGATGAGAGCTTGAATGAGCAGGGTAGCAGTTTGGATGGAGAGGAAAGGGCGGATCTTGGCAATGTTGTGGAGCTGAGACTGGCAGGTTTTGATGATGGCTTAGATGTGAGGGGTGAACGAGAGAGCGGAGTCGAGGATGACACCAAGGTTGCGGGCTTGTGAGACGGGAAGGATGGTGGTGCCGTCAACATTGATGGGAAAGTCAGGGAGAGGGCAGGGTTTGGGAGGGAAGACAAGGAGTTCAGTCTTGGACATGTTGAGTTTTAGGTGGTGGGCAGACATCCATATGGAGATGTCCTGAAGGCAGGAGGAGATGCGAGCCTGGAGGGAGGGAGAGAGAGCAGGGGCAGAGATGTAGATTTGGGTGTCATAATAATAATAATAATGTTGGTATTTGTTAAGCGCTTACTATGTGCAAAGCACTGTTCTAAGCGCTGGAGAGGTTACAAGGTGATCAGGTTGTCCCACGAGGGGCTCACAATTTTAATCCCCATTTTCCAGATGAGGTAACTGAGGCCCAGAGAAGTGAAGCGACTTGCCCAAAGTCACACAGCTGACAGTTGGCAGAGCCGGGATTTGAACCCATGACCTCTGACTCCAAAGCCCAGGCCCTTTCCACTGAGCCACAGCAGCTTCTCCAAACTTGTCATCAGTGTAGAGATGATAGTTGAAGCCGTGGGAGCGAATGAGGTCACCAAGGGAGTGAGTGTAGATCGAGAACAGAAGGGGACCAAGAACTGAACCTTGAGGAACCCCTACAGTAAGGGGATGGGAGGGGGAGGAGGAGCCTGAAAAGAGACTGAGAATGAACGACTGGAGAGATGAGAGGAGAACGAGGAGAGGACGGAGTCTGTGAAGCCAAGGTTGGGTAGTGTGTTGAGGAGAAGGGGGTGGTCCACATTGTCGAAGGCAACTGAGAGGTTGAGGAGGATTAGGATAGAGTAGGAGCCCTTGGATTTGGCAAGCAGGAGGTCATTGGTGACCTTTGAGAGGGCAGTTTCCGTGCAATGTAGGGGACGGAAACCAGATTGGAGGGGGGCGAGGAGAGAGTTGGTGTTGAGGAATTCGAGGCAGCGCGTGTAGACGACTCATTCAAGGAGTTTGGAAAGGAATGGTAGGAGGGACTTGCCCAAAGTCACAGAGCAGACAAGTGGTGGAGAAGGGATTAGAACCCATAACCTTCTGATTGTTTCCTTTCCTCTTTCAGCCAGTGGGGCTTCCCACTGGATGATTTTATGCTAATTTGGAATTAGGAGCCAAGCCTTTGGATCCTCTAAGATGGATGCAAATCTCTGATCTACCCACACCTGGGGGCAGAGAACCCTGTCCTGCATCCAGGGATTCTGGGAGGGCCTCTGGATCTGTTCCTTCCAGAACTAAATGCTCCATTGTCTGGGACCTGCTGCTTGGGCTCTTTCCCAAGGCAGCTTGGGAGGTAGCCTTGAAGAGAGGCTCCCAAAATGTTTACCAGTCTGCAGAGTTCCTTCCACTCCCCAGTGTCACAGTGGTGTTTCAGCAAGTGCCTCAGACGACAGAGAGCCGTGACATTTCTAATTTCTTCTCCAATTTGTACCTGATCGTCACCTGATTTCTCTCAGGCCGGGCCACGAAGCTGTCAACCCCACTTGCATGACTGAATTGGTTTCCAGACAGAATTTGTGTTATGTGCAGGTTGTGTTACATGCATCTCAAAAAGGATCCTTGGGGGAAGAAGATAAAATGCAGCAAAACTTGCGTATATGGAGGTGGACAGCAGGGAGGCAGCCAGAGATGGTAGAGAAGGAGCATAGACAGTAGTGGATAGAGCTTGGTCCTAGGAGTCCTAAGGTCATGGATTCTAGTCCTAGCTCCTCCACTCATCTGCTGTTTGACCTTGGGAAAGCCACTTCACTTCTCTATGCCTCAGTTTCCTCATCTGTAAAATGGGGATTGAGACTCTGAGCCCCATGTGGGACAGGGACTGTGTCCAACCTAATTAACTTGTATATACCCCAGTGCTTAGAACAGTACTTGGCGCATAATGAGGGCTTAGCAAGTACTATTATTATTAGTAGTAATAGAGAAGTAGCTTGGCATACTGTATAGAGCATGGGACTGAGAGTCAAAGTCATGGGTTCTAATCCCAGCTTCGCCACCGTCTGCTGTGTGACCATGGGCAAGCCACTTCACTTCTCTGTTCCTCAGTTACCTCATCTGTAAAATGAGGATTGAGACTGTGAGCCCCATGTGGGACAGGAACTGTGTCCAATCCAATTTACTTGCATCTAACCCAGCACTTAGCACAGTGCCTGGCACATAGTAAATGCCTAACAAATATCATAATTATTATTATTATTAGTAATACTAGAAGGACATGAAGGAAGGAAAGCAAACTGGAAAACACTGAGTGATTTGCACTTTCCAGGGAGAGACGAGAGCAGAAAAATTGTTCTTTCCAAATCCACTTTCAAGGTGGGCTGGAGGTTTTAGGGGCAGCTCCCAGGCTGGGGACAGGATAGACTACTGTTCAAATGTGATGTTATAAATGCCTCAACTTGAGGTCCTAGTCTAGATTCTAAGCCATGTATGTGCCTTGGCAATTCCCTCTGTAAAATGGGTACAAGCATTTTCTCTACCTGGCATGGAGATTAATGGCCCAATGCTTAGAACTTGAATTCTGCTTGGGCCGAATGAAGAAGACCTACCAGAGAGCGTGATATGTACTGCCTCCTCCCCCATCCCGGGATCCAGTGAGGAGCAGAGTGACCAGTTGGATCTGGTTGTGGACACCACCAGGAACTTGGAGAAGGACTTGGTAATCAACCGGCAGGGACTGAGTGAACTCCCCCTCACCAAGGCCCCAGGGAGTAGATAATCCCTTCTGAGGCTCCAAGAGGGGCACAGTGAACATAATATTCATGTGGAACTCCATGTCATTCCGGGGACTGGATGATCCCTCAGCTGTGGGGGCAGTGGGAGAGAGGGGGAGGAAGAGGGTGAGGAGCTTTCTCTTCCTGCTAATAAGAGAACTTATTGGCCAAGGACTGTACTGAGTTCTGAGGTAGTCAAGATAATCAGATCAGACACAATCCCTGTTCCACATGGGGCTCACAGTCTAAGTAGACTTCTTCCTCCTTCCTCTTCCCTCCTCCCTTCTTCCTCTTCCTCATTATTTCTCCTCTCCCTTCTTCCTCCTCATTGTTTCTCCCCCCTGCCGCCACCCTTTTCTCTCCTCTCCCTTCTTCCTTCTCCTCATGGCAGCAGCTGCTACTGCCACAGGTTGGCCCAGGGTTATGCTTCTATAGGAGTTTCTGGGGCTGCTGGAACATGGCATTTTCCAGCACCAAAGTGGATCCCCTAAATTCTTGGCCCTATAATAATAATAATAATAATGATGATGGCATTTATTAAGTGCTTACTATGTGCAAAGCACCGTTCTAAGCGCTGGGGAGATACAAGGTGATCCGGTTGTCCCACGTGGGGCTCACAGTCTTAATCCCCATTTTACAGATGAGGGAACTGAGGCACAGAGAAGTTAAGTGACTTGCCCAAAGTCACACAGCTGACAGTTGGCAGCTGATCCTAACAGGGAGACTGTTGGGGCCTTGTTGGGCCCTTCTGTCAGGGATCAGGGTAGTTGAAGTGGCAGCAGCAGCCCAGGGAACAAACAGGCCATTAACTGGGCAAGGTCACTGCCAGGCCTGTGTGTAGCAGTGACAGAGTGGATGGAGGTGGATGTGAAGCCTCCTTCTCACTCCTTTTGTCCCCCATTCCCTTTTCTCCTTTGTCCTTCTCCCTGCCCCCTTTCCTGGCCTCACCCCCAGTTGGTCTCACCCCCTCTCCCCTAAACAGACCAAATTTCTGGTCACCTTAAAAATGGTGCTTCCCTCCCTCCAGACCTTCTCAGGGGCTAGATTTGACCGAGCAAGTTTTTCTCCAGAGACATGGTAGCAGTGAGAACCAGGCACCCAAGAGGCTTCCGGGAGTCTCTTCCCCAGCCTCTGATTTCCCACGCCAAAGGTGTCAGCTCGAGCGAGGAGTGCTCACAGTCAAGACCCCTTGCAGATCCTGCAGAGTAGTGTGACTCCCCTCATGGTGGGCCCTACTACCTCCCACATCCCTGGGCTCAGTGGGCATTGAAGACGGAGAGGCCGACCCCCTCACTGGCTTCAGTCTTTTGACCAGAACCCCTCTCAGCTGTCCAGGAAACATTTCCTCAGGCTTCAGCCGGGATCCCCAGCCGGAGGCCCAGACGCAGGACCCGCCGCTCCCTCCATGTACATACAACCATGTGGGGGAGGACCAGGGCGTGTGAGCGAAATGCTGCCCTGCTTTGGCTCTTGATAAATGACTTTCCTGGCGTGGGCAATTCCTCCCTCCACTGGGCCCGCTGATCTCCCTGGCAGCAATTACAGGCGAGATCAAGGGATGTTGTGAAGAAGAGGGGGGCAGAGAGGGCTTGGGAGCGGCTTGGCAGTGGGGCCGGGCCATCAATTATCCACTCCGAGGGCCGAAGCCATCGGGAATCTGACACCGGGCTGGGGTTATTGGTTATGACGATCCTTCAACTCTGTGCTTGGCTTAACTGAGTGCTCACCGCATCAGCCTGCTTTATCCCGCAATGCCTGGGAGCCGGGCATTGTGTGAGGGTGTAGGAGTGTGTATGCGTGCATGCCAGCATAACCACTGGGCCCTAATGGGATTTAGAAGTGTGTGGGATGCTCCCTTGTCATTCGTTCATTGATCCATTCGATTGTATTAATTGAGCGCTTACTGTGTGCTTGGTGGAGCATATATATGTATATATATATATATATATATATATATATGTGTGTGTGTGTGTTTGTACGTATTACTCTATTTTACTTGTACATATTTATTCTATTTATTTTATTCTGTTAATATGTTTTGTTTTGTTCTGTCACGCCCTTCTAGACTGTGAGCCCACTGTTGGGTAGGGACCATCTCTATATGTTGCCAACTTGTAATCAATCAATCATATTTATTGAGCACTTACTGTGTACAGAGCACTGTACTAAGCGTTTGGGAAGTCCAAGTTGGCAACATATAGAGACAGTCCCTACCCAACAGTGGGCTCACAGTCTAGAAGGGGGAGACAGAGAACAAAACCAAACATATTAATGAAATAAAATAAATAGAATAGATATGTACAAGTAAAATAAATAGATAAATAAATAGAGTAATAAATATGTACAAACATGTATACAGGTGCTGTGGGGAAGGGAAGGAGGTAAGGCGGGGGGGATGGAGAGGGGGAGGAGGGGGAGAGGAAGGAGGGGGCTCAGTCTGGGAAGGCCTCCTGGAGGAGGTGAGCTCTCAGTAGGGCCTTGAAGGGAGGAAGAGAGCTAGCTTGGAGGATGGGCAGAGGGAGGGCATTCAAGGCCAGGGGGATGATGTGGGCCGGGGGTCGACGGCGGGACAGGTGAGAACGAGGCATGGTGAGGAGATTAGCGGAGGGTGCGGGCTGGGCTGGAGAAGGAGAGAAGGGAGGTGAGGTAGGAGGGGGCGAGGTGATGGACAGCCTTGAAGCCCAGGGTGAGGAGTTTCTGCCTGATGCGCAGATTGATTGGTAGCCACTGGAGATTTTTGAGGAGGGGAGTAACATGCCCTGAGCGTTTCTGGACAAAGACATTCCGGGCAGCAGCATGAAGTATGGATTGAAGTGGGGAGAGACACGAGGATGGGAGATCAGAGAGAAGGCTGATGCAGTAGTCCAGACAGGATAGGATGAGAGCTTGAACAAGCAGGGTAGCGGTTTGGATGGAGAGGAAAGGGCGGATCTTGGCAATGGTGCGGAGCTGAGACCGGCAGGTTTTGGTGATGGCTTGGATGTGAGGTGTGAACGAAAGAGCGGAGTCGAGGATGACATCAAGGTTGCGGGCTTGTCAGATAGGAAGGATGGCAGTGCCGTCAACAGTGATGGGAAAGTCAGGGAGAGGGCAGGGTTTGGGAGGGAAGACAAGGAGATCAGACTTGGACATGTTAACTTTTAGGTGGTGGGCAGACATCCAGATGGAGATGTTCTGGAGGCAGGAGGAGATGCGAGCCTGAAGGGAGGGGGAGAGAGCAGGGGCAGAGATGTAGATCTGGGTGTCATCAGCGTAGAGATGATAGTTGAAGCCGTGGGAGTGAATGAGGTCACCAAGGGAGAGAGTGTAGATCGAGAACAGAAGGGGACCAAGAACTGAACCTTGGGGAACCCGCACAGCAAGGGGATGGGACGGGGAGGAGGAGCCTGCAAAAGAGACTGAGAATGAATGACTGAAGAGATAAGAGGAGAACCAGGAGAGGATGGAGTCTGTGAAGCCAAGGTCGGATAGCGTGTTGAGGAGAAGGGGGTGGTCCACAGTGTTGAAGGCAGCTGAGAGGTCGAGGAGGATTAGGATAGCGTATGAGCCATTGGATTTGGCAAGCAGGAGGTCATTGGTGACCTTTGAGAGGGCAGTTTCCATGGAATGTAGGGGCCGGAAGCCAGACTGGAGGGGGTCGAGGAGCGAGTTGGTGTTGAGGAATTCGAGGCAGTGCGTGTAGACAACTTGTTCAAGGAGTTTGGAAAGAAATGGTAGGAGGGATATGGGGCGATAACTAGAAGGTGAGGTGGGGTCAAGAGAGGGTTTTTTTAGTATGAGAGAGACATGGGCATATTTGAAGACAGAGGGGAAGGAACCAGTGGAGAGTGAGCGGTTGAAGATGGAAGTTAAGGAGGGGAGAAGGGATGGAGCGAGAGATTTCATGAGATGAGTGGGAAAGGGGTTAGAAGCACAGGTGGATGGAGTAGCACTTGAGAGGAGGGAGGAGAGCTCCTCTGAGGATACTGCTTGGAAGGATGGGAGAGTAGCAGAGGGTATTGAGAGCCGGGGGGTTGGAGAAGCAGGGGGAGTGACTTTGGGGAGGTCGGACCTGATGGATTTAATTTTGTTAATGAAGTAGGAGGCCAGATCGTTGAGGGTGAGGGAAGGAGGAGGGGGAGGAACCGGGGGCCTGAGAAGGGAGTTGAATGTATGGAGGAGCTGACAGGGATGATGGGCATGGGTGTCAATAAGGTAGGAGAAATAGTTTTGTCTGGCAGAGGAGAGGGCTGAGTTAAGGCAGGAAAGGATAAAGTTGAAGTGACCGAGGTTGGCATGGTGCTTAGACTTTTGCCTTCTACTTGTACTTCCCAAGCGCTTAGTACAGTGCTCTGTACACAGTAAGCACTCAATAAATACGATTGAATGAATGAATGAATGGAGTACAATATAACAATAAACACTGTCTGTTGTGTGACCTTGGAACTTGGGGAAGCGGCATGGCTCAGTGGAGAGAGCCCAGGCTTGGGAGTCGGAGGTTGTGGGTTTGAATTCTGGCTCCGCCACTTGTTGGCTGTGTGACTTTGGGCAAGTCACTTAACTTCTCTGGGCCTCACTTCCCTCATCTGTAAAATGGGGATGAAGACTGTGAGCCCCACATGGGATAACCTGTTCACCTTGTATCCCCCCAGCACTTAGAACAGTGCTTTGCACATAGTGAGTGCTTAACAAATACCAAAATTATTATTATTATTATTATTTTATCCCCCAGCACTTAGAACAGTGCTTTGCACATAGTAAGCGCTTAACAAATACCATTATTATTATGATTATTATTATTATTCCCTGTCAGGATGAGCTTAAGTCTAGAAGGTCCCCATAGACCTCTAATAATCAAGAGTGGCTCTGGGAAACATCGGAACTCTGAGCCCTTGGGGCTGTTTGAGTGTTAATGCTAAACTGTGGGTGTGGAGCCCATGGTCTCTGGTCCTGAGAAAGATGGCCTGGGAGTGCCAGTGGCTTTATTTGCAGCCCTGGGGAGGTCACTAGTCAGCTATGGTATTTAATCCTATGCACCAAGCACTGTGCTAAGCACTGGGATAGATGCAGGTTTAGCAGATTAGACATGGTCCCTGACCCACATGGTGTTCACAGTCTCGCCGGGGGTGGATAGATAAAGGCAATTCATTCATTCCATCGTATTTATTGAGCGCTTACTGTGTGCAGAGCACTGTACTAAGTGCTTGGGAAGTACAAGTCGGCAACATATAGAGGCGGTCCCTACCCAATAACAGGCTCACACTCTAGAAGGGGGCGACAGACAACAAAGCAAAACATGTAGACAGGTGAAAAAATTGTCAGAACAAATAGAATTAAAGCTATATGCACATCATTAACAAAATAAATAGAATAGTAAATATGTATAAGTAAAATAGAGTACTAAATCTGCACAAATATATATACAAATGCTGTGGGGAGGGGAAGGAGGCAGGGCGGGGGGGATGGGGAGGAGGAGGGGAAAAGGGGGGCTCAGTCTGGGAAGGCCTCCTGGAGGAGGTGAGCTCTCAGTAGGGCTTTGAAGGGAGGAAGAGAGCTATTTTGGTGGATGTGTGGAGGAGGGCATTCCAGGCCAGGGGGAGGGCGTGGGCCAGGGGACGATGGCGGGACAGGTGAGTATGAGGCCCAGTGAGGCAATGATAACAAGAGACTGCATGTAAGAGTTGACAAGCCAAGAAGTGCTTAGTACAGTGCTCTGCACACAGTAAGCGTTCAATAAATACGATTGAATGAATGAAGAAGGCACTGGAAAGACAAGTCATTGTAGTTGTAGTTGGTGGGTTGCACTGAACTCGGTGTGGGGAGGGAGGACTCTCAAGGGAAAAAGAATGAGCACAGGATCAGAGGGTTATTTTTTAATGGTATTTGTTAAGCACTACTTATGTGCCAGGCACCGTTCTAAGCACTTAGGGGTAGATGCAAGCTTATCAGGTTGGACACAGTCCATGTTCCACATGGGGCTCACAGTCCCATTTTACAGATGAGGGAACCGAGGCACAGAGAAGGAAAGTGACTTGCCTAAGGTCACACAACAGACAAGTGGCGGAGCCCCATGGCTAGGTGTTTTTGTGTTTTGTTTAGGTGCTTTTAGTAATTTTTGGAGAATCTTGACGAAAAGAGTGCTGGGTTCCAGGGAGTCTTGTAAGAAGATAACATAAACTGCTGGTTGTAGGATGGGCTGAAGATAGAAGGGACTTGAGGAGGGTTAACAGAAAGGAGGCAGTTACATAGTCCAACTGGGAGATAATAATAATAATAATGTTGGTATTTGCTCAGCATTTACTATGTGCCAGGCACTGTTCTAAGTGATGGGGTAGATATAAAGTAATCAGGTTGTCCCACGTGGGGCTCACAGTCTTCATCCCCATTTACAGATGAGGTCACTGAGGCCCAGAGAAGTGAAGTGACTTGCCCAAGATCACACAGCTGGCAAGTGGCAGAGCCAGAATTCTAACCCATGCCCTCTGACTCCCAAGCCTGGGCTCTTTCCACTAACCCATGCTGCTTCTCGTAATAGTATTATAATAATAACAATAATAATGGTATTTGTTAAGTGCTTCCTATGTGAAAAGCACTGTTCTAAGCGCTGGGGGGGGATACAAGGTTATCAGACTGTCCCACGTGGGGCTCAAAGTCTTAATGCCCATTTTAAAGATGAGTTAACTAAGGCAAAGAGAAGTGAAGTGACTTGCCCAAAGTTATGCAGCTGACAAGTGGTGGAGGCGGGATTAGAACCCATGACCTCTGACTCCCAAGCCTGGGCTCTTTCCACTGAGCCATGCTGTGGTGTCGCTAGACTGTGAACCCGTTGTTGGGTAGGGACCATCTCTATATGTTGCCGACTTGTACTTCCCAAGCGCTTAGTACAGTGCTCTGCACACTATAAGCGCTCAATAAATACGACAATGAATGAATGAATGTGGGGCGATGATGAGGCAGTTTAACGCGTGCTAGGTTGTAAGCTCCTTGAGGACAGGGATCATGACTGTTACTCTAGTGAACTCTATTGATGCTTTTCACATAGTAAGCGCTTAATAAATGCCATCATTATTATTATTGATCAAGTCTGTTACTCTATTGAACTCTTCCAAGTGCTTAATATGGTTTTCTGCACGCAGTACACACTCAATAAAGAGTAATGATTGATTGGGAATCTGTGCTCTGCGCTGGTTTTTGGAGAGTGTAGCTTCCTCTGAAGTGAGAAAATGGAAACAGTGTACACCTGTCAACCCCCAGCCCCTTTCATTCATTCATTCATTCAATCATATTTATTGAGCGCTTACTGTGTGCAGAGCACTGTATTAAGCGCTTGAGAAGTACAAGTTGGCCTCCGGCTTGTTCTGTGAGCACTATATTGCTACTGGGGGAGCACTGAATGAGCCCTGCTCTCCTTCCTGGTCCCACCCAGGGGCCCGGGGACTGCGGCCTTGGCAGTCTTTGCCTTGGTGTTCTCCACTTCCCTGCCTGTTTGGGAGCGGGCCAGAGGTGACAGCCAGGGCCGAGTCTGTCTCAATCAGTCAATCAATCGTATTTATTGAGCGCTTACTGTGTGCAGAGCTAAGCGCTTGGGAAGTACAAGTTGGCAACATATACAGACAGTTCCTACCCAACAGTGGGCTCACAGTCAAAAAAGGAGAGACAGAGAACAAAACCAAATATACTAACAAAATAAAATAAATAGAATAGATATGTACAAGCAAAATAAATAAATAAATAGAGTAATAAATATGTACAAACATATATACATATATACAGGTGCTGTGGGGAAGGGAAGGAATGCTCCCACGCTCTGTCCTCCTCAGCATCCGCGCAACTACCGGACCCACCCGGGGAACCGAATTCCAACAGTATTCCTGAAATGCCACATCCTCTAGTTGCAGGAGGCAGGCAGAGTACAACATCACTAGAGACCGAGAGGAGATGGGGGAGACAAAGAAAAATATTTACCCAGCAGGTACGCAGGTGTGTGCACACGGAATGCCTGCTGTGTGCACAGCCACTTGTCTGCAGTGTGATCTTGAGCAAGTCACTTAACTTCACTTAACTTCTCAATAAATACGATTGATTGATTGATTCTCGGTGCCTCAGATACCTCATCTGTAAAATGGGGATTTACAGGGGAGCTGTAAAATGAGGTATTTACAGATACCTCATCTGTAAAATGGGGATTTACAGGGGATCTGAAAAATGAGGTATTTACAGATACCTCATCTGTAAAATGGGGATTAAAAGTGTGAGCCCCACGTGGGACAACCTGATTACCCTGTATTCATTCATTCAATTGTATTTCTTTCTTTATTTTATTTGTACATATCTATTCTATTTTGTTAGTATGTTTGGTTTTGTTCTCTGTCTCCCCCTTTTAGACTGTGAGCCCACTGTTGGGTAGGGACTGTCTCTATATGTTGCCAACTTGTACTTCCCAAGCGCTTAGTACAGTGCTCTGCACACAGTAAGTGCTCAATAAATACGATTGATTGATTGATTTCTTAAGTGCTTACTGTGTGCAGAGCACTGTACTAAGCGCTAGGAAAGTACAATTCAGCACCAGAGACAATCCCTGATCACAATGGGCTCACAGTCTAGAAGCGGGGGAGACAGACATCAGAACAAGTAAACAGTCATCAGTAGCATCAATATAAGTAAAATCTACCAAGCGTTGTATCTACCCTGGTGCTTAGAACAGTGCTTGGCACATAGTAAACACTTAATAAATGCCATAATAATAATAATTATTATTATATGCATATGTCTCAAGTGCTTAGTACAGTGCACACAGTAAGCACTCAATAAATATGATTGAATGAATGAAAGTGCGTGCACACACACACAAACACACACACACACACTCCCCCCTCCCCCCCATACACCAGTGTAAACTCAGAGAGAACTAAGGCACTCTCACGCTCTCAGGAGGAAGGGGGTGTAGGCTAGGTGTTAGGGTGTTATCAAGGAATTCCTTTCTGGCACCTTACGCTCTCCTGGCCAATTTTAAGTGCCTTCAACTGAATAGACCCACTCCTCAGAGGATTTTTTTTTTTCCTGCTAGAGATTAACGTCACTGAAAAATGTAGATAGAGGGCGATTAATGAAGCTTTCCTTGTTGCACATTATGTGCGGGCATTAAAGCGAGAGGAGCTCATTTTAAAAATGTTTTTGTGCTGTTTGGCACAGAGGAAGAAAAGAAGAGGAGACTGGGGCCAGAGAGCCTGGAGCCTGGGGAGTTGAATTGAGCCAAGCTGTTCTGGGATCGATTTCGGAACTTGGGGCTGAGACTGAACTCTGGGTTGGCCTCGGACAGGTGAACGGGGCTGGGGAGAAGACCTGTCTCAGTGGATCTTCGCCCTCTCCTACCTCACCTCCCTCCTCTCCTTCTTCAGCCCAGTCCGCACCCTCCGCTCCTCTGCCGCTAACCTCCTCACTGTGCCTCATTCTCACCCATCCCGCCGTCGACCCCCAGCCCACGTCCTTCCCCTGGCCTTGAATGCCCTCCCTCCACACGTCTGCCAAGCTAGATCTCTTCCTCCCTTCAAAGCCCTACTGAGAGCCCTACCTCCTTCCCCTCCCCACAGCACCTGTATATATTTGTACAGATTTATTACTCTATTTTACTTATACATATTTACTATTCTATTTATTTTGTTAATGTTGTGCATATAGCTATAATTCTATTTGTTCTGACGCTTTTGACACCCGTCTACGTCTTTTATTTTGTTGTCTGTCTCCCCCTTCTAGACTGTGAGCCCATTTTTGGGTAGGGAACATCTCTCTATGTTGCCAACTTTTACTTCCCAAGCGCTTAGGACAGTGCTCTGCACACAGTAAGTGCTCAATAAATACGACAATGAATGAATCTTGGCCACCCTGAGAAGCAGCATGGTTTAGTGGTTATGGCACGGGCCTGAGAGTAAGAAGAAACTAGGTTCTAGTTCTGGCTCTGCCACTTGTCTGCTGTGTGAGCTTGGGCAAGTCATTTCACTTCTCTGGGCCTCAAGTACCTCCTCTGTAAAACGGGGATTAAGACTGTGAGCCCCATGTGGGACATGGACTGTGTCCAACTTAATTACCTTGTAGCTACCTTAGCACTTAGAGCAGTGCTTGGAACATAGTAAGTGCTTAACAAATACCATAAAAAATTTACTGTCATGGTCCTGGGCTCAGTTTATTTTCCCCAGAACCCTGGAGAGTCACCATGGGGGCTACCATAACAATAATAATGATGGTATTTGTTAAGAGCTTACTATGTGGAAAGGACTGTTCTAAGTGCTGGGGAGGTTACAAGGTGATCAGGTTGTCCCATGAGGGGCTCACAGTTTTAATCCCCATTTTACAGATGAGGTAACTGAGGCCCAGAGAAGTTAAGCGCTTAGTACAGTGCTCTGCACATAGTAAGCGCTCAATAAATGCGATTGATGATGAAGTGACTGGCCCAAAGTCACGCAGCTGACAGTTGGTGGAGCCGGGATTTGAACCAATGACCTTCGACTCCAAAGCCCGTGCCCTTTCCACTGAGCCACACTGCTTCTCCAAAGCTCACTGTGGGCAGGGAACATGTCTACCAACTCTGTTATATTGTACTTTCCCCAGCCTTTAGGACAGAGCTCTACACACAGTAAGCACTCAATAAATGCCATTGATTGATGGTTTGATTGAACGAGGGGTGGGAATTAATGCAGTTGGACAGGCCCAAACCACCAGCAGTGGAGCCTGGTCATCCTTGCAAGCAGGAGCAGGAAAATCTGTCCATGTGCCCTGAGCCGGGGAAGGGGTGGGTGGGAGACCCCAGGGCCCGCGACCGAGCAGAGGAGGGGAGATGCATGCCGGAGAAACAACCCAGCTCCCGAGCCTCTGGCCATGAACAGCTTCCTGGACAGACCAGGTTCTTTGAACCCAGAGGAGCGATGGGCACTGACCAGGGCTTGAGAGGGAGGAGGAGCTGGGGGAATGCTCCAGACCTTCCTGGCCTCCTGAGCTCCAGTCCGCCTGGCCGGCGAGAGCGAGCAGAGCTGGAGGAAGTGGAAAGATAGGAAAGTAGCAGGGGCCTGAGGGGAAGACTCCCTATCAGAATGAACCAAGCTGGATGCTGTTCCCAGGCTGCTGACTTCTTTCCATTGCCTCGTGTCCCTTCCTCCTTCTGGGAGCTGGGGTTAGGCCAGGGGGGTGTGGGAAGATAGTTACGGGCAGAAGGCTACAATCAGAGCCCCTCATGGTGGCACTTCAAATTTTGACAAAGATACTGGTTGAAAACTGCAATAGGAAATATAAGCAAGGCATTGACCTTTGGTTCACTATGGTATTTTGATGCTTACTATGGGCTAAGCCCTGCAGTAGATCCAGGATACTCAAGATCTGTGTGGGCGAAAGGGAATAAAGGTGTGAGGGAATGAAAATGTTTTGTTGTCTGTCTCCCCCTTCTAGACTGTGACCCTGTTGTTGGGTAGGGACCGTCTCTATGTGTTGCCGACTTGTACTTCCCAAGCGCTTAGTACCATGCTCTGCACACAGTAAGCACTCAAATAAGATTTAAAAAAAAAAGATCAGACCCAATCCCTGTTGCACCTGGGGCCCACCATCAGAGAAGCAGGGGAGAGCGGGTATCTTCTCCTCTATTTATAATTGAGGAAACTGAAGCCCAGAGAAGTGAAATTCATTCAGTCATAGTCATGTGTGCAGAGCACTGTACTATGGGCTTGGGAGAGTACAATACAACAATAGACACATTCCCTGCCCAAAACAAGCTGGGAAGACTGACTTCAATACAGGTAAATAAAATTACAGATATGTACATAAGTGCTGTGGGGCTGGAGGGGGGAAGAGCGAGGAGAGTAAGTTAGGGTGACTCAGAAGGAAATGGGAGATGAGGGGCTTGGTCTGGGAAGGCCTCTTGGAGGAGATGTGCCTTCAATAAGGCTTTGAAGTGGGGGAGAGTAATTGTCAGTTGGATTTGAGGAGGGAGTGCGTTCCAGGCCATTCGCAGGACATGGGTTAGGGGTCAGAGGTGAGATAGGTGAGATCGAGGCACAGTGAGAAGGTAAGCACTAGAAGAGTGAAGTTTGAGAGCTGGGTTGTAGAAGGACAGAAGTAAGGTGAGGTAGAAGGGGGCAAGGTGATGGACTGTTTTCAAGCCAAAGGTGAGGAATCTTTGATGCGGAGGTGGATGGGCAACCATTAGAGTTTTCTGAGGAGTGGGATGACATGTCCTGCACGTTTTTATAGAAAAGTGATCTGAGCAGCAGAGTAGTAGTATGGACTAGAGTGGGGAGAGACAGGAGGCTGAAAGGTCAGCAAGGAGACTGAGGTAATAACCCAGGTGGGATAGGATGAGTGATTATATTATAGAGAAGCAGCATGGCTCAGAGGAAAGAGCATGGGCTTTAGAGTCAGAGGTCATGGGTTCAAACCCCGACTCCACCAATTGTCAGATGTGTGACTTGGGCAAGTCACTTAACTTCTCTGTGCCTCACTTACCTCATCTGTAAAAAGAGGAATAAGACTGTGAGCCCCATGTGGGACAACCTGATCACCTTGTAACTTCCCCAGCGCTTAGAACAGTGCTTTGCACATAGTAAGCGCTTAATAAATGTCATTATTATTATTATTATTAATGTGGTAGTCGTTTGGATGGAGAAGAAAGGGCAGATTTTAGTGATGTCGTGAAGGTGGGATGGACGGGATTTGGTGACGGATTGAATATGTGGGTTGAATAACAGGAGTCAAGAATAATGCTGAGGTTATGGGCTTGTTCATTCATTCTCAATCATATTTATTGAGCACATACTGTATGCAGAGCACTGCACTAAGCGCTTGGAAAATACGGTTGAGAAGCAGTGTGACAGTGAAAAGAGCACAGGCTTGGGAGTCAGAAGACATTGTACTTCCCAAGCGCTTAGTACAGCGCTCTGCACACAGTAAGCGCTCAGTAAATATGATTGAATGAATGAAAGACATGGGTTCTAATCCCAACTCTGCCATTTGTCTGATGTGACCTTGGGCAAGTCACTTAACTTCTCTGTGCCTCAGTTTCCACATCTGTAAAATGGGGATTAAGACTGTGAGCCCCACGAGGTGCAACCTGATTACCTTGTATCCTCCCCAGCACTTTAGAACAGTGCTTGGCACAGAGCAAGCACTTTACAAATACCATAATTATTGTTATTACAATTCAGCAATAAGGAGAGACAATCCCTGCCTATGCTGGGTTTACAGTCTAGAAGGGGGGATGACAGACATAAAAACAAGAAAACAGGCATCAATATAAATAGAACTATAAATACATACACATCAAAACAAGTAAACAGGCATCAATATAAATAAATAGAATTGTAGATATATACATATATATGTAAGTGCTGTGGAGAGGGGGGCAGAGCAAAGGGAGTGAGTTGAGATGACGCTGAAGGTTGAGGGGAGCTGGGAAGGCCTCTTGGAGGAGGTGAGCCTTTAGTAGGGCTTTAAAGGGGGGCAAGAGTGATTGTCTGATGGATTTGAGGAGGGAGGGCATTCCAGGCCAGAGGTAGAACGTGGGCCAGGGGTCGATGGCGGGACAGGCGAGATCGAGGCACAGTGAGAAAGTTAGCACCAGAGGAGCAGAGTGTGTGGGCTGGAATGTAGAAGGGCTTGTGAGACAGAAAGGATGGTGGTGCCATCTACAGTGATGGGAAAGTCA
Source organism: Tachyglossus aculeatus (assembly GCF_015852505.1). Lineage (NCBI taxonomy): Eukaryota > Metazoa > Chordata > Mammalia > Monotremata > Tachyglossidae > Tachyglossus > Tachyglossus aculeatus. Next base: position 36,444,469 of record NC_052070.1, on the reverse strand, counting down.
GGGGTAGGACAGGGTTTAGGTGGGAAGATTAGGAGAAGCAGCATGGTTTAGTGAACTTGGGAGTCAGAGGTCGTGGGTTCTATTCCCGACTCTGCCACTTGTCAGCTGTGTGACTCTGGGCAAGTCACTTAGCTTCTCTGTGCCTCAGTTACCTCATCGGTAAAATGGGGGTGAAGACTGTGAACCCCACATAGGACAACCATTACCTTGTATCTACCCCGATGCTTAGAACAGTGCTTGGCACATAGTAAGCGCTTAACAAATGCCATCATTATTATTATGGTGGGAGCAGCATGGCTCAGTGGAAAGAGCACTGGCTTTGGAGTCAGAGGTCATGGGTTAAGACTGTGAGCCCCCTGTGAGACAACCTGATCACCTTGTAACCTCCCCAGTGCTTAGAACAGTGCTTTGCACATAGTAAGCACTTAAATGCCATTGTTATTATTGTTATTATTATTATTATTATAAGGAGCTCTATTTTGGACATAAGTTTGAGGGGATGGGATGATATCCAAGTAGAGGTGTCTTGAAGGCAGGAGGAGATGTGAGTCTGGAGTGAGGGAGAGAGATCAGGGCTGGAGATGTAGATTTGGGGATCATCCACCTAGAGATGGTAGTTGAAGCCATTGGAGCAAATGAGTTCTCCAAGGGAGTGGGTGTAGATGGAGAATAGAAGTGGACCCAGGACCCAGAACTGAACCTTGAGGGACCCTCACATTTAGGGGGTGGGAGGCAGAAGAGGAGCCCACGAAGGAGATTGAGAATGAACGGCCAGAGAGATGAGGAGAACTAGGAGAGGACAGAGCCAGTGAAGCCAAGGCTGGATAATGTTTCCAGGAGAGGGGGTGGTCCACAGTGTCGAAGACAGCTGAGAGGTCAAGGAGAATTAGTATAGAGTAAAGGCCGTTGGATTGGGCAAGAAGGACATCACTGGTGACCTTCAAGAGGGCGCTTTCTGTGGAATGAAGGGGACTGATGCTAGATTGGAGGGGGTCAAGGAGAGAACTGGAAGAGAGGAATTTGAGACAATGGGTGTAGACAGCTCGCTCAAGGAGTCTGGAGAGGAATGGTAGGAGGGAGATGGGCCGATAACTGGAGGGAGCTGTGGGGTCACGGGCATGGCTCAGTGGAAAGAGCACGGGCTTTGGAGTCAGAGGTCATGCGTTCGAATTCCGGCTCTGCCAATTGTCAGCTGTGTGACTTTGGGCAAGTCACTTGACTTCTCTGTGCCTCAGTTAGCTCATCTGTAAAATGGGAATTAAGACTGTGAGCCCCCTAGGGGACAACCTGATCACCTTGTAACCTCCCCAGAGCTTAGAACGGTGCTTTGCACATAGTAAGTGCTTAATAAATGCCATTATTATTATTTTTTTTTAAGGAAAGGGAAGACAAGCGCATGTTTGAAAGCAGTGGAGAAGAAGTCATTGGAGAATGAACAGTTGAAGAAGGCTGTTAGGGAGGGAAGAAGGGAGGGGGCCAGAGTTTTGATAAGGGGCAAAGGAATGGGATTAGTTGCACATGTGGAAGGAGTGGTTTTGAGAGGAGGCAGGAGATTTCCTCTAGAGATACTGTTGGGAAGGATGGGAGATTTGAAGGGGGAGGGACTGAGGAGGGGCAGGGGTGATTTTGGGGAGCTCACACCTGATGGTGTCAATTTTCTTAATAAATTAGGTGGCCGGGTCACTGGGGGCAAGGGATTGGGGAGGCTGGAGGACAGGGGGCCTGAGGAGGGAGTTAAATATCTGGAATAACCGGTGAGGGTGATGGGCGTGGGTGTCAAGGAGCATGGAGAAATAGTCTGTCAAGCAGAGGAATAGGCAGAGTTAAAGCATGCAAGGGTAAACTTGAAGTGGACAAAGTCAGCCTGAGATTTAGATTTCCGCCAGCAGCACTCTGTGGCTCGATCACAAGAGTGAAGGAGATGGATTGAGTAGGTGATCCAATGCCGTGGGTTGGTTGTATGAGGTCAACCAAGGGATAGGAGAGCGAGTGAGTTGAGTTTAGTAGAGAGGATGGCGTTGAGGGCGTCTATTTGGTCATCAAGGGAGGGTAGTTTGGCTATGGAGGTTGAGTGGGGCAAGATGAGTTGAGAACATCAGATGGGGTCCAGAGATCGGAGGTCTCTGTGGGAGAACGGTACGGATTTACGGGGCAGAGGTGTGTGGGAGAGGAGGCAAGTGAGGAGGTAGTGATCAGAGAGAGGGATTTCAGAGTTGGTGAGGTTAGAGATTGGGCAGTGGTTGGAGATGATGAGATAGAGTGAGTGACCAAGTTAGGGAGTGGGTGAGGTGGGGTGGAGCAGGAGGTCAGCAGAGTTGAGGAGTGATAGAAGGGCGGTCAGCAGAAGGGTCATAAGGAACATCCGTGAGGATACTAAAATCCCTAGGTATCAGTGTGGGTATGGAGAAAGAATAATAATAGTAATAATAATAATAATAATGGCATTTATTAAGCGCTTACTATGTGCAAAGCACTGTTCTAAGTGCTGGGGAGGTTACAAAGTGATCAGGTTGTCCCACGGGGGGCTCACAGTCTTCATCCCCATTTTACAGATGAGGTTACTGAGGCACAGAGAAGTTAAGTGACTTGCCCAAAGTCACACAGCTGACAATTGGTGGAGCCGGGATTTGAACCCATGACCTCTGACTCCCAAGCTCGCACTCTTTCCATTGAGCCACGCTGCTTCTCAGGAATGGGAGAAAGGGATCAAAATGGTTAAAGAAGTTGGAGGTGGGACCGGGGGGGCTGTAGATGACAGCTTCGAGAATCTGGAGTGGGTGGTAGAGGCGGATTATATGGGTTTCAGAGGAAGGGAAAGAAATGGATGGGGGAGGTGGAATGGTGTGAAAGCGACACTGGGGTGTGAGAAGGAAGTCAACACCTCCTTCTTTGGCAGTGAGTCTGGGGGAGTGGGAGAAGATGAGACCTCCTCTGAAGGGAGCAGCAAGGGAAACCGTGGCATCTGGGAAGAGCTAGGTTTCAGTGATGGCGAGGAGGAGGAGTAGTGACTGGGTCAGGAACAAGTCAAGGATGAAAAGAAGCTTCCACAGGGCACACTTGGCAGAAACTGTGCAGGGGATAGTGGGGGACCTGCCCCAGCAGGACAGTGGCAGAGACCTGATTGGAACCTGGGTCTGCTGGTTCCCAGGCCCTCGGTCTTATAATAATAATAATAATAACGGTACTTGTTAAGTTCTTACTTTGTGCCAAACACCGTTGTAAGCTCTGGGGTAGACACAATCAGGTTGGACACAGCCCTGTCCCACATGGGGTTCACACTCTTAACCCCCATTTTACAGATGAGATAACTGAGGCCCAGAGAAGTTGAGTGGCTTGCCCAAGGTCACACAGCAGACATGTGGCAGAGCTGGGATTAGAGTTCTTCTGACTCCCAAGCCCATGCTCTACCCACTAAGGCACACTGCTACACTTCCCACCAAGCCGCGCTGGCAAAGGACTCTAGAGGATAAGAATAAGCGTTCGGGTACCATACAATTCTAGTGTATGGTAAAAAGCAGGCAAACAAAGAGCACCAATTTTAGCCATTTAAACATTAAAAATTGACATACATGGAGCCATTCCAAACAATTCTCCAGCCAGCCCTCACCCGAACTCTAACCCTAATTGTCACCTCAGCCCAAACATTAACCCGAAGTGGGGAGGGTCGGTCTAATTTGCTGTGATTGATTTTGTTGCGGCTTAAACTTTGATTTTTTGTCCTTGACTTTGCGAATGTGGTGATTAGAAGGAAATGTTCACTGACTGTGGAAACCCTCTCAGACCCCAACCCATCCCCAGACACTGAGGATTCACCCTGTAACATGCTGTTGCTTTTTTTTTTTTTTAATGAGGCTTGTCAAGCACTTACCATGTCTGTCTGTCTCCCCCTTCTAGACTGTGAGCCCACTGTTGGGTAGGGACTGTCTCTATATGTTGCCAACTTGTACTCCCCAAGTGCTTAGTACAGTGCTCTGCACACAATAAGCGCTCAATAAATACGATTGAATGAATGAATGAATGTGCCAAGCACTGTACTAAGCACCAGGGTAGATACAAGGTAAGCAGGCTGGACACAGCCCCTGTCCCACATGGGACTCACAATCTAAGGAGGGAGTAGCATTTAATCTTCATTTTACTGATGAAATAACTGAGGCACGGAGAAGTTAAGTGATTTGCCCAAGGTCACAGAGCAGACTAATCATGCTGAGGCACTTTTAGTACGCTGGTCCTCTGTGTCCCAGGCCCAGGCTCTTTCTACTAGGCCATGCGCTTTCTAAGTGATTAGGGAAAATCAAGAAATCAGGTCTGTTCAGGGACCCGTCATGATTCAACATTGAGAAACTCACAGGCCAGCAGCCCAAGCCCCCTCTCCTCCTCCCCAATCCCCAGCCCAGAACCCAATGCCCACCACTCCAGGAAAGCCTGGAGCTCTGGGCAGGAACAGAACAGTGAGGGTGAGGCTGGTATTCTGAGTAGGTCGGAAGGGATTTCTGGGAAAGGCCAGTCCTTTGGCTCTCCTTTCCTTGGAAGAGGACAAAACCCCACTTGGATGAGATGGGGCTGGGGGTGGGGGCGGATCTTGGGGAAGAATGAGTAGAGGAACATTCTTCTCTCATTGAGGAGTCTGGGTTTGTCACGGCACTGAGCCAGGAGAGCGCTCAGAGGAGGGCTTCTCTGGTGACCCAGGGCAGGGACACGTCTGAAGCAGCCCAGCTGGAGCCGAGGGCTCAACATGCCTGCTGCCTCTGTGTTTGTTTCTTTCGGAGCCACTGGTTGAGAAAGCTCTGGGACTGGGGCAATCTGGGCAGAGTGAACAGCGGGGGCCTGGAGGCATTCTGCCCCGGAGGCTTCGGGGAAACCGGGCTGGGCATGGCCCCAAGGGAGAGTATGAGACCTTCAGTCCACCAGGGCTTGTTCAGGTTAAGAATACTTGTGGTATTTGTTAAGCACTTATTATGGTCCAAGTGCCGGGGCATACGCAATCAGATCAGACACAATCCCTGCCCTGCAATCACCGTCTAAGGTGCGTGGGGAAACATTAGCAATAATAATAATTGTGGCATTTGTTAAGTGCTTACTACATGCCAAGCACTGTACTAAGCTCTGGGGAAGATATAAGATCGTCAGGTCCCACATGGCACTCACAGTCTGAGAAGGAGGGAGAACAGGGATTGAATCCCCATTTTACAGAAGAGGGAACTGAGGCACAGAGAAGTTAAGCGACTTGCTCAAGGTCATACAGCGGACAGGTGGCAGAGCTGGGATTAAAACCCAGGCCCTCTGACTGACACAGGGGCTCACAGTCTTAATCCCCATTTTATAGATGAGGGAACTGAGGCACAGAGAAGTGAAGTGACTTGTCCAAGATCACACAGCAGATAAGTGGGGAGCCAGAACTAGAACCCAGGTCCTTCTGACTCCTGGGCCAGTGCTGCATCTACTAGGTCACGCACCTCTCGGTTCAGTCAGAGAGCTCAGTTGTCCTCCTCAGCCCTCTCTGCCTCCAGTTTCTCCCAACTTGAGTCTATTAGAGTTGCTGTTGTCCCCAAGCAGCATGGCTCAGTGGAAAGAGCATGGACTTTGGAGTCAGAGATCATGGGTTCCAATCCCAGCTCTGCCAATTGTCAGCTGCGTGACTTTGGGAAAGTCACTTCACTTCTCTGGGCCTCAGTTACCTCATCTGTAAAATGGGGATTAAGACTATGGGCCCCCCGTGGGACAACCTGATCACCTTGTAACCTCCCCAGCGCTTAGAACAGTGTTTTGCACATAGTAAGTGCTTAATAAATGTCATTATTATTATTAGTATTATTAACATCACAATTCTCCCTGTCTCACAAGTCCATAACCTTGGCATTATCCTCAACCCCCATATACAGTCTGTCACCTTCACATCATCTCTAAAATCCACTCTTTCCTCTCCACCCAAACTCCTACCACTCTGATCCAGACACTTATCATATCCTACCTTTTTTTTACTGCATCTGCTTTCTTGTTGACCTCTCTACCTCCTGTTTCACCCCACTCCAGTCCTTACTTCAATCTGCTTAATCACTTAATCACTTAATTTCATTGTGTTTTAGCTTCCTCATCTGTGAAATGGAAAGTCAAAACCTCATGGTCTAGTGGCTAGAGGCTGGACCTGGAAATCAGAAGGACTTGTGTTCTAATTCCAGCTCTGCCACTCATCTGCTGTGTGACCTTGGGCAAGTCACTTCACTTCTCTGCGCCTCCGTTACCTCCTCTGGAAATGGGGGATTCAGACTGTGAATGCCATGTAGGACAGGGACTATGTCCAACCCGATTTGTGTGTATCCATCCCAGTGTTTGGTACAGTGCCTGGCACATTGTAAGCACTTAACACATGCCACAATTATTATTTTTATTATTACTGCTCTTAGTCTGTGAGCCCCTTGAGGGATGGGGACTGTGAACAACCTGATTAGCTTGTACCAGCCCTAGTGCTTGGCACATAATCAGCGCCTTGAGAATGCTGCAATGGTTATTGTCCACCTAAAAAGTCTCTCAGCTTTCCATTCTTTCAAAGTCTCCAAGGGCACTTACCTATTTCCCTCCCCTCTTCACCTGCTATTTCTCAGTTTATCCAATTTGCTCCCCTCAGTAAGACCATCTAACTGTTCCTCACTCTGCTGCCTCCAAACCCTTGCTCATTCCATTCCCCCTGCTTGGAACTCTCTCTCCCTTTGGGTCACAGCTCTCCCTATATCCAAAGCCCTCCTAAATATCCCATTTCCCCAAAGAACATTTTCCTGGTCAATTCTCAGCACCCCAAATCCCCAACAACTTCCCTTGCCCTTTGGATCTAAACCCAAACTCAGAACCTTGGCACATTCAATTATTTATTCAGGTATTTCATCCTGTCCTGCTTTCATTCATTCAGTCATATTTATTAAGCGCTTACTGTGTGCAGAGCACTGTACTAAGTGCTTGGGAAGTACAAGTCGGCAACCTATAGAGACGGTCCCTACCCAACAACGGGCTCACAAACTAGAAGGGGGACAGACAACAAAGCAAGTAGATAGGTGTCAATACCATCAGAGTAAATAGAATTATAGCTATATACACATCATTAATAAAATATAGTAAATATGTACAGATAAATAGGGTGATAAATATGTACAGATATATACAAGTGCTGTGGGGAGGGAAAGGGGGTAGAGTAGTAGGAGGAGGAGAGAAAAAAGGGGGGGTCTCAGTCTGGGAAGGCCTCCTGGAGGAGGTGAGCTCTCAGTAGGGCTTTGAATGGAGGAAGAGAGCTAATTTGTGCTTCCTTCCATCACATCCTTGTTCTTGCTTAAGTTCTGACTATTTGTCGGCCTGTTTCTCTCCTCCACCCCTTTGGATTGTAAATCCTCAGCAGGCAGGAATGATGTCTTCACTTTCTGATGTACTCTCCCAGGTGCTTTATACTCAGCAGATGCTCAACACATGCTACTGGTTGGTTTATAGAGAGTTGCAATATTGGCACTCAGTAAATAAATAACATTGATTGTTGGACTGGTTTGGGAGGGAATTGTGACATTGGATCTGCCTCACTTGCTGGGTGGCCCTAGACAAGCCAAGAAGCCTTTCTGGGCCACAACATCCCCAGGTGAACCAGTAGGACCTGAGTTCTAATCCCAGCACTGCAGTTGTCTGCCATGTGACCTTGGGCAAGTCACTTGACTTTTCTGTGTCTGTTTCCTCAACTGTAAAATGGAGATTCAATACCCATTTTCCTTTCTACTTAGACTGTGAGTCCCATGTGGAATATGAACTGTGTCCAGTCTTATACCCCAGTGCTTGATACATAGTAAGCACTTAAGAATTACCATAATAAATAAATAAAAATCATGAGGTCATGGCACCTGCTTTCCACCTCTCCCCTTTTGGGCTGAAAGGGAATCTATCCATCAGTCAATGGTATATATTGAGCAGTTACTGTATGCAGAGCAATGGACTAAGCCTTTGGGAGAGTTCAGTACTACAGAGTTGGTAGATGTGATGCCTTCCTTCAAGGAGCTTGCAAATTAGACCTATTTTTTCCTCCCTTTTTCTCTAATTGCATTGTTTTCTCCTCTCCTTCTTCCGTCTTTATGAGCTAACATTTTTGTATGACTAGATAATAGTGAAGATGTTTACAGCCTCCAAGAGGTCTTCCCTGACTTTCCCTTATTCATTCATTCATTCAATTGTATTTATTTAGCGCTTACTGTGTGCAGAGCACTGTACTAAGCACTTAGGAGAGTACAATACAACAATAAACAGACACATTCCTGCTCACCAAGAGCTGACAGTCTAGATGGGGGAGACAGACATCAATACAAATAAATAAATTACAGATATGTACATAAGTGCTATGGGATTGGGATGGGGGAAGAATGAAAGGAGAGAGTCATGGTGACGCAAAAGGGAGTGGGAGAAGAGGAAAGGAGGGGCTCAGTCTGGGAAGGCTTCTTGGAGGAGATTTGCCTTCAATAAGGCTTTGAAGTGGTGGAGAGTAATTGTCAGATTAGAGGAGGGATGGCATTCTGGGTCATAGGCAGGACATGGGCTAGGGGTTGGTGGAGAAGTAGGCGAGATCGAGGTACAGTGAGAAGGTTAGCATTAGCAGAGCAGTGTGCTACTCCTACTCCCTCTTCCTTCTGCATGGCCCCTGCACTTCATTCTATACCCTTTATTCACCTCTCTCTCAGACTCACAGCACTTATGAACATATCCTAATTTATGTTCATACATGTCTTTCCCTTTAGACAGTAAGCTCCTTGTGGGCAGGCAATGTGTTTACCAACTCTGTTATATTGTATTCTCCCAAGTGCTTAGTGCAGAGCTCAGTGCTCAGTGCAGTGAGTGCTCAATGAATACCTTTGATTGACAGTCAGAAGACCCAGGTCCTACTCCTTGTTCTGACACTTTGTCTGGGATTAAGTTAACCTCTTTGTGTCTCAGAGACTGGTTTTGATCTGATTCTCTTGTACTATACTCTCCCAAACATTTGGTACAGTGCTCTTCACACAGCCATGGCTAGACTGTGAGCATGTTGTTGGGTAGGGATTGTCTCTATCTGTTGCCAAATTGTACTTCCCAAGCATTTAGTACAGTGCTGTACACACAGAAAGTGCTCAATATGAGTGAATGAAAGAATAATGAAATTGCTCAATAAATACCATCGATCGATCTACCTAGAACTTGGCACAATGCTTACCACATGGTATTTAATAAATATTTTTCTTATTATCGTTATCATTATTATTATCTTCTAGATTAGGTCTCTCCTCACTCTCTACCCAAACAGGTACTCCTCTCTGTGTGCTCTGCACACAGTAAGCGTTCAATAAATATGATTGATTGATTTCAAGTCAAACTGCGGCCAGACTAGTGCATAAAATCTCCTCTCTGGTCTCCCAGCCTCCAGCCTCTTCCCTCTCCAATCTATCCTGCAAGCTGCTGCTCACTTCATTCATTCGTTTATTCAATCATATTTATTGAGCGCTTACTGTATGCATAGCACTGTACTAAGCACTTGGAAGAATAGCAATGTGGCTCAGTGGAAAGAGCATGGGCTTTGGAGTCAGAGGTCATGGGTTCAAATCCCAGCTCCGTCGATTGTCAACTGTGTGACTTTGGGCAAGTCACTTCACTTCTCTGTGCCTCAGTTACTTCATCTGTAAAATGGGGATTAAGACCGTGAGCCCCCCTGTGGGACAACCTGATCACCTTGTAACCTCCTCAGAGCTTAGAGCAGTGCTTTGCATATAGCTTAATAAATGCCATCATTATTATTATACTATTATAACAACAAATGACAAATTCCCTGACCACAGTGAGCTCATTTCATCTTGGGGAGTTGCTTGGCACCCATCTCTCTCCTGCTTAAATCCCCCCACTGACTCCTTGTGTCCCTCGCACATCAAACACTTCTCATACTTGGCTTTAAGACTGTCCTCCAGTTCACCCCACCTTACAACTCTGCTCTCTTCACCTGCTATTCCTCAGCTTGCTCCCTTTTCTCCTCTCAAGCTGAAGTTCTAACTGTTACTCATCCCCGTCTCTTCTGGCTTTTCCCCCTCACCCCTGCTCTTCCTCCAGACTGAAACTCCCTCCTTTCCCAAATTCAACAGACCGCAGCTTTCGTCACATTTATTGCTGTCCTAAACTCCCACCTTCTCTAACCAGCCTTCTCTGATCAGTTCCCAACACTCTAAATAACACAAACCCCCCCCAGCCACCTTCAGCACTTATGTAATAATAATAATAATAATGGCATTTATTACGTGCTTACTATGTGCAAGGCACTGTTCTAAGCACCGGGGAGTTTACAAGGTGATCAGGTTGTCCCATGGTGGGGCTCACAGTCTTAATCCCCATTTGACAGATGAGGTAACTGAGGCACAGAGAAGTTAAGTGACTTGCCCAAAGTCACACAGCTGACATTTGGCAGAGTCGGAATTTGAACCCATGACCTCTGACTCCGAAGCCTTTGCTCTTTCCACTGAGCCACGCTGTACTTATTTATGCCCACCCTCAAGCATTTTGGTATTAATATGTTATTTAATTGTATATTCAATTAACTTAATGATAATAATAGTGGTATATGTTAAACACTTACTATGTGCCAGGCACCGTACTAAGTGCTGGGGTAGATACAAGATAATCAGTTTGGACACAGTCCCTTTTCCACATGGAACTTGCAGTCTTAACCCCCATTTTACAGATGAGGTAACAGAGGCATAGAGAAGTTAAGAGACTTGCCCAAGATCACACAGCAGGCAGGTGGCAGAGCTTGGATTAGAACTCAGATCCTTCTTACTACCAAACCAGTACTCTTTCTACTAGGCCACTCTGCTTCTCTACTTTGCTCTATTTACAAATATTTTCATGTCTGTCCCCCCACATAAGGGAATAACCTCCATGTACACAGGGAATGTGTCATTCCCTTTTTTTTTGAACTTTCCAATAATTTAGTGCAGTGTATCACAACCAGTGTGGGTTCAGAATATATACTATTACTACGACTACAAGTAGTAATTCTCCTCCTCCTCCTCTTCCTCTTACATCTAACTCATCCCTGTTTAGTTATTTCTCTTAGCCTTCCAAACAGGGAGACCCATGGCCCTGAGTTCAAAAAGAGGCTCTGGATGGGTTTGGTGCCTCCCATCCTCTTTCATAACTAGTAATAACTATTGTATTTAAGTGCTAACTATGTGCCAGGCACTGTATTAAGCACGAATGGGTACAAACAAATTGAGTCGACCGCAGTCCTGCCCCACATGGGGCTCACAGTCTCAATCCCCATTTTATAGATGAGGTAGCTGAGGCCCAGAGAAGTGAAGTCACTTGCCCCAAATCACACAGCAGACAGTGACAGAGCGGGGATTAGAAATGACCTTCTGGCACCCAGCCCTGTGCTCTATCTACTATGCCATACTGCTTCTCAAAAAAAGAAAATTGTTAAGCTCTTACTATGTGCCAGGCTGTCATTAAGCACTGGGGTGGATACAAGCAAATTGGGTTGGACACAGTCCCTGTCCCGCATGGGGCTCACAGTCTTCATCCCCATTTTACAAATGAGGTAACTGAGGCCCAGAGAAGTGAAGCGACTTGCCCGAGGCTACACAGCAGACAAATGGAAGAGTTGAGATTAGAACTCAGAACCTTCTGACTCCCAAGCCTGTGCTCTATCACTATGTCATGTTCCTTCCCATTCTTTCATCTTTTGTGACTTCATCATCATCAATGTCATCACCTAATATTCATTAATTGAGGGGATAGCACTCTGTTCTGGGAAAATCACAAAGGTCACAGGAGGCAGAGTTCCTGCCTTGGGAAAGTTTCTATCTTCCTCATTCATTCATTTATTCAATCGCATTTATTGAGCGCTTACTGTGTGCAGAGCACTGTACTAAGCAATTGACTACCAATGCTATGTCACCACACACCAGGCTGGACTTGGTTCAAGATCAAGACATTCCTGGATTGGTGGATTAATGCAGGATTAATAGAAGATAGGGGCAATTATTCTAATAAATTTGCTATTTGTTAAGCAAGTATCATGTGCCAGGCACTGTACTAAACGCTGGGATGGATACCAATTGGGTTGAACACAGTTCCTGTCCCTTATGGGGCTCACGATCTTAATCCCCATTTTACAGATGAGGTAATTGAGGCACAGAGAAGTGAAGTGAGTTGCACAAGGTCACCCAGCAGACAAGTGACGGAGCCAGGATTAGAACCCAGGTCCTTTGTCTCCCAGGCCCATGCTCTTTCCACTAGACCATGCTGCTTTTCTAAAATAGAGTGCAATAAAATAAAGTTGGTGGACACAATCCTTGCCTTCAACGAGAAGCAGCGTGGCCTAGGGGATAGAGTATGGGTCTGGGAATCAGGAAGACCTGGGTTCCAATCCCAGCTCTGCCATTTGTTTGTTGTGTGACCTTGGGCAAGTCACTTAACTCCCCTGGGCCTCAGTTATCTCATCTGTAAATTGGAGATTAAGATTGGAAGCCCCTTGTGGGACAGGAACTGTGTCCAACCTGATTAACTTGTATCTACCCCAGTGCTTGACTTATAAGTGCTTAACAAATACCATAAAAAAACAAACAAAAAACAAACGAATTTATGGTTTACTGGGGGAGACAAGTATTAAATTAAATTACAGATAGAGGAAATAGCAGAGTATTAAAGTCTTTACATAAGTGCAGAACGGCTGGGGTGAGTATTGAAATGCTTTGGGGGTGCACAGCCAAAATCATAGTCGAGGCAGAAGGGGAAATGAGAGCTTAGTTGGGAAAGGCCTCTTGGAAGAAATGTGATTTTAGGGGGGTTTTTGAGGCGGGGAGAGTGGTGGTCTGGCAGATATGAAGAGGGAGGGAGTTCAGACAGCGAGATAGACGAGACCTACAGAGAGTAGGCTGGTGTTAGAGGAGCTGTGAGTGAGTGTGTTGGATTGTAGTGGAAGATCAGTGAGGAAAGGTGGAAGTCGGGAAGCTGATTGAGTGCTTTAAGGATGATAGTAAAAAGTTTCTGTTTGAGGCAGAGGTGGCTGGGCAACCATTGGAGTTTTTTGATGAGTCGGAAGAAAAGAACTGAACGGTTTTCAGAAAAATGATAGGTGGGAGGAGGAAGGGAGGTTGGGAAAGACCCGCCGTCCTGGGGTGGCAAGCAGGAAATTCAACAGCTTCTCCTTTCCCACAGAACTCCAGGCTGAGGGAGCTTATTGTCAAGAGGAGAAAGGGAACAGAGCAGCTTCCTGCTCGTGCCCTGTGGACTGGCCAGCTGAGCTCCCACCAGAGCCTTCCCAGGCAGGGCGGTCGTGGGTTCTCAGCCCCTCTTTGTTCTAAAAGGATTTGCCTTGAATCCGGCCTCATCCCCTTCCCCAAATGAGATTGTTGAGCAAGGCTGATCCGGGGCCTGGATCTAATCCCTGCCCCCTCAGCGCTCTCCTCAGCAGCACACACTCATCCCTTTTCAGTTTCTCTGTTCGGATTTAGAGGCTTCAGAGAGCTTTTAAAGTCAATGCAGAGTCTGCATTCCTGCTCCTCGATCCAGCGCCTAGGAAATGGCTTTATCTCGACAGCCAGGGCCAAGAGGCCTCTGCTCACAACCCCTACCCCCTTTTTTATGGTATTTGTAAGGTGTGTACTATGTGCCAGGCACTGTACTAAGTGCTGGGGTAGAGCCAAGCTAATCAGGTTGGACACGATCCATGTCCCACCTGGGGCATTCATTATATTATCATTAATAATAATGATAAGAATGGTGGCATTTGTTAAGCACTTACTATAATGATGGCATTTATTAAGCACTTACTATGTGCAAAGCACTGTTCTAAGCGCTGGGGAGGTTACAAGGTGATCAGGTTGTCCCACAGGGGGCTCACAGTATTCATCCCCATTTTACAGATGAGGGAACTGAGGTCCAGAGAAGTTAAGTGACTTGCCCAAAGTCACACAGTTGACATTTGGCGGAGCCGGCATTTGAACCCATGACCTCTGACTCCAAAGCCCAGGCTCTTCTCCACTGAGCCATGCTGCTTCTCAATGTGCGAAGCACTGTTCTAAGTGCAGGGGCAAGGTCATCAGATTGTCCCACGTGGGGCTCACAGTCTTAATCCCCATTTTACAGATGAGGGAACTGAGGCACAGAGAAGTGAAGTGACTTGCCCAAAGTCACACAACTGACAAGTGGCGGAGCTAGGATTAGAACCCAAGACCTCTGACTCCCAAGCCCGGGCTCTTTCCATTGAGCCCCGCTTTAAGTGTTTACTAAGTTCTAGGCACTGTACTGAGCTCTGCGGTGGATACAAGCTAACGGGGTTGGACGGTCCCTGTACCACATGAGGCTCACAGTCTCAATCTCCATTTTACAGATGAGGTAACTGAGGCACAGGAAAGTAAAGTGACTTCTGCCATGGCACTCTTTATCCCCAGCCTGACCCCATGGGCTAGGGCTGCTCCGTGGTCTAGAATCCAGCTTCTCTAAACTGTCCCCCTTTGGACAGACACTGGAAACTTGGGTGAATGGTGGTGATGAGCCGTGGTGGCAGGTTACATTTTGGGAGTTAAGAAGAGCTCTTCAGAGCCCACAGCGGGAGCTGTCAGAGGAAAGAGGCAGGTGAAATAGGCCAGTGATCCCAGCCAGCCTTCAGAATCTGTCTCTTGAGAGTGTCCAGACCCTTCTGGTAACTGGGATGAAGGAGCGGGTTGGAGTCCTGGTCTCAGGACCACTTTGCCAGTCAGATATCACTGACGGACCATTACCAGGCTGGCCTCTTTCAGTCCAGCAGCGAGACCTTCCGTAGGGGGCCCGGTCAGAGCTCCAACCCCCAGGGCAGCCTGCAGTGCTCATAGTAATAATTGTGGAGAAGCAGTGTGGCTTAGTGGATAGACCATGGGCCTGGGAGTTGGAAGGTCACGGGTTCTAATCCTAGTTTGGCCACATCTGCTGTGTGGCCTTGGGCAAGTCACTTCACTTCTCTGGGCCTCAGTTCCCTCATCTGTAAAATGGGGATTCAGAGTGTGAGCCCTTAGAAGGAACCCATGACCTCTGGGCACATTGTCAGTGCTTAACATGTACAATTGTTATTTTTATTATTATTGTGGGATTTGTTAAGTGCTTACTAAGAGCCAAACATTAGACTAAGCCCTGGGGTAGGTGCAAAGCAGCTTCAGTCCCTGTCCCACAAGGGATTCACAGTCTAAGGAAGAAGGAGAATAGGTATTTAATCCCAATAATAATAATAATAATAATAAATAATAGTAATTGTGGTATTTGTTAAGCACTTAGTATGTGCCCAGCATTTTACTAAGCTCTGGGGTAGATACAAGATAGTCAGGTCCCATAAGGGGCTCATAGTCTAAGTAGGAGGGAGAACAGATAGTGAATCCCCATTTTGCAGACGAGGGAACCGAGGAGGAGAGAATAATAATAATAATGATGGTATTTGTTAAGCACTTACTATGTGCAAAGCACTGTTCTAAGCACTGGGGAGATACAAGGTGATCAGGTTGCCCCACGGGAGGCTCACAGTCTTAATCCCCATTTTACATATGAGGGAACTGAGGCCCAGAGAAGTTAATGGACTTGCCCAAAGTCACGCAGCTGACAAGTGGCAGAGCCGGGATTTGAACCCATGACCTCTGACTCCAAAGCCCATGCTCTTTCCACTGAGCCACACTGCTTCTCTGTAAGAACTTAAGTGACTTGCCCAAGGTTGTGCAGCGGGTATGTGGCGGAGCTGGAATTGGAACCCAGGACCTCCGACTCCAAGGCCATGCTGCTTTTACTGATGAGGAAACTGAGGTCCAGAGAAATTAGGCCCCAGTCATAATCACAGGCAAATGGAGGATCCAGAATTAGAACCCAGTTCTTCTGACTCCCACTCCTGTGTCTTTCCACTAGGTCCCCGCTGCTTCTCTAGAAGCTCTAACACTTGTCTTCTAGCTTCTGGTGACCTATTCGAGGAATTTGTTTTCGACTGCCCATATGCTCCTCTTGCGTTGTTTGTCTATCCCTAGGTCCTTCTGACTCCTGCCTTTATTGAGAAGGGCGGCGAGGATAATGCCGGCCCATCACACTTCTGACTGGAGTGCTCCCCCAAGATCAGTGAAAACAAATCTTTCAAAACAGAGTTGGAGTCTGAGGAGAAACAAAAGCTAGAACAGTTTGGAGGGCAAGGCTGGTCGTCTTCATCGTTTTCACCAGTGTATTCCTTGCCAAGACTCTTGTTTGTTTTCTGTCGGGTAGACGCAAGCGTAGAAACTACTAACCACACCTCTTTCCCCCCAAACTGGGAAAAACAGCCGGTGGTGGTGGTGGTGTATTGGGGGTTGGGGCCAGGGGAGGATTTGACCTGCAGTGTTTACTGAAGCAGCCGGGCCTGGGAAAAGCACAAGACTAGGAGTCAGGAGACCTGGGTTCAATCCCGCTCCATCATTTGCCTGCTGGTGACCTTGGCCATGTCACTTCCCTTCCCTGTGCCTGTTTCTCATTTGTAAAACAGGGATTCAATGCCTGCCCTCCCTCCCATTAAGACTGTGACCCTCATGTGGGACAGGGACTGTGTCAGACCTGATTCTCGGTACATTATTATCATTATTATTATTGTTATTGTATTAGTTAAGTGCTTACTACGCAACAATCACTATCCTAAGTGTTGTTCTATAGTAAGCACTTAACAAATACCCCAATTACTAGTGAGAAGAGACCCTCATCCATCTGGGATGGAGCACGGGAGCCATTCCAGCTGGAGGCAGGGGGATGGATGAGATGACCTCAGATGGGACCCGATACAGAATTGCCAAATTCTCCGGACTGATTTCCTCCGCCCCGGCCGCCCCCACAGCCGTGGCCTCCTGGCTGCTGGCCCGGCCAGGCCCGGCCCCGAAGCCGGGCGCCTCAGCCCCCGAGACGCCCCGGGACCGTGGATCGGCGGGCAGGGTCTGCATCCACCCCTCGCACGTCATTTGTCAAGCTCCACTTCCCGAGGTCCGCAGCCCCAGAGTCCTTGTTTGCCCCCAGAGAAAGGGTTTCCTCCAGGTTGGCGAGTGAGTGATCAGCAGTGATGAGATGTGATGCAGCTGTCTGCACTGTCTGCGCCCTGCCCGCCCTACCCACTCGTCCCCCGTCCTGCCCCCTGACATGGAAAGTGTCTGCTCTGAGCCCTCGCTGGGCGGAGGCCATTCTTGGTTCCTGCCGTCCGCTGTCAATTCTCCGGGGTGCGCTTGAGCCCAGGCTCTGAGCCTCCCCTGGCTCACCCCCTCCCCTCCTCTCTGCATCCCGGTCTTGCCCCAATTGCTTTTGACAGCCCGCCGGCTTTCTCTGCTGCGACTTGTCGAGTTCCTTAGTGTGAAAGAAGCAGGTAGCATTCCTCGCCTAGGATATTTGTGTAGAGCAGTCAGAGGGGAAAGTCTCTGACTAATTCAATACAAATTGGCTAATATCCTGAAGAATGTCATTATGTTGAAGAGCAAATATTTAAATATCCAAGGCCCGCCCCTCACAGAACGGGAGTCGAAATGAAAGAATGGTCTCTGGGAGCAACGAAAGGTGAGCCTGCTCAGCCTGGCGTGTACCCGGCTTTCTCAGATACTGGCCGCCCGGTCGGAAGGGCCAGAGAGGGAAGGCGGAGGCTGCCCTGGGGACAGTCGGAGTGCCCTTTCAGGCAGGGAACGTGGTTAGCGGTGATGAAGGGCCTCTTCTCTGAACAGAGCAGTAGCCCAGGCTGTCAGATGTCCCTTGCTGAAGCCCGGTCTCTGACGGTGGGCAAGCAGTGCCATGACCCTGGGGCCCATGGACTGCAGAGAAGGCAGGCCGGGAGTGAAACAGGGACAGAGGCAGAAGTTTTCTTCTCGGAGTCTCTCATAGTGGGTGGGGAAGGAGTGGGCACCCTCCTCTCTCTTCCCCTCAGAGAACCCAGAATCTGGGTGGTCCCCTGAGGAAGCCTGACCCTTAGGTTGATGTCAGAGACGACGTTTCCTGCAGAGTGGGGTCCCCCTCTGTCCATCCCCCAGGGAACCCAAGGTGAGGGCCGGGATCCCAAGAGAAAAATTGGCCTATAATGGGGAAAACTCCTCTCTCTTCTTGCTCCCAGAATCCAGTGAAACTATTCAATTGTCACATTTGCTAATGAATAACTCACTTTGGTTGTGGAGACAAACACTTGGCTTCGGGCCCAGGAGGACTGGCCGGAGCCTTAGCTGCCTAGCATCTCTGTCCACAGTACCCAAGGGAGGTCTAAGGGCCAAGTGGAAACCAAACAGTAATCAATCAATCTGTCAATCAGTAGTAGGAGTCATTGTCATCAGTGTGGCCTAATGGAGGGAACATTCATTCATTCATTCATTCATTCAATCGTATTTATTGAGTGCTTACTGTGTGCAGAGCACTGTACTAAGTGCTTGGGAAGTACAAGTTGGCAGCATATAGAGACGGTCCCTACCCAACAACGGGCTCACAGTCTATAAGGGGGAGAGCATGAGCCTGAGCGTCAGAAGGACCTGGGTTCTAATCCTGCCTCTGCACTTGTCTGCTGTGAGATCCTGTGCAAGTCACTTTGCTTCTCTGCGCCTCAGTTACCTCATCTCTAAAATGGGGATCAAGCCTGTGAGCCCAATGTGGGACAGGGATCGTGTCCAACCCAATTACCTGGTATCTACCCCAGCTCTTTGTACAGTATCTGGCACACAGTAAGCACTTAACAAATACCACAATTATCGTTATTATCATTATCATTACTGTGTGCAAAGCACTGTAAATATTTAGTAGTGGGAAAGAGTACGTGTGGGGGAACTATCTCCTAAGCACTTTGGGACTATATAGTAAGCACTAAACAAAGAAATACCAATATTACTATCAGGCTCCTCTCCCTTTCCCAACCCTCCCAGCACTTAGGTACATATCCTGAAACTTGATTGCTTCCCCTAACTATAAATTATTGTAATGTTGGTCTCCTCCCTACGATTGTATGCCCTTGAGGATGGGATCATATCTACTAAGTCTATTGTACACTACAGTGTCCAATATAGTACAGTGCTCTGCACATAGTAAGTACTCAGTAAATACCACTTATTGATTGAGTGATTGAATTAGACACAATCCCTGGCCCTCAAGGGGCTCCCAGTCTAAACATAAAATGAGCTAGGGGGTACTGGCAACAGACACATAAAAACCCTAAACAAGAAAAGGCGGGGGCTAATACACCTGAGGTTAAACAAACGACAAAATGGAAGCAAAAGGCTACTTATTGAGTGCCTGGCGTGAGCTCAGCTCTGAACTAAGTGATGGGGAGATTACAGTAGAATAGGTAGAGAGCCTTCTTGCCCCCAAGGAGCTTTTGTCTTGTCTCGTCTTATGCTGTCGAGTCGTTTTTGACCCATAACGACTCCATGGACACGTCTCTCCCTGAATGCCCCACTCTTCATCTGTGATCGTGCTGGTAGTGCATCCGTAGAGTTTTCTTGGTAAAAAATATGGAAGTGGTTTACCATCGCCTCCTTTCATGCAGGAAACTTGAGTCTCCGCCCTTGACTCTCCCATGCTGCGGCTGCCCAAATCGTGTGAGTTTTGACTTGTAGCAGATTGCCTTCCGCTCGCTAACCACTGCCCAAGCTAGGAATGGAATGGGTAGGCCTCTGATTGACTCTTCCTCTTATAGTCAAGTTTGGTAGAGTAAAGGAAACTCTCCAGGTGTGATACTGGAGGGTTCAAGGAGCTTACAATCCATAATAATCTTCGGTAATAATAATAATATTGGCATTTGTTAAGTTCTTACTATGTATCAAGTACTGTCCTGAGCTTTGGGGTATATACAAGAGAATCAGGTCCCACATGAGGCTCACAGTCTAAGTTGGAGGGAGAACAGATATTGAATCCCCATTTTACAGATGAGGAAATCAAGGTACGGAAAAGTTCCTTGGGTTGACTTAGCCACAGTTCCCTTTTAAGCCATCCTCAGACCCAACCGATTTTTCTCTGAATTTTTCAGTCATAGTGCCCCTCCTTCCTGGTAGTGTACCCCTCAAAACAGGCTGACCTCGTTCTCCTGCAGACTTGCTTGGAGTTCCCCTCTGAACTTGCATTTCCATGAAAGTAGAATGATGATGAATTAATTAAGTATGGTATTTGTTAAGCACTTACTATGTGTCGAGCATTGTACTAAGCGCTGTGCTAGATGCAAGTTTAACAGGTTGGACACAGTCTCTGTCCCACATGGAGCTCTAAGTAGGAGGGAGTACAGGTATTGGATCCCCATTTTACAGATGGGGAAACTGAGGTACAGAGAAGTTAAGTGTTTTTTGAAGGTCATAAAGCAAACATTTGGCAGAGCTGGCATTAGAGCTCAGGCCCTCTGAGTCCCAGGCCTGTGGTCTTTCCACTAAGCCATGCTGCTTCTTAGTACCTTCAATCCCACCTCCACCACTTGTCAGCTGTGTGACTTTGGGCAAGTCACTTAACTTCTCTGTGCCTCAGTTCCCTCATCTGTAAAATGAGGACGAAGAGTGTGAGCCCCCCGTGGGATAACCTGATCACCTTGTAACCTCCCCAGCACTTAGAACAGTGCTTTGCACATAGTAAGCGCTTAATAAATGCCATTATTATTATTATTATTATCAATCAATCAATGGTATTTATTGAGCACTTACTGTGCGCAGAGCACTGTTTAAGTGCTTGGGAGAGCACAATACAACAGAGTTGGTAAACACATTCCCTGGCCGCATTGTACCATAATACAATAATACCGTAGAAAGAAGAAGTAGAGCCTGTTCAACGACTTTTCTGCCCCTGTCTGATTTCATTTTGGCCCTCCTCCTGATTTCGTTTGAGCTGTGGTAAGGGAAGCACAGGTGTGTGGCCGAGAGGGAAGTTGAAGTTAGGCAATCTCTGTCCTAGGAGGAGTCAGCCAGCCGGCCAACCCCAGGGCAAGTGATGTCTTGAGAGGGCCAGAGGGACCTGTTCGAGTGGCTTCCTGGGGGGCAAGGGATGATGCAAGACAACCAGAGGGTTGGCACCAGCTAAGTCCGATATGAACTACCAAGTTTAATTTAGGTTAAAATGGGTGAGCCCCCTTCCTGGGACTCCAGGCCCATCAGACACCTTTTCTCTCCCTTCCACTAATAATAATCGTGGTGTTTGTTAAGCACTTACTATCACCAGGCACTGTACTAACCACTGGAATGGTATAAGTGAATCAGATTGGACAAAGTCCCTGTTCCACGTGGGGCTCAGAGTCTCAATCTGCATTTTACAGATGAGGTAACTGAGGCACAGAGAAGTGAAGTGACTTGCCCAGGGTCACCCAGCAGCCAAGTGGCGGAGCCGGAATTGGAACCCTAGTCCTTCTGACTCCTTGGCTTGTGCTGTCTCCACTAGGCCACGCTGGGCTGGAGCCTCCCTCGAGTCTTTTCCAACACTCACAGTGGGGATTATGGCATCCCAGGGCTGAGACAAGTCCGAGACGAGACTCCCACTTCAGAGACAGTGGCAACTCCTGGGTCCATTGGGAAGTGGCTGCTACCCTCTGCCCCTAGAGCCAACCGGTCCCTCTAGACCCGACCCAGTCGAGCTGCCGGTGGTGCTCAGATCAAACAATCCATTGGTAGTACTTATTGAGAACCCAGGATGGGACAGGCCAAGAACCAAGGCCCTGTGGCTCAGAATCTCTTGGGCCGCTCCCCGTTGGCGTTCTCGGGGGCAGAGAGCTCTGGGCACTCCTCACTGGCTCGAACAGATAACCCCGGTCCTGCAGAAATTCCAGGAAGCCTGATCCGGCTGAAACATAGATCCTATTCACGTTGTTGGTAACCCGAGAGCGACTCTCTCTGGTACTGGGATTAGCACAAATATTTGGCTTCACCTGCCCCGCTTACAAAGGCCAGGCAGGGAGATGTGAGCCCCAGTGCCCCTGCCCACGACTCGAGCCGAGAATGACCCACAAAAGCCATGGGCTCTGGACTGTCACCTCCGGGGCTCAGACGTGGGGAGGGTCTTTCTCAACTGCACAAGACCCTACCTCTAAATGTGGGTTTAAGCTGACATTATGGTAGGCTCTGGGAGAGAGGGGAATGGTGGGAGACTGAGGAAAGATGAGATATCACTGCCAATCCCGCCCTACCTGCGACTGTGTAATCCAAGAAATTCCACAGCATCTGAGAGCCAGAGGGTCCAGCTGAGTCCCTGCCAGCCAGTGGCGATGGAAGGGGGAGGGACTGATCATTCAGTCAGCCAGTCAGTTGATCATATTTGTTGAGTGCTTACTGTGTGCAGAACACTGTACTAAGTGATTGGGGGAATACAATATAACAGACACAT
Source organism: Tachyglossus aculeatus (assembly GCF_015852505.1). Lineage (NCBI taxonomy): Eukaryota > Metazoa > Chordata > Mammalia > Monotremata > Tachyglossidae > Tachyglossus > Tachyglossus aculeatus. The sequence goes on along the minus strand of NC_052070.1, from coordinate 36,422,161 downwards.
TCCCTGCCCAAAATGAGCTTACAGTCTAGAGGGGGAGACAGACATTAATATAAATAAATAGATTACAGATAGCATTAATCACTTAACTTCTCTGTGACTTAACTTTTCTCTGTAAAAAATGGAAATTAAGACTGTAAGCCCTATTTGGGACAGGGACTGTAACCAACCTGATTATTTTGTATCTCCCCCAGCACTTAGAACCGGCACTTACCCCAGCACTTTGTGCCTGGCACAAAGTAGGCACTTAGGAAAACCACAATTATTATTATTATTATTAATACTGTTATTATTAAGTATGTACAGTAGTGCTGTGGGGTGCCCTGGAGTGGCAGTTGGCTGCTGCCCTGGAGAAAATCCTGGTTGGCTGCCACTCAGCCATTTCTACACTGGCAGAGTGGAGGGTATTATTATCTTTTAATTTTTTTATGGCATTTGTACTATGTGCCGGGCACTGTACTAAACACTGGGGTAGATACAAGTTAATCAAGTTGGACTCAGTCCCCATTCCACCTGGCGTTCGTAGTATCCACCCCATTTTACAGATGAGGTAACAGAGGCACAGAGAAGCAAAGTGACTTGTTCAAGGTCACAGAGCAGATAAGTGGCAGAGCTGGGATTAGAACCCAGGTCCTGCTGACTCACAGGACTATGATCTATCCACTAGGCAATGTTGCTTCTCTAATTTGATAACTGCTTACTATGTGCCAGGCCCAGTAATAAGCACTGGGGTAGATACAAGCTAATCAGATTGGACACCGTCCCTGACACGTGGGACTTGCAGTCTCAATCCCCATTTTTCAGACGAGGTAACTGAGGCTCAGAGAAGTGAAGTGACTTGCTCAAGGTCACAGAGCAGACAAGTGGCAGAGCTGGGATTAGATCCCAGGTACCTCTGATTTTTAGGCTCACAATCACTTGTTTCTACACTGACTAGGGGAGTTTTCTCCAAGTCACCCAGACTGGCTCAGTTCCTGGATGCCCTTCCAATGGTGGTATGGACCCAAACTCTAAAGGTTCCTAATGAATCCACCTGGATTCTCTGACAAGGGCAGTGTCCCCAAAGAAGCTGACTATTAGTACTTGGGTAAGGGTGGGGGGAAATGAAGAATGCAAGTTTCTGGTGTAGAAAGCAACAGTGGATAATCAAACAGCAAATTGATCTCCTCCCCCAGCCCTTTCCATTGTTAAATGCCCATGATCATCAGGGTTTGAACTCAAATGGGATCTCAGAGAAGCCCAAGACTGGGAGGAACAGTGTGGCTTAATGGATAGAACATGGGCCTGGGGGTCTGAAGGACCTTGGATAAGTCACTCCACTTCTCTGTGTCTCAGTTACTTCATCTGTAAAATGGGGATGTGAGCCCCATGTGGGAGATAATAATAATAATTGCATTTATTAAGCGCTTACTATGTGCAAAGCACTGTTCTAAACAGTGGGGAGGTTACACGGTGATCAGATTGTCCAACGGGGGGCTCACAGTCTCAATCCTCATTTTACAGATGAGGTAACTGAGGCCCAGAGAAGTGAAGTGCTCCCCCCCACCTCCCCCCGCCTTACCTGTTTCCCCTCCCCACAGCACCTGTATATATGTTTGTACGTATTTATTACTCTATTTTATTTGTACATATTTACTCTATTTTATTTTGTTAATATGTTTTGTTCTGTTCTCTGTCTCCCCCTTCTAGACTGTGAGCCCACTGTTGGGTAGGGACCATCTCTATATGTTGCCAACTTGTACTTCCCAAGTGCTTAGTACAGTGCTCTGCACACAGTAAGCACTCAATAAATGATTGATTGAATGAATGAAGTGACTTGCTCAAAGTCACACAGCTGACAGTTGGCGGAGCTGGGATTTGAACCCATGACCTCTGACTCCAAGCCCATGCTCTTTCCACTGAGACACGACCTGATTAGCTTGAATCTTCCCCAGCACTTAGTGCAGTGCCTGGAACATAGTAAAAGCTCAACAAATCCCATAAAACAAAACCAAATACATGGGGTCAGGTGACTTCTGTCTGACAGCTGGGCCACTCTGAGGATGCCAGGGTCCTGGTTGAGGCTGTAATAATAATAATAATAATAATAATAATGATAATAATAATGATAATAATAATAATGATGGTATTTGTTAAGCACTTACTATGTGCAAAGCACTGTTCTAAGCACTGGAGGAACTGGGGGGAGGAGGGAGGTGGGGAGATAGGGGACTCGGCAGGAGGGAGGGAGGATGAGTTATTGGCCGAGGGTCCTTCTCGACCGAGAGGGGTTAGGGTCACAATACACTTGGCTTGGAGAAAGAAGGGAGTACTGCGACACTGAGACTGACTTCACCTGGACTCTTCATATAGCTGGTGAGTTCAACAGTATGTGTGTTGCCAACCAGTGCCAATGCCATCTCTTTCTGGGGATAATGACCCAGCCAAAGGGGCTCATCTACCATAATAATAATAATAATAATTATGGCATTTATTAAGCGCTTACTATGTGCAAAGCACTGTTCTAAGTGCTGAACATACCATAGGCCAATAACTCCCTCCCAGACCCCTGAAGTCTCCAGGTGGTATGGTCAGCCTTTCAGAGAAGCAGTATGGCCTCGTAGAAGGAGCACAGGCCTGGGAATCAGAGGACCTGGGATTTAATCCTAGCTCCACCATTTGTCTATTGTGTGATAATGGGCCTGTCATTGAACTACTCTGGGCCTCAGTTTCCTCATCTGTACAATGGGGATTAAGACTTTGAGCTCCACGTGGAACAGGGATTGTATCTACCGCAGCGCTTAATACCCCATAGCTTGGTAAGTGCTTACCAATACCACAAAAACGAAATGGTGGTTTCCAGGATCCCCTCAGTGTCATGGGGTGGGGAGGAGTGGTTTCTGTCCCCCACACTTCTCTTGCTCCCCCCATAACAATAATAATAATAATAATGATGATGGCATTTATTAAGCACTTACTATGTGCAAAGCACTGTTCTAAGTGCTGGGGGGATACAAGGTGATCAGGTTGTCCCACGTGGGGCTCACAGACTTAATCCCCATTTTACAGATGAGGTAACTGAGGCATAGAGAAGTTAAGTGACTAGCCCAAGTCACACAGCTGACAATTGGCGGAGCCGGGATTTGAACCCATGACCTCTGACTCCAAAGCCCACGCTCTTCCCACTGAGCCATGCTGCTCCTCCATGCCCGTCATGTTTCGATTGGCAGTTGGTAGAAATATCAGTGGGTTTCTTCCCCAGGCAATGCACCGTGGGAGCAGGCAGGGCTAAACTCACTTCCGAATGTACTTGAGAGTCATTTCCCTTAGGGCAGTGCTGACCCTGGGACCTCTGGCCCTTTCCTGGACTCTTCCTCAGGCCACTGAGTCATCGGGAGGACAGACTTCTGGTGCCTGGCCAACAGATCCGCTCCCACTCTGCTGCTCTGACCTATAATCCTCCTCTCCATTGGCTGTCGCCCTCTCGGGCTGCGGGGGGAACCGGCTGTTGTCTTGAATGGTGGATCTGGTGTTTGTAAAGCGATTGAAGGAGAAGAGACGAGGCTCCGGTCGGTGATGCCCAGCTGCCAGCCTCTGGTGGGGGCAGGCGGAGATGAAGTGTGTAGGCCTGGGCCCAGGCTGATTCTTCAGCTCCAACCCCTCGCACTCCATCCCCAAATTCCGCGATCCCGGCTGGCACATTGGGGCCGCAGCACAGATGGTTGGGCTCATTTCCTCTCTGATTCTGGGAGGGGTGGAAGGGAGGGAAGGGAAGACCCACAGGTTACTCCACCCAGGCTCCTCACCCAGAGGGCACCTGGGCACTTTTCCAGAGGGAGGAAATGGGGGCAGCCAACTGCGGGGTTCCGCCTCCTCCGTATCCTGCCCTCGACTCTGGCTCCCAGACATGTGACATGGGTCCCGAGGAGCCCGGCCCCAGAAGCTGGACTCTTGGAAGTCCCGCCCTGGAAACTCCACCCGTCTGGTGGCATGGCATTATTGGATAAGGGGAATTGTGGGAAGGGCTCCTGCTAGGCAGAGGGGGTCTGATCCTGCCTGGTCCTCCACCGCTGGAGCAGTTCAAGGGTTGGAAGGTCAGTCAATCAATCCATCAGTGGTATTTACTTGTACTTCCCAAGCACTTAGTACAGTGCTCTGCACACAGTAAGTGCTCAATAAATACGATTGAATGAATGAATGAATTTACTGAGCACTTATGTGCAGAGTGGAGCAGCATGCCTCAATGGAAGGAGCACAGGCTTGGGAGTCAGAGGTCATGGGTTCAAATCCCAGCTCCAATTGTCAGCTGCGCAACTTTGGGCAAGTCACTTAACTTCTCTGTGCCTCAGTTACCTCATCTGTAAAATGGGGATGAAGACTGTGAGCCCCACGTGGGACAATCTGATCACCTTGTATTCTCCCCAGTGCTTAGAACAGTGTTTTGCACATAGTAAGCACTTAACAAATACCTTTATTGTTATTATTATTATTATTATGTGCAGAGTGCTGTACTACGCTTTCAGGAGAGTACAGTACAACAGAGTTGGTAGAAACACTCTCCGCCCACAATAAGCCTACAGTCTAGTGGGGGAAGATGTTTACTGAGTGTCCTCTGAGGGCGATGCTCTGTACTAAGCACCCGGGAAAGTCCAGCAGGAGCACGAGACTCACTCCCTGCCCATCTGGATCTCACGTTTTAAAAGCCGAGACAGGCATAAAAATATTGACACGGAGAGTAACCAGGACAAATATATTGACTATACAATCCATCACACCTAGAAACAAAATTGTAGAAGGAGGGTATAATAATAATAATGATGATGGTATTTGTTATGCACTTACTATGTGCCAAGCACTCTTCTAAGTGCTGGGGGAGATACAAGGTAATCAGGTTGTCCCAGGTGGGGCTCACAGTCTTAATCCCCATTTCACAGATGAGGTAACTGAGACACAGAGAAGTTAAGTGACTAGCCCAAAGTCTAACAGCTAGCAAGTGGCAGAGCCAGGGTTAGACCCATGATCTCTGACTCCCAAGCCTGTGCTCTTTCCACTAAGCCACCTTGCTTCTCAAGTCATGCTGCTTCTGTATAAATGAAATCCATAAGTGCAGTAGGAGGCTGACAGTTCAAAGTGACTAAGGATAGGTTGCGAGTTGGATGTAATCTGGGAGGGCTTGTTGGGGGAGGTGGGATTTTAGGAGGGCTTTGGAGCAGGGGAGAACTGCTCCTCTTGTACCCCACAGCTAACGACTGTGGGCACTCCAGTCCCCGACCTGCTCTGCTTTATTACAGGTCAGGGGATGTCATCTCACTAGGCAAAGCTTTCAGGGTGGAGGAGGAAGGGAGGAGGAGCAGACAAGAATGAGTGATTCCTGGAATAATGATAATGATAATAATAATAATAGTTAAGTGATTACTATATGCCGAGCTAAATGTTGGGGGTAAATACAAGATATTCAGGTTGGACAAAGTCCCTGTCCCATATAGAACTCACAGACTAAGTGGGAAGTATTGACTCTTCATTAGATCGTTGAAGGAACTAAGGCACAGAGAAGTGATCTGCCCAAGGTCATGCAACAGGTAAGTGGCAGAGTTGGGATTAGAACTCAGGTCCTCTGACTCTGTGCTCTTTTCACTAGGTCTTGCTGCCTCTGGGACCCTTGACCCAGGAGCTGAGGGTTACAGGGACTCAGGCTTCTCAGAAATATGTCAGGAAACAAATTCTGTTTTCTCTCTCTCTCCCCCCCACTCCCCGCCACACGCCCCCACCAATGAAGGACAAATTATCCAGCAAAGAGAAAACCTTTGGCAGAGGTTTTCAGAGAAAATTGCCAGAGAAAACCTGGGGAGACCTGCAGGGTGAGTCCATTCATGGCACTGAATATGAAAAATTCTGGGACCTGGGGACTACTCTTGGCAGGACATCAAGTAGTAGTAGTAGTAGTCACTTTTATTGAGTGCCCACTTGGAGCCGTGGTTGGGAAGTAAAGAAGGGACAAATTCCCTGCCCACAAAAAGCTTACACTCTAATGGGGGACATTCATTCAATTGTATTTATTGAGCACTTACTGTGTGCAGAGCACTGTACTAAGCGCTTTGGAAGTACAAGTTGGCAACATAGAGAGAAGGGACATGAAGATAAGCATATTTACAACTTGAGTAGTTAAAATAAATAATTGAGCAGACAAAGCTACTGAAGTGCTGAGGATGGGGTTAACCAACTCTGTTACACTGTACTCTCCCAGACACTCAGTACAGTGCTCTGCACGCAGTAAGCACATGAGAAATACGAATGATTGAATTAAACTCATTAGTGTTAATGTTGGCCACGATCCCTTTGTGTTCTTTTAGAATGTCACTTAACCCCCTCTTTCTTTCTCGGTCTTCCCTGCATCTTCTCCCCCCTGATGCCCCTCTTTCCACCCTGAGGTGCAACTCCAAATGGGGGAAAAGTGGGAGGTGATGGACTCTGGGAGAGTTGCATTTTGGGAAAGGAACTGAATGGGCTCTGGTGATGCTCTCTGGTAGTTTCCCTTTCACTTTTCCTCTCTGCCCTGCCCCAGCTCAGAACAGGGGGACCAGCTTTCCCGACACACTTCTTTCTTTTGGTCATCTTCCTGCCTCTCTCTGGGGAGCAACCATTGTGCATCGTTAACATCGGTTTTCCGGCTCCCAGTCATCCACCACCCGTTTTGCTTCAGTTGACCCAGGTCAAGTCTTCCTCTGGACTGGGGTGCTGTGGGAAGCAGCACGGCTGAACCTGGGAGTCGGAAAGTTGTGGGTTCTAATCCCAGCTCTGCCCCTCGTCTGCTGAGTGACCTTGGGCAAATAATAATAATAATAATAATGATGGCATTTGTTAAGCGCTTACTATGTGCAAAGCACTGTTCTAAGCGCTGGGGAGAATACAAGGTGATCAGGTTGTCCCATGTGGGGCTCACAGTCTTAATCCTCATTTTACAGATGTGGTAACTGAGGCCCAGAGAACTTAAGTGACTTGCCCAAGGTAACACAGCTGACAATTGGTAGAGCCAGGATTTGAACCCCTTCTCTGGGCCTCCGTTACTTCATCTGTAAAATGGGGATTGAGATTGTGGGCCTCACATGGGACAGGGGCTGTGTTTAACCTGATTTGCTTGAATCCACCCCAGCACTTAGTGCAAGGCCTGGCACATAGTGAGCACTTAACAAATACCACAATTATTATTATTGGTGGGTCTCATTGCCAGCAGTCAGCACTCCACTGGTGCACTGGGGCTTAGTTTACTGTGGCCAAGACACTCCCTCCGTCTCATTGCTTCTGCACCTGATTCGTTCTGCCCCCCAGGCAACGATTAGCCAGCATAAGCTGTAGAATTCAATCAGTCCTGAAAACTGGCCTTCTACCCCTATGCCTGACATACTTGTGGCTGCAGTTTGGTGTGATTTATGCTTCTGGATGACAACCACCACCATTTGGTTCTTTGGAGGCTTCCCAACATTCTCCCACTTCCTCTTTTCTCCACCAAGCAGGCCTGGCCCTGTGAAGCCTCTAGGGGTTCTCAGCCCCCCCCAACTTCCTCTGAGTTGTGGGTAAAGACTTCATTTCTAGTAATCACTGTAGTATTCATTAAGCTCTTACTATGTGCCAAAGCTGGGGCATGTACAAGATAATCAGTCTTGTACACAGCAGACAAGCGGCAGAGCCGGGATAATAACCCATGACCTTCTGACTCTCGGGCCCGTGCTCTATCATACGGCTTTGTCTGCCATATTCATTCATTCATTCAATCGTATTTATTGAGTGCTTACTGTGTGCAGAGCACTGTACTAAGCACTTGGGAAGTACAAGTTTGCAACATATAGAGACGGTCCCTACCCAACAGCAGGCTCACAGTCTAGAAGGGGGAGACAGACAACAAAACAAAATATATAAACCAAATAGAATAAATATGTACAAGTAAAATAAATAAATAGAGTAATAAATATGTACAAACATATATATATGTTGTCTCAGGTCACACAGCAAGTTAATGGTGGAGTGAGATTAGAACTCAGGTCCTCTGGCCCCCAGGCCAAGGTGAGCCCCAAGTGGGACAGGGACTGTATCTGGCCTGATTAACTCCTATCTACCTTCACACCCAGTAACCTCTTATCTCGAGGTCTGTCCCTCCATATGGTCGGAATCACTTGGGACCAGGTTCCTTACGACGTTGGGCACGATCTGGTCATATTAATTGTATTCCTGCATTGTATATTAATGTCTTCCTCTCCTCTCTAGACTGTAAGCTCATTTTGGGCAGGGATCGTGTCTGCTAACTCTATTGTATTGTACTCTTCCAAGCTCCTAGTGTAGTGCTCTGCACATAGTAAGTTCTCAATAAATACAATTGATTGATTGATTGGTCACTTGGGAACTGTCAGCTAACATCAGGACCCCCAGCCTGACTGGTGGCCGTGTCCACACAGGCAGCGGGGAGACACAGAACTCTGTTCAAGATCCCCTGGTCTGCCTGCCTCATCCTTTTGGAGTGGAGGGCAATTCTAAGGATGTCTTGGGAGCTCTGCTAGAGTTCTTGAGGCCCCAAACTGTCCATGTTGTCTCTTCTTCCCCAGTTGGTCCCACAATCCCAGCCCTGACCCTCTCCATGAGGCTGAAATTTCTGGAACCAGGATGTCCCATGCATAGTTGTTACCAGGACCTGTGGCTTCAGTGTTAACCAGGTTGTCATCCTATCCAAAGCGCTCTGACCAGACTCTGCCCTGGAGCATTAAGGTATAGGGGTTGTGCCGGGCTGTGTCAGAGGAGGCTCCTTTGAGGTTACAGAAGCTTAGGCTCCATGCTGTAACTGCTCCCCCTTGCCATAAACCCTAGAGTGACTCCAGAGCCTCGGTGGGGGCTGGGGAGAAGCGAGAAAGAGGGGGAGCAGCGAGGGAGAGGATATGCAGGAGGCCCTGGAAAACAGGCTCCTCAGGGCCAGAACAGAAAATAATGACTTATTTCCTAAATCTGCCTTTTCTCATCTTGATTTCCTAGACGGTGACTCCCTGACTCCCCATCTTCCCGAGGCAGACAGCTTCCAAGAAGGTGACTTATTTGACCTTGCTGAATCAACATGCAAATTGCTCGTCCCGCCAACCAGCTGAACTGGCCTTCGTCCGCTTCTGACCCATCCTGGCCGGCCGCCCTCCCCCAGGTCTGCGGGATGAGGGTTGGTCGGCAGTGAGAGAAGTACAAGGCTCCTGTCGGAACATCTGGGGACCCGACCATCCTTTGCAAATGGAAGCTGTAAGTAACAAGTCCAGAGTAGATGGCAGGGGAATGGCGGGGAGTCACTCTTTCTGGGAGTAGCCCAAACGTGTTGTTGGAAACAGGCAACTCTATGATCTAGTGGAAAGAGTTCGGGACTGAGAGTCAGACGACCTGGGTTCTAGGCTCAGCTCCGATGGTTTCCTACTGTGTGATCCTGGACAAGTCACCTAATTTCTCTGTGCTTCAGTTTTCTCATCAGTTAAATGGGAATTCAATGCCTGTCATTCATTCATTCATTCAATCGTATTTATTAAGCACTTACTGTGTGCAGAGCACTGTACTAAGCGCTTGGGAAGTACAAGTTGGCAACATATGTCATCCCTCTTACTTAGTGAGCTGATTGTGGGACAGGGACTGTGTCCGGCCTGATTGTTGTGTCTGCCCCAGTGCTAAGAACAGTGCTTGACACACTGTAAGCTCTTAACAAATACCATAACAATGATAAATACTATAATAATGATCTCCAAGAATCCTGGAGATGGATGGGGTTTCAAGAGGCCATCCAGTCTAGACCCCTGCCTCTGGGGAGTAGAATAACTAAACCATCCAGAAAGTTTAAAAAATCTGCAGGAATGGCGATGCTCTTGGTAGTCCATTCCCACGTTCTCCCTTTTTTCCAGTCCCTAAATTTGAAGTCCCACCTTCTCCCTTGTGCCATGCAGATTGCTCAGATCAGCCTGGCCTCACCCAGTGGGAGGGATATTGACTTTGACTGTGAGCCTACTCTTCTAGACTGTGAGCCCACTGTTGGGTAGGGACCATCTCTATATGTTGCCAACTTGTACTTCCCAAGCGCTTAGTACAGTGTTCTGCACACAGTAAGCACTCAATAAATACAATTGAATGAATGAATGAATATTGGCAGGAGAGGAGAATGACTGAATCCCACTTTATTTACGGGATTGGCTCCAGTTGTCTGACCTGGCTACCTGAGCCAATTTGCGAGTACCCAGAGCGGGCCGTGTCAGCCACCAACTGCTCGGATGGGATCACCCTCCGCTGTGGGCAGGGATTGTCTTTCTTTGTTGCTGAATTGTACTTTTCAAGCACTTAGTACAGTGCTCTGCACACAATAAGCGCTCTATAAATATGATTGAAAGAATGAGTGAATCCCCCACTCCTACACACCTACACTCCAGGAACAGCTTTATGGTTCCACTATTTCTCCTTCCCCAGACTGACAACTTCTGCCTCTTCTTCTCCAACTCCTCTTCCACTATTCCTCCATCTTCTCCTCCTTCCCCGTTGTTTCAATTCTCCTTGTCCCCTTCCTTTGGCTTCCCATCCCTTTCCTCCTCCTGTCTCTACCTATCACCATCTAGTTTACTCCTTGCCTGTCTTCTCTTGTATTCTACATGTCCCCCAACCCATCACTCCCACTCACCCAATCATTCCAAACATTGGCTAGGGCAGCCCCTAAACCAAAACAAACCAATGGCCCCCAACAAATGAGAAAGTGTTATCTTTATGTGCTCTTGATCAAAATTCAATAATTCATTCAATCGTATTTATTGAGCACTTACTGTGTGCAGAGCTCTGTACTAAGTGCTTGGGAAGTACAAGTTGGCAACATATAGAGACGGCCCCTAAATTCCCTTCTCTCCATGTAAATAGGGCTCTGTGGTCTTCCAAATGCCCTTGGCCCAGTTTTCTTTGAATGTCATGCTTCTGAGTGACTGCCCAGTTCACAGTAGCTTTGTGGAAAGACCACAGGCTGGGGAGTCAGAGGACATGAGTGCTAATTCTGGCTCTGCCACTTGCCTGCTTTGTGAACTTGCATAAGTCACAACCTCTCTGTGTCCCAGTTTCCTTATCTATAAAATAGGAATAACAATAATAATAATGATGGCATTTGTTAAGCGCTTACTATGTGCAAAGCACTGTTCTAAGCACTGGGAAGGATACAAGATGGTCAGTTGTCCCACGTGGGGCTCACAGTCTTAATCCCCATTTTACAGATGAGCTAACTGAGGCACAGAGAAGTCAAGTGACTTGCCCAAAGTCACACAGCTGACAATTGGTAGAGGTGGGATTTGAACCCATGACCTTTGACTCCCAAGCCCGGGCTCTTTCCATTGAGCCACGCTGCTTCTCTAATGACACTCCTATTCTCATTTCTCCCTCTAGACTGTAAGCCCGTCGTGGGCAGAGAATGTGTCAGTTTATTGTTATATTGTACTCTCCCAAGCACTTAATACACTTAATACTCAATAAATACAACTGAATTGAATGAATGCTTAGACCGTGAGCTCCATGTGGGACCGGACCTATGTTCGATCTGCTTATCCTGAATCTATCACAGTGCTCAGCACATAGCAAGCACTTAACGTATACGGCAATTATTATTTAGCCCCATGGTTAAAGTGGCCTGGGTGCAGTGTCGTCTACATGTGTGCGGGTGTGTTTGGATAATACCAACCACAAGCAACATGTACAGCCTCTGAGACCGAGATCCAGTTTCCGAAGAGCTGGTGAGTCTGCTCTGGAATAGTCATGCATGAAGAGATCACGAGCCTTTTTGCAGAGTCAGCACAGAGGGAATGCAGAGGAAGCCTGCAGAAGGAGGAGATCGTGCCCCGACACGCCGCACGGAACCCAACACTGAGCCAAACGTCGACATCAGCAAACCAGATCCAACAGCTGTCACCCAATTCTACTGCCTGAGCAGCCCACGGTCCCACGGAGCCCATCTCAGGCAACATAGTCGCAAGCTGAGCCAAGGAAGCTTGGCCTGTCCTCTAAGTTCCAGGGCTTCAGTGGGGAGGCTGCGGGTGGCCTCTTCATTCAGTCGTATTTATTGAGCGCTTACTGTGTGCAGAGCACTGTACTAAGCGCTTGGGAAGTACAAGTTGGCAACATATAGATGCACAACAATCTGCGCATCAGGCAGAAACTCCTCACCCTGGGCTTCAAGGCTGTCTATCCCCTCGCCCCCTCCTACCTCACCTCCCTTCTCTCCTTCTCCAGCCCACCCTGCACCCTCCGCTCCTCTGCCGCTAATCTCCTCACCGTACCTCGTTCTCGCCTGTCCCACCATCGACCCCCGGCCCATGTCATCCCCCGGGCCTGGAATGCCCTCCCTCTGCCCATCCGCCAAGCTAGCTCTCTTCCTCCCTTCAAGGCCCTACTGAGAGCTCACCTTCTCCAGGAGGCCTTCCCAGACTGAGCCCCTTCCTTCCTCTCCCCCTCGTCCCCCTCTCCATCCCCCATCTTACCTCCTTCCCTTCCCCACAGCACCTGTATATATGTATATATGTTTGTACATATTTATTACTCTATTTATTTATTTATTTTACTTGTACATAACTATTCTATTTATTTTATTTTGTTAGTATGTTTGGTTTTGTTCTCTGTCTCCCCCTTTTAGACTGTGAGCCCACTGTTGGGTAGGGACTGTATCTATATGTTGCCAACTTGTACTTCCCAAGCGCTTAGTACAGTGCTCTGCACACAGTAAGAGCTCAATAAATATGATTGATGATGATGATGATGATATAGAGACGGTCCCTACCCAACAGTGGGTTCACGAGGGTGGGAGACCCAGACCCACCCCAGGTGATGCTGAGAAACCCTAGAGACTGATGGGCCAAGTCGCTGGGCAAGACGTGGGGCGAAGGGGCTGCCCACTAGAGTGGCAGGCTCCGACAGCAGCGGCTCCAGATCCCAGCATGGCCCGGGTGGGTGGGTTGGTCCCTCTAGCCACCCGGGCACTCCAGCGTCCTCTTGAGCATGAAGGATGGCGGTGTAATCCGTGGTCATCCACAAATATGCAGGCTTCTAGAGGTCAACTCTGCCGGTGGAAGGCCAAGGGGATTTCAGGGCTGGAAGTGGTTTGGGGCCATTGAGTAGGTTATGGTATTTATTATTCTAGAGGAAAACACTCACTTAGCTTAAAATATCAAGCTCATCTACTTCTCCTGTTTGTAAACCATGTCAAGGAACTGGCCCTTTACAGTGAATGAAATGATTCTCCTGGGGGCGAAGTAGGGAGCCTACAGTCAATCAATCAATCAATCCTCCCTCCGCATATCCGCCAAGCTAGCTCTCTTCCTCCCTTCAAAGCCCTACTGAGAGCTCACCTCCTCCAGGAGGCCTTCCCAGACTGAGCCCCCTCCTTCCTCTCCCCCTCCTCCCCATCCCCATCCCCCCCGCCTTACCTCCTTCCACTCCCCACAGCACCTGTATATACGTATATCTGTTTGTACGTATTTATTACTCTATTTATTTTCTTTGTACATATTTATTCTATTTATTTTATTTTGTTAATATGTTTTGTTTTGTTCTCTAATAATAATAATAATAATGATAATAATAATAATAATAATAATGGTATTTGTTAAGCACTTACTATGTGCAAAGCACTGTTCTAAGCGCTGGGGAGGTTACAAGGTGATCAGGTTGTCCAGCAGGGGCTCACAGTTTTAATCCCCATTTTACAGATGAGGCAACTGAGGCCCAGAGAAGTGAAGAGACTTGCCCAAAGTCACACAGCTGACAGTTGGCGGAGCTGGAATTTGAACCCATGACCTCTGACTCCAAAGCCCGGGCTCCTTCCACTGAGCCAAGCTGCTTCTGCAAGCTGCTTCTCTGTCACCCCCTTCTAGACTGTGAGCCCGCTGTTGGGTAGGGATCGTCTCTATATGTTGTCAACTTGGACTTCCCAAGCGCTTAGTAAAGTGCTCTGCACAAAGTAAGTGCTCAACAAATATGATTGAATGAATGAATGAATGAATTTATTGAGCCTTACTGGGCATGGAGTACCATACTAAGTGCCTAGGAGGGTGCAACGTAGCAAAGTTGGTAGGCATGTTCCCTCTCCACAAGTAGCACATCTAGAGGGAAGACAGACATGGCCTAGTGACAAGAGCATGGTCTTTGGAGTCAGAGATTGTGGGTTCTGATCTCGGCTCCGCCACTTGTTTTCTGGGTGACCTTGGACTAGTCATTTCACTTCTCTATGCCTCAGTGACCTCATCTGTAAAATGGGGATTGAGACTGTGAGCCCCATGTGGGACGGCCTGATTACCTCATATTTACCGCAGCACTTAGCACAGTGCTTGACATGTAGTACGTGCTTAACAAATACCATAATTATTATTAATAATAAAATAAATTATGGATATATACCTAAATTCTGTGGGGTTAATGGAGGGATGAATAAAAGGTACAGACCCAAGAAGAGCTCTCGGGGACCCCACCTAGAGCCACTCCCGACTCTGTAAGGGCTTTTCCTGGTGGGCTTGAGTCTCCCCATTTCAGCTCCATGGGAGAACCCTGAAGGACATACGCATGGAGATCCTGGAAGGAGATGATAGGGGTGGCAGGATGAGGTGATGGTGGTCGGGGGGCAGCGGAAGAAGGTGAGCTGCACAATCTATCACTTCTCTGCTTCTGGAAAAGCCCTCAGTTGTGTCTTCCTGTGCTCTGCAGGGCTGTACGAACCCACTCCTTGCCAGAGCCGGCCTAGAGATTTCCAATCAGGGATGTGCTGCTTCATTCCCTCTTTCCTCCTCTCCTGCTTCCCCAGAACATCCTTCGGCTCCCTCGGGTGCCAAAGCAGAGGCTGAGAGCTCTCCCTAGGGCCTAGACCTTCCACACATTGGCTATTGTTGTTGGCAAAAGGGGAAGACTTCCCCACCCTACCTAGAGCCCGGCTGCCCCCTCAGCCCCTCCAGGGAGGCTGGGCTGTGTCTGTTCATTGGCAAGGAACTGTGGTTTTCATTTGTGACTTAACAATAATAATGATAGCATTTATTAAGCGTTTACTATGTGCAAAGCACTGTTCTAAGCACTAGGGAGGTTACAAGATAATCAGGCTGTCCTACGGGGGGCTCACAGTCTTAATCCCCATTTTCCAGATGAGGTAACTGAGGCACAGAGAAGTTAAGCGACTTGCCCAAAGTCACACAACTGATAGTTGGCAGAGCCGGGATTTGAACCCATGGCCTTTGACTCCAAAGCCTGGGCTCTTTCCACTGAGCCAAGCTGCTTCTCTACCTGCAGAAGTACCGACTTGTTTGCATGGTCATCTTGGGAAGCTCTGCATCCCCTCAAAACCCAACCCAAGGAGGAACCGGAGTCGTCACAGGCTCTGGTAAGCTACAGACAGGTCTATTGAAGGCCTCCCGGGGCCTCGTTCCCACCACTCTGAACCCTTGGCAGCAGGCAAGACAACTTTTTGTGTTTGTGTGTGTTTTTTAAACACTTACTATGTGTCAGGAACTGTTTCAAGTGCAGAGGTAGATACAAGGTAATCGGATTGGACACACAGTCCATGTCCTACATGAGGCTCAAGGTCTTAATCCCCATTTTGCAGATACAGTAACTGAGGCACGGAGAAATGAAGGGACTTGCCCAAGGTCACAAAGCAGTCAAGTGGATTAGAAATATCAGGATTAGAAAGCAGGTTCCTTCTGAATCCTAGGCCCATGATCTATCCACTAGGCCACACTGCTTCATGGTGCTATATGGGCCTTCTCAAACAAACTGGATTTCCAATAGTGAGCTCCCCGTGTCCGGCCCCCACCCCCTACACACTTCCCCTCATGCCCCTCCATTGTTCAACCGATCAAAGGCACCAGGGTATCCGAAAGTTTGGTGATGATCGCGTGCACGTGGGGATCACACGTGTTGGTGATGAGTAGGGTATTTAGCAGAGCTGTAGTTTTGCATTTCTTGACGTTGGCGTGTTTATCTTTGTGACGCTAATCCTTCATGAACAGACAGACGGACTTGAAATTCAGCATTTCCCTGCATCCTGCTCTGGCTTTTTTATGGCCGTCTGTGTGTATGGTGATTTACTGTACCTGCAGAGACGGAATTTTGCAACATTTGATTGCTGTGAAGTTTGGCTGGATCTTGATGCAATTTTGTAAATACACATGTATTTGGCACACGTTTCCCATTAGAGCTGTGTAATTACTTTACACAACACGTCACAAACATGGGCTTAATTAGGTGTATTACATAGCCCTGATGCTGTTTGGAAAACGTGACCTTAGACATACTCCACATAAAATGTTATCCTTTTCTCTTGAGGACAAGGTGACTGGAGCGGGGAGAGCGTTGGTGGTCCAAGCAGGAGCTAGGGAATTGGAAACTGCATCACCCAGTAGGCCTTGGGGACTTCCATATTGAAGGGTATAAGGTGGAAGAAAATTCATTTATTCATTCATTCAATTGTATTTATTGAGTGCGTACAGTGTGAAGAGCACTGTACTAAGCACTTGGGAAGTACAAGTCGGCAACATATAGAGGCGGTCCCTACCCAACAACGGGCTCACAGTCTTGAAGGGGGAGACAGACAAACAAAACAAAACATGAGGACAGGTGTCAAGTCGTCAGAGCAAATAGAGTTAAAGCTAAATTCATTCAATTGCATTTATTGAGCGCTTACTGTGTGCAGAGCACTGTACTAAGTGCTTGGGAAGTACAAGTTGGCAACATATAGAGACGGTCCCTACCCAACAGTGGGCTCACAGTCTAGAAGTGATCTTCCCACTGCCACCCGACTCCAAAAACAAAAAGCCCACGCAACCTTTAGCTGTTGGGCAATTGAGACATTTTCTCACCAAGCACATTTTGTCTAGAATTATTGAGGTACCCAAAGGCCAATGTACCATGTACAGTTAACCTGCTCATGTGTTTATTGATATTTTTGATTGTCAAATTTTAACTCGTTTTCATTGTTGATTGAATTATGTTTTTACTCATTCAATCAATGGTATTTATTGAGTGCTTACTGTGGGCGAAGTACTGTACTAAATGCTAGGGAGAATTCAATAAAACAGAGTTGGTAGACACACGCACATCATTAACAAAATAAATAGAATGGTAAATATGTATGAGTAAAATAGAGTAATTACAAACATCTATACAGGTGCTGTGGGGAGGGGAAGGAGGTAGGGCGGGGGGATGGGGAGGAGGAGAGGAAAAAGGGGGCTCAGTCTGGGAAGGCCTCTTGGAGGAGGTGAGCTCTCAGTAGCTGAGAAGGAAGAGAGCAAGGTTGGCGGATGTGTGGAGGAAGGACATTCCAGGCCAGGGGGAGGATGTGGGCCGGGTGTCGACGGCGGGACAGGCGAGAATGAGGTACAGTGAGAAAATTCCAAACGAGGTTCTTTCACAGAGTGCAGCAACCTCCCTCCCACAACTATGTCCCGGCATGTGACCAAGGAGAATGTGTTGATTCACACTTGGACAAGGGTTTCTGTTGCCTCACGGAGAAGTATTTTTTCAGCTTGGTTTTCCTTTCAGGCTATGAACTGATGTTCCTTGAACACAGAGGAGAGTTGAGCCTCCTGATTCACGGACAGAAAAATTCATTCATTCATTCAATCGTATTTATTGAGCGCTTACTGTGTGCAGAGCACTGGACTAAGCGCTTGGGAAGTACAAGTTGGCAACATATAGAGATGGTCCCTACCCAACAGCGGGCTCACAGTCTAGAAGGGGGAGGCAGACAACAGAACAAAACATATTAACAAAATAAAATAAATAAAATGAATATGTACAAATAAAATAAAGAAATAAATAGAGTAATAAATACGTACAAACATATATACATATATACAGGTGATGTGGGGAGGGGAAGGAGGTAAGGCAGGGGGGATGGGGAAGGGGAGGAGGGGGAAAGGAAGGAGGGGGCTCAGTCTGGGAATGCCTCCTGGAGGAGGTGAGCTCTCAGTAGGGCTTTGAAGGGAAAATGAAGGGGAGAATTGCCTGGGAGTCCTTGGGCTCACATCCCAGTGGAAAGTTCCTACCATTTTGGGCAGCCTTATGTAAGAGACAAGGAGTCAAACTGTTTGCCCCAGAGGATGCTAGATGAGGGGTGTCTTGCCCTAACCCCAGCTGGGGACAAGCATAGGTCGTGTGGAAGCAATGTGGCCTACTGGAACAAGACAAGTTTGGATGTTATAGGACCTGGATTCTCATCCCAGTTCTGCCACTTGGATTTTGTGTGACCCTAGGCAAGTCACTTAACTTCTCTGTGCCTCGGTTTACCCATTTGCTAAAATGGGGGCTTATTACCTATTCTCATCCCCCCTTAGACTGTGAGCCACGTATAAGCTTATTATGGGCAGGAAACGTGTCTGCTGATTCTATTGTCATGTACAAGAGCTTAGTACAGTGCCCTGCACATAGTAAGCACTCAATAAATCTAATTGATTGGATAAGGACTGGATCAGAGTTGATAATACTGTATCTTCCACAGTGCTTGGCACATAGTAAGTGCTTAACAAATATCACAATTATTATAATTACCTCTGTTCTTCAGGTCACAGCCTGTGGGTCACTTGTGAGTGGATGCTTAATAAACCCGTCAAGGGATTCAAACAGAAATGTATTTGAGATGTTTAGAGCCCTAGACAGGCCATGCTGATGATCTGCCCAGAGAAAGTTTCTTATCTTTTATCTTTATATGTTGCCAACTTGTACTTCCCAAGCGCTTAGTACAGTGCTCTGCACACAGTAAACTCTCAATAAATATGATTTAATGAATGAATGAATGAATCCATCCTCAGTCAGCCCACGCCTTTTGATCGGGGGTAGAGCTCTTACGGGGCTCTGGAATGAATGACATAGTTTTATGGGTTTTGCTCATTTCTGCTAGTTCAGTTCCTCAGGGGAACTGTTGTTGGCTGAGCCTGGAGAGGGAAGAGCCTTTCCCCATTGCCTTCATCTTTCCTCACTCCAGTCCAGATAATAATAATGATGGCATTTGTTAAGCGCTTACTATGTGCCAAGCACCGTTCTAAGCTCTGAGGTCGGTACAAGGTAATCAGGTTGTCCCACGTGGGGCTCACAGTCTTAATCCTCGTTTCACAGATGAGGCAACTGAGGCACAGAGAACAGAAGTGGCTTGCCCAAGGTCACACAGCAGACAAGTGGCGGAGCCGGGATTAGAACCCCTGTCCTCTGACTCCCAAGCCCGGGATATTTCCACTAAGCCATGCTGCTTCTCTAGATGTGGAACAGTGGCCTGGAGGCCGGGAGGATGAATCTGTGGCTATGGAGGAAGTACCACTAACTCGGCCTTCTTTGAACAATGGGCTCCAGGGACTCTTTCCCCATCCTTAGCTGTGCATGGGTGGTGGGGGAGACCCTCTCTCCTCCCCTGTTTGAACACCCAATCATTCATTCATTCAATCATATTTATTGAGCACTTACTGTAATAATAATAATAATTATGGTATCTGTTAAGCGCTTACTATGTGTCATGCACTGTACTAAGCACTGGCATGGATACAAGCAGATCAAGGTGGACACAGTCCCTGGCCCGCACAGGGCTCACCGTCTTCATCTCCATTTTACAGATGAGGTAACTGAGGCACAGAGAAGTGAAATGACTTGCTCAAGGCCACACAGCAGATCAGTGGTGTAGCTGGGATTAGAACCCATGACCTTCCGACTCCCAGGCACTTGTTCTAGCCACTATGCCATGCTGCTCCTAGTGCTGCCCAGAGCACTGTGCTAAGTGTTAAGAGAGTACAATATAACAGTAAACAGATACATTCCCTGCCCACAGGGAGCTTACAGTCTAGAGGGGGAGACAGACATTAATATAAATAAATAAATTTCATAAATGTACATAAATGCTGTGGGGCTGGGAGGGGGGATGATATCTATTGAGAACTTAGTGTGTGCAGAGCACAGCATTGAATTCTTTCATTCATTCATTCAATCGTATTTATTGAGCGCTTACTGTGTGCAGAGCACTGTACTAAGCACTTGGGAAGTACAAGTTGACAACATATAGAAACGGTCCCTACCCAACAGCTGGCTTACAGTCCAGAAGAATTCTAGAATCTAGAATTCTTGGGAGAGTACAGTGCAACAATAATAATAATAATAATAATAATAATGATGGCATTTGTTAAGCACTTACTATGTGCAAAGCACTGTTCTAAGCGCTGGGAGGGATACCATGTGATCAAGTTGTCCCACGTGGGGCTCACAGTCTTAATCCCCATTTTTACAGATGATGTAATTGAGGCTCAGAGAAGTTAAGTAGGGTTGGTAGATATGTTCCCTGCCCTCAAGGAGCTTACCTTCTAGTGGGGGAGACAGGCATTAAAATAAATTAACACAGAAGGGAGATAACAAAGTCCTCACTCCGCTCCACTTCTACTTCCCCCTCAAGAAGATCCAGGAGACAATCTAACTCACCATGATTTTGGATTTTAGTGTTTCCAGTGATGTATGTGACTTTGACAGGGAAGGTGGGGCACTGGGAGGAAAAAAAAGGAGATAAATGAGGGAAGAACAAAAGAGAGGATGAAGGGAGATGGAAGCAGACAAGCAAGGCGAAGGCATGGAGGAAGAAGAGAAGATGAGGTGAGGAGAGGGAGTGGAGCCGGAGGGAAACTCGTTCAGCCGGGACCCCCAAATCATCTTTCCATCCAGCATCCCACCTCCAAAGCCAGGCTCTCCACCTCCCTGCCACTGCCCTCCCTCTTTCCCCAGACCTCCCAATGGCTCCATTGACAGCAAGGACCATGTGATTCTTCTGCTTTCTAATTCAGGGGGACATTTCATCTTTCACGCTATTTGTTGGCTCCGAGGGGCGGGCTTGGAGGCCCTGAGTGACAGCTCGAGACTGGTGGGGGTGGGACTGTGGGCAACGGTGGGGTGTGGAGGGAATGGGGCGGAGAGATGGAGGTGGGCCCTCCATTCCTAGAGCCTGGGCTGGGAAATTTGTGGAAAAGCCACACATGCAAACACACACACATATACATACTCTCTCTCACACACACACACACTCTCTCTCTCTCTCTCCCTCTCTCTCTCTCTCTCTCTCAGGTGAAACCCCACAGGGCAGAGATCAGGGGCTCAGGGCCGCTCAAGGGGAAAATTGAACCCCCTCCATTGTCCCCCACTGGCCCCAGTTTCTCCCAGCAATGGGTGCATGACAGGCTCTCACGGACCCCCCTCTTAGCTCACACTGTGCCCCCAAGGCCAAGAGCCAGTGATGAGGGGGAGGGGGCGGGCGCAGGCCGGGTTGTGTCCTTACCTGCTGCGGCTAAGTCGGGGTGGGCAAGGTGCCACTTGTGTTTAGCAAGCACAGAATGTGTCATTATTTAATGAGGGGTTTAGTCTGTCACCGACCTAATCCCAAACTTAAACAGCTCTTTCCACATCAGCTCCAGGAGCTCCTTGCTCATGTGAGTTTCACACGAATCCCCTCCACCCCCTCCCTCTCCTCACCACCCCGCTCTCCCCTCTTTCGTTCAGTCGGCCTGACAACTCGCTCACCCTTTGAGGGGTTTGAAATCTGCCTCCTTCTTTAAGAGAAGCTGAAATGGCGGGCTAAGACATTGCATTTAGGCAGGAGGGGGAAGCCAAATTGAAGCTTTATTTGTCTTTGCCCTGGGTGGCGATGGAATCAGGGTGCTCTTTTCTGGGTGGGTAGACAAGAAGGTGGGCTAGGGGATGTACACTTCCCCTAGTCCCCTGATGTCCTGCACCCCAAATCCAAAAGGCCAAAGGGCCATTTTGCAAAACAGTGTCATATGAGCATATCGATAGGTCTAATCCTGGCGGTCATAGGATGCTTGGCAGGACCTGCAGTGGTCATATAGACAACTCAGTGGTATTTACTGAGTGTTTACTGTGGGGAGAGCACTGATTCAAGTGCTTGGGAGAGCACAAAATGACAAAGTTGATAGAAATGGTCCCTGCCCACAAAGAGCTTACAGTCTAGACTGTATTTAGGGAACGTGTCTACCAACTCTGTTATTTTATGCTCTCCCAAGCACTTAGTATGGTGCTCTGCACACAGCAAATGCTCAATAAATACAATCGATTGAAATACGAACGATGGATTCTGCCTCAAGTCAGGCCTGGTCAGGATTCCCCCGACTAGGTTCTAAAATCCTTGGAGGCAAGGGCCATACTTACTAAGAAGCAGCTTGGCCTAGTGGATAAAACACAGAACTGGGAGTCAGAAGGACCTGGATTCTAATCCTGGCTCCTTCATTTGTCTGCTGTATGACCTTGAACAAGTCACTTAACTTCTCCGTGCCTGTTACCTTAACTGCTAAATGGGGATTAGGATTGTGAGTCCTACGTGGGACAGAGACTATGTCCAACCTGATTGGCTTTTATCCATCCTAGTGCTTATTACAGTGTCTGGTGCAGAGTAAGCACTTTACAAATAGCAACAATTATTATTCTATTGAATTCTTCCAAGTGCTTAGTAAGCTCCTTCACTAGAGTGTAAACTCCCTGACTAGACAGTCAGATCCGCCCCTAGGATGTAAACTCCCACACTAGATTGTCGGCTCCTCCACTAGACTGTAAACCATGTCATAATAATAATAATGATGATGGTATTTGTTAAGCGTTTACTATCTGCCAAGCACTCTTCTAAGCGCTGGGGTAGATACGAGGTATCCACGTGGCGCTCACGGTCTTAATCCCCATTTTATTCATTCATTCATTCAATCGTATTTATTGAGTGCTTACTGTGTGCAGAGCACTGTACTAACTGCTTGGGAAGTACAAGTTGGCAACATATAGAGATAGTCCCTACCCAACAGCGGGTTCACCGTCTAGAAGAGGGAGACAGACAACAAAACAAAACATATTCACAAAATAAAATAAATGGAATAAATATGTACAAGTAAAATGAAGGAACAGAGTCACAGAGAAGTTAAGTGACTTGCCCAAGGTCACACAGCAGACAAGTGGTAGAGCCGGAATTAGAATCCATGACCTCTGACTCCCAAGCCCGGGATCTTTCCACTAAGCTTCGCTGCTTCTCATGTGTTTGGGAACTTGAGCCATGTGAGGTAAATGTCTGCGAAAATTCCAAAAATTGATCCTGAAACTCATATCTGTAAACCCCTAGTTCCAACCTTGTCCTAAGCCCTACCAAGGCTTAGCTCTCACCCTAACCCTAGTTGTATTTTTGCCTTATCTTGTTGTTTCTGCCAGCCCTAAGGCTTGATGAGTCAGCATACACTGCCAGCATCTGTAGGACTGGAATATGCCAGATGCCTTTTGGCAGGGGACGTGGGAGGCCACCTCAGCATTCAGAATATCGAGAAGTCCACGGCTGCCACTGTGGCTACAATCGTGGCCGCAGTTGTGATCTGGATTCGGAGCTTCAAGGAGTCCAAACTCTGCTCCGCTAGCCACAGTGCCCTGGCCCTCTTCAATCGATCAATTAAACCTTGATATTTACTGAGCATTTAATGCGTGCAGGGCACCAAACTAAGTGCTTGGGAGAGTACAACATGATAGAGGTGGTAGACATGATCCCTGCCCATAAGACAAGCAGGGTGGCCTAGGCGAAGAGCACAGGCCTTATAATCAAAGGGCCTGGGTTCTCATTTCAGTTCTGCCACTTGTTTGTGGTGTGACCTTGGACAAGTCACTTAACTTCTCTCTTCCTCAGCTCACCTACAAAATGGGGATTAAATGCTCCTCCCGTTGATTTAAACTGTGAGCCCCATGTGGGACAGGGACTGTGTCCAACCTGATTATCTTGTATCTACCCCAATGCTTAGTACAGTGTCCGGCACCTAGTAAGCCCTTAACAAGAACTTTAAATATATATATATATATATATATTTAAAACAAGTTTACAATCTACTGGGGGAGTTTACAGTCTAGACTGTTGTCTTTGTATCATGTTTTTATGTTTTTGTAATTTCATCCACACATGACTATCGCCCATCCCCTCTCCTTACTCTTAATCTTAGCCTATGAGCCCCTGGAAGGCCAGGGACCATGTCTAATTTTCCTATGAGTATATTTTCTCCCAGTGTTTAGTACAGTGTGCTATACAAAATTCTATACCATCACTATTCACTATTGTTATTTCTACTACTTCTACTACTAATAATAATTATGGTATTTGTTAAGTGCTTACTATGTGCCAAGCACTGTTCTAAGCGCTGGGATAGATACAAGTTAACTGGGTTGGACACAG
This sequence comes from Tachyglossus aculeatus, assembly GCF_015852505.1. Lineage (NCBI taxonomy): Eukaryota > Metazoa > Chordata > Mammalia > Monotremata > Tachyglossidae > Tachyglossus > Tachyglossus aculeatus. The sequence continues at coordinate 36,397,959 of NC_052070.1, read as the reverse complement.
TCCCTGTTCCACATGAAGCTCACACTCCTAATCCCCATCTTACAGAAGAGGTAACTGAGCCACAGAGAAGTGAAATGACTTGCCCAAGATCACACAGCAGACAAGTGGCAGATCCAGGATTAGAACCCATGACCTCTGACTCATTCATTCATTCAATCGTATTTATTGAGCGCTTACTGTGTGCAGAGCACTGTACTAAGCACTTGGGAAGTACAAGTTGGCAACATATAGAGATGGTCCTTACCCCAAAACCGGCTCACAGTCTAGAAGGGGAAGACAGACAACAAAACAAAACATGTGGACAGGTGTCAAGTCATCAGAATAAATAGAAGTAAAGCTAGATGCACATCATTAACAGAATAAACAGAACAGTAAATATGTACATGTAAAATAGAGTAATAAATCTGTGACTCCAAGACTCCAATAAATCCAAGACTCCCGAGCCTGTGCTCTTCCCTCTAGGCCATACTGCTTCTCTTTTTGTTAAGAGTTTACTTTGTGCCAGGCACTCTTCTAAGTGCTGGGGTGACTACAAGAAAATTGGGTTGGTCTAAGCCTTCTACTGCTATTACTACTACTACTATACTTAGCTGGTGCACATGGGGTTGAAACTCTGCAGAGCTGTATGGAATTACAAGAATAGAAGAGACACTGAAATCATTTAATCAGTCTCTTGCCTCGAAGCAAGTTGAATACCTGAACCAGCCCAGACAGATGGATATGGGCTAGGCTACTAGCCATATACTAGGCTGTTGGGAGGCAATTCCACCCCTCTTCTTGAGTCGGGATACAGGGTGGAGACAGGGGACTGTCTCTCCCAAGTGAGAGCGCACTGGGAGAAATTATGTAAAAGCCAAAGTAACTGAAATCCCCTCTGCTCCACACCAGCCTTGTTTCTGAGCAATCTTAATTGAGCCCCAAGAGTAAGGCAACAAGAATCAGGCATAAAGAAAAGGCTCAGAGTGTGGCTACACCTTGCAAGTCCTGGTCTGGAAGCTATAATAACAATAATATTAGTATTTATTAAGTGCTTACTATGGGCCAAGCACTGTACTAAATTCTGGGGCAGCTACAAGATAATCAGGCCAGACACAGTTCCTGTCCCATATGGGGGTCACTGTCTAAGTAGGAGAGAAAACAGGTATTGGATCCCTGTTTTACAGATAGGAAATGAAGGAACAGAGAAGCAGCTTGTCTCAGTGGAAAGAGCCCGGGCTTTGGAGTTAGAGGACATGGGTTCAAATCCCGGCTCCGCCACTTGTCAGCTGTGTGATCTTGGGCAAGTCACTTTACTTCTCTGGGCCTCAGTTCCCTCATCTGTAAAATGGGGATGAAGACTGTGAGCCCCACATGGGACAACCTGATTACCTTGTATCCCCCCAGCGCTTAGAACAGTGCTTGGCACATAGTAAGTGCTTAACAAATGCCATCATTATTATTAAATGACTTTCCCAAGGTCACACAGCAGGCAAGTGGCAGAAATGGTATTAGAACCCAGGACCTCTGACTCCCAAGTCTGGGAGTATGTTGCCGACTCATACTTCCCAAGCGCTTAGTACAGTGCTCTGCACATTCAATAAATACGATTGAATGAATGAATGGGCTCTTTCTACCAGGCCACATTCCAGAAAGCAGAGACGGGACCATGCTGGGAAACCAAAGGGGCTTGGGGAGGGGCACCTGAGCTGAAATATGAAGGAGCGATGTCCCGTGGGAGGAAGAGTTCTTGCCTGACATACAAAAGAAAACTTCGACTCTAGATTGAGAAAAACACCCTGGTAAAAGGACCAGGCTCTCTCAGACAACGATCCTGTCTTTTTTTGGTCTCGGGCCCCATTGTAGGTAGAGTGGAAATGGCTCACAGCCTAAGCCTATGTCTGTGGGTTTGTCCTGGGCAGACAAGCTTCATATTCTGGAGCCACGAGGCCCTGGTCTACCCGAAGAATTGGTCATTATTAGTGTGGCCACTTGATTGGCAGACTGTGCCGGCTCCTGTCACCCCTCTGCCACCACGGAGAGGCCCTCTGGCCAGGGCATGGAGCCCGGCTGGCAGCGGGGGTTGAGGAGCGGGGGGTGCAGTTGGGTGGGTGCTGGGACGGCTTCTGCTTTCAGTCAACCTTCCCCCCAGGACTTCATCTAAATGTTTTCAGGTCTTTTGGACCTGACATCACCATGGTGGATCCCCGGTTCATTCATTCATAGATTTGTTCATTCATTCATATTTATTGAGCATTTACTGTGTGCATAGCACTGTACTAAATGTTTGGGGAAGTACAATGCACAGTACAAGGTACAGTGACATTCCCTGCCCACAATGAGCTCACAGTTTAGAGTGGGGGAGGCAGACATCAATACAAATAAATAAAATTACAGATATACATATAAATGCTTTGGGGCTGGGAGAGGGGAAGAGCAAAGAGAGCAAACCAAGGCGATGCACAAGGGAGTGGGAGATGAGGAAAAGTGGGGCTTAGTCTGGGAAGGCCTCTTGGAGGAGATGGGCCTTCAATAAGGCTTTGAAGCGGGGAGAGCGGTTGTCTGTCGGATTAGAGGAGGGAGGGCGTTCCAGACCAGAGGCAGGACATTGTGCTAGGGGTCGGCGGCGAGACAGGTGAGATGGAGGCACGGTGAGAAAGCTAGCACTAGAGGAGCCAAGTGTGCGAGCTGGGTTGTAGAAGGAGAGACGCAAGGTGACAAGAGGGGCAAGGTGATGGACTGCTTTAAAGCCAATGGAGAGGAGTCTTTGTTTGATGTGGAGGTGGAGGGGCAACCACTGGAGTTTTTTAAAGGAGCAGGGTGACGAGTTCTGAACGTTTCTGTAGAAAAATGATCCGGGCAGCAGAGTGAAGTATGGACTGGAGTGGGGAGGTTGCTGGGAGGAAGGTCGTTGGCAAGTAAGTGGCCTTTGGGGAATGGGGCCCCCTTAGGTGAATAAGCAGCAGGCATATTTATTAAGTGCTCACAGTGTACAGAGCATCATACTCAGCCCTTTGGAGATTACAATATAATACTGTAATAGACACATTCCCTACCCACAATGAGCCTACGGTTTAGAGGGGGAGGTAGACATTAATACAATGTACAATATAATAATAATTACAGTACTTGTTAAGCACTTACTATGTGCCAAGCACTGTTCTAAGCTCTGGGGTATGTACACGTTAATCAGGTAGGACCCAGTCCCTATCCCACATAGCGCTCACCCTCTTAATTCCCATTTTACAGATGAGGTAACTGAGGCCCAGAGAAGTTAAGCGTCTTGCCCAAGATCACACAGCAGACATGTGGAAGAGCCAGTATTAGACCCCAGGCCCTTCTGACTCCCAAGCCTGTGCTCTATCCACTGAGCCACATTGCTTATTCTTACAGAAGCAGCGTGGTGTAGTAGAGCATGGAGCTGGGAGTCAGAAGGTCATGGGTTCTAATGTCGGCTCTGCCACTTGTCTGCTGTGTGACCTTAGACAAGTCACTTCACTTCCTCAGTGCCTCACTTACCTCATCTGTAAAATAGTAATCGAGTCTGGTAGCCCCATGTGGGACAGGGACTGTGTCTAACCCGATTTGCTTGTATCCATCCCAGTGCTTAGTACAGTGCCTGCCACATAGTAAACACTAAATAAATACCATAATAATAATTATTATTATTGCCCTCAAGAAGCTGGGAATCTAGTCCTTACACTCTTACCATTTGGCAATCTGGTCTTCCAGTCCAGCTGGGGTCCATGGATTTCCTTCACCCTCACTGGGCTAAAGCAGTGGCAGCTCCTTCATATTCCCTGTCCCCAACCCCATTCCAATATGAGTTCATTTTTTTCCCCACCACTGGTGAAGGGAGTAGATTTCATTAGGACAACTGAGACCCAAATAGATTAGGTGAATTTATTTCAGCCAAGCAACTGCTTGGCTGAAAACTGAGCAGTGGCCCCCAATGGTGGAGTAGCCCAGTCATCCTCCTCTAGCCCCAGCACAGACCCAGAAGCCCATTCATTCATTCATTCATTCAATCATATTTATTAAGTGCTTACTGTGTGCAGAGCACTGTACTAAGTGCTTGGGAAGTACAAGTTGGCAGCATATAGAGACGGTCCCTACCCAACAACGGGCTCACAGTCTAGAAGGGGAGACAGACAACAAAACAAAACATGTGGACAGGTGTCAAGTCATCAGAATAAATAGAAGTAAAGCTAGATACATATCATTAACAAAACAAATAGAATAGTAAATATGTACAAGTAAAATAGAGTAATAAATGTGTACAAACATATATACAGGTTCTGTGGGGAGGGGAAGGAGGTAGGGTGGCAGGGATGGGGAGGAGGAGAGGAAAAAGGGGGCTCAGTCTGGGAAGGCCTCCTGGAGGAGGTGAGCTCTCAGTAGGGCTATGAAGGGAGGAAGAGAGCTAGTGTCTGGGGGGATGGGCCACTGGGGGTGGTCCCTGTTTGGGGCTTGGAAATCCCATTTCCTTGCCCCATTACCCCTCCAAAGTTGATGAGTACAAGAAACATCTTCCTTCCCTGTGCCCTGCTGGTAGCCACCACCCCCACTCCCCCTCAACTTCCAAAAAGGGGTGCAAAGGAATGTTTCTGCAGGTCAGAAAGTTGGGATGGATCTCAGAATATAGCCAGGTGTGGCTAGTTGCCGGACCTTCCTCAAGATCATGAACTTATAATAATAATAATGACGGCATTTATTAAGCTCTTACTATGTGCAAAGCACTGTTCTAAGTGCTGGGGAGGTTACAAGGTGATCAGGTTGTCCCACAGGGGGCTCACAGTCTTAATCCCCATTTTACAGATGAGGTCACTGAGGCACAGAGAAGATAAGTGACTTGCCCAAAGTTACGCAGCTGACAATTGGTGGAGCTGGGATTTGAAGCCATGACCTCTGACTCCAAAGCCTGTGCTCTTTCCAATGAGCCACGCTGCTCTGGGCTGTTCTTTGTTGCCCTAGAGACCCCCGCACCCTGGGCAGAACATGCCCAGACTATCTTTACCACTCACCACCTTGGCTTTTCCACATGCCCCAGTGAGTTCCCATGAGTCTTTGCACGGAAGCGGTAACACCTTTTTCCCTACGGAGAAATTCCACCAGCTGCCTCCAGCTTCCTAGCTACACTTTGGAGGCAACTCTTGTTTAGGGCGGGTCCCTCCCCAAACAGAGTTTCCCAGGCCTCCAGCCCCAGCCCTGCCTCAGCTGCTCTGGGTGGGACCAAGAACATCTCTGAAATCTCCAATCCCTGCGGGGCGTGGGGAGGGGGCACTGGGAACTGGGGAGTGGGAGGGTGCTGACTCTGTGGTTACCACTGAGCAGGTTTTTAAGCTTTGAGTGTACTAACTTGCCTCTTCCCACCTTCCTCTGCCGATTTGCTACTCTAACCCAAACCACAGAATTCACTCGTCTAATGCCAACCTACTCACCATACTTCAATCTCACCATCTCTCCATCGACCCCTTGCCCAAATCCTCCCCCTGACGTGGAACTACCGCCCTTCTACATCTGTATACAAAACCCCCTGCTCTCCCCACCTTCAAAGTCTTATTAAAATCACGTCTCCTTCAAGAGGTCTTCTCTGAATAAGCCCTTTTCCCCCCCAACCTTATCTTCTGCATCACCTCTGCACCTGGGTTTGTACCACTTAAGCATTCGCTTCACCCTCAGGTCCACAGCACTGATGTAATAGTCATAATTTTTTTACTCATATAAATATTTTTCTCCTCCTCTAGACTGTAACCTCCTTGAGGGCGGGGAATGTGTTTACCAACTGTATTGTATTGCGCTCTCCCAAGCGTTCAATAAATACTATTGATTGGGATGAGAGCTAGGGAAGGTAGCACCTTTTCATAACCACCAGAGAGACTCCTCCAACTTCTTTAGAAGTCTAATGTCAGTCAGTCAAGTCGTTCAGTTGTATTTTTTGAGCATTTACTGTATGCAGAGCACTCTACTAAATAACAAGGAGAGTACAATATAACAACAGACTTATTCCCTGTCCAAGACGAGTTCATGGCCTAGAGAAGGAGACCAATGTTGATATCAATCAATCAATTGTATTTATTGAGTGCTTACTGTGTGCAGAGCACTGTACTAAGCGCTTGGGAAGTACAAGTTGGCAACATATAGAGACAGTCCCTACCCAACAGTGGGCTCACAGTCTAGAAGAGTGGGCTCACAGTCTAGAAGACATATATATATATATATATAGATATGTACATAAGTGCTGTGGGGTGGGGAAGGGGGATGAATAAAGGGAGCAAGTCAGGGTAACGCAGAAGGGAGCGGGAGAAGAGGAAAGGAAGGCTTAGTCAGGGAAGGCCTCTTGGAGGAGATGCACCTTCAATAAGGCTTTGAAGATGCAGTGTAATTATCTGTCCGATATTAAGAGGGAAGGCATTCCAGGCCAGAGGCAGGACGTCAGCGAGAGGTCGGTGGTGGGATAGAAAAAAGTGGAGGTTCAGTGACTGTATCAGCTCGGAACAGAAATGATTCTCCTTCTATCTAACTTAGATCCCTCCTGCTCCAGCTTAAAGCAATTTTCCTTTCTGCCTTTCCCTGAAATGGAGAATAGACGTCCAGCATGTTCTGTTTCATTATGCTTCATTACTTGAAGAAGGCAGTTTAATCAACCCTACATCTTTCCTTCTCTCTTCCCTTTCCTGGTTACATAATTAAATATTTGTGATATCTGTTAAGTGCTCTCCTTGTGCCAAGTGCTAGGGTATTATTATTATTATTGTTATTATCATTATTTTTATATGATATTTAACATTTACTATGTTCCAGGCACTGTAAAAATGCTGGGGAAGATACAAGCTAATCAGGTTGGACACCTTCCATGTCCCACATAATAACAATAATAATAATAATTGTGGTATTTGTTAAAGTGCTTACTATGTGCCAAGCACTTTTCTGAACACTAGGGTAGATCAGGTTGGACACAGTCCCTGTCTCACATGAGGCTCACACTCTTAATCCCCATTTTACAGTTGATGTAACTGAGGCACAGAGAAGTGAAGTGACTTGCCCAAGGTCTCACAGCAGGCATGTGGCATAAGGGGATTAGAATCCACAACCTCTGACTCCCAGGCCTGGGGCTCACAGTCTTAATCCCCATTTTACAGATGATGTAACTGAGGCCCAGAGAAGTTAAGTGACGTACCCCAGGTCACACAGCAGACAAGCGGCAGAAGTGGGATTAGAACCCAGATCCTTCTAACTTCCAGGCCCATGCTCTCTCCACTAGGAAACACTGCTTCTCAGAATTATTATTATTATATTTGGTAAGGGCTTACTATGACATAGTATAGACACAGTAGAGGCAAATGGACACACCCCTGTCTATACGAGACCCATAGTTGAAAGAACAGGGAAGACAGATTTTTAATCTCCACTTTATGGATGAAACAACAGAGGCACAGAGAAGCCAACTGGCTTTCCCAAGGTCACACAGCAGGCAAGTAGAGGAGCAAGGATTAAAACGCGGGTCTCTTGACTTCTAGGTCTGTGCTCTTTCCATCTATCTGCCTATGCTGCTTCTCTTGGTTCCTTTAATTTTCCAATGGGGCTGTATCCTCTGAACCTTGCCAACAAGGAGACAGCATCATGATTCCTGAACTTTGTGCTTTCACTGTTTCGCTCCGGAAACAACAGCCTTACGTTGCTGAACCATGGGGTGGCTGAGGATGAGACAGAAAGGAAGAAAAGGTTGTGGGTCGACTTGAAAGCCAAACCAGGGCGGATGGCAGGAGAAAGAGAAAGGGAGAGTTGAGAAGAAACTTCAGAGCCACTGTCTATTTCTCCTTTTAGACCCAGGAGAGAAGCTAACAAACTATTAGCAATATGAACCTATTAGCATTACCTAGGGAGGTCAGGGAAATACAGATGGACAGAGATATCATAGGGGTGTTAGGAGAGAAATGAATAAGTGGGAGCCACTTAGAGAAGCAGGGTTGTCTAGTGGATAGAGCACAGACTTGGGAATCAGAAGGACCTCGGTTCTAATCCTGACTCCGTGTTCACTGTGTGATCTTGACTGCTGTGTTATCTTGGGCAAGTCACTTCACTTCTCTGTGCCTCAGTCACCTCATCTGTAAAATGAGGATTAAGACTGTGAGCCTCATGTGGGACATGGGACTGGCTTGCATCTACCCCGTCATCATGATCATTACAAATCTACCCCAGTGCTTGTCCCAAAGTAAGTGCTTAACTACAATTATTAATTATTAAGTATTATTATTATAATAATTATAATATTATATTATATTATAATAATAATTATTATTATTAATGAGAAGAAGCAGGAGGAAAAGGTAAGGAAGAAGGGGTAGAGGGAGATGGTATCAGTATCCCATAGCTGCCCTTCTAAGTGACTTCATGCCCACCACTGGGTCAGCAGCAGTCCTGTGGTGTCCTAAACAAGTCTGATTTGGTTTCTAAGAGCCCAGCAAGGTCGGAGCATCTCTCCTGAGACACCCAATGCCTGTTAATCCATCTTCCAGAAAGTAACGCCCAACCTACTGGAAAGACCACGGCCGAGGAGTCAGAGGACCTGGGTTCTAATCCCAGCTCCACCACTGGCCTGCTTTGTGACCTTGGACAAGTCACTTCACTTCTCTGTGCCTCAGTTTCCTCATCTGTAAAAGGGGGATTCAATATCTGATCTCCCTCCTTCTTAAACTGTGAACCCCAAGACAGACAGGGACTGTGTCTGACCTGATTTACTTGCATCTACCCAAGTGCTTAGAACAGGGTTTGTTACATTGTAAGTATTTAACAAATACCACAATTACTCATTCCCTCCCCTCTTTCTTTCCCCTGCCCAAATCCAGGGCCGGGTGAGGTTTTCACCCTAGAAATTCTTGAATAAGGGAGCCAGGGGAGGCAACTCCCTCAGTGATGCAGGGCAGATTTGAGGAGAGAGACCAAACCCTCTGCTCTTGGGGAATCCCAGCCCATAGTCCCCCAGGGTAGGATGAGTGTCCCCTATTCTGGGGTGAAGCATTGGGGAGCAGAGAGGCCCAGGGGTGCCCCACTTCCTAGGAGATGTTCTCCAACTGACCTCCAGTAGCTAAGCTGCATTTGGACAGATGGATGGGGGATGGGGCCTTCCAGGTCATGAGATGGCTACTCCAAGACGGAGCTCGTGGCAGCTTCAGGCCTAATTAGCTCCCATTTATCTAATTGTCCTCCTGTGGAGTCATTTGGCCTAAAGGTTGGAGGTCAAAACTATTAAGTAACAGGGAATGGAAACAGAAGTTGAGCAAATCCAGCCCCCTTCACCTGCAGGCTGGGAGTTGGGAGGGTAGAGGCAGGCCAAGGAGGGGAGTGGAAGAAAGGAAAGGGAAAGAGCAAGGCCAAGGAGCGGCTTTGAAGATGGGGAAAACCTGTGGTGTGGCAGATAGGTAGAGGGAGGGAGTTCTGAGCAAAAGGTTGGCAGCAGGGGAGATGAGAATGAGACACAGTGAGCAGGTTAGCTTGGGGGGAATGAAGAGTGGAAGCTAAGGTGCAGTAGTACAACAGAGTGGATAAATAGCCAGAGAAGAGCTAATTGAGAGTCTTTAGGCCACTTGGCGGTGGTTTCTGTTTGGGAAAAATTGGAAGTTTTGGAGGTGTGAGAAGATGTTTGCAGCTCAGCTAATTAGAAAAATGATCCAGTCAGTAGAGTCAAGTATGGACTAGAAGAGGAGTGACTGGAAAGAAAAGGATGACCAGTGAGGAGGCTGATGTGGTAGCCAAGTCAGAACATGACAAGCCCCCGTCTTCACTGGCAGTACAGGTGTGGCTCCTCACAGGGAGCTTGGCACTCCTTAGTGGAGCATTGGGACAAGTCAACTGGCCCCCTCATTGGGCAGGCAGAGACACAGCTGGACACATGGTCCAGGTGAGGATAATAATAATGATGGCATTTATTAAGCGCTTACTATGTGCAAAGCACTGTTCTAAGCACTGGAGAGGTTACAAGGTGATCAGGTTGTCCCACGTGGGGCTCACAGTCTTCATCCCCATTCTACAAATGAGGTAACTGAGGCCCAGAGAAGTTAAGTGACTTGCCCAAAGTCACACAGATGACAACTGGCAGAGCTGGGATTTGAACCCATGACCTCTGACTCCAAAGCCCGGGCTTCTTCCACTGAGCAATGCTGCTTCTCTACGGGATACGGGAGGAGTTCAGGGTAAGGGGCAAATGGAGGAAAGATTCCATTCAACTTAGGGCAGCCCCAAGAGACTGCTGCATCTATCTCTTTCTACGCCTCATCCTTTCTTATCTCCCCCATCTTATGCTCCCCAGCTAGACTATAAGCTCCTTGAGGGCAGGGATCATATCTACTAATTCTTCGGTGCTCTCCCAGGTGCTTAGTATAGTCAGTTAATCAATTGAATTCATTGAGCTCTTACTGTGTGCAGCACACTGTACTAAGTGCTTGGGGGAGTACAATATAACAATATAACAGACACAGTCCCTGCCCACAGCGAACTCACAATCTAGAGGGGGAGACAGACATTTATCTAAATAAATAAATTGTAGGTAGATATAGAAGTGCTGTAGGGCTGGGGGCGGGGAATATGTCAGGGTGATGCAGAAGGGAGCTGAATAAAAGAAAAAGAGGGCTTAGTGAGAGAAGGCCTTTTGGAGATGTGCCTTCAATTAGGCTTCAAAACAGGGAGAAGTAATTTTCTCTTGGATATGAGGAGGGAGAGCATTCCAGACCAGAGGCAGGATATCAGCGAGATAGATGAGATTGTGGGAGTGAGAAGGTTAGCATTAGAAAAGCAAAGCGTGTGGGCTGGGTTGTAGTAGAAGAGTACGGAGGTGAGGTGGGAGGGATGAAGGTGGTTAAGAGCTTTAAAGCCAATGGTGAGGGGTTTCTGTTCGATGCAGAGGTGGATGGGCAACTACTTGAGTTTCTTGTGGAGTGGGGGAACATGACCAGTGCTCTGTACACAGAAAGCACTCAATAAATAACCCCCGGGTGATGGACTGATTGTGCTTCTCCTTCTACACCTCCCTCCTCATCTCTTCCCTGTTCTGCTCCTTCACCTGTGGCTCTCCATCTCTCCATCGGCAGAAAGCAAGGCAGCGCCTGAGGCAGTGGCTATAGGTAAAGCGGACGCCCAGCTCAGGTATTCCCTGAGCCTGGCACGCACCGCTGCTCGTCTGCGGTTCTCAGACTGATGCCAGGACTGCCGCTTCCCACCCAACCTGGGCTGAGCCAAGCCTCTCTGAGGACACCCGAGTATCCGAGCACAGGGTGCCCAGATAGGAGCCAACATGTCTGTTGACACACCAATCTGTGCACTCTTTCATTCCATTATGAGTGTGAGAGCGTGTGTGTGTCTGTACACTTGGGCTCCATGCCTCCTTTGGGTGGCTGTGTCTGTGTGTCTCTTACTGTGTGTGTGTATGTACGTGGGCATCGGTGGGATACGCGTGTTCCTCTATCTAACTGATGAGCAACTATGATTGATGATTGATGAGCAGTTGCTCCCTCCAATTTCTGATCTTAGCGGTTGTTGTTCCTTTTGATTTCTCGGCTTTGATTATTATTATTATTATTATGGTATTTGTTAAACGCTTGCTATGTGCCAAGCAATGTTCTAAGCACTGGGGTAGATACAAGATAATTGGGTTTTCTCATGTGGGCCTCACAGTCTTAATCCCCATTTTACATTTGAGGTAACTGAGGCACAGAGAAGTTAAGTGGCTTGCCCAAGATCACACAGCAGACAAGTAGCAGAGCCGGGATTAGAACCCGTGTCCTCTGACTCCCAAGCCTGTGCTCTTTCCACTAAGTCACGGTGCTTCTCTATAGTATTTGTTAAGCACTTACTATGTGCCAAGCACAGTTCTAAGCACTGGGGTGAATACAAGCAAATCAGATTGGATGCAGTCTATGTCCCATGTGGAGCTCACAGTCTAAATCCCCATTTTACAGATGAGGGAACTGAGGCCCAGAGAAGTGAAGTGACTTGTCCAAGGTCACTCAGCAGACAAGTGGTGGAGTCATGATTAGAACCCATGACCTTCTGACTCCCAGCTTCGTGCTCTAGCCACCAAGCCAAGCTGCTTCTTACCATTGGACAACTAGGGATGCCACCTTCATGCTCAACCGCCCATGAGAAAACTCGGAACCTGAGGGGCAGCCTGATGACTAACAATAATAATAATAATAATAATAATAATAATAATGGCATTTATTAAGCTCTTACTATGTGCAAAGCACTGTTCTAAGCACTGGGGAAGTTACAAGGTGATCAAGTTGTCCCATGGTGGGCTCACAGTCTTAATTCCCATTTTACAGATGAGGTACTGAGGCACAGAGAAATTAAGTGACTTGCCCAAAATCACACAGCTGACAATTGGCGGAGCTGGGGTTTGAACCCATGACCTCTGACTGCAAACCCCGTGCTCTTTCCACGGAGCCACGCTGCTTCTCTAATGAGTCTCTAATGACTAATGAGGGTTCGCTCCTGTGGGAGCAGCATGGCTCAGTGGAAAGACCACGGGCTTGGGGATCACAGGTCGTGGGCTCTAAGCCCCGCTCCGCCACTTATCAGCTGTGTGACTTTGGGCACATCACTTGACTTCTCCTTGACTATAGTATCACAGTTCTCTGCAGCACTCGGCCATCTGCAGAGATTCTCAGTTGATGGCTGTAGCATTGCGGGACTTGTCCTCCAGACACTGGAAGGGAGCGGGGAGACTAGGCCTGTGGTATCTGTTAAGTGCTAACTACGTGTCAAGCACTGGGATAGATACAAAATAATCAGGTCCCACATGCAGCTCACGGTAGGAGGGAGAACAGGTATCGAATCCCCATTTTACAGATGAGGTAACTGAGGCAAGGAGAAATGAAGTGACTTGCCCAAGGTCACACAGCAGACAAGGGAGAGAGCCAGGATTAGAATCCAGGTCCTCTGACTCCCAGTCTTGGGTTCTTTGAACTAGGCTACATTGCTTCTCTGTAGCTGTATGAGCAGTGGCAAAGGATAATAATAATAATAATGATGGCATTTATTAAGCACTTACTATGTGCAAAGCACTGTTCTAAGTGCTGGGGAGGTTACAAGGTGATCAGGTTGTCCCACGTGGGGCTCACAGTCTTAATCCCTATTTTACAGATTAGGTAACTGAGGCTCAGAGAAGTGAAGTGACTTGCCCAAAGTCACACGGCTGACAATCGACAGAGCCGGGATTTGAACCCATAACCTCTGACTCCAAAGCCCGGGGATGGCAGGAAGTGTTGGAGAAAAATATTAGAGCTTCAAATGGGGGGAACAGAGGGGATGGACAGGGATAGGCCTGGTGGGTAAGGTGAGCTGTCCATGCCAAGCCCCAGGGAGAGTGAGAGGGACCCAGTTAACTAACAGTGGTGGACATGATTCATTCATTCAATCGTATTTATTGAGTGCTTACTGTGTGCAGAGCACTGTACTAAGCGCTTGGAAAGTACAAGTTGGCAATATATAGAGATAGTCCCTACCCAACAGTGGGCTCACAGTCTAGAAGGTGGGCTCACAGTCTGAGATAAAGTCATGAGTCTCCGGGTGGGAATCACGGGGGAAGCAGGGGATGTCTCCACTGGGAGCTGAGATCCTTGAGCTACCAAAAGTCTTTTGATGGTATTTATTGACTGCTTACCGTGTGCACCGCACCATTGTACTGAGCGCCTGGGAGAGTAGAATACAACAGGGTTGGTAGACTTATTCCCTGCCCACAAATCATTCAGTCAATCACATTTATTGAGCACCTATGTGCAGAGCACTGTGCTAAGTGCTTGGGAGAGCACGATACAATAAACAGAAGCATTCCCTGTCCACAGTGAGCTTACAATCTGGGGGGTGTAGAGGAATTTACACTCTAGAAGCCTATATGGGCAGGGGCGGTTGTGGAGTGGCCTTCATCCACCCTCCCATCTCAATCATCTTCTCTCTAAGGAAATCTGGAAAGGGTCCCTGGGATGGAAGGGCCCTTCAGAGGTCATTGAGTTCCTCCCCCTGTCTCCGTGCAGGGCCCAATGCTAAAAGTAACCCAGAATGGGTCAGAACTTGTCTTTAGACTGTGAGCCCACTGTTGGGTAGGGACTGTCTCTATATGTTGCCAACTTGTACTTCCCAAGCGCTTAGTACAGTGCTCTGCACACAGTAAGCGCTCAATAAATACGATTGATGATGATGATGATGATGAAAGAAGTAAGTCCTGGAAAAGCCGTCCCATGTGCACATCTGTGCTTCAGTTACCTCATCTGTGAGCCCGTTGTTGGGTAGGGACCGTCTCTGTATGTTGCCAACTTGTACTTCCCAAGCGCTTAGTACAGTGTTCTGCACACAGTAAGTGCTCAATAAATATGATTGAATGAATGAATCTGTGAAATAATAATAATAATGATGGGATTTGTTAAGCGCTTTTTATGCACCAAGCACTGTTCTAAGCGCTAGGGTAGGTACAACGTAAACAGGTTGTCCTACTTGGGGCTCACAGTCTTCATCCCCATTTTACAGATGAGGAAACTGAGGCACACAGAAGTGAAGTGACTTGCCCAAAGTCACACAGCTGATAAGTGGCGGAGCTAGGATTCAAACCCACATCCTCTGACTCCAAAGCCCGTGCTCTTTCCACTGAGCCACGCTGCTTCTGCGTGAAATGAGGATTAAGACTGAACCCCATGTGGGACAGGGACTGTGTCCAACCGGATTAACTTGTATTTACCCCAGTTCTTAGTACAATGCTTGAACCATAGTAAATGCCTAATAAGTACCGGAAAAAAAAATCTTGTCCACATCCTGCCTATGGCCTGTAACTCCCTCTTCTTTCATAGCCTACAGTCCACCACTCTCCCCACCTTCTAAATCCTAAAATCACCTCCAAAGGAAGAGGATGTTCCTGATTAATCCCTTGTTTCCCCTATTCCCTCTCTCTTCTGTGTCACCTATGCATTTGGGTCTGCACCCCTTAAGCACTTGCTATTAAGTACCCAAAATGCATCTGTTTATTGTTATATTGTTCTCTCCCAAGCGCTTAGTACAGTTCTTTGTACACAGTAATCGCTCAATAAATACGATTGAATGAATGAATCCCCAGCCCCACTGCACTCAGGTAATAATAATAATAATAATAATGGTGGTATTTGTTAACCCCTCCTATGTGCAAAGCACTGTTCTAAGTGCTCAGGGGATACAAGGTGATCAGGTTGTCCCACGTGGGGCTCACAGTCTTCATCCCCATTTTACAGATGAGGGAACTTAGGCCCAGAGAAATTAAGTGGCTTGCCCTCGGTCACACAGCTGACAAGTGTGCTGGCAGAAGCAGCGTGGCTCAGTGGAAAGAACCCGGGCTTTGGAGTCAAAGGTCATGGGTTCAAATCTCACCCCTGCCAATTGTCAGCTGTGTGACTTTGGGCAAGTCACTTCACTTCACTGTGACTCAGTTTCCTCATCTGTAAAATGGGGGTGAAGACTGTGAGCATCCTGTGGGACAACCTGATCACATTGTACCCTCCCCAGCACTTCGAACAGGCTTTGCACATAGTAAGCGCTTAATACCAACATTATTATTATTATTCTTAAGTGGCGGAGCTGGGATTTGAACGCACGACCCACTCCCAAGCCCGTGCTCTTTCCACTGAGCCACACCACTTCCCCTGGAACATATCCTTATAGTCTCCTCTTTCCCCTATCTGTAAATTATGTTAATTTCTGCTCACCCTCTAGGCTGTAAATTCTCTGAGGTGGGGAATCCCATCTACCAACTCTAGTGTATTGCATTCCCCCAAGCACTTAGTAAAGTGCTCTGCACATGGTAAGCATTCAATAAATACCACTGATTGATGGATTGGTTGATTGGCTGAATGTTGACAACCCTTTCCATAGGCAGGGGCCAGAGAGGGGTAGTGGGTCATCACTGGGACAGTGTCTCCCTTCTCCCCTATGCTAACCTCAGTGGTGTATTTATTGGGCACCTACTGTGTGAAACACACTGGACTAAGCACTTGGAAAGTCCAACAGAAACAAAACCCACCTCTTTTGTCCTGAAGGAGCTGTCACTCTGTGGATGAGTCACCTCCAACTTAAAGTTTCATCTGTTTTTCTTTTTGCCACCTACAGTTTCCCTCCCCTCTTGCCTAGCTCCTGGTATGGCCAATGATCCTTGTTTTCCATGGATTGGTATGGCCACTGATCTCCATTTCTATAGGTCCATTCATTCGTTCATTCATTCAATCGTATTTATTGAGCGCTTACTATGTGCAGAGCACTGTACTAAGCACTTGGGAAGTACAAGTAGGCAACATATAGAGACGGTCCCTACCCGACAACGGGCTCACAGTCTAGAGGGGGAGGCAGACAACAAAACAAAACATGGAGATGGGTCAAAATCATCAGAACAAATAGAATTATAGCTATATGCACATCATTAACAAAATAAATAGAATACTAAATATGCACAAGTAAAATAGAGTAATAAATCTGTACAAATATATACAAGTGCTGTGGGGAGGGGAAGGAGGTAGGGTGGTGGGGGGATGAGGAGGAGGAGAGGAAAAAGGGGACTCAGCCTGGGAAGGCCTCCAGGAGCAGGTGAGCTCTCAGGGCTTTTCCCTGAATCCCACCAGGACTCTGGACACCTGTCTTCCCTCCTCACCTCAGCTTCTCCCTGGGATTTCCCTCCACAGCTACAGCCCACACCAGGACCCTCAGAAGGAGCAGAAGGAAAAGGGTTCATATTCAGAACTTGAAACTCAAGGCCAGAACTGGGTGTCTGGTGAGTATCCTGCAGGAATGGGCTGAGAAGGGGCAGCTGAGGGGCGGGCAGTTGGGTTGGCAGGGCGAACCAGACATCGGGAAGCCTTCTCAACTCTGGGGAAGAAGAGAAGGCAAATGGGTATGGAGATTCTGGATGCAGTAGAAAGAAGCTGGGAACAAGGTCAGTAGCGGGGATGGAGAATCAATCTGTTCATCTATCAGCAGTACTTAGTGAGCAGCTACTGTGTGCAAAGCACTGTGCTAAGTGTGGGGAAACTCCTCCCCTCCCCACATCAGGCAGACCACAGCACTCACCACATTCAAATCTCTCCTAAAATTCCACTTCTGACAATGAGCTTTCTCTAATTAATTCCCCAGCACCTCGAGCCAAATTATCTCTTCAGCCAACCCTAACGCTTATGACTTTATTTCCACCCTCCTTAGGACATGAACCCTCAATTGATTTCTTTTGACAATGTTGAAAATATCCTTGTTTGTCTCCCTCGTTAGAGCGCAAGCTACCTGTGGGCAGGAAATGTGCCACTTCATTATTCTGAATTCCCAATAACATAGCTCAGTGCACTGCACCAATGGAGCTCTCAATAAATGCTGCTGCTACTATTACTACTATTACTACTGCTGTCACTATTACTACTACTAATAATAATGGCACTTGTTAAGCGCTTACTATGTGCAAAGAACTGTTCTAAGTGCTGGGGGGGATAGAAGGTGATCGGGTTGTCCCACGTGGGGCTCACAGTCTTAATCCCCATTTTACAGATGAGGTAACTGAAGCTCAGAGAAGTTAAGTGACTTGCCCAAGGTCATACAGCAAACATGTTTTGGAGCCGGGATTAGAAACCATGACCTCTGATTCCCAAGCCCGTGTTCTTTTCCACTGAGCCACACTACTATAACTATCAGGGGAGAAGCAGCGTGGCTTAGGGGAAGAGCACGGGCTTGGGAGCCAGAGGACACAGGTTCTATTTCAGGCTCCGCCACTTGTCTGCTGTGTGACCTTGGGCGAGTCACTTAACTTCTCTGTGCCTCAGTTACCTCATCTGTAAAATGGGGATTAAGATTGTGAGCTCCACGTGGGACAGCCTGATTACTTTTTATTTACCTCAGTGCTTAGAACAGTGCTTGGCACATAGTAAGCGCTTAACAAGTACCATAATGATAATAATAATAATAATTATAAAACATCATTCTTCTTCCTGCTCAATTAATCAATGACATTTATTGAAGGCATTGTGTCTGCCAACTCAATGGTATTTATAATAATGATGGCATTTGTTAAGCACTTACTATGTGCAAAGCACTGTTCTAAGCGCTGGAGAGAATACATGGGGGCACTGTTCTAAGCACTGGAGAGAATACAAGGTGATCACGTTGTCCCACGTGGGGCTCACAGTCTTAATCCCCATTTTACAGATGAGGTAACTGAGGCACAGAGAAGTGAAGTGACTTGCCCAAAGTCACACAGCCGAGAAGCGGTGGAGTCGGGATTAGAACCCATGACCTCTGACTCCCAAGCCCGTGCTCTTTCCACTGAGCCACGCTGGGCAGAACACTGTACTAAGCACTTGGAAGGGTACAATACAACAGAATTGGTAGACACATTCCCTGCCTACCACAACCTTGCAGTCTAGAGGGGAGACCGATGTTAAAATAAATTTTGGTTACTTAAGTGCCAGGGTGCTGAGGGTGTCCCCTCTCATGATCACATCTGAAGAGTTTCTAGTTCTTTACCAGTCTCGGCTATGGGAGGAAGAGTCCAGCAGAGGCCTACCCATTCCATTCCTAGCTTGGCCAGTGACTAGCAAGTGGAAGGCAATCTGCTACAAGTCAAAACTCCCTTGTGCTGGGCAGCAGCGGCCTGGGAGAGAGTAGAGGGTGGAGACTGAAGTTTACTGCACAGACGGAGGCAGTGAGACGCCACTTCCATATTTTTACCAAGAAAGCTTGATCCATATTTTACAGTTGAGGAAACTGAAGCCCAGGGAAGTTAAATGACTTGCTCAAGGTCACCCAGCAGGCAAAGGTCAGGGCTGGGATTAGAATTCAAAGTCCTCTGACTCTAAGGCCCGTATTCTTTCCATTAGGCCATGCTGCTCCCCTAAGTGACGAGAAAAGCTACAGGAATTAGTGCGTAGGTACTGGGGTTCATTAGATGGGTACATAAGTGCCCCCTAAAATGGGCAGAGAACCGAGGGGAGCTCAGACTGTTATCCACTGGCCCCAACTCTCTTCTGTGGATGTAGAGGCTCTGCATCATACAGTAGACGCTCAGTACATACCTTTGACTGGTTAGGGGAACACTTCCTCGATCCATTTGTCAGAGATGCCAGGGCCCAGCCACTGGAGACAATGCAGACTCTATTGCACCCAGACAGCACAACAGATCATGAAACTCAGTTCTGGTCAGGGCTGGGGCCAAGTTTGGTACATGGAGGGGAGAGGAGAGGAGGGATAGTCCCTTCTTGGCCAATAGGAAGGAGGGATGAGAACAAAGTGAGCACTGAAAATGGTGAAAGGATTGAAAAAATCAGCCCCATGAGATGACTAAAGGACTTGGATTTTTTTAGGAAAATTTTTTTCTCCTCAAGAGGAGAAAAAGAGGACTTCCTGGTTGTGGGGTTGTTTGGGTCGTAATTAAGAGGATGTGACTCACTGAATTGTACCTCCATTGATGACACAGTGAGAAGAAATGGTCTCCACATGCAGCAGGGGAGATTTAGGTTAGTCAGCAGGAGAACTTTCCTGTGGTAAAGGTGGTAGAGAAGCAGTGTTGCTTAGTGGTTAGAGCCTGGGCCTGGCATCAGAAGGATCTGGGTTCTAATTCTGGTTCTGCCACATGCCTTCTGTGTGACCTTGGGCAAGTCACTTAACTAGTCGGTAAAGACAGAGGAGCCAGCGGGGCCAGTTTGGGTGAGGGGTGGCCACTGGCAGCCCCAGGAGGGCTTGGGAATGCGTCAAAACCTATTAGCTTGTATAATAATAATAATGATGACGATGTTTGTTAAGCGCTTACTATGTGCACATAGTAATAATACCATAGTCCTTCCCAGACTGAGCCCCCTCCCTCCTCTCCCCCTCCTCCCCATCTCCATCCCCCCCCGCCTTACCTCCTTCCCTACCCCACAGCACCTGTATATATGTATATATGTTTGTACGGATTTATTACTCTATTTATTTATTTATTTTACTTGTACATATTCTATTTATATTATTTTGTTAATATGTTTTGTTTTGTTGTCTGTCTCCCCCTTCTAGACTGTGAGCCCACTGTTGGGTAGGGACCGTCTCTATATGTTGCCAACTTGTACTTCCCAAGCACTTAGTACAGTGCTCTGCAAACAGCAAGCGCTCAATAAATATGATTGAATGAATGAATGAACTTCTCTGGGCCTCAGTTACCACAACTGTAAAATGGGGATTCATTCATTCATTCAATCGTATTTATTGAGCACTTACTGTATGCAGAGCACTGAACTAAGTGCTTGGGAAGTACAAATCGGCAACAGAGACGGTCCCTACCCAACAACGCGACAGGGGGACAGCGACTGCATCCAACCTGATTAACTTATATCAACTCCAGTGTTCAGATCTTGTCACATAGTAAGTGCTTACCATGAATGGTAATTATTACTTTGGATCTGGGGTAGGGGGAGTGTAGAAAGTCCTGACTCTAGGGTAAGCCTGGCCAGCATTTGGGAGGAGGCTGAGAAGGACTCTGGTCCAATTCTGTCTCCAGACCCACAGCTGGACTGCTTCACTCTCAGCTCTTGTTGTTGCTTCCTTTTCTCCCACCCACAGAGCATTGGTGGGTTTTTCCAGTTTGTTTTTGTGTTTCTAATAGTTCTGTTTTTCCCTCAACCTTCCCCTTCCTAGCCACCCCCACCAAGGTCCTCAGCTCCTCAAAAGTCTAGAAAATATAAGTATTAAATCAGGATTCCTGAACTATGTCCCTTCACTAATGGAAAGCCATCCAGCTCTGCCCCACCAATGGAAAAGCATCCAATCCCGTTCTCTAGACTGTGAGCCTGTTGTGGGCAGAGGTTGTCTCTCTTTGCTGTATTGTACTTTCCAAGAGCTTAGTACAGTGCTCTGCACACAGTAAGTGCTTAATAAATATGATTGAATGAATGAAAACCACCCAGAATTCCCAGTCAGTGGAAAAGCACCCAGCTCCTCCCCCTACACTCCAAAGAAAAGGAAGACCACCCAATTCCCCTACCAAAGGAAAGCCATTCAACACCCCTACCCATGGAAGACCATCCAATGCCCCTACCAAAGGAAAACCATACAGTTCCCCAGCCAATGGAAAAGTACCCAGTTCCTCCCCAACCCTCCAAAAAAAGATCATTGAATACCCCTACCAATGGAATACCAACCAATACCCCTATCAGTGGAAGACCATCCAATGCCCCTGCCAAAGGAAAGACATCCAACAACCCTATCAATTGAAGACCATCCAATACTTCAACTAAAGGAAAAACCATCCAATAACCCTACCAATGGAAGACCATCCAATTCCCCTGCCAAAGGAAAGCCATCCAACACCCCTACCAATGGAAGAACATCCAATACTTCAACTAAAGGGAAAACCATCCAGTAACCCTACCAATGGAAGACCATCCAATTCCCCTGCCGAAGGAAAGCCATCCAACACCCCTACCAATGGAAGACCAGCCAATACTTCAACTAAAGGGAAAACCACCCAATAACCCTACCAAAGGAAAGGCATCCAATACCCCTACTGATGGAAGACCTTCCAAGAACCCTACCAATGGAAGACCATTTGAACCCCCGACCTTCAACCTCTCTGTCCCTGTCTGGTCCTGCAGGATCTCTGCCTGCTGGGATCCAGGCAGAAGGGTCCCGATGGCTGAGATCAGGGAGGATGAGGATCTGTCACGAGGCAGAAGTTTCCTGGATGCTCCACAGACATCAAGTCTCTGCCTCGGGCTTAGCTCTGGGACTGGGGCTGGGCCCGGGCCGAGAGGAGGAATTGGGTTTCACCTCACTGCTCCTGGTTCCTTAAGCATCACCTGCCGCTGGAGGCTCTGACCTTGAATAAACCAGACCTGCTCAGGTTCCTGCCCAATGGGGGATGGGTGACCTTGTGACTCCCAGCAAATCCTGAATTAATTAATCACAGAAATCTGCCGGGTGCATGAACAGCCTGTTTCATTTGATTTTTGGTGAGCATCGGAGGGATTAGGGCAGGCGGGAGGTGGGGCAGCATAACAAGTGTCTCAGCTTTCACCTTCAGGAGAAACCCAAACTCTCCCCCAGCCATTTCCCATTCGCAACAATCCCTTGTTCTTACAAGCTGCATTATCAGCGGCAATCTTGTGGGGGACGGAGGGGTGGTGGGGATGGCAGGAGAGCAGGGGGACCAACCCGGCGACGCAGCCTGGCTCCAGGAGCCACAGGCTCTGCAGATTTGGTCTGCCCCACCCAGCTCTTTCCTCACCTGGTCCCTGAGAAGGATGTAAGGAGCAGGGCAGAGAAGCAGTATGGTGTAGTGGATAGAGCATAGGCCTGGGAGTTGGAAGGTCATGGGTTCTAATCCCAGCTCCACCACTTGTCTGCTGAGTGACTCCGGGCAAGTCACTTCACTTCTCTGGGCCTCAGTTCCCTCATCTGTCAAATGGGGATTGAGACTGGGAGCCTCGTGTGGGATAATAATAATAATAATAATTTTGGTATTTGTTGTATGTGCAAAGTGCTGTTCTAAGCGCTGGGGAGGATACAAAGTGATCAGGTTGTCCCATGTGGGGCTCACAATCTTAATCCCCATTTTACAGATGAGGTAACTGAAGCACAGAGAAGTTAAGTTAAGTTTAGGGAAGCAACGTGGCTCAGTAGAAAGAGCCCGGGCTTTGGAGTCAGGGGTCATGGGTTCAAATCCCAGCTCCACCACATGTCTGCTGTGACACCTTGGGTAAGTCACTTAACTTCTCTGAGCCTCAGTTACCTCATCTGTAAAATGGGGATTAAGACTGTGAGCCCAGCATGGGACAACCTCCTCACCTTGTATCCCCTCCCAGTGCTTAGAACAGTGCTTTGCACATAGTAAGCGCTTAACAAATACCATTACTACTATTAAGTGACTTGCCCAAAGTCACACAGCTGACAAGCAGCCGAGCTGAGATTTGAACCCATGACCTCTGACTCCCAAGCCCATGCTCTTTCCACTGAGCCACACTGCTTCGCTAACTGTGCACACAGAGTACAGTACTAAGTGCTTGGGAAAGGACAGTATAACAATATGATGGGCATATTCATTCATTCATTCAATCGTATTTATTGAGCGCTTACTGTATGCAGAGCACTGTACTAAGCACTTGGGAAGTACAAGTTGGCAACATAGAGAGACGGTCCCTATCCAACAGTGGGCTCATAGTCTAGAAGATTCTCTGACCACAATGAGCTTACAATCTAAAGGGGCTGGGTGTGTCCAGCGAGGGGCTAAGGGTGTCCAGAGAGGGGCAGGGGGTGCCCAAAGAGGGGCTAATAGAGTCCAGAGAAGGACAGAAGGTGTCAATAGAAGGACAGGGGGATAGGGACCATGTCCAAACTGATTGGGAGGCCTTCCCAGACTGAGCCCCCTCCTTCCTCTCCCCTTCCTCCCCCTCTCCATCCCCCCACCTTACCTCCTTCCCTTCCCCACAGCACCTGTATATATGTATATGTGTTTGTATGTATTTATTACTCTATTTATTTATTTTACTTGTACATATCTATTTATTTTATTTTGTTAATATGCTTGGTTTTGTTCTCTGTCTCCCCCTTCTAGACTGTGAGCCCACTGTTGGTTAGGGACCGTCTCTATATGTTGCCAACTTGTACTTCCCAAGTACTTAGTACAGTGCTTTGCACACAGTAAGTGTTCAATAAATATGATTGATTGATTGATTGATTACCGTGTATTTACCCCAGAACTTAGAACAGTGCTTGGCACATAGTAAACACTTAACAAGTACCAGAATAATAATTATTATTATTATTAGAGAAGGGTTCTGACCAGCCAGGACCCCACTGCTGGGTGTCTCAGCTGCCGGCTTTGCTTCCCACCATGTTGTAAAGGTTGCTGGGGGGGGTGTCCAGAGAGTCAATTGATCGATCAATTAATTGCATTTATTGAGCGCTTGTTGCACACAGAGCACTGTACTAAGCGCTTGGGAAAGGACAGCATAACAATATGATGGATGCATCCTCTGATCGCAATGAACTTACAATCAAAAGGGGCTGGGGGTGTCCAGAGAGGGGCAGGGGGTGTCCAGAGAGGGGCAGAGGGTGCCCGGAGAGGGGCCGATAGAGTCCAATGAAGGACAGAAGATGTCAATAGAAGGACAGGGGGAATCCAGAGAGGGGCAGGGGCATCATCCATAGAGGGGTAGAGGGAGCCCAGAAGTGGGCATTCAGAGAGGGGTGGGGGCCTTCTAGCATTTTCTGTCAGGGGCACCTTCCTCCTCCAAAAGGCTCATTTATGTTTCTCCCCCCTCTATTGCTCCCTTCTCTGAACCTGAGAGGGTCATGCTCTCTTGACCTTGCTTTGAGCAAATATAACTGAGCCTGGTCAGTCCTAAGGAGTCCACCACCTTCAGGTCAGGCGTCCTCTCTCTTCTGACCTTGACCTTCCTGTGGGAGAGCCTCTGCCCTTACTAATTCATTCATTCAATCGTATTTATTGAGCACTTACTGCGTGCAGAGCACTGTACTAAGCGCTTGGAAAGTACAAGGTGGCAACATAGAGACAGTCCCCACCCAACAGCAGGCTCACAGACAACAAAGCAAAACATGTGGACAGGTGTCAAGTCATCAGAACTAATAGAATTAAAGCTAGATGCACATCATTAATCAATCCACAGATCAAATACCATTGATGAATGCCAGCAGAGAGCAGGGTGTATTGGAGATTAGGCCCACAGTGAGTCTAATGCAATTAGCAAACACACTGGAGATGGGATGTTGTCAGTCTGGCTTTGGGGTACAGTATTATTACCTTATTACATCATGGTGGGCTTCCTGGAAGAGGTGGACTTTAAGATGCATTTTGTCCAAAGCATGCACATAGCTTATATCAGTCAGTCAATCAATCAGTGTTATTTTTTGAGCTGTTACTGTGACTAAGCGCTTGGGAAAGTACAATACATCAGAGTTGGTAGACACTTTCCCTGCCCACAAGGAGCTTACATTTTACATGAGGATGTTGGCATACCTGATTGTGGATGTAAGCGCACCTGGCTTTGTGATTGCCCAGGCACTTGGCCTAAATCTCCCCAGCCCCATTAGGGAAAAGATTCCATCTGAAATGTGCTTTCTGAATTTTCCCTCCAGCTCTATGCTTGGGATTAAATGACCCTGCTGACAGCCCTATTCCCCTGCACCCATACCCCTAAAATACGTGGCACGCTAACAGGACGGAGTGCCAATTTGATAGGTTTCCTTCTCAGCATCAAATGAGCCATACAGGCCAGGGGGAGGGCAGATAGGAAAAAAAAAAGAATTATGCCTGTGCTTATTTCAAAACTAGCTTCCTCTAATGGAGTTTTAATGCAATGTTTTTTGGTGTATTTCTGACCAAATTCCTCACTCCGTGTCCAGGTCGCCTTCCTTCCTGCCGGGAGGTTAGGGGGGCTGGGAGCCTACGTCCCCCCTGAACTGCCCAGAGGTGGGATGGGGTTGTCTCTGGGACACAAGATCACGGTGATGGGGGTTGGTGGTGGTGGGGGTGAGGAGGGGGAGACTTTCCCCGACACGGTCTGGTCTCTTTTGCGTCCAGTGGTGGTAAGAACCGGGGAAGGGAGGGAATGCACTGGATGTCCTCACTGCAAAAGAGCTGCCGGCTGTCTTGAGCACGCAGAAAGCCAGGCCATTGTGGCTCCTGAAAAGACAGGGATTTGGCCCTGCGATACAGTGGGAGACAGAGCGAGGCTTTATTATATTTCCTTTTTAATTACATTTTCATCAGCAGAGCCACAAGTGGAGCTTTTGTTGCTGTCACCTCAGGAGGGGCTGTCAGCTTAGGCAGAGCTCTGTGGGGGGCATGGAAGGGTGGGGGTGGGGTCACGGGGGAGCTGCATGGAAGCCACTTCCATTCACCCCCACGACCCAGCACGGTAACAAAGCTCCTGGGGCAGGTGGGGCGGGGAGGCCGGGGCTGTGGCTGAGGGAGGGAGGGAGGAGCTGAGCTGGAGCTCTGAGGAGAATGTCCCTCCACCGAGAATGTGGGTTGGTCCAAGTGTTACCCTCACGAAGGAGGAGGGACGGACGGACGGGAGGAGATGGAGTGGGCAGTCAGCCCTCCAGCTCCGAACGGCTGCTTTAACTCCTTTCTGCGCAGGGTCCAGAGATCGGGTTTGGTTGGGAGGTTCCAAGGACCTGGGCCAGACACTGGCCAACCCTGAGCCCCAACTCACCTGAACCCACTAGGCCAGGCACTCCTGAGCCGTCTAGGTTGGGCACAGCTCAATCCCCTTGACAACCACTCTAGGCGGGGTTGCCTTTCAGACAAACCCATTTGTCGACTTACAGCTGTTAGAATTTGGAGCCCCCAAGGTGGGCCGGAGGGTCTTCCCCCTGTGGGATCCAGTCGAGAAGAAGACCGGATCCCCTCCACTCTCTAGGGCTTGATCAGGAGTTTCCCAGCTTTCAGAGACAAGGAGGTGGTGTGGTGCGGGGGAATGTCCCTGGGCTGGGATCCCCAGACACATGGGATCTAATAATAATAATAATAATGGTATTTGTTAAGCACTTACTATGTGCAAAGCACTGTTCTAAGCGCTGAAGGGAGGTACAAGGTGATCAGATTGTCCCATGTGGGGCTCACAGTCTTAATCCCCATTTTACATATGAGGGAACTGAGGCACGGTGAAGTGACTTGCCCAAAGTCACACAGCTGACAAGCTGTGGAGCTGGGATTAGAACCCAAGTCCTCTGACTCCCAAGCCTGGGCTCTTTCTTTGGGGGTCCGCCACCTCAGGCCCTGGGGCCTCAGTTCCCAGAGGCCTTGGAGATTCCAAGATGAAGCTCCCAGCTCCATTCCTCCTCCCTCTCTAAACCCTCTCTGGGTAGGGAATGTGTCTGTTCATTGCTTTCAAGTGCTTAGTACAGTGCTCTGCAGACAGTGAGCATTCAATAAATACAATTGACTGACTGGGATCTGCTGACTGGTCTGCTTTGGGACCTTGGGCAAGTTACTTAACTTCTCTGTGCCTCAGTTCCCTCAACTGTAAAATGGGGATTAAGACTGTGAGCCTATGTGGGACAGGGACTGTGTCCAACCTGATTAGCTTGTATCTACTCCAGTGCTTAGAACCATGCCTGCACATAATAAGCACTTAACAAATACCATTATTATTATTATTATCATTATTATCTGCTACCGCGATGCAGGTGATCCTGCCTGGTCTTACTGAGAATACATAGACCCCAACTCAGTGTGGCTTAGTAGATAGAAAACAGGCCTAGGAGTCAGAAGAACCAGGGTCCAAAGAAACTAGAGAAGCAGCGTGGCTTCGTGGTAAGAGCCCGGGCTTGGGAGACAGAGGATGTGGGTTCTAATCACGCTCCTCCACTTGTCTGCTATGTGACCTTGGGCAAGCCACTTAACTTCTCTGGGCCTCAGTTACCTCATCTGTCAAATGGGGATTAAGACTGTGAGCCCCACGTGGGACAACCTGATGACCTTGTCAACCTTAGAACAGTGCTTGGCATGTAGTAAGCACTTAACAAATACCATTATTATTATTATTATTAATCCCTGCTCTGCCACTTGTCTGCTTTTTGACCTTGAGCAAGCCACTTCACTTCTCTGGGTCTTATTTTATAATAATGATAATAGCATTCATTCATTCATTCAATCATATTTACTGAGCGCTTACTGTGTGCAGAGCACTGTACTAAGCACTTGGGAAGTACAAGTTGGAAACATACAGAGACGGTCCCTACCCAACAACAGGCTCACAGTCTAGAAGGGGGAGACAGACAACAAAACAAAACATGTGAACAGGTGCCAAGTCATCAGAATAAATAGAAGTATAGCTAGATGTACATCATTAACAAAATAAAATAAATAAAATAGTAAATATGTACAAGTAAAATAGAGTAATAAATCTGTACAAACAAGCATTTATTAAATGCTTACTCTGTGCAAAGCACTGTTCTAAGCGCTGGGGAGGTTACAAGGTGATCAGGTTGTCCCACGGCGGGCTCACAGTCTTCTTCCCCATTTTACAGGTGAGGTAACTGAGGCACAGAGAAGTGAAGTGACTTGCCCAAAGTCACACAGCTGGCAATTGGCAGAGTCGGGATTTGAACCCATGACCTCTGACTCCAGAGCCCGTGCTCTTTTCATTGAGCCACGCTGCTTCTCTAAGGAGTTCTCATCAGCCGCAGGGCCCTGCCAGCAGAGCAGGGGCCTACGCAGACAGAGGAATGAACCATGGCCTCAGGATCGTATCTGGTGACCGAAGGTGATGGCTAAGGCAGAACTGGAGCTGTATGGGGCCTTGCTCAGAAAAAAACCCTGGCTTTAGGGGCAGACGATCTCTCACTGACCTTTCTGACCATCATAGTCATCCCCTCAGTGCCCTGCTTTCCATGCCCGGAACCCAAATCTGGAGCAAGCCACTTAGGCTCCTTGCAAAGGCTTCTGAGTAGGGGGAGAGGAGAATTTCTCTGGCCATGGCCACCCTACCTGGACAGATCCACAAAAGGGACCACGAGGTCCTAACAGCTGTGAGTGAAGAAAGGCCATCCGTGCCCCAGCCCGGCACTTGGACTGTCTGAAGTAAAAGACCCCAGAAGCCAAACTTCCTAATCTGTTCTGTCTGCGCCGCTCCCGTCTCTCTGTGGAGAGGGAAGCAGCTGCTGTTTTGCTAAAAATTTGCACGGGTACTTAGGACCAAAGGCTGGAATGAAGAGGTTAAAATGTTTCTCATTTCTCTGCCCGCGGTCACCCACTCTGGTAATCCCTCCACCCCAAGTGAAGAGTTCAGTGGCGGCGGCGATGGTGGCGGTGTGTTTCAGCTGTCTCTCCCAAGCCCGCGGGCTCGCCGGACGGTCAGCCCCTGTCACTCAGTTCTGCCCCAGCCTCAGGCCCGCCTGCCCCTTTGGCTGCAGACTCGGGAGCATTCCCTCCGAAAATCCGGCCGACAGATGAAGAGCAGGAAGCCAGCCAGGTTCCCATGGCAAGAGCTCTCGGAAGAGCAGGCGGCTCTTCCTGATGCTGCCCTGGCTGGGACCGTGGGGCGGGGCTGTGTCGGGCACCAGCTCTGGGAACTTCTCTGGAGCCTGGCCCAACCTCGGCGTAGGGTCCTTCTGCCCCTAAACCGCCCCCCGCCCTGCCACCTCTGCTATATCTGGGATTCAACCACTGCCACATCTGGGATTCAATATGGCCTAGTGGGCAGAGCATGGGCCTGGGAGTAAGAAGGACCTGGGTTCTAATCCTGCCTCCACCTCTTTTCTGCTGCTGTTGGGTGACCTTGGGCAAATCGCTTCACTTCTCTGGGCCTCAGTTGCCTCATTTGTAAAATGGGGATTAATAATAATAATAATGGTGACATTTGTTAAGCGCTTACTATGTGCAAAGCACTGTTCTAAGCGCTGGGGGGGGATACAAGGTGATCAGGTTGTCCCACCTGGGGCTCACAGTCTTAATCCCCATTTTACAGATGAGGTAACTGAGGCACAGAGAAGTTAAGTGACTTGCCCAAAGTCACACCGCTGACAAGCGGCGGAGCCGGGTTTTGAACCCATGACCTCCGACCCCCAAGTCCGTGCTCTTGAGAAGCAGCGTGGCTCACTGGAAAGAGCCCAGGCTTTGGAGTCAGAGGTCATGGGTTCAAATCCCGGCTCCGCCAATTGTCAGCTGGGTGGCTTTGGGCAAGTCACTTAAACTTCTCTGTGCCTCAGTTACCTCATCTGGAAAATGGGGATTAAGATTGTGAGCCCCAGGTGGGACAACCTGATCACCTTGTATCCTCCCCAGCACTTAGAACTGTGCTTTGCACATAGTAAGCACTTAACAAATGCCATCATCATTATTATTATTATTTCCTCTAAGCCATGCTGCTTCTCATTAAGCAGTCTTCTGGGAGCCCCACATAGGACAAGGACTGTGTCCAATCTGATTAGCTTGTATCTAACCCGTTGCTTAGAACAGCGCCTGGTACATAGTAAGCACTTAACAAATACCATTAAAAAACAAAACTAAACTAAAAAAACCCAAATACCACAATTATTATTATTACTGTTATTAGACACAAGTTAATCAGGCCAGTTACAGTCCCTGTCCCACATGGGGATTACAGTCTAAGTAGGAGGGAGAACAGGTATTGAATCCCCATTTTACAGTTGCAGAAACTGGAGAATGGAGCAGTTTAATGACTTACCCGAGGTCACACGGCAGGCAAGGGACTAGAACCCAGGTCTTTTGTTTCCCAAGCTCATGCTCTATCCACTAGGACTCACTGCTTCTGTCTTCCTATTGATCACCACATACACCCCCAAGTTTCCACTCTTCAATGCATCTTTCCCTCCAGCCAAACAAGCCATCTCTCCCTCTGTCTCTCCCACACCCAACCCAATGCCTTCTCGCTTGCCTTTCCCTCACTTCAAACTCCCTTCCAAGGTATATCTACCCCTTCCTTTCCTTCAACATCCACTTCCAAGGCTACCTATAACCACTTCCCAGGCTCCCTCCCTCAGGGAGGATGTCCCCTGGCCACTGTATCGAACATACTGGGCCTCTGGGAACTGACTTTCCAGTGGGGTTCAAGTAAGCGTTCAGGGATCAGTCTCTTTTCAGATCTGGTTTTTCTTACCTTATATTTACCCCAGTGCCTAGAACAGAGCTTGAAATATAGCAAGTGCTTAACAAAAAACATAAAAAAAGAGGCTTCTGATGAAATGAGAGAGTCGGTCAAAATCGCGGTTGAGAAAGGTGACTTTAACTAAGGATTCTGGCCTATCTGAAGTGGATGGACTTTGGAAGTTGGGAGGTGCTGGCTAGAAGTAATAGTGATAATAGGAGTAGTAGTAGTAGTAGTAGAGAAGCAGCGTGGCTCAGTGGAAAGAGCACGGGCTTTAGAGTCAGAGGTCATGGGTTCAAATCCCGGCTCTGCCAATTGTCAGCTGTGTGACTTTGGGCAAGTCACTTAACTTCTCTGTGCATCAGTTCCCTCATCTGTAAAATGGGGATTAAGATTGTGAGCCCCACATGGGACAACCTGATCACCTTGTATACCCCAGCGCTTAGAACAGTGCTTTGCACATAGTAAGCGCTTAACGAGTACCATCATTATTATTATTTTTAGTTGTATTTGTTGTGCGTCCACTTGGGAGCTACAGATAAAAGAAGTGATAAATTTCCTGCCCACAAGAAGCTTACTCTCTAGTCGTTGCTGTTGAGTTGTATCCAACCCATAGCGACGTCATGGACATATCTCTCCCAGAACGCCTCACCTCCATCTGTAATCATATCCATAGAGTTTTCTTGGGAAAAATATAGAAGTGGTTTACCATTGCCTCCTTCTGCGCAGTAAATGAGCCTCTGTCCTCGACTCTGTCCCATGGCTCTGCTGCCCAGCACAGGTGAATTTTGAGTTGTAGCAGATTGCCTTCCACTCACTAGCCTCTGCCCAAGCTAGGAATGGAATGGGTAGTCCTCTGCTTGACTCTCCCTCTTGTAGTCGAAACTGGTAAAGGACTGGAAACTCTCCAGGTGAGACTCTGAGAGGGTACTCTCTAGTTAGGGAAAGAAATATAGAAATGCTTTCAATTAGGCTAGTCAAAATATATGATTGAATGAGCATATATTTATGACAACTGAGGATAGGTATAAATGAATTCCCAAGTGCTGGAGTTGAATTCATTCATTCATTCATTCATTCAATTGTATTTATTGAGTGCTTATTGTATGCAGAACACTGTACTAAGAGCTTGGAAAGTACAATTCAGCAATAAAGAGAGACAATCCCTGCCCACAAAAGGCTTACATGATAGGTTTAGATAGTTCAGGGTGTTGAAAAATTATCTGAGCAAGGCTTTGTAGAGATGATGGGATTTTAGGAGGGATTGGAATGGGTGTGGGGGGATGCTGTGGTCTTTAAGAAGTTGTGAGGGAGGCAATCCTATCTCTGGCTTTGAGTTGGCTTTGAGTAGGAAATGGAAGTATCGGGGGAGAATTGGCAGGACTTGGATGAGGAAGGAGAAGAAGAATGAGGAGTTGAAGGCAACTCCAAGGGTCTGTGTGGGGAGGCAGGGCTACCTCCACCAGAGGTCCAGAAGCAGAAGGGGGAGGAGAATGAGATTCCAGAAAACAAGGAGGAGTTTGTTATGAGGAGGAAAAAGGATGCTGCAACACTTTAAGGAGCCTGATTCTACCCACTCCTATGGGGAGGAGGCACTGACCATTGGACTCCTTTTCTGTTCCAGTGACTCCACCTCTCACCCCTCAATGGTCAACAAACCTCAAGACTTCCAAACGCTGAACACAGAGGGTTTCCTAGTTTCACTGAGGACTGACAAAGTGGGAATATACTTGATAATAATAATTAAAAAAATGGTGGTATTTATGAAGTGCTTACTATGTGCCAAGCACTGTGCTAAGCACTAGGTCAGATACAAGATAATCACATCAGACCCAATCCCACATGGGGCTCACAATCTAAGTAGCGGGGAGAATAGGCATTGAATCCACAGTTTACAGAGGAGGAAACTGAGGCACACAGGTTAAGTGACTTGTCCAAGGTCACAAGTCAGGCAAGTGGAAGACCTGTCACATGCTCTTCCTCTAGGCTTTCAGTAGAGGCACAACTGAGAAACTGTGTAACTGAGAGGCTGGGATGAGTGTGGTAATAATAATAATAATAATAGCATTTATTAAGTGCTTACTATGTGCAAAGCAGTGTTCTAAGCACTGGGGAGGTTACAAGGTGATCAGGTTGTCCCACGGGGGGCTCACAGTCTTAATCCCCATTTTACAGATGAGGTAACTGAGGCACAGAGAAGTTAAGTGACTTGCCCAAAGTCACACAGCTGACAACTGGCAGTGGATTCTCCTTCACGGAGGCCAACACCATTAGGCTCACCAACAGTATTTTCTGAGGCCTATGGAGTATTTGTGCTAGCAGAAAAAGCCATAAAATGTACCCTCTGGTAGTTTATAATCCGATATGGGATGCAAAGGACACTAATTGCCAGATGCTTAATAGGTAAAAAGACCTGCATTGTACTCTGCTAAGCGCTTAGTAGAGAGCTGTGCACACAGCAAACACTCAACAAATACCACTGAAAGAAAAACCAATCATCACTTTAATCACTTCCTTCCTGTAAGAGCTCATTTTAAGAGAAGCAGTGTGCCTAGTGGATAAAGTGTGGGCCAAGTCAGAAGGACCTGGGTTCTAATCTCAGCTCTGTCACATGTCTCCTGGGTGGCCTTGGGCAAGTCAATTAACTTCTGTGTGCCTTGGTTACCTCATCTGTAAAATGGAGATTAAGAGTGTGAGCCCAGTGTGGGAAAAGGACTGTGTCCAACCTGATTAACTTGAATCTACCCCAATGCTTAGAACAGTGCTTGGCAAATAGTAAGCACTTAATAAGTACCATAATTATTATATACTATAATAACTCCATATATACCATATATACCTCCATTATATACCATATATACTTCCATTATATACCATAATGCATCCTCCCCACAGGAGTTGGTGGAATCAGTCTCCATAAAGTGTTGCAGCATATACCATAATTATTATTGTTATTATTATTATCATTAATAAAACACTTTAGTACAGTGCTGGCCTCCCAGTAAATGCTCAGTGAGAGCCACTGATTGACAAAAAGTGTGAGAGATTGGGGCAGGGAGCCATGAGAAAGGTTCATTTGGGAAAAACAAACTGGAGTGTAGCAGGTGTAGACAATGGATACTTAGTTAAGAGGAAGACAACGGAGAGAGAGCTTTGAAGTCAATAATTAGGAAGTCATGTGGTTTACCCTTCTCAGGATCACACCTGGAGAGTTTCCAGTCCTCTACCAGTCTCCACTACAAGAGGGAGAGTCAAGGAGAGGCATACTCATTCTATTCCTAGCTTGGGCAGTGGATGGTGAGTGGAAGGTAATCTGCTACGAATCAAAACTCAGTGTTCTGCACACAGTAAGTGCTCAACAAATGCGATTGAATGAATGGGAGAGAGTCGAGAGTGGAAACTCAAGTTTACTGCGTGGAAAGAGGCAATGGTAAGCCACTTCCGTATTTTTACTAAAAAAGCTCTAAGATTTAGGTGGGGCATTCTGGAAGAAATGTGTCCATGGTGTTGTTATGGGTTGGAGATGACTCAGTGGCCTAAGACAGAATGCACTGCATGTAGTATGTGCTTAATAAATGCCATAAAAAAGACAAGATGTGGCTTAGTGGATAAATAAATGTCATCATTATTATTATTATAAATACGTGTCTGGGTTCCAGAGAACCTGGGTTCTAATCCTGCCTCTGCCACCTGCCTGTTGGGTAACCTTGGGCAAGATACCTAACTTTTTCGTGCCTTAGAGAACTCAACTGCAAAGTGGGAATTCAATTTCTGTTCTCCTTCCTACTTGACTGTGAGCCCCATGTGGGAAAGGGATGGCGTTGGACCTGGGTAACTTACTTCTACCCCAATGCTTAGAGCAGTTTTGCTTCATAGTAAGCATTTAAGAAATACCATAAAGGGGGAGTTCTTGTTTTATGTGAAAATGAAGGGGTGACCTTTGTTGTTGTTGTTTTGAGGAAGGGAGGGATGTGTTCCGAATGGCTTATTCAGAAGGCAGAAGTGCAGCTGTCTGTAGTAGTGAATGAACGGAGAAAGACTTGAGGTGAGGACCAGCAGAAGGGAACTGCTAATTGCAGGGAAGCAGCACAGGTTTGGGAGTCAGAGCTCATAGGTACAAATCCCAACTCCACCACTGATCAGCTGTGTGACTTTGGGCAAGTCATTTAACTTCTCTGATCCTCAGTTCCCTCATTTGTAAAATGAGGATTAAGACTGTGAGCAACCCATGGGACAACCTGATCACCTTGTAACCTCCCCAGTGCTTAGAACAGTGCTTTGTACATAGTAAGCACTTAATAAATGTCATTGTTATTATTATAGTAATCTAGCTGGGAGCTGGAGAGGCTTTGCACCAGGCTGCAGGCTATAAGAGTGAAGAGGAAGACCTTGGGTGAGTCACTTAAACTCTCTGGGCCTCAGTTTCCTCATATGTAATTTAGGGATAGTGGTAACTGCCTCTCCCTACCTCAAGGGATGTTGGGAGGATCAAATGAGACAAAAT
The DNA here is from genome assembly GCF_015852505.1 of Tachyglossus aculeatus. Taxonomy (NCBI): domain Eukaryota; kingdom Metazoa; phylum Chordata; class Mammalia; order Monotremata; family Tachyglossidae; genus Tachyglossus; species Tachyglossus aculeatus. The sequence continues at coordinate 36,362,889 of NC_052070.1, read as the reverse complement.
AAGTGAAAAGGCTTTGGAATAATAAAGGACTATACAAGAAGCATGGCACTTGTAATAATGTAATTGTAATAACCAATCAGTCAGTTATTTATGGTTGAATGCTTATTGTGTGGAGAGCACTGTACTAAGCACTTAGGGGAGTACAATAAAATATGTGGTCATAAATGTTTCCCTCAAGGCGCTTGCAATCTTGTTGGGGGCGAAGGACGCTATAATAAATAACAAGTAGTAAGTGAGGAAGAGGAAGGAGAAAAAGAATGAGTTAGACAACAGCCTTAATGAAGTGATTGGTTTTGACAAGATTGTTTCTGTGATAAAGGTGAGGCTGCTTTGGACATGAAAGGAAAATTAGGAAATAGGAAGGTGAGGCATTAAGTTTTGGACTCTCTAAGATTCCCAAAGCCTGGAGAGACAAAGTACAAGGGGATGTTCTCCGAGGCTTCCTATTATCACCATCAGCAACATTAGTGCTATTTATTGAACACTTACTGTGTACTGAGCATTTTAGTAAGCACTTGGGAGAGTACAGTACAACAGAGTTGGTAGCATGTTCCCTGTCCACAACAAGCAGGGCTCTGGATTCTCTCCTGGTTCTGGGTTCTGGGCCTAGGATAGCAGCTACCATAATAATAATTGTGGTACTTGTTAAGCACTTATGTGCCAGGCACTGTACTAAGCACTGGGGTGGATATAAGCAAATTGGGTTGGACAAAGTCCCTGTCCCACAAGGGGCTTCCAATCTTAATCTCCAACTTACAGATAACTGAGGCCCAGGGGAGTTAAGTCACTTGCCCCAGGTTGCTGGACATTTGTGGGAAGTGAGCACCCCATGGCCACAGCTGCTGATTCTCTATCAGCCATTCCCTGATTAAGTCCTCCTCTCCTCTTCTCCCATTCTCTTCTGCATTGCTCTGACCTGCTTCTTTTATCCATCCCTCCTTATATCCCCACAGCATTTAAGTCCATCTCTAATTGATTTATTTACAGTAATATCTGTCTCCCTTTCTAGACTGTAAGCTCATTGAAGGTAGGGAATGTGCCTGTTTATTGTTATTTCATACTCTACCAAGAGCTTAGTAAAGTGCTCTGCACAGTAAGTGCTCAATAAATATGAAATGGTTATGGCTGCTTTCCAAATTCAATGTACCAGTGTTCAGATCCTGTCTTCCCCCTCAGGTAGCCTACAAGGAGAATTCAGGTCACTGGGTCCAAGAGAAAGAGTTTATACGGCCTCCCAGGCTTTTGGCATTCTTTAATGCTGATGATTTCCTTGTCGCCCTTTGCCCTCCTGGTTCTTGCAGGGGGAGGGAACCAGGCACAACCCAGAACAGTGCCAACATTCATTCAATCAATCAATCAATCAATCAATCGTATTTATTGAGCACTTACTATGTGCAGAGCACTGTACTAAGCGCTTGGGAAGTACAAATTGGCATCACATAGAGACAGTCCCTACCCAACAGTGGGCTCACAGTCTAAAAGGGGGAGACAGAGAACAGAACCAAACATACCAACAAAATAAAATAAGTAGGATAGAAATGTACAAGTAAAATAAATAAATAGAGTAATAAATATGTACAACCATATATACATATATACAGGTGCTGTGGGGAAGGGAAGGAGGTAAGACGGGGGGATGGAGAGGGGGACGAGGGGGAGAGGAAAGAAGGGGCTCAGTCTGGGAAGGCCTCCTGGAGGAGGTGAGCTCTCAGCAGGGCCTTGAAGGGAGGAAGAGAGCTAGCTTGGCGGATGGGCAGAGGGAGGGCATTCCAGGCCCGGGGGATGACGTGGGCCGGGGGTCGATGGTGGGACAGGCGAGAGCGAGGTACAGTGAGGAGATTAGTGGTGGAGGAGCGGAGGGTGCGGGCTGGGCAGTAGAAGGAGAGAAGGGAGGTGAGGTAGGAGGGGGCGAGGTGATGGACAGCCTTGAAGCCCAGGGTGAGGAGTTTCTGCCTGATGCGCAGATTGATCGGTAGCCATTGGAGGTTTTTGAGGAGGGGAGTAATATGTCCAGAGCGTTTCTGGACAAAGATAATCCGGGCAGCAGCATGAAGTATGGATTGAAGTGGAGAGAGACACGAGGATGGGAGATCAGAGAGAAGGCTAGTGCAGTAGTCCAGACGGGATAGGATGAGAGCTTGAATTAGCAGGGTAGCGGTTTGGATGGAGAGGAAAGGGCGGATCTTGGCAATGTTGCGGAGCTGAGACCGGCAGGTTTTGGTGACGGCTTGGATGTGAGGGGTGAATGAGAGAGCGGAGTCGAGGATGACACCAAGGTTGCGGGCTTGTGAGACGGGAAGGATGGTAGTGCCGTCAACAGAGATGGGAAAGTCAGGGAGAGGACAAGGTTTGGGAGGGAAGACAAGGAGCTCAGTCTTCGACATGTTGATTGATATGTTCAATCATATTTCAAACATCCAGTCAAAGCAGAAGGCTGCTCTGAGGCTCAGCTCCTGAGGCTCCAGGCTCACTAGAACCTGAGTTCTACTCTCCACTCTGCCATTTATCTGCTATGTGATCTTGGGCAAGTCCCTGAATAATAATAATGGCATTTGTTAAGTGCTTACTATGTACAGAACACTGTTCTAAGTGCTGGGGAGGATACAAGGTGATCAGGTTGCCCCACATGGGACTCACAGTCTTAATCCCCATTTTACAGATGAGGGAACTGGGGCACAGAGAAGTTAAGTGACAAAGTCACACAGCTGACAAGTGGCAGAGTGGGATTTGAACCCATGACTTCTGACTTCCCAAGCCCTTGCTCTTTCCACTGAGCCACCCTGAGCTTCTCTGTGCCTGTTACCTCATCTGTAAAATGGGGATGAAGACTGTGAGCCCCACCTGGGACAGGGACTGTGTCCGGCCCGATTACCTTGTATCTACTCCACGGTTTAGAGACAGTGCCTGGAACATAGTAAGCGCTTAACAAATACCGCATACCACTGCTGAGTCTGCACGGAGATGGGGCCCAACTCCAGGGGTCTGAGGCTTTTGGGGGTGGGTGGCTCAGAGGAGATCTCTCACCTCCCGGCCACTATTTACTGGCTCTCTGAACCTGAATACATGCTCCCAAAGGCCCAGGCCAGGGCACATTTCAAATGCCACAGTGAAGTAAGTAACCGGGCGGAGGCTGTTTGGGGAGCTCCTAGCTGAGCTGGCAATATTAAGATGTTGCTGGGTTATTATTATGGCCACTCTGGGGCAATAAATTCCTGGGCCCTGAGTCACGATAAAAAGACTTCGTATTTACTTTCCACCTTTCTACCCCAGGGCTGTGAGCTCTGGACACTCATGACATCATTTCACCTCTCCCCTCTCCTGGCAGCAGGTGACGAGGTTGATCCCATTTTACAGAGGTGGAAACCAAGGCACCACGAGTCCAAGAGGCTCTGGGCATGTGGGAGATAGAGCTGGAGGTAGGGGCCACTGGTAATAATACTAGTAATAATAATTATTAGAGATAATAATGATGTTATTGGTATTCTTAGAGTGGGAGCATAGCCAGACGGATAGAGCACGGGCCTGGGACTTGGGTTCTAATCCCGGCTCCACTACTCACCTGCTGTGTGACCTTGGGCAAGTCATTTAACTTCTCTGTGCCTCAGTTACCCCATCTGTAAAATGGGGATTAAAACTGGGAGCCCTTTGTGGGACAGGGACTGTGTCCAACCTAATTACCTTCTAAGTACCCCAGAGCTTAGTACAGTGTCTGGCACATAGTAAGGGCTTAACAATTACCATTTTTAAAAAATTGATATTTGTTACAATATGCCAAGCACTCTACTAAGCGCTGGGATACGTATAAAGTTAATCAGGTCAGACAGTCCCTTTCCCACATGAAACTCAAAGTCTAAAGAGGAGGAGGAGGGAACGTAGGTCCTCTGATTCCAAGGCCAGTGCTCTTTCCACTAAGCTACACTGATCTCCTGGCTCTTCGTTCTGGGATGAGAAAACAAGTCCCTCTGACCTCTGCAGCACTAACCCCTTCTTCTTACATCCCTGGGATTCTTTGTCCCATTTTTGTGCTGGAATTTTCACTTCCAATCTCCTGCAAGGGGAGATGGAACTCCAGCGTTTAAGCCTGCCTGGCCCAGGCCAGTGGATTGGGGGAATACACTCTTCTAATAATAATTATGGTATTTGTTAAGCACTTACTATGTGCCAAGCACTGTTCTAAGCACTGGGGTAGATAGGAAGTTATCAACTTGTCCCACATGAGGTTCACAGTCTTAATCTCTATTTTACAGATGACATAACTGAGGCACAGAGAAGTTTAAGTGACTTGCCCAAAGTCACACAGCTGACAAGTGGCGGAGCTGGGATTAGCACTCACGACCTCTGAAGCCCGTGCTTTTTCCACGAAGCTTCGCTGCTTCTCCTCTTAGAGTAGCAGCAAGGCCTAGTGGAAAAAGTACAGGCCTGGGAATCAGAGGATGTTGGCTTCTGTCGCTTACCTGCTGGGTGACCTTGGGAAAGTCACTTCTTTTCTTTGCCTCAGTTTTCTGCACAATGGAGATTAAATACGTGTTCTCCCTCCTACTTAGACTGTAAGCCTATAGACTGTAAACTTGCTTTGGACAGGAAATGTGTCTGCTTATTATTATATTGTACTCTCCCAAGCACTTAATGCAGTGTTCTGCACACAGTAAGTGCTCCTCTCCGTCCAAACTGCTACCACGTTAGAACAATCACTCATCCTATCCTGAGTGGATTACTACATCAGCCTTCTTTCTGACGTCCCAACCTCCTGCCTCTCCCCTCTTCAGTCCATACTTCACTTTGCTGCCTGCATTATCTTTCTACAGAAACATTCAGGGCATGTCACCCCCCTCCTCAAAAATCTCCAGTGATTGCCTCTCAACCGCCGTATTAAACAAAAACTCCTCACTCTCAGCTTCAAAGCTCTCCATCACCTCGCCCCCTCCTACCTCACCTCACTTCTCTCCTACCACAGCCCAGCCTGCACACTCCGCTCCGCTGGCGCTAACCTCCTTACTGTACCTCGTTCTCTCCTGTCTCACCCCCAACCCCTGGCCCACATCCTACCTCTGGCCTGGAACACCCTCCCTCCTTAAATCCACCAAACAATCACTCTCCCCTCCCTTCAAAGCCCTACTGAAGGTGTACCTCTTTCAAGAGACCTTCCCAGACTAAGCTCCTTTTCTTCAGCTTCCCCTCCGTGCCACATCACCTCGACTTGCTCCCTTTGCTCTTCCTCCCCTCTTCTCGCCCCACAGCACTTACGTATATATGTATCTATAATTCTCTTTATATTGATGCCTATTTACTTGCTTTGATGTCTGTCTCCCCCCTTCTAGACTTTAAGCCCATTGTGGTCAGGGATTGTCTCTATTGCTGTATTGCACTTACTACAGTGCTCAATAAATACAATTAAATGAATGAATGATTCCCATGTGGGACAGGGACTGTATCCTATTTGCAAATGCTTAATGATACTACTAATAATTATTATAATAATAATTATAATAATTAATTACTAGTAATTAATACTAGTAGTACTAGTATTACTAGTAATAGTGCTACTAGTACTATTAATTACTAGTAGTAATACTAGTATTACTATACTAATACTAGTATAATTAGTATTATACTAATAATAGTATTATTATACTATAATAATAGTATATTATTAATATACTAATAATTAGTATATTGCTAATTACAAATATAATAATAATATTATAAATATTATGGTATTAAGCACTTACTATGTGCAGGCACTGTACTAAGTGCTGTGGTATAGACAAGCAAATCAGGTTGGACCCAGTCCCTGTCCCACATGGGGCTCACAACCTCAATCCCCTTTTTACAGATGAGGTAACCGAGGTCCAGTAAAGTGACTTGCCCAAGGTAACAGAGCAGACAAATTGCAGAGCTGGGATTAGAACCCATGACCTTCTGACTCTTAGCTCCATGCTCTATCCACTATGCCATGCTGCTGTATCTACTCCAGTGCTTAGTACAATGGTTGGCACACAGTAAACACCTAACATATACTCAAATCCCGGCTCTGCCAATTGTCAGCTGTGTAACGTTGGGCAAGTCACTTCACTTCTCTGGGCCTCAGTTCCCTCATCTGTAAAATGGGGATGAAGACTGTGAGCCCCTCGTGGGAACAACCTGATTACCTTGTACCTACCCCAGCGCTTAGAACAGTGCTTTGCACATAGTAAGTGCTTAACAAATAACAACATTATTATTATTATTATTATTATAATTATTGTTCTCCCACCATAATTACCCTGAGTCCCCAGTGTGGAACCAATAAGAATCATGACCTTAACTGGGTCCGTTCTGTGTTTCTCCCAGGGCCCATTCCCAGCTCCTTCTGCCCATATAGAGACCCTTCCCCTGAAGTGGGGGGAACTTGAGTTCTGGAACCTGGAATCCAGAGTTGGAGAACTAGCTGAGTGTGAGGCCTTTCCCTCTCTGCCCCCCTGGGGAGGGCATGAACCCCAGGATGGAGGGGAGAATTGAGTGGCCTGTAATAAAACCCCCAATTTCATGAAGGTGAGAGCCAAACTTTCTTACTTATGTGCTTCAGAGGGTGAGATCGGTGTTTATTCTGAATCCTATTTCAGGCTTTAATTCTCACACTTACAGGAAATTAGAAAATTCAGAGCAATTCAGCTAGTTGTTCCAACATGCAGTCAGCGGAGAGGCTGATATTTCCCACAGCTGTGAAGAGGAGGGCTATGAAGGAGTTGGGGGACAGAGCAGAGGGAAGAGCCTGCTTCTCCCCTCTTCTTGGGGATCAGGGGGGCAGAGGAGGAAGAAGAGGTGGAGGGGAAAGATCCCACAACTGGCCACCCCCAAAACCTGAGGTGTGAGAGGAAGGTTGCTGAATTGGTGCTTGCTTGCCTGGTAAACCAGCAGGAAGGGAGAGAGTAGGGTTATCTGGGGAGGGGAGAAAGACCCAACCATCCTACAAGGTGGTTCAACTTCTCTGTAGTCTCAGTGCCACCTGTCTTCACCCCTAGCTTGCCCAGGCAGCTTGCAAGCAGCTGATTAAATAACTGCTGTATTTGTTAAGCTTTTACTCTGTGCCAAGTACTACTCTAAGCACTAGGACAGATATGAGGAAATCGGGTCAGACACAGTCCCCATCCCAAAAGTATAGCTTTCCGTACAAGGTGGCAAAATCACTGATGTTCTTGGGAGCCACAAGTGGAGCATTCCAGAGGCTGGGAGAGTTGGAGACAAAAAGGAACTCTCATACAAAATGGAGAAAGTTGGGCTGAACCCAGTTCCACTCCACACTTGTTCGCATGGAGTTGCCTAGAGCCCTTCTTTAGCAAGCATCCTTTCACTGCCTACCATTTAAGAAATCACTCATCTAACTACCTGCTTCTCCCTCCTCCTAGCTGTGAATTATTTCTGTGATGGTCTGCTCTATTAAATAGTAAGCTCCATGAGGGCTTAGGTTGTGCTTATTAACTCTGTTGTACTATATAAAAACACTTAGCAGAATGACTGGCACACAGTAGGTGCTCAATAAACACTATTGATTGACTGACTGAAGTATGTGTAAAAAAGTTGTGTGGCACAGTGGACCACAAGTTGAATGAGGCTGGGAATTAGCATGGCCTAGTGGAAAGAGCACGGGCCTGGGAGCTAGAGGTCCTGAGTTCTAATCTCAGGTCTGCCATTTTCCTGCTCTGTGTCCTTGGGCAAGTCACTTAACTTCTCCGGGACTCTGTTTCCCCATCTGTAAAATGGGGATTCAATAACTCTTCTCCCTCCTACTTAGACTGTGAGCCAGATGAGGGATAGAGATTATATACAACCTGATTATGTTGGATCTACCCCAGTACTCAATATAGACCCATAGTAAGCACTTCACAAATACCATTATTATTAGATAAGTAATGTGAAAGTTCTGCTGAAAACCAAAAGTGCAATACAAATTCAATTTACCCTTGTTCCAAGGATTCAAACTTCCCTTTCTGAAAAATATTGAATTGCAGGGGTTCAGGGATTCATGACTCTGGCTATGGTTTAGAAAGATTCAGTGCTGCTCAGCTCCTGCTTTGGGCAGGTCAGGAGAGTTAGTTCCCAGGGTCTGGGCAGATTTACTTGAATCATCACTTTCACTGCATAATTACCCCACCCTGATTTTCAAGGAAGAAATGAAAGCTTCTTGTTTTGTACCACATAGAGAAGCAGTGTGGCTTAGTGGAAAGAGCATGGGCTTGGGAGACAGAGGTTGTGGGTTCTAATTCCTGCTCTGCCACTTGTCAGCTGTGGGACTTTGGGCAAGTCACTTCACTTCTCTGTGCCTCAGTTCCCTCATCTGTAAAATGGGGATTAAGACTGTGAGCCCCTCGTGGGACAACCTGATCAACTTGTATCCTCCCCAGTGCTTAGAACAGTGCTTTGCACATAGTAAGCACTTAATAAATGCCATTATTATTATTATTATTATTAAAATTGGGATTAAGACTGTGAGCCCCACATGGGAACACTCGATAACCTTGTATCTACTTCAGTGCTTAGAACAGTGCTTGGCACATAGTAAGCGCTTAATAAATACCATCATTATTATAATTGTAAGCAGGAAAAAGAGAAAGGCCCACACAAAGTAATGCCAGGCTTTTGCCATGGGTCAGGGAGGGTTTTATTTTTAAGGTTTTTGTTAAATGCTTATTATGTACCAAGCGCTATACTAAGCGCTAGGGTAGATACAAGCTAATAAGATTGGACACAGTCCATGTCCCTCATGTACCTCACGGTAGTGATCCCCATTTTGCAGATGAAGTAACTAAGGCACAGGGAAGTGAAATGACTTACCCAAGCAGCAGACAAATGGCGGAGCCAGGATTATAACCTAGGTCCTTTGGACTTCCAGCCCTGTAGTCTCCATTAGACCATATACCAGAGTAGGAAGAGGAGAAGGGGGCATGGAGGATGGATTACCATAATTCCTTGAGCACCTAGTGTTTACGAAAACTGGGAGCGTGCAGTAGAAGTAAGAGATGTAGGCTCAAATGGCTCTTACTTTCCCCTCCTTTTCCCCTCCTTTCTTCCTTCTTCTCCTGGTCTTAATTGCTGGACTTAGTTCTTATGCAATAGCTTGTGCAATAGCCTCCTTACTCCCACTTTTGTGTAGCAAAAAAGTGGGGCAATTATGTGAATACTTATGGGGCTCCTGGTTCCTCCATCTCCCTTGGTTCCACAAGCAGTGACTGATATAGCTAAGTCACCTGTTGGCCAATTCCAACTTTCCCCAGTGACCCGCCGGTGGTTGCTGGACAGGACTGCTTTGTGGGTGGCCTTACTGAATTCTGGAGTTTGGGAGGCTGGACTGAGCTGCACATGGAAATCGTGTCTCCAGCTGCAGCTCTGGGCTCAGTCGAGGCCATCCTCATCCCCACAAGCAGTGGCCAGATGGTGCTTGGGCAGACGCCGTCGAATCTCTTGAAACCTGGGTGGGCTTGGGTTGGCTGAGGCTTCGGGAGGCTCTCTGGTGACTCACTGTCTGTCCTGCTGTGCGGTTCAGGGGATTACAGTGAGCTTGACTCTGTCACTATCAATCAGTATCAGAATCAGCACCTCGCTATTCTGACCACTGTGCTAGAAACACTGGAAATACACGAGAAGCTCAAAAGTCATAGCCCCTGCCCTCAAGCAGACTCCAGTCCAATAGGGGAGACAGGCAGACACAAATTGATGGGTCAGAGACCTAAATCCCCCCCTTTCAGTATAAAACTGAGTTCGCTTAGCACTGCCTTTCCACAGAACAAAATCCCAAGGGAGGGCAAGGGAATGCTGCATGGAAACCCCCCATTTTAACACCCTTTTCAGGATTGTGCTATTTAATTTTACTAATGCTATTATTTACAGCTCTGATTAACTTGAATAGAGCAATTCTATCCCATTCAATTTAACATAGATAATGGCAGATCTATTAGGAAGGGATAACAGCATTTCTAGTCTGTTAGAACACAGGTCTTATTTGCTGAATAGGATTATTATTAATACTACTATTATTATTAGTTATTACTTAGTTTTTATTAATGCTAATAATGAAAATTATGTCAGTCATATTTGAGCACTTACTGTGTGCAGAGCTCTGTACTAATTCTTAGTAGAGTACAATATAATAGAGTTGGTATACACATTCCTTGCCCACAGTGAGCTTACAGCCTAGAGGGGAAGACAGACATTAATATAAATAAATTATGGTTATGTAAATAAGTGCTGTGGGGCTGAGGGAGGGATGAATAAAGGGAGAAAATTCAAGTGTAAGAATGATGCAGAAGGGAGTGGGTGGAGAGGAAATGAGGGTTTGGTCAGGGAAGACCTCTTGGAGTGCCTACAATAAGATAATACAATAGAGAAGTGCCTATAATAGAGAAGCAGCGTGGCTCAATGGAAAGAGCAAGGGCTTGGGAGTCAGAGGTCATGGGTTCAAATCCCGGCTCTGCCACTTGTCAGCTGTGTGACCTTGAGCAAGTCACTTAACTTCTCTGTGCCTCAGTACCCTCATCTGTCAAATGGGGATGAGACTGTGAGCCCCACGTGGGACAACCTGATCACTTGTATCCCCTCCAGAGCTTAGAACAATGCTTTGCACATAGTAAGCACTTAACAAATGTCATAATTATTATTATTAATAAGGCTTTGAAGGTAGGGAGAATATTTGCCAGATATGAAGAGGGCGGATGTTACAGGATGTAGTCAAGAAGTCTGTGCAAAGGATGAGTTCGAAGTACACTGGCTTTAGAGAAGAAAGTATATGGACTTAGTTGTAATAGAAGAGCAAGAACGTGTGGTGGGAAGGAGTATGGTGATTAAGTGCTTTAAAGCCAATGATAAGGAGTTTCTGTTTGATGTGGAGGTGGATGGGCAACCACCGGAGATTCTTGAGGAGTGCGGAAACATGTTTGAATGTTTTTGCAGAAAAATGATATGAGCAGCAGAGTGAAGTATAGACTGGAGAGGAGAGAGACAGGAGGCAGGAAGGTCAGTAAGGAGGCTGATATAGTGAGCAAGGCGGGATAGGGTAAGTGCTTGGATTAACGTGGTAGCAGTTTGGATGCTAAGAGAGGGGTGGATTTTAGCGATGTTGTGAAGTTTGAACAGGCAGATTGAATATATGTGTTGCATGAGACAGATGAGTCAAGGATAACACCAAGGTTATGGGCCTCGTGAGACATGAAGCATGGTGGTGCTATCTACAGTGATGGGAAAACCATGGGGAGGACAGCGTGTGGGTGGGAAGATAAGAACTTCTGTCTTAGACAAGTTTAAGGTGATGTCAGGACATCCAGGAAGCAAGGTCTTGAAAACTGGAGGAAATATGAGATGGCAGAGAGATAGATTAGGGCTGGAGAGGTAGAGTTGGGACTCATCCACATACAGGTAGTAGTTGAAGTCAGGACAGTGAATGAGTTCTCCAAGGGAGTGGGTGTAGGTGGAGAAGAGAAGTGGACTCAGAACAGAACTTTGAGGGACCCCCATAGTTAGGGGGTGGGAGGCAGAGGAGGAGCCCATGAAAGAGACTGAGAATGAGTGGCCAGAGAAATAGGAAGAGTTACAGGAGAGGACAGTGTCAGTGAAGCTAAGGTTAGAAAATGTTTCTAGGTGGTTGGCAGCATCAAAGGAAGCTGAAAGGTAGAGGAGGATTAAGATGGAGTAGTAGCAAAAAGGAGATCATTGATGACCTTTGAGAGAGTGGTTTCTTTGGGATGAAGCGGAAGGAAGAGAGATTGGGGGAGAGGAACTAGAGTCAGTGGGTGTAGACAACTCAATCAAGGAGTTTGGAGAGGAATAGTAATGGCATTTATTAAGCACTTACTATATGTAAAGCACTGCTCCAAGTGCTGGGGAGGTTACAAGGTGATCAGGTTGTCCCACGGGGGTTTCACAGTCTTAATCCCCATTTTACAGAGGAGGTAACTAAGGCACAGAGAAGTTAAGTGACTTGCCCAAAGTCACACAGCTGATGATTGGCGGAGCCGGGATTTGAACCATGATCTCTGACTCCAAAGGCCGTGCTCTTTCCACTGAGCCACGCTGCTTCTCATAGTAGGAGGGAGATGGGACGATAACTGGAGAGAGCCGGGGCGGGGATGACAAGGGAAGGTTGGCTTTTTTTTTTCTTTGGATATGGGAGACAGGAGCATGTTTGAAAGCAGTCAGGAAAAAGTCATTGGAGAGCGAACAGTTGAAGATGGTGGTCAGGGAGGGTGTAAGTGCTTTGATAAGGTGTGAAGGGATTTCTCAGATGTCCAGGTGGAAGAGATAGATTTTGAGAAGGGGCAGGAGGAGGGAAGGACTGGAGAGGAGCAGTGGAGATTTTAGGAAGATCATGCCTGAAGGTTTCAATTTTCTTAATAAAGTAGATGACCATGTCATTAAGAGCAAGGGATGGGGAAGGTAAGAGGGCAGGGTTTGAGGAGGGAGTTAAGTCTGGAAAATTGACAAGGGTAATGGGCATGAGTGTCAGTAAGGATGGAGAAATAATTTTATCTGGCAGAGTAAAGCAGGCAGTGCTCCGTGGCCAATACACAGGAGTGAAGGAAGCAGACTGTGGTGGTTATCCAGGGCTGTAGGTTAGTGGAATGAGATCCACAAAGGGACAGGGGGGTGAGTGAGCTGAGTTCAGTAGAATGGTGTTGAGGGTGTCAATTTGGTCATTGGGGAAGGTATTTTGGGTACAGAGACTAAATGGGGCCCGATGAGTTGAGAAAATTGGATGGGGTCTAAAGATTGGTGGTCTCTGGCAGGGAACAGGATGGAATTGTGGAAAGGAGGTGTGCAGGGGGGAAGACAGGTGAGGGGTTGTAGTCATATAGAGGAATTTTAAATTTGGTAAGGGCAGAGATTGTACGGTGACTAGAGATGACGAGATCAAGTGTGAATCCACATTAATGAGTCGGTGAGCTGGGGTGGACAAGAAGGTCAGTGGAGTTGAGGAATGATAGAAAATGGGCACAGAAGTGTCATCACAGATATCTTTGTGGGTATTGAAGTACCCAGTGATTATTATTATTAGTAGTAATAACAGTAATATTTTTAAGTGCTTACTATGTGCTAAGCATTATTCTAAGCACTGATCAGGTCAAACCCAGTCCTCTCCCATGAGAGGTTCACAGGCTAAGTAGGAGGGATAATAGTTATTAGACCCCATTTTACAGATGGGGAAACTGAGGCCCACAGAAGTTTTGACTTGCGCAAAGTGACATAATAGGCGAGTGGCAGAGCTGGCATAGGAACCAGGTCCTCTGACTTCTAAGATTGTCCTCTTTCCACTAGGAAATATTCCTTCAGATTAACACTTTTCAAATTGTGTAGATTAGGTAAGTGTAGTATTATAGTAGTAATAGCAGTCATTGAAATGTACTTTATTAAGCATTTGGAAAGTACCAAACAAGCATGTGACATAGTCCTTGACCACAAGGAGTTCACTTCTGATAGGTACACAAAATATATTTTCAACGTATTTTAGTCAATTAATATTCATTCATTCATTCAATTGTATTTATTGAGTGCTTTCTATGTGCAGAGCACTATACTAAGCGCTTGGGAAGTACAAGTCGGCAACATATAGAGATGGTCCCTACCCAACAACAGGCTCACAGTCTAGAAGGGGGAGGCAGACAACAAAACAAAACATAAGGACAGGTGTCAAGTCATCAGAATAAATAGAAATAAAGCTAGATGCACATCATTAACAAAATAAATAAAACAGTATTTATTGAGTACTTTTTCTGTCCAGAGGACTAAACTGAGCACCTAAGAGAGTACGACAGACTTAGTAGACATGATCCCTGTCCTCAAGGATCACACATTCCAAGAAAGAAGACAGAAACAAATAAATTACAGGGAGGGGAAAGCAATAGAGCATAGAAGCATCATGGTCTAATGGAAAGCACGTGGGCCTGGGTTCTAATCCCAGCTCAACCACTTACCTGCTGTGTGACCTTGGGCAAATCACTCAACTTCTCTGTGCCTCAGTTCCCTCAACTGCAAAATAGGGATTCAATAGCTGTTGCCTCTCCCACGTAGACTGAGCCCCATGTTGGATCAGATTATGTTGTAACAACCCCGGGGCTAAAAGTGCTAAGCATGCAATCACTATTTGAAATTGATGATAGCTTTGTTGGAATATGATAGTCGATTCTGGGTTCTGCATTTGGAAAGGGATTTGGAGAAGATGAAGAGGATCCAGGAAAGCACAGTGGAAAGATTTGAGAGGATGGAAAATCACGTCCC